>NC_135336.1:19633012-20277622 GCF_023851605.1 Tamandua tetradactyla
TTATATGTGATGGATTGCTTTTCTCTTGCTGCTTTCAAGATCCTCTCTTTCTCTATGACCTCTGACATTCTGATTATTAAATGTCTTGGCGTATGTCTATTTGGATCTGTTCTCTTTAGGATATGCTGCACTTCTTGGATCTGCAATTTTAAGTCTTTCATAAGAGTTATCAATTTTCAGTGATAATTTCCTTCATTAGGCTTTCTCCTCCTTTTCCCCTCTCTTCTCCTTCTGGGACACCCACAACACATGTATTCGTGCACTTCATATTGTCTTTCAATTCCCTGAGTTCCTGCTCATATTTTTCCTATAGTTTTTGTTTCTTGTTAGATTTCAGATGTTTCGTCCTCCAGTTCAGAAATCCTATGTTCTGTCTCTTGAAATCTACTATTGTAGGTTTCCATTGTTTTTTTCATCTTTTCTACTGTGTCTTTCATTCCCATAAGTTCTGTGAGTTGTTTTTTCAGATTTTCAGTTTCTTCTTTTTGTTCTTTCCTTGCCTTCTTTTTTTTTTTTTTTTTTTAAAGGAAAGACAGAGAGAAGGAAGGAAGGATAGAAGGAAGGAAAGGAGGAAGAAAGGGAAACATCTTTTAAACATTTTCTTGTTTTATTGTATTTTGTTTCTCCGTTTTTGTTACATGGGCTGGGGCCGGGAATCGAACCGAGGTCCTCCGGCATAGCAGGCAAGCACTTTGCCCGCTGAGCCACCGCGGCCCGCCTTTCCTTGCCTTCTTTATATCCTCCCTCAATTCATTGATTTGGTATTCTGTTCGTATATTCTGAATTAATTGTTTCAGCTCCTGTATGTCATTTGAATTGTTGGTTTGTTCCTTTGACTAGGCCATATCTTCAATTTTCCTAGTGTGATTTGTTATTTTTTGCTGGCATCTAGGCATTTAATTACCTTAATTAGTTTATTCTGGAGATTGCTTTCACTTCTTTTATCTAGGGTTTTCTTGCTGGATGAATTTGTTGTCTATCTGTTCTTTGGCATTCCGTTCAGCTTTATCTGGACCTTTAGCTTAAGTTTAGTTTAACAGAGGAGAATTTTTCAGTTCTTGTTTTCTTGTTTCTTGCCCTGCTTGTGTGGTGCCTTTCCCACACATACACTTAGGAGAGTCTACTTAGATGTTATAGACCCCAGCCAAATTTTCCCAGACCAAACTGGCCTCCTGTTAGGAGGAAAGAGTCACCTGCATTGGATCCCTGAGGGTGAGACCCAGCAGGTTGAAAGACTTTCCTGTGAAGTCTCTGAACTCTGTTTTTCTTATCCTGCCCAGTATGTGGCACTTGTCTGACTGCAGGTCCCACCAGCTTCAGATGATGTGGTACCTTTAACTTTGGCAGACTCTCCCTGCTGAGGGGGTGGTGGAGACATAGGAGAGGTTGTAGGCTGGTTTTAATGGCTTCAAATTACCAAGCCCTGGTGTCTGAATTCCTTGATGGAGGGATTCCACCTGGGTGGGGCTTCACCCCTCCCCTGGGGGAAGGCATAAGCTCCAGATAAGCCCCTAAAAGAGCTCACTTCTGCCTATGCCTGGGGCAGTTGCAGCCTGAAAAGTCCTGCCGCTGTATCCAAAGGCAGTCAAGCCTTTGTAGATACACAGCCACAAAAACCTCTGTTTCCTTCTTTTTTTTCCCCCCCTTTTTCTGTCAGTCCTGCCCCCTTGGCGCCGGGGCAAAAATGAGCAACCTCCGTTTGATCAGGTTCACCTAAGCTGGGGGCCTATTTTTAGTAGTCAGAATTTGTTAATTAGTTCCACAATTGGCTTTTGATTGTGCCCAGTCCTTGCTGCTGGTAAAGTCCTTTCCTTTCCCCTCTGGGAAGCAGCCTGCGGGGGAGGGGCACTGGCCGCCGCAGCTTTGGGAACTCATGGCTCTGGGAGGTGCTTGCAGCTGGTCCAGCTGGTCCAGACTGGGGTATGCTGTGTGTCCGGTCACTGACATGGCCCCAGGAGCCGTTCTGTACTGTTTCTGGTTATTTAGTAGTTGTTCTGGAGGACGAACTAAAACACGCACGTTGTTAAGCCTCCATCTTGACCCGGAAGTCCTCCCATTGGAAAGAATTTGATAATTAATTCCATAATTGGAGCTTGGTTGAGCTAAGCCCTTGCAGCTAGTAAAGTCTGTTTCCTTTCCCCTCAGGGAACCAGCCTGCTGTACCCATGGGGGAGGGGCACCAGCTTCTGCAGCTTGGAGGACTTATAGTTCTTTGTGGGGTCTCCACTGTTCTACCTGGTCCAGACTGGTGTACTTTGTGTGTCTGGTCATTGGTGTAGCCCAGCAGTTGTTCTGTATTGTTCCTGACTATTTATTAGCTGCTCTGGAAGATGAACTAAATTCCACACCTTTTGCCCTGTAATCTGATTGGGGAGTTTAACCTATTAACATTTAATGTTATTACTAGAAAGGCAGTACTTTCTTCTACCATTTTGTCTTTTGGATGTTATATGTCATATCTATTTTTTTTCTCTTTTTACTTTTATTGATAGTCTTCATTTCTACCCTCTTCTCCAGACCTCTGTCTCCTGCATTTTCCTATCTGCCTGTAGTGTTCCCTTTAGCATTTCTTGCAGAGGTGGTCTCTTAGGTCCAAATTTTCTCAGTGATTGTTTGCCTGAAAATATTTTAATCTCCCCCTAATCCCCACCCCCCATGGGCAGGTAGCAGGAATCGAACCCGGGTCTGCAGCGTGGCAGGCAAGAACTCTGCCTGCTGAGCCACCATGGCCCACCCTTCCCCTATTTTTGAAGGACAATTTTTCTGGGTATCGAATTTTTGGTTGGCAGATTTTCTCTTTCAGAATCTTAAATATATTATACCACTGCCTTCTTAACCTCTGTGGTTTCTGCTGAGAAATCCACACGTAGCCTTATCAAGTTTCACTTGAATGTGATGCATTGCTTTTCTTTTGCTGCTTTCAAAATTCTCTCTTTGTCTTTGACATTTGACAATCTGGTTCATATAAGTCTTAAAGTATTTCTGTTTGGATCCACTATGTTTGTGGTATGCTGCACTTCTTGGATCTGTAATTTTAAGTCTTTCAGAAGAGTTGGGAAATTTCTGCATGTCTGTTTGAGCATTCTGAATTAGTTGTTTCTACTCCTATATCTCATTTGAGGTGTTGGTTTGTTCCTTTGGGCCACATCCTCGATTTTGCTGGTATGACTCACTAATTTTTGCTGGTATCTAGCTGTGGTAGTTAGATTCAGTTGTCAATTGGCCAGGTGAAGGTATTTAGTTCTGTTGCTGTGGCCATGAGCCAATGATAGGTGAACCTCATCTGTGACTCACTACATCTGCAGTCAGCTAAGAGGCATGCCTGCTGTAATGAATGATGTTTGATTTACTTGGCTTGTGCTTAAATGAGAGAGCTTAACATAGCACAGCCAAAGCAGCTCAGCATACCTCATCTCAGGACTCGCAGCTCCACCCAGGCCTTTGGAGATGCAGAAAGAAATCACCCTGGGGAAAGTTGTTGGAACCCAGAGGCCTGGAGAGAAGGCCAGCAGAGATCACCCTGTGCCTTCCTTCCCGTGTAAGAAAGAACCTCAGTTGAAAGTTAGCTGCCTTTCCTCTGAAGAACTAGAGAAATAAATCCCCTTTTCTTAAAAGCCAGTCTGTCTCTGGTGTGTTGCATTCTGGCAGCTAGCAAACTAGAACACTACCATGTGATTTCCTTAACTAATTTACTCTGGAAGTTGTTTTCACTCTTTTACCTAGGGTTTTCTTGTTGGATGGCTTTGTTCTCTATCTGTTCTTTGACATTCAGTTCAATTTATTCTAGATGTCTAGCATAGGTGCTGTTTAACTGATCAGAATGTTTCAGTTCTTGTTTGTCTTTTTCTTGCTCTTCCTATTTGGAGACTTTTTTGGGGGGGAGGGGCTCCTGAGCTATTATAGACCCCAGTCAGATTTTCCCAGACTGGATTGGTCCATGTCTCAGGTGAGAGTCACCAGCATTAGTTTACTCTGAAGGTGAGACCAAGCAGGTTATCAGACTTTCCTAAGAAGCCTCTAGACTCTGTGCTTTTCCTGTCCTGTCCAGCATGTGGCACTTCTCTGCCCATGGCTTCCCACCAGCTCTAAGTGTTGTAGTACCTTTAATTTCAGCAGACTCTCCCTGCCAGGGGCATGGTTGAGACAGAGGAGAGGTAGTATGTCAGCTTTGAGTGCTTCTGTTTTCCAGCCTTTGGGGCCTGAGTTCCTTGAAGGAGGGATTCCACTTGAGCTAGGCCCCCCCCCCTTTCTTGGGGAAGATAAGACCTATAGGGAATTAACTTGTTTCACCTAACTACTTTGTCTCTCATATCATTTAGTTTTGCCCTTGCCTTGGGCAGTGCTCATACTCGAGAGTGCCTGCAGTTCTATCTAATGAGTTGTTAAGAAATAAAAAAAAAGACAAAAGGCCTTTTCAGAGATGGACCCCTGCTTCTTGGGTTTGCCAGTCAAGAGCTTGAGTTGGTATGCAGCTCTGTGCATCTCTAGGCTCTATGTACCCCCTTTTTTGAGGTTCATCCCATCTCTAGTATTTTGTGCTGTCCAACTCAAAAAGCCTCTGTTTGTTTGTTTGTTTTCTGTCAGCCATGCCCCCTTTCCTCTGGGGCAAAAATTCTTAACTCCTTTAGTGCTTATTCCAGGTTTATCTGTGCTGGGGGCCTGTTTTCAGTAGTCAAAATTTGTTAATTAATTCTGCCATTACAGCTTGGTTGAGCTAAGCCCATGCTAATAGTAAAGTCTGTTTTCTTTCCCCTCCCACGCCCATGGGGGAGGGGCGCCAGCCTCTGCAGCTTGGGGGTGTTACAGTTCTTTGTGGGATCTCAGCCATTCCACCTGGTCCAGACTGGTGTGTGCTGTGTGTCCACTTGTTCTGTACCATTCCTGGCTGTTTACTGGCTGCTCTGGGGGATGAGCTAAATTCCACACCTCACTGTTACTGGATAAAGGCTGTGGATTCTTTGTCCAACATGCTCAATAACCAATTCCTAAGACACTTGGATTTCAAAGAGTTTATTACTAGCATGTAAACCAGCATGGGCCAGTGGCCCAAAATCTGTCTCCCCAAACTGCAGTAATTCAGATAGTTTTATTAGAAGGAAGATGGGCAGGGTACAGGATAATGAACATAGTGGCCCCAGATGATGTAATAGGAGGTGATGTGATTATTGAGTATGTGCAGATTGATTACATGCTTAGTCACAGAATGTATGAAAGAAAATGGCAGAATGAGGTATAGGTGACTTGTAAGTTAAAGTCTAAGCTACTGCGCATGTCAGGTTGGCCCACTTAGGTTATCTAATCTAAGTGACCAATCCATTCTTGGTCATCAAGATAATTTTGGATTTGAATGGTTTAGTTCTGGGCTGACCCAAGACCCTTCATTAATAAACATTAGGGCTGTCTTTAGTGATTACAAGACTCTGAAGTTGAAAAATTGGATAACTGGGAAAAAGTGAAGGTTAGTCACAAAGTTTTTACAGTCACAGGTGCAGAAGATAAGGCTATGCAATCATTATCAGAGTTCAAGGCAGCTGGATTGCAATTTGGAGATTTCAGGTATTTTCCTATGTCTACTCCACTATACCAGAAAGCAAAAAGGAATATCTATATAATGATTCAATAATCAGAATCATCCCTTAAATCCTGATTTTTCGGCTACAATTCCTCCCTCTCATTTGATAATTATCTCTCAATCTTGAGGAATATCTAGGCAATGACTCTGTAACTGCTTCAAGGCTGAAAAGGGGTGTTCTTATTAAGGGGCAAAGGAATGAAATGATGAAACCAGTTGTTCTTGTAGAGTCCAGTATCTCTGAGTTTCAGAGCTTCTCTGGCATTGGAACAATCTGGAGATTTCAAGTCTGAAAAACAAAATAAGTAAAATTATAGAGCACAGGAAATCTTTCAGGGTTTCCAGGAACACTGTTGGTTGGTTGGGGGTTGTCATATTGTGACAGTTTGCAATATCTGGCTGAAACCTTGCATAAGAGTAACCTCCAGAATGACCTCTCGACTCAATTTAAAATCTGTTAGCCATTGAAATTCTATTTCTTTACCCCTTTTTGGTCAACATGTCCTTGATGCCAGGGCCACCCAGGCTCATCTTTGGAACTTATGTCTTGAGATGCCAGAACTAATTATGTCCCACAATGTGAAGGCCAATTAGGTTTCACCCTGCCAGAGTAGTGCTTATGCCCCTGGAAATTATGTCCAATGTAGGGTAGGAGGGTGTTCTAGTTTGCTAGCTGCTGGAATGCAATATACCAGAAACAGAATGGCTTTTAACAAGGGGAATTTAATGAGTTGCTAGTTTACAGCAACTAAGGCCGAGAGTTCTAAGGCCGAGAATTAAAACAAGTCTATAGAAAAGTCCAATCAAAGGCATCCAGGGAAAGATACCTTGGTTCAAGAAGGCCAATGAAGTCCAGGGTTTCTCTCTCATCTGGAAAGGCACATGGCGAACACAGTCAGGGCTTCTCTCTCGGCTGGAAGGGCACATGGCGGACACGGCGTCATCTGCTAGCTTACTCTCCTGGCTTCTGGTTTCATAAAGCTCCCCGGGAGGCATTTCCCTTCTTCATCTCCAAAGGTCGCTGGCTGGTGGACTCTCTGCTTCGTGGTGCTGCAGCATTCTCTGCTCTCTCCGAGTCTCTCTGAGTCTCCAAAATATTTCCACTTTTATAGGACTCCAGTAAACCAATCAAGACCCACTCAAATGGGTGGAGACATGTCATCCCCTAATCCAGTTTAACAACCGTTCTTAACTAAATCACATCAACTAGGGAGATGATCTCATTACAGTTTCAAATATACAGTACTGAGTAGGGATTATTCTACCTTTAAGTAATGAGATTTATATTAAAACATGGCTTTCTTAGGGGGCATATATCCTTTCAAACCAGCACAGAGGGTCAGAGTTTGGCTTAGAGAGAGACCACATTTGAGTAAGGAGCAGACATTTTCTGGAGGTAACTCTTAGATACAAATCATAAGTAGGTTCAGTTTGCTATTGCAGATGTAAGTGTCATAAGGGCAGGCCTCAAAACTGAGGCCCTGGTTTATTAAATTTGGAGCCTGTCTTGCTTAAGAAAATGTCAGGAATTCCCTAGGTGAAGAAGCTTAATAGTTCTATTTTTCCCAATCCTTCAAGGGACTTTGCAAACACTTTTTCATTTTCTGCCCCAAATACTCTGAAATGCATCATTGTATAACATTAAATTTTATAGAAATTAAGATTCTATTCCTTGTTCTAGGTTCTGTATCAAATAAAGCTGAATTAGGGTGTTTAAATTAACTGACCAAACAGATTAGATAGTGTTCTACAGAAAATTTAAATTTTGGGCAAAATAAACATTTTTCTCTTTGTCTCCCATAAAAGTTAAAGCTCTAAAATACAAACAATATTTTCTTTACCTTGTATATTGATTTTTCCCTAGTTCTAACCAGATCAGTTTAATCACATTTTTAATTGGAGTTTGTTCTCTTTAATTTTTTTTTTTTTATAACAGTTGCTGTATGGACTCATGCTGACTCTCAGAACTGGAGAACTAAATTTGAGTCTCAGGTGTTACAAAGATACCTAAAGTACCAGGGAACTACTAGGTTATACAAAGAGCAAAGCATTTCAGAATTTAAAATTAACAGTTAAAGCTTACAATCTAAGCTCTAATTTTTGTAAGCATTTTTAAATGAAGCTACTTTCAGAAATAAAAATATTAGACTGTTGTTTTATATTAAGAAACCATAGCAGAGGTTTTGTTCTCTTTCACTTTTACACATTTACCAGTTATGTTAAGTAAAGATAAAATATAATATATTTGTCCTGCCTTTCTTTTTAAAGTTTTTCCTTGTTAGAAATGGAGCTCTGACCTAGAGCTGCCCACGTATACTTTTAGAGAGGTGGAACAAAGCAGTGCAACTGACAGTTTGGCTGTTTCTATGATCTGTGCCTTTTAAGAATAACTAAAACCATGACTACCAACACTGTACCATTGCTTCACTCATACAGATTCATATCAGCATGTAACATGGACAGTGAAAGCATTGTCAAATTTTTAGGAATTTTATACAATCTCTAAATATTTTTCCTATACAAATTTAACCAGCAACAGGATATAAACCCCCTTTTAACCACTGTAATACTTCCCAAACATCTCCTATGCAGTAGGTTAAACTGTTTTAGCAACTTACTTATACAAGGTGAAAGAACAAATTATTTGTAAGTTTTTCCCTTAACAGTGAGAAGACTCGTCTTCTGAAAGAAAGGAGAAGGCCAGCATGAACATTAACAAGGCTGTGATTTTATGTAAAATCTTTGTTTTTCTAGACAGAACACTCAGATGATTAAGAAAAACTTAAAAAAAAAAACTTTACATTAAGAGCAGATTAACAATCCATGTTGTTTTAACAGGGATAAAACTAAACTTTAGGTCTGTATGAATACCCGGTTTGACACAAAAGCTTTCTTTTTTTAAATGTATGATACACAAAGCTTTTGAACCTGCATACTTCCTTCCAGTAACAGTATTTATGAAAGGGAAAGAGACAGATACTACAAAATAATGGAAGAAGGAAAAAATTTATACCTGGGTTTAGAATACAGACAGGCATCTATATACTTTTCACTCAGAACACACAAATGATTATTTACAATATTCCTAAAATCTCTCAATCCAATTCAGCATTACCTTCAAAGGTCGGAAAAGCCCCAAGTTTGAAATATAATCAGCTTTTTTTTTTTTTGTATTTAAGGAATTTATATCCAGAAAACCCTCAAATTTTCAACTGCTAAATAATATCAGGAATATGTTAATTTATAAAATTAACTTATGGCTTCTAAGAAACTAGTTCAGAGTTCTGTTTATTGAAATGCTGCCTTGTGCTCGCTTCGGCAGCACATATACTAAAATTGGAACGATACAGAGAAGATTAGCATGGCCCCTGCGCAAGGATGACACGCAGATTCGTGAAGTGTTCCATATTTTTTAAAAAAAGAAAGAAATGCTGCCTTTTAATTTAAAGATCTTATGCAAGTGTCATCTCTTCTATGAGGTCTTCTTAGGTCATTCTTTATCTGCTTTTTAAATTTCTCCAGCATTTTTATTCCTTCATTACCACTGTCTTAGACTATGCCATGGTACAAAGTATATTCTAACTGGAACATAAACTCTTTGAAGTTAAGAGTTAGGTTTTCCCTGTTTATGACAGCATTTATTAACAGAACTATACTGATTGGCATTAACAAAACCACAACTAATTCAAATTCTTCCACATACTGAGATAACAAATGGCCAAGTAACCAAAAGCCAGATTTTTTGAAATCCAGGTAATTAAGATTATAAAAAAATCCATTTGTTTTTCTTACTAAACTTAACTGATTTCTTAAATAGAATATGTTTGAAGCACTAGATGTTCTTATTTTATTATGCCAGGTATGTTGAACTTAATGTTTCTATTTAGGCTATTTAAAGAGGAATATTGGGAATGTATTTATAATACTAGCTTATTTTATCAGTAACTTATATAGATTTACGGAGAACACACCGAAGCAGAATAAAATCAATTCAAAATTTATCATAAAATTCCTTTCATCAAAGGTTGAAAAAAATCTCTTTGCTTTCATAATATCTTAAAATTACCAACAATTTAAAAAGTACATTGACTACCAAGTTGGAAAATATACTGCAATTGTTTAATTTTTCCCAAGCCTCAATTCAGGAAAAACTTTTCCATATCTCTCAAAGATCTTTCATTTTACTTACTGAAATTTGCTAATTCGATTTTATTCAGTTACTACTATCCCAAGGCTATTTGTATTTTAATAATGATCTGATTACTACATTTATCATTGCAAAGGTATTATTGGGAAAAAAATACTATTAACAAACATAGCCTATTCTGTAGCATTTTCTATGCTTACCATTTCTGACCTCCAGGCCCTGTAAAAAAAAGAATTCTAGACCAGACTTCGCATATCTTGCCATAACCGCTTTGGGTGGTTGGGCCTTGGGGCAGAGATAGAGTGGACAGAAAGAAACTAGGCTTGTTAGATTTGAAAGCTTTAGGTGAGAGTCATGGGATTTTGAGAGTTCCTATGCCCTTCTTTAACTATTTCCAATCAGTAGATTTATTTTACTAAAAGCTGTGACCAGGACTATGGAAAAGGGCCTTACTTTTCCAGAGGCCGCCCTTTGGTAGTTTTCTGCTGTCTTAAGGAAATTCCAGGGGCAGTTTCTTTCTAATCCCCAGGTTTGTTTATAGTAACTACAAACCATATTGAGACCAGATTAGAAATAAAACCTTTTTTTTTATAGACTCATAATCAAAATCTTTTCAGTTTTCAATACAACCCAATGGTTCCCTTTTAAAAAGAATTTCTATAATCAGTAACCAATTAGGAACATTTGACCAATACAAATTCAGGAATATACCAATCAACAAATTCAAACAGACACTTAATACTTATTATATTTAAGTAACACACCAATTAATAACTAATTTAAGTAACACACCAATTAATAACTAGACTGAACATGCCAGCTAACAAACAGGCATTAAACACTTAACACACTGATTAATCAGCAAACATCAACTCTTACTATACCCAGGTAACAAACTGGCTAGCATTTAAACAGGCTTACTTAATTTCATTAAATACCAATTAATTGTTGGATTACTTACTTTTTTTAGGAGTATAGTCAACAGACAAATTTAGGTCAGGGCCTCAAACCCTAGCACATCAATTAACAATTAAACAATACCTAGGTAACACACTGGCTGTCATTAAACAGACCTACTTCCTTTCATTAAACCTCAGCTAATTGTTGGATTAGGCCAGGGCTTCAAACCCTGTATAGTGTGGTACCCAAAATCAGAATGTATAGAGGTCAGAGCAAAGGGCCTAGGTCAAAGCAAAGGGCAAAGGTTCTGGAAGCATGATCCAGGCCTAGGTCAAAGGGACTCGTACTGCCTATTTAATCCCCTATCCATTTTTACCCTACTGACCCACTCACGCAGTCAGACGTCTGGACATGGAACTGGAAATGGTTTCTCTCTGAAGTTTTTCAAGGCTCCAAAAGTCTCTGGAGACAGAACAGAGAAACCCCTGTTGCTGAGCCTTTAGACTAAATTCAGTCCAGTGGCTGCAAAAGACTAGGTTACCTGGCTCACCTGCTCTGTTGGGGCTGCAGAGATTCAGGCATTCATCCCAGAGGGTCACCAACTTGGTAACCGAATAAAGGCCATGGATTCTTTTGCCTGACATGTTCGATAACCAATTCCCAAGACACCAGGGTTTCAAAGAGTATGTAGTAGGTATGTAGTAGGAGAGCACATGGCCTAGTGGCCCAAAATCTGTCTCCCCAAACAGCAGAATTCAGATAGTTTATTAGAAAAAATTTAGGCAGGGTTTAGGATAATGAGTATAGTTGCCCCAGATGATATAATTAGAGGTGATCTGATTACTGAGCATGTACAAATGATTACATGCTTAGTCATAGAATGTATGAAAGAAAATGGTGGAATGAGGTCTAGGTCACCTGTAGGTTAAAGTCTAAGCTACTGCACATATCAGGTGAGCCCACTTTGGTTAGATCCAGTCTCAGTCATCAAGATAACTTTGTACTTGGGGTGGGTTAGTTCTGGGCTGACCCAAGACCCTTCATTACATTAGTGGCTGTCTTTAGTGATTATTTAAGACTCTGAAGTAGAAAAATTGGATAACTAGAAAAAGTGAAGGTTAGTCACAAGATTTTTGCAGTCACAGGGGCAGAAGATAAGGCTATGCAATCATTTTCAGATATTGAGGCAGCTGGATTACAATTTAGAGATTTCAGGAATTTCCCTTTGTCTACTCTAATATACCAGAAAGCAAAAAGGAGCATCCATGTAATGATTCAGTAATCAGAATCATCCCTTAATCATAATTTCTTGGTTACATCACTATCCCACCATGTTGCCCTGCCTCTCCTCAAATGCTTTTTAATTATCTGCCCAGCATACTCTGGAATATATCAGGGTATTACATTAAACTATACAGGATTACAAGATGTTATTCCCTATTCTAGGCTCCATGTGTTTAGATTGTTTAAATGAATTGGCCAGACAGGTTAAGTTAGATTGTATGCTACAGAAATTTTAAATTTTGGACAGAATAAACATCTCTTCCTTTGGTCTCACACAGAAGGTAAAGTTTTAGAATATGGACAATATCATCCTTTATCTTGTATTTGATTTACCTTAGTCCCAACCAGATCAGCTTTATTCATATCTCGAATTGAGGTCTGATCTCTTTTTCAGCTTCTTTAACAGTTGCTGTGTGGGGTAATACTGACTTTTTGAGCTGCAGAATTCTAACTCTGAGTCTTAATTGTCACACAGGAACTCAAAGTTCCAAGGAAATTCCTGGTTTGACACATTGAGCACAGCATCTCAAAATTTATAAATAACTCTTAAAACTCATGAATAAACATGACTGCTGTAAAAGCTTACAATCTAGGCCCTAATTTTCTGTTAGTATTTCCTAAATGAGACCATACAATATTTGTCCTTTTGTTTCTGGCTTCTGTTGTTCATCATAATGTCCTTAGGGATCATTCACCTTGTTGCATGCCTCATGATGTCATTCCTTTCTTTAGCTGCCCAATGTTCCATAGTATGTACACTCCACAGTTTACCCTTCTGCTTTTTAATTGATGTACCCTTCGGCCACCTCTATTGGCTTTGGTGAATAATGCCACTGTGAGCATCAGTGTGCAACTGTCTATTTGAGTCTCTGCTTTCAGTTCTTCTGAGTATGTTCCTGGAACAGGATTGCCTCATATGGCGACCCTATATCTAGCCCCCTGTGGATCCGCTACATTACTCTCGGAGGAGCTGCACCACTCTGCCACCCTACCAATATTGAATAGGTATACTTCTCTCTCCACATTTTCTCTAGCACAACAGTTTCAGGCACTTCCCTCCAGCCATTCCAATACAACATAAACTGAAAAGGGATTCTGTACAATGCATAAGAATAACCTCCAGGATAACCTCTCAACTCTGTTTGAAATCTCTCAGCCACTGACACTTTATTTTGTCTGATTTCTCTCTTCTCCCTTTTGGTTGAGAAGATTTTCTCACTCGCTTGATGCCAGGTCCTGGCTCATCTCATTTCTGTCCCACGCTGCCAGGAAGATTTATACCCCTGGGAGTCATGTCCATGTAGAGGGGGAGGGCAGTGAGTTCACTTTTACCTGCTGTGTCGGCTTAGGGAGAGAGGCCACATCTGAGCAACAAAAGAGATTCTCTGGAGGTGACTCTTAGACCTAATTTTAATCAGACTTAGCCTATCCTTTGCAGGGATAAATTTCATAGGGGCAAACCCCAAGATCTAGGGCTCGGTCTGTTGATTTGGTTGTCCACACTACTTGTGAGAATATCAGAAATTCTCCAAATGGGGAAGTTGAGTATTTCCCCTTCTCCCCATCTCCTTAAGGGGATGTTCTAGTTTGCTAGCTGCTGGAATGCAACACACCAGAAATGGATTGGCTTTTAATAAAAGGTAATTTATTTTGTTAGTTCTTCTGAGGAAAGGCAGCTCACTTTCCACTGAGGTTCTTTCTTACGTGGGAAGGCACAGGATGGTCTCTGCTGGCCTTCTCTCTAGCCCCCTGGGCTCCAACAACTTTCCCCGGGGTGACTTCTTTCTGCATCTCCAAAGGCCTGGGCTGAGCTGCGAGTGCTGAGATGAGGTATGCTGAGCTGCTTAGGCTGTGCTACGTTGTGCTGTCTCATTTAAGCACCAGCCAATTAAGTCAAACGTCATTCATTGCAGCAGGCATGCCTCCTAGCCGACTGCAGATGTAATTAGCAACAGATGAGGTTTACATATGATTGGCTCATGTCCATAGCAACAGAACTAGGTGCCTTCACCTGGCCAAGTTGACAACTGAATCTAACTACCACAGGGGACTTTTCAAATGTCTCTTCATTCACTGTCCAAATCACTCTGGGATTTATCGGGGCATCACACTAAACTGGACAAACCAACAAAATCTCATGCCTGATTCAAGAGTCCATGTACTTATGGTGTTCGATTAAATTGACCATATTAGTTAAGATAGGAAATGCACTACCCCAAATATAAATTTAGTACCAAATAAATATCTCTTCTTTTGTTCTCACACAAAAGTTGAAGTTTTGAAATATGGAAGATATCATCCTTTACCCTGTGTTCTATTCTACCTTAGTCCTATCCAGATCAGCTTCATTCTTATCACTAGTTGAAGTCTGATCCCTTTTTCACCTTTTTATACAGTTCCTGTATGGGGTACTGCTGACTTTCACAGCTTCAGAGCTCGAACTCTGAGTTTCAGGTGTCATATAAATACCTGAAGTTTCTGGGAACAACCAGATTATATACAAACAGCTCAGTATCTCAGAATTTAGAAATAACAGTTACAACTCCTGAATATATGTGACTGTCATAAGAGCTTACAATCTAGAATCCTTTGCAGTAGGCCCCAACCTGATAATCTATGCTCTTGACTTCAGTTCATTGAGTTTTATATTATAGTTAGTCCATATGAGTGGGGCATGATAAATATTTGTCTTTGTTTCTGACATTTCATTCAACATACAGACGTTAAGGTTCAATCACCTAGTTGCATACTCACAACTTCACTTCTTCCTGAGCCACTCAGTAGGATATTTTATGTATACACCATAGTTCCCTCTTCCATTCCTCAGTTGTTGAACTCTTAGGCCACCTCCATCCATTGTGGATCACAAACACTGCTGCCCAAAACACCAGTGTGCAAATGTTCATTTGTGTCCCCACATTCAGGTCCTCCAGGTATGTACTGAGCAACAGGGTTTCAGGATCATATGGCAACCCAATCCCTAGCCTCCTGTGGAACCATCACACTGCCCTCCAAGGGGTGCATGTCTCATTTTCCCTACCAATAGTGAATGCGTACATCTCTTTCTCTGCATTTTCTCTAGCACTTTTTTCTCTCTGTTCCTTTTTAAACAGTTTTATTCCCACAGCATACAGTCTCACCTAAGTCTATAGACATGCCTTCACCACCATACTCCATATGAAGACATTTCCTTTTCTTCCACAAAGAATCCATACCCCTCCCTCATGGCCTTGCCTGTAGACATTTACTTTTGGTATAATGCCTTTGTTACAAATAATGGAAGCATATAACACTCTTACTGTTGACTATGTACCCTATTTTACACTTTTCCTGTGTACTATCCATTTTCGACACTTTGCAATGTTGACATTCATTTGTTCTCCCTGATGCAAACATGGTTTTTTTTTTTGTACATTTGATCACCATCATTGTCCACTCTAGGCATTCCTAAGTTATATTGCCTCAGTCTTTATCCTTTATCTTTCCTTCTGGTTTATGTGTGCCCCCCAGCCCTTCTCCCTCTATCATACTAGCATTCACCTTCATTCAGTGTACTTATATTATTGTGCTTAAATCAGGTAGTATGGTGCTAACCACTTCTGAATTTTTGCGGTCAGTCCTATTGCACAATCTTATTACTTCAGCACCGATTATCCAATCTCTGTCCTATTTCTACCTCCTGGTAACCTGTGTTTTTAGCTTCAACTCTCAAAGTTCACTCATTAATGTTAGTTCATATTAGTGAGACCATACAGTATTTACCCTTTTGTTTCTGGCTAAATTCAGTCTGCTTAATGTCTTCAAGATTCATCTGCATTGTCACTGCTTCATGACTTTATTCTGTCTTACAGCTGTGTAATATTCCATTGGATGTATATACCAGAGCTTGTTTAGCCACTCATCTGTTGATGGACATTTGAGCTATTTCCATCTCTTGGCAATCATAAATAATGCTGCTATAAACATTGGTGTGCAAATGTCCATTTGTGTCCTTGTCTTCAGCTCCTTTGAATATATACCTAGAATGGAATTGCTGGATCATTTGACAATTCTATACTTAACTTCTTTAGGAACCGCCAAACTGCCTTCCAGAGTGGTTGTTACATTTTACATTCCCACTAACAGTGGATAAGTGTGCCTCTTTCTCCAAATCCTCTCCAGCACTTGTTGTTTTCTGTTCATCTTTTTTTATAATGTCCATTCTAGTGGGTGTCAGATGATATCTCTTTGTGTTTTTTATTTGCATTTCCCCAAAAGCCAGTGAATTTGAGCATCTTTTCATATTCCTTTTAACCATTTCTATTTCCTATTCTGAAAAGTGTCTGTTCATGTCTTTTGCCTATTTTTTAATGGTCTTCTTGTGGTGAATTGTAGAATCTTTTTATATTTTCTGGATATTAAGCCCTTATCTGATATGTAAGTTCCAAATATTGTCTCCTATTGCACAGACTGCCTTTTTACTTTTCTGACAAAGTTCTTTGATGCACAAAAGTGTTGTAATTTTGAGGGGGTCCCATTTATCTATTTCTTTTTTTATTGCCCTAATTTTGGGTATAGGGTCTAGGAACCACCTGCTGGCATAAGATTTATAAGATATTTCCCTACATTTTCCTCTAAATGTTTTATGGTCTTAGCTCTAATGTTGAGGTCTTTGATGCATTTTTAGTTAATTTTTGTGTAAGGAATGAGATATGGGTTCTCTTTCATTCTTTTACATATGGATATCCGTCTATTGTGGTGGCTGCTCTGTCCTAGTTAAAATGGCTTGACTGTCTATTGAAGATCAATTGTCTGTAGAGAGAGAATCTATTCCTGAACACTCTGTTTGATTCCATTGGTCAGTGTATCTATCTTTATTCCAGTACCATGATGTTTTTAATATTTATTTATTTATTTTATTAATTAACAGAAAAAAAAGAAATTAACCCAACATTTAGAAATCATACCATTCTACATATGCAATCAGTAATTCTTAACATCATCACATAGATGCATGATCATCGTTTCTTAGTACATTTGCATCGGTTTAGAGGAACTAGCAACACAACAGAAAAAGATATAGAATGTTAATATAGAGAAAAGAAATAAAAGTAATAATAATAGTAAAAAAAAAAAAACCAAAAAAAAAACCAGAAAAAAACTATAGCTCAGATGCAGCTTCATTCAATGTTTTAACATGATTACTTTACACTTAGGTATTATTGTGCTGTCCATTTTTTAGTTTTTGTATCTAGTCCTGTTGCACAATCTGTATCCCTTCAGCTCCAATTACCCATTATCTTACCCTGTTTCTAACTCCTGCTGGACTCTGTTACCAATGACATATTCCAAGTTTATTCTCGAATGTCGGTTCACATCAGTGGGACCATACAGTATTTGTCCTTTAGTTTTTGGCTAGACTCACTCAGCATAATGTTCTCTAGGTCCATCCATGTTATTACATGCTTCATAAGTTTATCTTGTCTTAAAGCTGCATAATATTCCATCGTATGTATATACCACAGTTTGTTTAGCCATTCTTATGTTGATGGACATTTTGGCTGTTTCCATCTCTTTGCAATTGTAAATAACGCTGCTATAAACATTGGTGTGCAAATGTCCGTTTGTGTCTTTGCCCTTCAGTCCTTTGAGTAGATACCTAGCAATGGTATTGCAGGGTTGTATGGCAATTCTATATTCAGCTTTTTGAGGAACCTCCAAACTGCCTTCCACAGTGGTTGCACCATTTGACATTCCCACCAACAGTGGATAAGTGTGCCTCTTTCTCCGCATCCTCTCCAGCACTTGTCATTTTCTGTTTTGTTGATAATGGCCATTCTGGTGGGTGTGAGATGATATCTCATTGCGGTTTTGATTTGCATTTCTCTAATGGCCAGGGACATTGAGCATCTCTTCATGTGCCTCTTGGCCATCCGTATTTCCTCTTCTGGTAGGTGTCTGTTCAAGTCTTTTTCCCATTTTGTAATTGGGTTGGCTGTCTTTTTGTTGTTGAGTTGAACAATCTGTTTATAAATTCTGGATACTAGACCTTTATCTGATATATCATTTCCAAATATTATCTCCCATTGTGTAGGCTGTCTTTCTACTTTCTTAATGAAGTTCTTTGATACACAAAAGTGTTTAATTTTGAGGAGCTCCCATTTATTTCTTTCTTTCTTCAGTGCTCTTGCTTTAGGTTTAAGGTCCATAAAACCGCCTCCAATTGTAAGTTTCATAAGATATCTCCCTACATTTTCCTCTAATTGTTTTATGGTCTTAGACCTAATGTTTAGATCTTTGATCCATTTTGAGTTAACTTTTGTATAAGGTGTGAGATATGGGTCTTCCTTCATTCTTTTGCATATGGATATCCAGTTCTCTAGGCACCATTTATTGAAGAGACTGTTCTGTCCCAGGTGAGTTGGCTTGACTGCCTTATCAAAGATCAAATGTCCCAGGTGAGTTGGCTTGACTGCCTTATCAAAGATAGATGAGAGGGTCTATATCTGAGCACTCTATTCGATTCCATTGATCGATATATCTATCTTTATGCCAATACCATGCTGTTTTGACCACTGTGGCTTCATAATATGCCTTAAAGTACGGCAGCGTGAACCTCCAGCTTCGTTTTTTTCCCTCAAGATGTTTTTAGCAATTCGGGGCACCCTGCCCTTCCAGATAAATTTGCTTATTGGTTTTTCTATTTCTGAAAAATAAGTTGTTGGGATTTTGATTGGTATTGCAGTGAATCTGTAGATCAATTTAGGTAAGATTGACATCTTAATTATATTTAGTCTTCCAGTCCATGAACACGGTATGCCCTTCCATCTATTTAGGTCTTCTGTGATTTCTTTTAGCAGTTTTTTGTAGTTTTCTTTATATAGGTTTTTTGTCTCTTTAGTTAAATTTATTCCTAGGTATTTTATTCTTTTAGTTGCGATTGTAAATGGGATTCGTTTCTTGATTTCCCCCTCAGCTTGTTCATTAGTAGCGTATAGAAATGCTACAGATTTTTGAATGTTGATCTTGTAGCCTGCTACTTTGCTGAACTCATTTATTAGCTCTAGTAGTTTTGTTGTGGATTTTTCCGGGTTTTCGACGTATAGTATCATATCATCTGCAAACAGTGATAGTTTTACTTCTTCCTTTCCAATTTTGATGCCTTGTATTTCTTTTTCTTGTCTAATTGCTCTGGCTAGAACCTCCAACACAATGTTGAATAATAGTGGTGATAGTGGACACCCTTGTCTTGTTCCTGATCTTAGGGGGAAAGTTTTCAATTTTTCCCCATTGCGGATGATATTAGGTGTGGGTTTTTCATATATTCCCTATATCATTTTAAGGAAGTTCCCTTGTATTCCTACCTTTTGAAGTGTTTTCAACAGGAAAGGATGTTGAATCTTGTCAAATGCCTTCTCTGCATCAATTGAGATGATCATGTGATTTTTCTGCTTTGATTTGTTGATATGGTGTATTACATTAATTGATTTTCTTACGTTGAACCATCCTTGCATACCTGGGATGAATCCTACTTGGTCATGATGTATAATTCTTTTAATGTGTTGTTGGATATGATTTGCTAGAATTTTATTGAGGATTTTTGCATCTATATTCATTAGAGAGATTGGTCTGTAGTTTTCTGTTTTTGTAATATCTTTGCCTGGTTTTGGTATGAGGGTGATGTTGGCTTCATAGAATGAATTAGGTAGCTTTCCCTCCACTTCGATTTTTTTGAAGAGTTGAGGGCAGTTGGTACTAATTCTTTCTGGAATGTTTGGTAGAATTCACATGTGAAGCCATCTGGTCCTGGACTTTTCTTTTTGGGAAGCTTTTGAATGACTAATTCAATTTCTTTACTTGTGATTGGTTTGTTGAGGTCATCTATTTCTTCTTGAGTCAAAGTTGGTTGTTCATGCCTTTCCAGGAACCCGTCCATTTCATCTAAATTGTTGTATTTATTAGTGTAAAGTTGTTCATAGTATCCTGTTATTACCTCCTTTATTTCTGTGAGATCAGTGGTTATCTCTCCTCTTCCATTTCTGATCTTATTTATTTGCGTCCTCTCTCTTCTTCTTTTTGTCAATCTTGATAAGGGCCCATCAATCTTATTGATTTTCTCATAGAACCAACTTCTAGTCTTATTGATTTTCTCTGTTGTTTTCATGTTTTCAATTTCATTTATTTCTGCTCTAATCTGTTATTTCTTTCCTTTTGCTTGCTTTGGGGTTAGTTTGCTGTTCTTTCTCCAGTTCTTCCAAGTGGACAGTTAATTCGTGAATTTTTGCCTTTTCTTCTTTTCTGATATAGGCATTTAAGGCAATAAATTTCCCTCTTCGCACTGCCTTTGCTGCGTCCCATAGGTTTTGATATGTTGTGTTTTCATTTTCATTTGCCTCGAGATATTGACTAATTTCTCTTGCAATTTCTTCTTTGACCCACTCATTGTTTAAGAGTGTGTTGTTGAGCCTCCACATATTTGTGAATTTTCTGGCATTCCCCCTATTATTGATTTCCAACTTCATTCCTTTATGATCCGAGAAAGTGTTGTGTATGATTTCAATCTTTTTAAATTTGTTAAGACTTGCTCTGTGCCCCAGCATATGGTCTATCTTTGAGAATGATCCATGAGCACTTGAGAAAAAGGTGTATTCTGCTGTTGTGGGATGTAATGTCCTATAAATGTCTGTTAAATCTAGCTCATTTATTGTAATATTCAAATTCTCTATTTCTTTATTGATCCTCTGTCTGTATGTTCTGTCCATTGATGAGAGTGGTGAATTGAAGTCTCCAACTATTATGGTATATGTGTCTATTTCCCTTTTCAGTGTTTGCAGTGTATTCCTCACGTATTTTGGAGCATTCTGGTTCGGTGCATAAATATTTGTGATTGTTATGTCTTCTTGTTTAATTGTTCCTTTTATTAGTAGATAGTGTCCTTCTTTGTCTCTTTTAACTGTTTTACATTTGAAGTCTAATTTGTTGGATATTAGTATAGGTACTCCTGCTCTTTTCTGGTTGTTATTTGCATGAAATATCTTTTCCCAACCTTTCACTTTCAACGTATGTTTATCTTTGGGTCTAAGATGTGTTTCCTGTAGACAGCATATAGAAGCATCCCGTTTTTTAATCAATTCTGCCAGTCTATGTCTTTTATGTAATTCTTAAAATTTTTTTTTATTAATTAAAGAAAAAAAAAAGAAATTAACCCAACATTAAGAAATCATTCCATTCTACATATGCAATCAGTAATTCTTAACATAATCACATAGATGCATGATCATCATTTCTTAGAACATTTGCATCGATTTAGAAGAACTAGCAAAACAACAGAAAAAGATATAGAATGTTAATATAGAGAAAAATAATAAAAATAATAATAGTACAAAAAAAAAAGACAAAGAAACAAACAGACAGACAAAAAAAACCCCTATAGCTCAGATGCAGCTTCATTCAGTGTTTTAATATGATTACTTTACAATTAGGTATTATTGTGATGTCCATTTTTGAGTTTTTGTATCTAGTCCTGTTGCACAGTCTGTATCCCTTCAGCTCCAATTACCCATTATCTTACCCTGTTTCTAACTCCTGCTGGACTCTGTTACCAATGACATATTCCAAGTTTATTCTCGAATGTCGGTTCACATCAGTGGGACCATACAGTAATTGTCCTTTAGTTTTTGGCTAGACTCACTCAGCATAATGTTCTCTAGGTCCTTCCATGTTATTACATGCTTCATAAGTTTATCTTGTCTTAAAGCTGCATAATATTCCATCATATGTATATACCACAGTTTGTTTAGTCACTCTTCTGTTGATGGACATTTTGGCTGTTTCCATCTCTTTGCAATTGTAAATAACGCTGCTATAAACATTGGTGAGCAAATGTCCGTTTGTGCCTTTGCCCTTAAGTCCTTTGAGTAGATACCTAGCAATGGTATTGCTGGGTCGTATGGCAATTCTATATTCAGTTTTTTGAGGAACCTCCAAACTGCCTTCCACAGTGGTTGCACCATTTGACATTCCCACCAACAGTGGATAAGTGTGCCTCTTTCTCCGCATCCTCTCCAGCACTTGTCATTTTCTGTTTTGTTGATAATGGCCATTCTGGTGGGTGTGAGATGATATCTCATTGCGGTTTTGATTTGCATTTCTCTAATGGCCAGGGACATTGAGCATCTCTTCGTGTGCCTTTTGGGCATTTGTATTTCCTCTTCTGATAGGTGTCTGTTCAAGTCTTTTTCCCATTTTGTAATTGGGTTGGCTGTCTTTTTGTTGTTGAGTTGGACAACCTCTTTATAAATTCTGGATACTAGACCTTTATCTGATATGTCATTTCCAAATATTGTCTCCCATTGTGTAGGCTGTCTTTCTACTTTCTTAATGAAGTTCTTTGATACACAAAAGTGTTTAATTTTGAGGAGCTCCCATTTATTTCTTTCTTTCTTCAGTGCTCTTGCTTTAGGTTTAAGGTCCATAAAACCGCCTCCAATTGTAAGTTTCATAAGATATCTCCCTACATTTTCCTCTAACTGTTTTATGGTCTTAGACCTAATGTTTAGATCTTTGATCCATTTTCAGTTAACTTTTGTATACGGTGTGAGATACGGGTCTTCTTTCATTCTTTTGCATATGGATATCCAGTTCTCTAGGCACCATTTATTGAAGAGACTGTTCTGTCCTGGGTGAGCTGGCTTGACTGCCTTATCAAAGATCAAATGTCCATAGATGAGAGGGTCTATATCTGAGCACTCTATTCGATTCCATTGGTCGATATATCTATCTTTATGCCAATACCATGCTGTTTTGACCGCTGTGGCTTCATAGTATGCCTTAAAGTCAGGCAGCACGAGACCTCCAGTTTTTTTTTTTTCCTCAAGATGTTTTTAGCAATTCGGAGCACCCTGCCCTTCCAGATAAATTTGCTTATTGGTTTTTCTATTTCTGAAAAATAAGTTGTTGAGATTTTGATTGGTATTGCAGTGAATCTGTAGATCAATTTAGGTAAGATTGACATCTTAACTATATTTAGTCTTCCAATCCATGAACACGGTATGCCCTTCCATCTATTTAGGTCTTCTGTGATTTCTTTTAACAGTTTTTGTAGTTTTCTTTATATGGGTTTTTTGTCACTTTAGTTAAATTTATTCCTAGGTATTTTATTCTTTTAGTTGCAATTGTAAATGGGATTCGTTTCTTGATTACCCCCTCAGCTTGTTCATTACTAGTGTATAGAAATGCTACAGATTTTTGAACGTTGATCTTGTAACCTGCTACTTTGCTGTACTCATTTATTAGCTCTAGTAGTTTTGTTGTGGATTTTTCTGGGTTTTCGACGTATAGTATCATATCGTCTGCAAACAGTGATAGTTTTACTTCTTCCTTTCTAATTTTGATGCCTTGTATTTCTTTTTCTTGTCTAATTGCTCTGGCTAGAACCTCCAACATGATGTTGAATAATAGTGGTGATAATGGACATCCTTGTATTTTCCTGATCTTAGGGGGAAAGTTTTCAATTTTTCCCCATTGCGGATGATATTAGCTGTGGGTTTTTCATATATTCCCTCTATCATTTTAAGGAAGTTCCCTTGTATTCCTATCTTTTGAAGTGTTTTCAACAGGAAAGGATGTTGAATCTTGTCAAATGCCTTCTCTGCATCAATTGAGATGATCATGTGATTTTTCTGCTTTGATTTGTTGATATGGTGTATTACATTAATTGATTTTCTTACGTTGAACCATCCTTGCATACCTGGGATGAATCCTACTTGGTCATGATGTATAATTCTTTTAATGTGTTGTTGGATTTGATTTGCTAGAATTTTATTGAGGATTTTTGCATCTGTATTCATTAGAGAGATTGGTCTGTAGTTTTCTTTTTTTGTAATATCTTTGCCTGGTTTTGGTATGAGGATGATGTTGGCTTCATAGAATGAATTAGGTAGCTTTCCCTCCACTTTCATTTTTTTGAAGAGTGTGAGAGGAGTTGATTCTAATTCTTTCTGGAATGTTTGATAAAATTCACATATGAAGCCATCTGGTCCTGGACTTTTCTTTTTAGGAAGTTTTTGAATGACTAATTCAATTTCTTTACTTGTGATTGGTTTGTTGAGGTCATCTATTTCTTCTTGAGTCAAAGTTGGTTGTTCATGTCTTTCCAGGAATCCGTCCATTTCATCTAAATTGTTGTATTTATTAGTGTAAAGTTGTTCATAGTATCCTGTTATTACCTCCTTTATTTCTGTGAGGTCAGTAGTTATGTCTCCTCCTCCATTACTGATCTTATTTATTTGCATCCTCTCTCTTCTTCTTTTTGTCAATCTTGCTAAGGGCCCATCAATCTTATTGATTTTCTCATAGAACCAACTTCTGGTCTTATTGATTTTCTCTATTGTTTTCATGTTTTCAATTTCATTTATTTCTGCTCTAATCTTTGTTATTTCTTTCCTTTTGCTTGCTTTGGGATTAGTTTGCTGTTCTTTCTCCCGTTCTTCCAAGTGGACAGTTAATTTGTGAATTTTTTCCTTTTTTCTTTTCTGATATAGGCATTTAGGGCAATAAATTTCCCTCTTAGCACTGCCTTTGCTGCCTCCCATAAGTTTTGATATGTTGTGTTTTCATTTTCATTCGCCTCAAGGTATTTACTAATTTCTCTTGCAATTTCTTCTTTGACCCACTCATTGTTTAAGAGTGTGTTGTTGAGCCTCCACGTATTTGTGAATTTTCTGGCATTCCCCCTATTATTGATTTCCAACTTCATTCCTTTATGATCCGAGAAAGTGTTATGTATGATTTCAATCTTTTTAAATTTGTTAAGACTTGCTCTGTGCCCCAGCATATGATCTATCTTTGAGAATGATCCATGAGCACTTGAGAAAAAGGTGTATCCTGCTGTTGTGGGATGTAATGTCCTATAAATGTCTGTTAAGTCTAGCTGATTTATAGTAATATTCAGATTCTCTAGTTCTTTATTGGTCCTCTGTCTAGATGTTCTGTCCATTGATGAGAGTGGTGAATTGAAGTCTCCAACTATTATGGTATATGTGTCTATTTCCCTTTTCAGTGTTTGCAGTGTATTCCTCACGTATTTTGGAGCATTCTGGTTTGGTGCATAAATATTTGTGATTGTTATGTCTTCTTGTTTAATTGTTCCTTTTATTAGTAGATAGTGTCCTTCTTTGTCTCTTTTAACTGTTTTACATTTGAAGTCTAATTTGTTGGATATTAGTATAGGTACTCCTGCTCTTTTCTGGTTGTTATTCACATGAAATATCTTTTCCCAACCTCTTACTTTCAACCTATGTTTATCTTT
The DNA here is from genome assembly GCF_023851605.1 of Tamandua tetradactyla. Classification (NCBI taxonomy): domain Eukaryota; kingdom Metazoa; phylum Chordata; class Mammalia; order Pilosa; family Myrmecophagidae; genus Tamandua; species Tamandua tetradactyla. The sequence continues at coordinate 19,658,204 of NC_135336.1, forward strand.
GGGTCTAAGATGTGTTTCCTGTAGACAGCATATAGAAGGATCCCGTTTTTTAATCCATTCTGCCAGTCTATGTCTTTTGATTGGGGTATTCAGTCCATTAACATTTAGTGTTATTACTGTTTGGATAATATTTTCCTCTGCCATTTGCCTTTTGTATTATATATATCATATCTGACTTTCCTTCTTTCTACACTCTTCTCCATACCTCTCTCTTCTGTTTTTTCATATCTGACTCTAGTGCTTCCTTTAGTATTTCTTGCAGAGCTGGTCTCTTGGTCACAAATTCTCTCAGTGACTTTTTGTCTGAGAATGCTTTAATTTCTCCCTCATTTTTGAAGGACAGTTTTGCTGGATATAGAAGTCTTGGTTGGCAGTTTTTCTCTTTTAGTAACAAATATATCATCCCACTTTCTTCTAGCTTCCATGGTTTCTGCTGAGAAATCTACACATAGTCTTACTGGGTTTCCGTTGTATGTGATGGATTGTTTTTCTCTTGCTGCTTTCAAGATCCTCTCTTTCTCTTTGACTTCTGACATTCTAACTAGTAAGTGTCTTGGAAAACGCCTATTTGGGTCTATTCTCTTTGGGGTGTGCTGCACTTCTTGGATGTGTAATTTTAAGTCTTTCATAAGAGTTGGGAAATTTTCAGTGATAATTTCTTCCATTAGTTTTTCTCCTCCTTTTCCCTTCTCTTCTCCTTCTGGGACAGCCACAACACGTATATTTGTGCGGTTCATATTGTCCTTCAGTTCCCTGATCCCCTGTTCAAATTTTTCCATTCTTTTCCCTATAGTTTCTGTTTCTTTTTGGAATTCAGATCTTCCATCCTCCAAATCACTAATTCTATCTTCTGTCTCTTTAAATCTATCATTGTAGGTATCCATTGTTTTTTCCATCTTTTCTACTTTATCCTTCACTTCCATAAGTTCTTTGATTTGTTTTTTCAGTTTTTCTATTTCTTCTTATTGTTCAGCCCATGTCTTCTTCATGTCCTCCCTCAATTTATCAATTTCGTTTTTGAAGAGGTTTTCCATTTCTGTTCGTATATTCAGCATTAGTTGTCTCAGCTCCTGTATCTCATTTGAACTATTGGTTTGTTCCTTCGACTGGGCCATATTTTCAATTTTCTGAACATGATCCATTATCTTCTGCTGGCATCTGGGCATTTAGTCAGATTTCCCTGGGTGTTGGACCCAACAGGTTGAAAGATTTTTCTGTGAAATCTCTGGGTTCTGTTTTTCTTATCCTGCCCAGTAGGTTGCACTCGTGGCACACTTTTGTCTGCGGGTCCCACCAGTAAAAGGTGCTGTGGGTCCTCTAACTTTGGAAAGCTCTCGCCGTGGGGGAGGTTTGCCAGCCGAAGCGGCTTGGAAGAGTGCCAGCCAGCCCGGGGATCCGAATGCGAGGAGGGTCGCCGGCTGCCGCAGCCCGGGAGAGCACCCGTCCGAATCTCCTGGTCGGCCCGGGGCGCCAAGTGTGGCGGGAGGACACCAGCCGCCGTGGCCCGGGAGAGTACATCATTCCCAGCCGGCCCGGGAAGTCACATGTTTGGAAGGAACCCCGGTCACCGTTCTCCGCGGCTTGTGAATCTCCGATCCAATTCTCCCAGTTGGTCTGGGGGGCCGCGCGTGGTGGGGGCGCCAGCCACCGTGGCTGGAGGGGACCGCCTTCCCAATTCTCCCAGCTGGCCCGGGAAGGAGGAAGGGAGGGACTCCAGCCGGTTGCCGCCCTGGTCCGGGAAAGCCCGCGCCCCTCGGCGATCTCACCGGAGCGAGTTCTCCCAGCCAGTCAGCCATTCCAGGATGGGGTACGCTGTCTTTTTTATCTCTGTCGTGGCTCCGGGAGCTGTTCTGTATCGTTTCTACTCCCCTAGTAGCTGTTCTGGAGGAGGAACTAAGATCCGCGCGTCTTACTAAGCTGCCATCTTCTCCGGAAGTCCAGTCTATGTCTTTTGATTGGGGAATTCAGTCCATTAACATTTAGTGTTATTACTATTTGGATAATATTTTCCTCTACCATTTTGCCTTTTGTATTATAGATATCATATCTGATTTTCCTTCTTTCTCCACTCTTCTCCATACCTCTCTCTTCTGTCTTTTCATTTCTGACTCTAGTGCTCCCTTTAATATTTCTTGCAGAGCTAGTCTCTTGGTCACAAAATCTCTCAGTGACTTTTTGTCTGAAAATGTTTTAATTTCTCCCTCATTTTTGCAGGACAATTTTGCTGGATATAGAAGTCTTCTTGGCAGTTTTTCTCTTTTAGTAATTTAAATATATCATCCCACTGTCTTCTTGCTTGCATGGTTTCTGCTGCGAAATCTACATATAGTCTTATTGGGTTTCCCTTGTATGTGATGGATTGTTTTTCTCTTGCTGCTTTCAAGATCCTCTCTTTCTCTTTGACCTCTGACATTCTAACTAGTAAGTGTCTTGGAGAACGCCTATTTGGGTCTATTCTCTTTGGGGTGTGCTGCACTTCTTGGATCTGTAATTTTAGGTCTTTCATAAGAGTTGGGAAATTTTCAGTGATAATTTCTTCCATTAGTTTTTCTCCTCCTTTTCCCTTCTCTTCTCCTTCTGGGACACCCACAACACGTATATTTGTGCCCTTCATATTATCATTCAGTTCCCTGATCCCCTGCTCAAATTTTTCCATTCTTTTCTCTATAGTTTCTGTTTCTTTTTGGAATTCAGATGTTCCATCCTCCAGTTCACTAATTCTAGCCTCTCCCTCTTTAAATCTGCCATTGTAGGTATCCATTGTTTTTTCCATCTTTTCTGCTTTCTCCTTCAATCCCATAAGTTCTGTCTGAAAGTTTTTTCAGAGTTTCTATTTCTTCTTTTTGTTCAGCCCATGTCTTCTTCATGTCCTCCCTCAATTTATTGATTTGGTTTTTGAAGAGGTTTTCCATTTCTGTTCGTATATTCAGAATTAGTTGTCTCAGCTCCTGTATCTCATTTGAACTGTTGGTTTGTTCCTTTGACTGAGCCATATCTTCAATTTTCCTGGCGTGATCTGTTATTTTTTGCTGGCATCTGGGCATTTAATCAGATTTCGCTGGGTGTGGGACCCAGCACGTTGAAAGATTTTCCTGTGAATCTCTGGGCTCTGTTTTTCTTATCCTGCCCAGTATGTGGTGCTCATCTGTCTGTGGGTCCCACCAGTAAAAGATGCTGTGGCCCCTTTAACTTTGGAAGACTCTCGCTGTGGGGGAGGGTCGCCAGCCGAAGCGGCTTGGGGGAGTGCTGATCCGGATCTCCCAGCCGGTCCGGGAATTCGCGCATGGGGGTGGTGTGCTCCGGCCACTGCAGCTTGGGGGTGTGCCGATCCAAATCTCCCTGCCGGCCCGGGAAGCCAAGCGTGGGGGGGGGGGGGCGCCAGCCGCCGCAGCTTGGGAGAGTGCCGATTCAAAGTTCCCAGCTGGACCGGGAAGCTACGTGTGTGGAAGGGACCCCAGTCGCCGGCCTCCATGGCTTGGGGGACCTCCGATCCAAATCTCCCAGCCAGCCTGGGAGGCCGTGCGTGGGGGGGGGGGGCGCCTACTGCCGCGGCTTGAGGGACCGCCTGTCCAAATCTCCCAGCCGGCCCGGGAAGGAGGATGGGAGGGCCTCTGGCCGACAGCTGCTACGGTCCAGGGAAGCGCGCGCCCCTCGGGGATCTCACCACAGCGGATTCTCCCAGCCGGTTCAGCCATTGCAGAATGGGGTACGCTGCCTTTTTGGTCTCTGTCGTGGCTCCGGGAGCTGTTCTGTACCATTTCTGTTTCTTTAGTAGCTGTTATGGAGGAGGAACTAAGACCCGCGCGTCTTACTAAGCCGCCATCTTCTCCGGAAGTCCATCCCATAAGTTTTGATATGTTGTATTCTCATTTTCATTCTTCTTCAAATATATACCGATTTCTCCTTTGATCCATTGATTAAGAGTTGCATTATTTAATTTCCATGTATTTATGAAAATTCTCATTCTTTTGTGGTTTATTTCCAGTTCCATTCCATTGTCATCAGAGAAAGTGTTTTGAATAATTTCAAACTTTTAAAATTTATTAAGACCTGTTTTGTGCTGCAGCATGTGCTCTACCTTGGAGAACGACCCATGAGCGCTAGAGAAGAATGTATATTCTGGTGTTTTGTGGTATAATGAGATATATATATATGTCTGTTAGATCTAATTCATTGTTTAGGTTCTCTATATTCTTATGGTTCTATCTATAGAAGAGAGTCGTGTATTGTTGAAACAGCTATTTCTTCCTTCAGTTTTGTCAATATTTGCCTTAATACTTTGGAGCTCCTTGAGTGGGAGTGTAAACATTTATGATTATTATTTCTTCTTGATGAATTGTCTCTTTTATTAATATGTGGTATCCTTCATTGTCTCTTATGAAACCTTTTCATTTGAAGTCTATTTTGTCTGGTCCTGCTTTCTTTTGGTTACGGCTTGCACAGAGTATCTTTTTCCATCCTTTCACTTTCAATTATTTGGTATTCTTTACTCTAAGATGAGATGAGTCCCTTGTAAGCAGCATATAGCTAGATCATATGCTTTAATCCATTCTGTCAATCTGTATCTTTTAAAGGCAATTCTTAAATCTACCATCTTTTTTTTTTTTTTTTTTTAACATGGGCAGGCACCAGGAATCGAACCTGTGTCCTCTGGCATGGCAGGTGAGCATTCTTGCCTGCTGAGCCACTGTGGCCCGCCCTTGAATCTACCATCTTATCCTTTGTTTTTTATTCATCAGATTTGTATATTCCACCCCTCTCTTTTTTATCCCTTAAGTTACCTATATTAATAATGTTCAATTCTGTGTCCCCATTTAGACCTCTCTCTCCTCCTTTTTTTTTTGATCCAAAGAAACTCCCTTTAGTGTGTCTTGCAGGACAGGATTCTTGTTAATAAATTCTCTCAGCATTTGATTGTCCATGAAAATTTTAATTTCTCTTTCAGTTTTGAAGGACAGCTTCGCTGGATAAAGAATTCTTGGCTCAGAATTTTTCTGTTTTAGAGTGTTAAATATATCATACCACTCCTTCCCCCTCTGCAGTTTCCATTGAATAGTCTGAACTTAATCTTACGTGGCTTCCCTTGTATGTGGTGAATTGTTTTTCTCCTGCTGCTTTCAGGACTTTTTACTTCTCTTCAGCATTTGATAGTCTTGGAACAGCTCTATTTGAATTTATTCTATTTGAAGTTTGTTGGGCTTCTTTGATTTGCATATTTATAGCTTTCATAAGGGTTGGGAAGTTTTCCCCAATTAGCTCTTTAAATAATCTTCCTAGCCCTTTACTCTTCTCTTCTCCTTCTGGGACACCAGTTATTCTTATATTTGTGCACCTCTTGTTATTCATCATTTCCCTAAGGTTCAATTTAATTTTCCCATTTTTTGCACCATTTGTTCTTTTATGCATTTGAATTCAGTTGTCCTATCCTCTAGTTCACTTATTCTTTCTTCTGCCTTTTCTAATCTGTTGTGTGTCTCCATTATATTTTTAATTTGACCTACAGTATCTGTCATTTCTGTAAGTTCTGCTATTTTTCTATTTATTCTTTTAAATTCTTCTTTATGCTCTTCTAGTGTCTTCTTGATATTTTTTTTATGTCTTTATCCAGCCCACTGAGGTTATTTAGGAGATCTTTGTGAAATCTTTGATTCATTGTTCATAATTTTGTCTCTTCTGGCATTTTAATTTGGTCATTTGGCTTCACCATATTTTTTTAAATCTTCAGGTGCTTAGTGATTTTTTTCTTGATTTTTTGGCATTTGATTGTCTTGATAAGGTTATTTTGAAAGTTGATTTACCGGTAAGGTCTAAGATTTTGTAGTTGCTTGGGTTTGCATTGAAGTTCTCCTTTTGTACTTGGTTTGTCAGTAATTCCCTGGCAAATCAAGGCCTGGACCTCATGCAGGAGGTCCAACTCTAATTGAAGAGCTGTTAAGAGAGAAGGAGAAAGGCCATTTGCTAGAATGTGCTTTCCCAGAAGATGGCACCCTTGTGGCACCTCGTCCCTTCAGGCCTGCCTCTGCCCAACTGCGTCAGCTGTCAGCTGGCTGAGCAGTATTGAGACCAGGTGTGAATCCAGGCAAGGCTGCAGGTCTCTGTTGTGTGCTGGAAACAGCCAATACCCGGGCTAGACACTGTGCACCTCAGTGGGTAGTCTGCTTGTGGGCATAATGGATCTGGTAGTTCCCAAGCTCTCATGTTGAATGGCCTTTTGTTGTGGGGCTGAGAATTTCAGCTACCCGTACCCACAGCCAGCCCAGGAAAGCCTGGTTGTTTCATGTGACTGGCTCCCTCATCCCTGCCTCTCTGCTTGTACATGCTATGAGTGTTCTAGGCCTTTGTGGAGAAAGGATAGAGGTAGTAGGACACAGTGTGTCTCTTTCACCGGTCAGTGGTCACATCTGCTCTGCTTGTGTGCCCCCCTCCTCCCAAAGGGAGAGCACCCCAGATTCTGCCAAATGCCAGCACCCACAGCATCCTGCCTCAGGGGTTGAGAGTAGGCACCATGCACTGGCAGCAAGATCTCTGTGCATAGGTATACTAAGACTGCTGGTTTCTTGGTTCCCCCCATGGGAGCTTCCAGCTATGGAGCTGAGAGGGAAGATCTCTCAAACTGGTTGCAGAGATGGAAGTGCGGGAGCACGCCACTTCTTTGGCAGACTGTGAATCGCAGCCTGCCCCAGATGCAGTCTCAACCGAGTAAACCCACCCAGGCTTCTCAATCGTAGTTTCTTTGCTTTTTCATCTAGGGCCTCCCTAAATAATGTAGAAGACCCTCTCTGGTCCCTCATTTCCTGGAACTGCTGTCCCTGTTGTTTTTCTGTCCTTTCTCTAGTTTTTCCAATGGAGCTGGGCTGAACTCAACCTATCCTATTCTGCCATTTTCCCAGAAGTCCAAGTTAGTGTTTTTTGTCATGGAAATAATATAAAATAAAAATAATAGTGCAGTAAAAAATGTGAACAGTGCAGAATGATAAAAAATGAAAAGCCTTCTTTTCCCACTCTTCCCAGGAGGCTATCTCTGCTGCGATTTCTGTTTTTTGTTTCTTCTAGTGGTTATTATTGTAACTTTAAATAATATATTTGTAACTAATTTCTTGATGAAATTATCAGTTTATCTATTGCTTCCTGATATTAAAAAACAGGACGTTGGCATATGTATTATTCTTTCCATCTCTCTCATTTCATTTAAAATTTTTTGTTAGATTATTTTTACATTTTCAAGGTTTATAAATTTACATTTTATTGTGTAACTATAATGAATGTTTTCATCTTTATTACAATTGGTTATAAAAATTTTAAACCAATAAACAACATTTACAATAATAAGATTGTGATGTGTGTGTATTTAGCTAAATAACCAAGTGGTATGATTGTATAATTTTAAGTCATTAAAGTTTCCCTGCTTGAGGGAGAATCTTCTAAACAACAAGGTCTTATTTCTTTCAAGTTTTCTTTAATTTTTCTGGGTATTATGCAGTAACTGCTGGTTCTTATATCTGATGTCACTCTTTTTTTTTTTTTCCTGATTCCTTTATCTTTTGTGTGATAGTAATATTTTTCCTATATGGATCAATGGTAGTAAAAGACTCCTTTTCTTATTTTACTGAGGGAGGCTGGATTTTTTAATATACTTCATGAGCAATATTTTGTAATAGGTTGAGTACAGGAATAGATATGAGAATCCAGCTTTCTTCAAACAAGCCAACAAGGAGATTTGCAAAAATATATAATAATGCCTGTCTTTTCATTGTTTTTGTTTTGAAAAATAGTTATTTTTCATGGAAATATGTCAGCAGGTAATGAGTTTATTAATGTTATTTTTAAATGAATGAATAAATAAATATTTTTAAATATCTCCCTTTAAATTTCTAATATGGTAAATATGAGTAGGTAGAACCCACAGAAATGAAAGCTCTTTGTTTTTTGTTGTTGGTTTTTGTATGCTGTATGGCAGGGCCACATTCCATTCTTTTTCCATGTAAGTATCCCGTTATTACAGCTCCATTTGTTGAATTTTTTTGTTTGTTTTTTTGTTGATTTCTTTGTTTTTTGGGAAGTGCATGGGTCGGGAATCAAACTTTGGTTTTTTAAGAATCTTTTTTGAGGCCAAAAAGATTGAGAATTGCTGCTCTAGGGATTAAATATACATTTTAGACTTTCCACACTTTAATTAGAGTTAATATTGTACCATTTCATGTAAAATGAAGAAACTTTACAACCACATTGGCCATTTACTCCCCTCCCCCCAATAGTACAATGTTACTCTGTGATTTCCAATTGAGCATGCTTGCCCCTATGGCAAGCTTTGAACTTCAAACCTCTCAGATGCCTTTGGGAAGACAGCTCTTGACTCAGCTGCCTTGTGTTCTATCTTTCTCCAAGCTCATTTGCAGGATTTTCTTGAAATGTGTCATCTGCTGGCACTTGTTTTCACCCCCTTCCAGTTATAATTATAATTTTATACTTAAAAAAACCCCACATCTTTTTAGTCATTTGCATGGTAATTTTGGAAGTAGGAAAGTACTTACTCTGCCATCATAAAAGAGATACCTAATGTCACTTTCTTTTTTTTTTTTATTAATTAAAAAAATTAACTAACACAACATTTAGAAATAATTCCATTCTACATATGCAATCAGTAATTCTTAATATCATCACATAGATGTATGATCATCATTTCTTAGTACATATGTATCGATTTAGAAAAAGAAATAAAATGATAATATACAGAAAAAATAAAAAATACAAAAATATATAAGAAAAAAAAACTATAGTTCAGATGCAGCTTCATTCAGTGTTTTAACATAATTGCATTACAATTAGGTAGTATTGTGCTGTCCTTTTTTTTTTTTTTTTTTTTAGAAATCATACCATTCTACATATGCAATCAGTAATTCTTAACATCATCACATAGATGCATGATCATCGTTTCTTAGTACATTTGCATCGGTTTAGAAGAACTAGCAACACAACAGAAAAAGATATAGAATGTTAATATAGAGAAAAAAAATAAAAGTAATAATAGTAAGAACAAAACAAAACAAAACAAAAACCTATAGCTCGGATGCAGTTTCATTCAGTATTTTAACATGATTACTTTACAATTAGGTATTATTGTGCTGTCCATTTTTGAGTTTTTTGTATCTAGTCCTATTGCACAGTCTGTATCCCATCAGCTCCAATTGCCCATTATCTTACCCTGTTTCTAACTCCTGCTGAACTCTGTTACCAATGACATATTCCAAGTTTATTCTCGAGTGTCGACTCACATCATTGGGACCATACAGTTTTTGTCTTTTAGTTTTTGGCTAGACTCACTCAGCATAATGTTCTCTAGGTCCATCCATGTTATTACATGCTTCATTAGTTTACCCTGCCTTAAAGCTGCATAATATTCCATCGTATGTATATATCACAGTTTGTTTAGCCACTCGTCTGTTGATGGACATTTTGGCTGTTTCCATCTCTTTGCAATTGTAAATAACGCTGCTATAAACATTGGTGTTATTATTGGAATTTAGACTTTGAGGTGTCTGTTCCTTAAGCTTACACCTAACTAGTATATGATTGGGCTTTTCTTGAATGCCAGGAAGTAGATAAAAAGAGGAGGACAGGGAGAAGAAAAAGAAAACACCTTTCCCAATCAGTATAGATTGATCTATGCAAGTGCTCTCTTTCAGGACTTATACATGCAATGTGTTTAAAGAATAGCTCCTGGCTAGAGTGTAAGGGTGTGCTGGTTTGAAAGGATATATGTACCCTAGAAAAGCCTTGTTTTAATCAAAATCCCATTTCATAAAGGTAGAATAATCCCTATTCAATACTGTATGTTTGAAACTGTAATCAGATCATCTCCTTGGAGATGTGATTTAATAAAGAGTTGTTAAACTGAATTAGGTGACAACATGTCTCCACCCATTTGGGTGGGTCTTGATAAGTTTTCTGGAATCCTATAAAGAGGAAACATTTTGGAGAATGAAGGAGATTCTGAGAGAGCAGAGAATGGCATACCCACAAGAAGCAGAGAGTCTACCAGCCAGCAACATTTGGAGATAAAGAAGGAAAATGTCTCCTGGGGAGCTTCATGAAACTGAAACCAGGAGAGAAAGCTAGCAGATGATACCATGTTCACCTTGTGCCCTTACAGATGAGAGAGAAACCATGACTGTGTTCACTATGTGCCTTCTCACTTGCGAGAGAAACCCTGAACTTCATTGGCCTTCTTAAACCAAGGTATCTTTCCCTGGATGCCTTAGATTGAACATTTTTATAGACTTGTTTTAATTAGGACATTTTCTTGGCCTTAGAACTGTAAACTAGCAACTTATTGAATTTTCCCTTTTAAAAGCCGTTCCGTTTCTTGTATATTGCATTCTGGCAGCTAGCAAACTAGGACAGATTTTGGTACCAGAGAAGTGGGGTGCTGCTGCAGTTTGCAAATACCAAACATGTTGCAACAGCTTGTTATTTTATTTTATTTATTTATTTAAAAAAATTTTATTAATAAAACCAATCAACATACAATATGAACATTCTTTTTTATCACATAATTGTATATTCATCATCATGATCATTTCTTAGAACATTTGCATCAATTCAGAAAAAGAAACAAAAAGAAAACAGAAAAAAAAATTCATACATACTATACCCCATCCCTCCTCCTCACCAATCACCAGCACTTTAATCTACTAAATTCATTTTAACATTTGTTGCCCCTATTATGTATTTATTTTTAGTCCTCATGTTTTACTTATCTGTCCATAAGGTAGGTAAAAGATAAAAAGCATCAAACACAAGGCCTTCACAATCACGCAGTCACATTGTGAAAGCTACATCATCATACAATCATCTTCAAGAAACATGTCTACTGGAACACAGCTCCACATTTTCAGGCAGCTCCCTCCAGCCTCTCCATTACACCTTAACTAAAAAGGTGATATCTATTTAATATGTAAGAATAACCTCCAGGATAACCTCACAACTCTGTTTGGAATCTCTCAGTCATTGACACTTTATGTCTCATTTCTCTCTTTCCCCTTTTGGTTGAGAATATTTTCTCAATTCCTTCGTGCTGAGTCCCAGCTCATTCTAGGACTTCTTTCCCATGTTTCCAGGAAGGTCCACACCCCTGGGAGTCATGTCCCATGTAGAGAGGGAGAGGGCAGAGAGTTTGCTTGCTGTGTTGGCTGAGAGAGAGAGGCCACATCTGAGCAACAGAAGAGGTTCTCTTGGGGATGACTCTTAGGCCTAATTTTAAGTAGGCTTAGCCTATTCTTTGCAGGGTTAAGTTTCATATGAACAAACCCCAAGATTGGGGGCTCAGCCTATTGCTTTGGTTGTCCCCACTGCTTGTGAGAAAATCAAGAATTCTCCTCTTGGGTAAGTTGAGTTTTTCCACTTTCTCACCATTGCCCCAAGGAGACTTTGCAAATACTTTTTTATTCACTGTTCAAATCCTTCTGGTATTTAATGAGGCATCACTCTGGACAAAACTACAAAATCTCATGCCCTACTCAAGGTTCCATGTACTTATGGTGTAGAACGGCTTTTAAAATGGATAAGGGAAGATTCTGGAGGAGTTGTGAGAAGCTTGATAGAGAAGGCCTAGAATGCTTTGAAGAGACTCTTGGTAGAAATGTGAACTCTAAAGACACTTCTGATAAAGCCTTAGACAGAAACTAGGTGTGTGTTATTATAGACCGGAAGGAAGACGAGCCTTGTTTTAAAATGGCAGGTAATGTGGCAAAATTGACTAGTGGCTTTGGCTAGAAGGCAAATTTTAAAAGCCATGAACTTGGATATTTAGCAGAAGAGATCTCCAAATTAAATGTAGAAAGTGCAGTCCGGTTTCTCTTCACAGCTTATAGTGAAATGTGACAGGAGAGAGATAAGCTGACAACTGAACTCTTGGGTACAAAGAAATCAGAAATTGATGTCCTGGAAAATTCTGGGCTTGCAGGAAGGGAGACAACAGAGGTTAGTGCTCCATGTGAGGATATGGCCAAATGTGGAAACAGTCAGCCATTTCAGAGAAAGCCAGATTCAGACATGGGATTATCCAGGAAGGATTTGTGGAAACTCCTTATGTCTGATGGACATGATCCAAGGCTACTGCAAAGAAAGCCAATGAGAGTGCTGTGGGACCTGTATAAACAGAGCCACTGCCAGTCTGGACTGGGAGGTTCAGAGAAGGGGCACATTGGAGGAAAAATAACTGCAGAGGCAAAACCATGGAGGCTGAGGTCTGAAGTGAAGAGGCCTCGGGTCAGGAGGGCAGACCTACCCAAGCCTGTGAGGAAGGTGAGTTTGCCCCAAAGGGAGAGGATGGGCCTTCTATCTTGTTGCAGTGGAAGAGTCATGCCACCTCAGGCCTTGGAGAGGGTGAAGCACAGTCCTTGGGGTTTGGAGAGAGCCTGGCTGCCACCACATTGAGGGGCTGAGCATGTGCCCCGGAGATGGCAGAGAGCCCAGGTGCAACCCCAATGCTCGGAGAGGGTAGAGCTAAAAAAAAAGGCCCAGTGTCTCACAAGATTGCATTTCGAGAGAGATAGGCTTCTGTGTAGGCCCTTGGAAAGGTTGGGACTGCTGCTTTCTAAAACCCCAAAGATAAATAACTCTCAGACTTTGAAACCTAATGGGCTTTGCCCTGTGGGTTTTCGAAACCGTATGAGTCCAGTGACCCCTGTGTTCCTTCCTCCCTGTGGAAATGGGTGTATGTATCCCATGACTGTTCCTCCTTTTGTGTTGGCAGCAAGTAACTTGTTCTGTGTTTCTATAGCCAGAGGATAATTTTGCCTTAGAACAGACCATGCCTGTAACTAACTTTGATAGGAGTTTGTACTGTTTCTAAGTTTGTATTTCATTTTTACTGCTATTGAAATGGTTTAAGGATTTCTGATATTGTTATGAAATTATTGTATTTTGTATATGGGAAAAACATGTCTTTTTAGGGTCCAGAGGGTGGAATGTGCTGGTTTGGAAGAATATATGTACCCTAGAAAAGCCATATTTTAATCAAAATCCCATTTCATAAATGTAGAATAATCCCTATTCAATACTGTATGTTTGAAACTGTAATCAGATCATCTCCTTGGAGATGTGATTTAATCAGGAGTGGTTGTTAAGCTGGATTAAGTGATGACATGTCTCAACCCATTTGGGTGGGTCTTGATAAGTTTTCTGGAGTCCCATAAAAGAGGAAACATTTTGGAGAACGAAGGAGATTCAGAGAGAGCAGAGAAAAACATAGCCACGAGAAGCAGAGAGTCTACCAGACAGCGACATTTGTCTGGAGATGAAGAAGGAAAATGCCTCCCAGGGATGTTCATGAAACAGGAAGCCAGGAGAAAAAGCTAGCAGATGATACCATGTTCACCATGTGCCCTTCCAGATGAGAGAGAAGCCCTGACTGTGTTCGCCATGTGCCTTCTCACTTGAGAGAGAGAAACACTGAACTTCATCGGCCTTCTTGAACCAAGGTATCTTTCCCTGGATGCCTTAGATTGGACATTTCTATAGACTTGTTTTAATTGGGACATTTTCTTGGCCTTAGAACTGTTAACTAGCAACTTATTGTATTTCCCCTTTTAAAAGCCATGCCATTTCTAGTATATTGCATTCTGGCAGCTAGCATACTAGAACAAAGGGCCTCCCTGGTCCTTTCTGTGCATGCATCTTGTTTTAGGCATGCCTGCAGCTCTAAGAATTCTCCTGTTTATAAGGATACAAATGTCCCCTCTTCCCTAGGAAAAACATTCCCTTATGGCACTGTACTGTATGTTCTGCAAACAGCAATCCGTTGCTCCAGGCAGCGTTACTTGACTGCTCATCCACAGTTTTTTGCAGGAGAACTCAGCAAACCACTTTGTATAGCAGGGCAAGTTCTGGGGTAGCCAGCCTGTGATGAGTGTCCTGGTTCAGTGCCTGCGGCTGCTACTGGACAGAGTGAGCCAGACATATATTCTCCCGGCATGTGTGCAAGAATCACTCTGCTCCTTTCAGAACCAAGACTAACGATCTACACTGGGAGTGCAGGCAGCTCTACTCCAAGCTGTGAGGGAATGTGGGAAGGACCAGACAGGGCATCATAAGAATCTACCACTTTTTAATTTGCCATCTTCTTGCTTCAGCACTTGCCCTGTTACTGCAATCCTTAAACTGTATTCTGGAGCTCTGAGAAAGATAATTCTGCCAGTGCTTTCTGGTTGTTCAAATCTTTTATGGGGGGACGGTGCCTTGAAGCATCTCACTGTACCATCCTGATCAGGGCCTGTTTTGTTGTTGGTGTTGTTTTTCCTAAAAGTGTCTGGATTCATTTTTTTAAAATAGCTTTTATTAAAGTTATTTATTCAAAAATTATTTATTTTGATAAAATTTCACATGCACACAAAAAGTTGCAATAGTATAAAGAACCCCCATATAATCTTTACTTGATTTACCAGTTGACCGTTTGCTTTATCATTTGCCTTCTCTTCTTCCCCTCCTCCCTCCATCATGTCTCTCTCTCTTTTTATTTATTTATTTTTAAGCCATTTGAAGGGAATTTTCAGGTGTTATATCCTTTATCCGTAAATAATACAGACTGAATTTCCTAAGAATAAGATTTTTTTTCCTGATCACAGAATATTTATGGGGATAAGGAAATTTAGCATTGATCTACACTACTAACTAATCCACACTCCCATATTGAAATTTTGCCAATGTTCATGCTAATATCCTATAGCTTTTTTTTTTTTTTTTTTGGTCTGGTTTAGGATCCAATCCAGAATCATGTTTTGTGTTTAATTGTCATGTCTGTACTCTTCTTTAAACTGGAACACTTCCTTAACGTTTCCTTGTCTTTCATGACCTTGGTATTTGGACTAGTTATTTTGCTGGTTAATCAAGGCATTAATCAAGGCAGTGCTTTCTCTTTGAAGATAGGCTGCTGGCTCTCCTTGGCTCCTCTGCCACATGGCAAGGCAAGTGGTGGCATCTGCTGTTCCTTCCCTTCTCTTCCAGGTTTCATTGATTTCAGCTTCTTGTTTCTGTGGCTTTTTTTCTCTCTCTCTGTATTCATTCCACTTATAAAGGACTCCAGTTACTAGGATTAAGGCTCAATCTG
Organism: Tamandua tetradactyla; assembly: GCF_023851605.1. Lineage (NCBI taxonomy): Eukaryota > Metazoa > Chordata > Mammalia > Pilosa > Myrmecophagidae > Tamandua > Tamandua tetradactyla. The sequence continues at coordinate 19,673,310 of NC_135336.1, forward strand.
AATGAGGTGGGTCACTTCTTACTAAAGTAACTTCGTCAAAAGGGCCTACTTACAATGGGTTTACACTCGCAGGAATGGATTAGATTTTAAATGTCTTTCTGAAATACTGTGCTGGTTTGAAATGATGTATGTACCCTAGAAAAGCCATGTTTTAATCCTAATCGCATTTTGTAAAGGCAACCATTTCTTCTAATCCCTATTCAGTACTGTATGTTTGAAACTGTAATTAGATCATCTCCCTGGAGATGTAATCAGGAGTGGTTGTTAAACTAGATTAGCTGCAGGCATGTCTCTACCCATTTGGGTGGGTCTTGATTAGTTTCTGGAGTCGTATAAAAGAAGAAACATTCTGGAGAAAGAAGAAGATTCAGAGAGAGCAGAGAATGCTGCAGCACCGCAAAGCAAAGACTACACGAGCCAGCGACCTTTGGAGATGAAGAAGGAAAATGCCTCCTGGGGAGCTTCATGAAACCAGAAGCCAGGAGAAAAAGCTAGCAGATGACACTGTGTTCGCCATGTGCCCTTCCAGCTGAGAGAGAAGCCCCGACTATGTTTGCCATGTGCCTTCTCACTTGAGAGAGAAACCCTGAACTTCATCGGCCTTCTTGAACCAAAGTATCTTTCCCTGGATGGATGCCTTAGATTTGACATTTCTATAGACTTGTTTTAATTGGGACATTTTCTCAGCCTTAGAACTGTAAACTAGAAGCTTATTGAATTTCCCCTTTTAAAAGCCATTCCGTCTCTAGTATATTGTGTTCTTCCATTTCTGGTATATTGCATTCTGGCAGCTAGCAAATTAGAACAAGTACACACAGAATAAAACCACCATAGGCTGCAGCATTTTACATTCCCACCAGCAATACACAAGGATTCCAATTTCTCACATTATCACCATCACTTGTTTTTGTCCATTTGTTTGATAATAGTCATTCTAGTGGTCGTGAGCTAGTTAACGTGGTATCTCCTAGCAGGTTTTTGTTTTTGGAATGAGCAGGCACTGAGAATCAAACTCGGGTCCCCGGCATCTCCCAGCAGTTTTGATTTACATTTTCCTAGTGACCTGTGATTTTCAGCATTTTTTCATGTGTTTATTGGCCACTGTACACCTTCTTTGGAGAAATGTGTATTCAAGTCCTTTCTCATTTTTAAATTGCATCCTTTGTTCTTTAATTGTTGAGTTGTAGGAGTTCTTTATATATTCTGGATTTTAATCCCTTGTCAAATATATGACTTGCAACTCTTTTTTTCCATTTTGTGGGTGTGTTTTCAGTTTCTTAATAGTGTCTTTTGATATACAAAAGCTTTTATTTTGACAAACTCATTTATCTATTTTATCTTTTGTTGCCTGTGCTTTTGGTGTCACACTTAAACCATTACCAAATCCAAGGCCATGAAGATTTTCCCCATGCTTTTTTCTAAGAGTTCTGTAGTTTTAGCTGTTACATTTAGGTATTTGATCTATTTTATTTAATTTTGATATATGGTATAAGGTAAGGTTCTAACTTTATTATTTTGTATGTGGATGTCCAGTTTTCCCCATACCATATATTGAAAAGAAGCCCTTTCCCATGAAATGGTCTTGGCATCCTTGTAGAAAATCAATTGATTATATATGTGATGGTTTGTTTCTGTACTCTCTATTCTATTCTATTGTTCTATATGCTTATCCTTATGCCAGTACCACACTGTTTTCTTGCTATAGCTTTGAAGTAAGTTTTGAAATCAGAAAGTGTGTCCTTCAACTTTGTTCTTTTACATTACTGTTTTGGCTATTTGGGATTCTTTGAAATTCCATATGAATTTTAGGATGGATTTTTCTATTTCTGAAGAAAATATCTCTGGGATTACAGTGAATCTATAGCTCTCTTTGGGTAGTATTGTTTACATGAGCATTTTTAAATGGATGTAATATTGACTGCCGCTGAAGCACTTAGAAGAATAAGGCTCTTGTAATTGATTATTAACTGTTATTTAGAGGAAGGGTGTTAGGGTCTATATTGCCTGTCTTTGTGTTAAATCTAGGTAGACTTCCTAGCAGCAGCCTGAGTCCTACAGGAAAGGCTCTACCCTTTTGCCAAGAAGGTTTGGAAGGCAAGGGAAGTTCTTGTTTAGGTAGCCATGGCATCGCTGCTGTAGGATTTTATTGTTTGTGGTATGGTATCAGGTGTATAGAGTACTCTTTGGGCTTGAGTTCTAAGCTTGGGGAAGGAGCTGCTGTGTGGTGCTGGGAGGCAGATGTTGAGCTAAGATTTCACATCAGTATCAATATTGTCCCAGTGTTTGAGCGTATTCTCACTCCTTAGGCTGTGCAGTTGTATGACCATGTTGTGCCTTTCAGAGTAACAGCCTTGGATACACAGGCATGGAAAAAAAACACACACACAGATCAGACATGCAGGAACTACTATATTTAGATACTGGCCTTCGAATAAGTTCTGTGGCAGAAACAACAAACACTATCACAAAGATGCCACATTTCTAGGAATGACAAAACCGATATTGACCAAGGGTGCTGCCCAGATACTAATCCAGGAAAACTAGACTTTACCCACCCTGTGTGGATCCTGGCCCTCTCCGCACCAGAATGTTCATTTCTAGTATCAGTTGGGGTGGAGGAGCAGAGTTCACTGGAGTATTTGTTCATTCTTGAACTCCTAGCGCAACGCAGCAGGGATTAGTGCCCCCAAGGCTTAGACCAGGGATAGAGAGGTGGCTTTCAGGGCTGAACTGTCGATCAAGGTTGTCACCTTAAAAATGAGGACAAGATAACTGGGGGACAATACAAAATGCATAGTCAATAAGATCTCTTTCTTTTCACTTCCTCCCAACTTCCCTGAAGAAATACCCACCCACATTTAAAATTGTGTATACGAAAATCTTTCATATCATCTCATCTAAATTTTATAGAAACATCATGATACAGGTATGTAGCTATCTGCATATTGCACAGGTACCACAAGTGGTGAACCCTGGCCTCACAGAGTCCATGACTGTACTGCCCCCTGCACCCCCTCCCCACCCCTCATGGTCATTATTCTCCAGCCCAGGGGACCTGTTCAGAGCCCAAGGAAAAGAATGAAACCTCTCAGTCTACCCACTGGATCACAGTTCTCTGGAGTTTAACTAATAATTAATGTGTATATAGTCCAGGTGGAACAAGTATCCATGAGGGCACTTAAGGGGGAGAGGGTAGTCCATGTCTTGCTTTGACCCACCACTTACCCAAGTGGACAGAAGCAGAGTTTCTCTTCTGCTTTCTTTTCCTCCAGCTGCCAGAGGAAAACAGTGTCATATCACATTTCAGATGTGTTCATAAAGACCTGGCAGGGGCTGGCAAGAGGTTTGAGGCACAAAGCTCCTGAGCGTGAGCTTATTTCATTGACTCTGGCAGAGCTGTTCTCTTTGTTACTCAGTTCAGCTTGCTGGGTGCAGAATTTCCTACTCTAGGTAAGTTTCAGGAGTAATTTTGCTGCCTTTCCAGGCCCCTGGCTCAAGTTTAGGGATTTTCTGTTCTTAGGAGAATGACTTCCCCTGCTGAACTAAAAATGCCCAAAAGGCCATTGTTGGGGCTTCCAATTGGAGTGCACGCTCCTGTTCTAAGACCTTGGGGAGGGAAAGAGTGAAGCAGATGACGAGGAGTGTGAAGATATGATCACCCTGGAGCCAGCTCTTACTTCCTTGAGTCCTGAATTGCTGTGCCCCTGGAACCTGTCAAGCTTGTCCCTGCCAACTTGAAGGGTCCCAGGGGAGAGAAGAACCTCACCCTTGAGTTTTTTCTGTGATGTCCTTTCTGAGGGGCTAAATTGTACCTCACTCTTTTTTATTCTCCTTCTCAGTCCTTATCTCTGCTTCCCACTGGACCCCATACAAGGCATAGCATACATTGCCACCTTCCTTTCCTCCAACTTGCTATGTCTATGTATGTTGAGTGGGACTCTTCTTGGAACTGGTGAATAGGGCCCAAATATGAGAACAAGGAAGTTTTATAGATTCTAGATATTAACCCTTATTGGATACATGATTCCCAAATATTTTCTCCCATTGTATAGGTCGTCTTTTTATTTTCATGATAAAGTCCTTTGAGAAACAAATGCCTTTTTAAATTTTGATGAGGTCCCAATTATCTACTTTTTCTTTTATTACTTGTGCTTTGGGTGTAAAGTCTTAAGAAAAAAACATTGCCTAACATAAGGTCCTGAAGCTCTCTACATTTTCTTCTAGGAGTTCGATAGTTCTGGCACTTATTTTGGGGTCTTTGATCTATTCAGAGCTGATTTTTGCTTATGATGTGAGGTAAGGGATCCACCTTAATTCTTCTGCAAATGGAGATCTAATATTCCCAGCACCATCTGTTGAAGAGATTATTCTTCCCTAGTTGAATGTTCTTTGTTCTGTTGTCAAAAATCAGTCGACTGTAAATGAGAGAGGGTTGATTTCTGAACTCTTACTTCAATTCCATTAGTCAATATGACTGTCCTTGTGCCAGTGCCATGTGGTCTTGATTACTGTGGCTTTATAGTAAGTTTTAAGATCAGGAAGTATGAGCCCTCCAACTTTGTTCTTCTTTTTCAAGATGCCATTGGTTACTTGGGGTCCCTTACTCTTCCATAGAAATTTGAGGGTTAGCTTTTCTATTTCTGCCAAGAAGGCTTTTGATTGGGATTGCATTGAGCATGTAAATCCCTTTGGGTAGAATCAATATCTTAACAATATTTAGTCTTCCAACCCAAGAACATAGAATGTCCTTCTATTTGTTTAGTTCTTTGATTTATTTTAGCAACATTTTATAGTTTTCTGTGTACAGATCCTTTACATTCTTGGTTAGATTTATTTGTAGATATTTTATTCTTTTAGTTGCTGTTCAGACTTGAAACTACATACCCCCAGAAAAGCCATGTTCTTTTAATCCAGTCTTGTGGGGACAAACCTATTGTTGAATGGACCCCTTTGATTAAGTTGTTCCCATGGAGATATGACTCTGCCCATTCAAGATGAGTCTTAATTCACTTGCCAGAGTCCTTTAAGCAAGCCAAGAGAATTTAGAAAAGCATTCAGTTGTTCATAGTCTCCTCTTATTGTCCTTTTTATTTCTGTGGTGTTGGTAATAATGTCCTCTTTTCATTTCTGATTTACTTGTCTCCTTTCTCTCTTTTTTTCATAGAATGAAAACTAGAAGTTAGGAACTCGTTGATTTTATTAATGTTTTCAAAGAACCAAGTTTTGGTTTTGTTGAGTCTCTCTATTATTTTTTATTCTCTATTTCATTTATCTCTGCTCTAATCTTTGTTATTTCCTTCCTTCTGCTCACTTTGGATTTAGTTGATTCTTATTTTTCTAGATTCTCCAGTTTTGAGATTAGGTCTTTGACTTCAGATCTTTCTTCTTTTTTAATGCAAGCATTTAGAACTATAAATTCCTCTCTCAGCACAGCCTTTGCTACATCCCATAAATCTTGAATTGTTGTGTTTTCATTTTCATTTACCTCAAGATATTTCCTAATTTCCCTTGTGGTTTTTTCTTTGACCCATTGGCTATTTAAGAGTATGCTGTTAATTTCCACGTTTGTGAATTTTCCATTCTTCTTCTGTTACTGATTTCTATCTTCAATCCATTGTGGTTACAGAAAATACATTGTATAATTTCAATATTTTAAAATTTATTGATACTTGTTTTGTGATCTAACATGCAGTGTATTTTGGAAATGTTAGAGGAGAATATGTTTTCTGTTGCCACTGGATCAAGTGTTCTGTGTAGGTCTGTTAGGTCTAGCTGGTTTGAAGTATCATTCAAGTCTTCTATTTCCTTATTGTTCTTCTGTCTTGATGTTCTAAACAATATTGGAAGTGATATTTTGAAATCTCTTACTCTTAATGTACAGTCTAATGTAGATTCTTCTAATCTGTCAATATTTACTTCATATATTTTGGTGTACTGCTGTTAGTTGCATATATATTTATAATTATGTCTTCTTGTTGAGTTAGCTCCTTTATCATTGTGTAATGACCTTCCTTGTGCCTTGTAACAGTTTACCCCAACTCTCTCTCTCTCTCTTTTTTTTTTACCCCAACTCTCTCACTTTCTCTCTCTTTTTTTTTTACCTCAATTCTCTTTTGGTTACTACTTGCATGGCATATTTTTTTCCCATCCTTTCACTATCAATCTACTTATGTCTTTGAATTTAAAGTGAGTCTCTTGTAAAGAGAATATGATTGGATTGTGCTTTTCAAATCCATTCTGCTAATTTTTATTTTTGACTGGAGATTTTAATCCATTTGCATTTAAAGTAACTACTGATAATGCTGTGTTTTATTTTGCCATTTTTTCTGTTTTGTCTTTGTAAGTCTCATACCTTTTTAAACCCTCAGCTCTTCCATTAATGCCCACTTCCATATTTATTTGTTTTTCATGTTATACTATTTTGAGTCCCTTTCTCATGTCTTCCTGAATTTATTCTTCATGTATTTTCTTTGTGGTTACTATGAGGTTAAAATTTAGCATCCTAAATCTATAGCAATCGTAGTTGGTTTGATAGCAACTTATCTTTTTTTTTTTTCTGAATTTGCAATTTTTGTTAATGCAAATCCAAGGATAATTAAAGACTATGAGTCATTGGTTGCACTCATCTGTTTTCATTTTCACAACACTTTTTTTTCCCACTCATTAATGTTAGTTCATATCAGTGAGACCACATAGTATTTGTCCTTTTGTTTTTGGCTAATCTCACTCAGCATAATGTCCTCAGGGTCCATCTACATTGTTACATGCTTCATGACTTTATTCTGTCTTACAGCTGCATAATATTCCATCGTATGTATATACCACAGCTTTTTTAGCCACTCATCTGTTGATGGACATTTGGGGTATTTCCATCTCTTGGCAATTGTGAATAATGCTGCTATAAACATTGATATGCAAATGTGTGTTTGTGTCCTTGTCCTCATGTCCTCTGAATAGATACCTATCAACGATATTGCTGGATTGTATGGCAATTCTATACTTAGCTTCCTGAGGGACCACCACACTGCCTTCCACAGATTGGCTGTGACATACATGTAGCCCATGGCGCACACAAGGGTCATTCTGCTCCCTCTAGAACAGGGCAGGGACCCATAATGGGAGTGCAGGCTGGCTCCAACCTGTATCTGGAGGGGGTTGAGGTGGGGTTGGCAAGCGTACCAGAAGCTTCTTCTATGGCTTTTGAAGCTGTGTTTTCTTGATTCTTCACTTGCACAGTTAATGCAGCCCATTAACTGTTTTGAGCAAGGTTACTGTCTTTTAGATTCCTATGCCACCTTTGTCTGAGGGGGGTTGGAATGATGACATCATCAAAGCCGGCCTCCAGCGATCTGAAGTAGCTGATCAAAGGGAGAGTTCTGTGATCAGACCACACCCTCCCCCACCCCACTGAATTTGAATAGCTGCATCGTTTTAATAACTGTACCCCACTTTGCCACCAGCAAGCTTCCAGAGCACCAGTCTCCACTGCTGCCTACCACGAGGCTGAAGGGAGGAAAATGGTAGCTGCTGCAGGGAGGGGAAACCCACTATGTATCGCAATTTACTAGCCCTTTCCTCATGCTCCTCCCTGGATCCTTCACTGTGTTCCATTAAACTCTAGAGTTTCAAAATAGTTGATTCAGGAAGTTCCTGCAGTTTAATAGTTGTTTTGTTGGAGGGACTGATTCCTGGAGCTTCCTACTCCACCATCTTCTCACAATCCCTCTCTTTAACTTCTTTTTTTGAATTGGATAAGTAACCAAGGAATATGTTTAATCAATTTTTAGTCTTTGATCCTAAACAACTGCCAAATGATACTTTAGAACCCCAGGGAATTAGAATAGAAGAAAGCTTAGAGATCAATGTATCAGTAAGTGTTCAATCAGAAAGAGAAACTACTCAGATGGTTCAAACAGAGAGCATTTAATACACATTAATTTAGTACAGAAGTGTTGGAAGGGTTGAAGGAGTAAAAGGGAAAAAGTAATATGATGCACAGATTATTAAGTGCTGGAAACTGCTATCACTCCTAGGACTGAGGGAATGAAAGGGAAAATGATTTTTCCTGAGCTCATGACCGTTGTCTGAGCTGGAACCTAGAATCCTCCACTCACTGGTCACTGCAGCTGCCACCCTTGCAATCACCACTGTGGCTTGCTCTCCTGCTATGGCTGCCAGCAGAAGCAAGAAAGAATGGCTTCTCCCTTTCTCTCACTGGCAGCCTCTTACCAGTGCCTTCCATTGACAGAATCTAACAGGAAGCCACTGGTAAACTGGGAAATGTAGTTTGCAGACTTTCTGCCCCAGGGTAGAGAGGGGAGCATAGGACGTATAGAGCTGAGCAATGGCAGACACTATTTTGCACAATCACTTTGTCCAAATTATTTGTTTTTCAGGTGAGACCAAAGCCCAGGGAGGTTATGTAAATGGCATGCCTGTGATCACATAGCTAGTTGGTGACCCAGTTATGCCTAGAAGCCCAGGCTGCAGATTTCGAACTTATTTCTCTTTCTAGATTAGTGTGAATTGTTGAATTTTAGTATCGATAGTGATTTAGTGACCATTCACTTTTAAGACCCCAGCTCCCACACTAGCATGAAGAATCTAATCTACAGGGCTTCTGATCCAAGGAATCTCTAAAGGTATAACATCCCCAGAGAACAGATGGTTAAAGTTCACAAGATAGATTCATCCCTGCATGTTAGGACATCTTGGAACACTTTCAGACCACAGCAGCCAAAGTCTGTAATGCTCCTTCCCAGCAGATTGGTTCTAGTTTAGCTGATTTTATTCTAGGTAAGCTATCTTAGACAAAGGATAACAAAATTGGAAATTAACACACACACACACACCCCTGAACTCCACCAGAAAACCCACATTTGTGTTCACAGGAAAGGCCTGCCTGGAGGTTTGGGGTGCACTGGCAGCCGGCCAGCCCCACCCCGAGCAATCTGAGCTCTTTCCGGGCTGGCTAAGTGATCAATTCATTTTCACCCCCACCTCATGCTTTTGTTTTTTATGATTTTTATTACTCAAGTTGTGATAAGATCTTTGTAAAAGAAAATTAGGAAATAGAGTACAAAGAAAAGAAGTAAAACCCCCTATGAATCAAATGCCAGCAAATGTACCTGTTCCTATTTTTTGCATATCTGCCTGGGTTTTCTTTTTTTTTCTAAACTTTTTTTTTTTTTTGTATAGTATAACATATATACAAAGCAAAGAAATAAAAAAGCAATAGTTTTCAAAGCACTCTTCAAAAAGTAGTTACAGAATAGCTCCCGGAGTTTGTCATGGGTTACCATACGATCCTCTCATAATTTCCTTCTAGCTGCTCCAGAATATCGGAGGCTAGAGGGCTTAAATACTTTTTTATCTTCACAATCGACTTTTCTTTCTTTTTCTGTGAAAAATAGCATATATACAAAAGAAGCAATAAATTTCAAAAGACAGCAGCACAATTAGTTGTAGAATATATTTCAGACTTTGACATGGGTTACAATTTCACAATTTTAGGTTTTTACTTCTAGCTGCTCTAAAATCCTGGACACTAAAAGAGATATCAATTTAATGATTCAGCATTCATATTCATTTGTTAAGTCCTATCTTCTATGTATAATTCCACCATTACCTTTGATCTTTCCGTACCTCTCATTGGGGTTGTTTAGGCTGTGGCCATTCTAAATTTTTGCTATTTGAAGGGTTTGTCACTAATATGGGGTAGGAAGATGGAACTATCTGGTGTTCTGGAGAGGCTGGGCTAGGTGACAGGATTGATCTGGACCAAGGACCCATCTGGAGGTTGTACGTTTCTGGCAAGTTACTCTAGTGCCTGGAACCCTTGTGGAATCTCGTATATTGCCCTAAGTGTTCTTTAGGATTGGCTGGAATGGTCCTGGTTGGGGATTGGCAGGTTATGACAGGTAGCAAGGTCTACCTGAAGCTTGCATAAGAACAACCTCCAGAGTAGCCTCTTGAGTCTATATGAACTCTCTCTGCCACTGATACTTTATTAATTACACTTCTTTTCCACCTTTTTGTCAGGATGGAATTGTTGATCCCATGGCACCAGGTCTGAATTCATCCCTGGGATCTGTCTGGGTTTTCTATGTACATATACCATGTTTTGTGTTTGTTTATTTTTACAATAATGATATCATATTGTAAATACTGTTTTCTACCTACCTCTTCCAATGACCACCTTCCTATGTTATTTGCCTGGCCATCTGTTATCATAATGTATTTAGCAATTTTTGTTGAACATTTAGGTTATTTCCAATTCTTTTAGGCTATTTATAAACAACACTGCAAATACCATCCTTGGAGCTAAAACTTCCCCCCACATTTTAAAATTATTTCCTTATTTTTCCTAGAATATGATGTCAAGCATAATGCAGTCATTCACTGACTTTCAGTGTGCAATTTTGGGGTGATTTATCACTGTGGTAGGCTGATGTTGTCCCTTTCCCTGCTGCCTGGTCTTTGAATATTCTTCCAGACCCCTCCCCATCCTTTGCCTTCGTCCACCAACGGCTATTCTTATAGTTTCTTCAGGAAATTACAAGTCCCACCCAGCTACTGCCTTCCCTTTAGAAGTGCTGCCCAGCTCTGGGGGCTTCTAGACACTTTGTGTTTCTGCCCCTACTTCCTTCCTCTACCAGTACTCAGGAGGCTCCTAGAAGGACTCCTCCTGCCACATGATGGCTTACACCGGAAATTTCAGTGCAGCCTGGAAAACCCCACCATGTATGAACTATATTTCCACTAAGTTCCAGCCACCTGGATTTCAAGCCCATTTTTAGAGGACCTTCTTGCTGTGTACAGGTTGGGTCCAGCCTGTGCACATCTTTGTAAACTGCTGATTGCAATTTTAATAAGTAAATCCCAAAGCAGTTAGAATTCTTCATAAGACCTCCACGAATGAAAAGATGTGCCTTAACTTTTGTGAAGCCTTTTGATTCAACTTTTGTGAAGCCTTTTGATTCAACTTACATGTTGGAGGTTTAAAATATATTTTAAAAAGCAAGGATTAGTAGTTACCCACATCTTTAGAAATATCACTGAACTCATTCTCTAGGTCAAAATTAAGGGCTCTTCAAAGGGGTCAAGGGGAAAATGACTGTAATAACAGAGTAACCAGTGTATTAGGAAGCCCCTTTAATTGTTCAGAGAAATTCTCTATTGTGAACGATTCTCCACCACTTCTCATCTGCAATTAATAAGAACAGTTCCCATTTCTTGAACACTTGCTATGTACCAGGCACTGCTGCCTACTTGCCATACTCTACTTATTGCAACCTTACAAGGCAAGTGTTCTGAACTTATAGAGAAAACTGGGCCTCAAAGATATTAAGTGACTTTTTCGGGATCACGTGATCAGGGGGTTGGGAATTTAACTGCACAGTTTCTGGCTGCAAAGCCTCTGTACTTGTCTAAGTGTATCTTTTGCCTCCAATTGGCAGAAGGTACTTAGAATCACTAGCCAAGGAATCAAGATGCAACAAAAAGTGTATTAGTTAAGGTAACATGATCTCTTGAAGTAGATATACCCCAAATCTAAGTGATTTAACATAATGGACATTCATTTCTTTTTCATGCATAGCCCAGTGAGGTAGGCTTCTGCTCCATGCGGTCATTCAGAGACCCAGGCTGACAGATATTCCACTGCCTTCTACATATCACAGTTGCCATTGAGCATCAAACTCCAGCTGATGGGGGCAGAGGGGAGATTAGAGGATTGTGTGGGAGGTTTTATAGACAAGGCCTAGAATTTATTCTGTTTAACATTCCATTGGCCAGAATTTGGTCACATGGTTACACCTAACTGCAAAGAGGATGAGAGTTGTAGTCTAGCTGTGTGGCCAGAAAGAAAGGGAACTGGGCTTGTTCAACAACTAGTTTCTGCTACCTATGGATAGAGGAATCCTTGCTGTTAGGAGAAAAACTGATCCTTTGATAGAATCAGTCTTCGAGGTGTTGTGTGTGTGTGTGTGCATGCACATGCCTGCCCTGGTACCATAAGGAGGAAGTTTATTTAAGCTGAGTTTTCCTACCTCTTCCTGCTCCACCTCCATTTCCCTCCCCTCAGTGGCCCTCCTGATGGATGGGCTGAGCTGACTTCTGTGTGCTCTGCCCTCAGGATGCCCTGGCCCAGCCCCAGCCCTGGTGGAAGATCCAGCTGTTCGTATGGGAGCCAGTGCTGTTCGGGACCTGGGATGGTGTGTTCACATCCTGCATGATCAACATCTTTGGGGTTGTCCTTTTCCTGAGGACTGGCTGGCTAGTGGTGAGTGATGAGCTGGTGCTGGCCCTCTCCTGAACCTCCTCCTGGACTCATGATGTGAAGAGCTTGGTCGCTCCTGGGCATTGCACAGTGCAGGCAGCAGGTTCCCAAGGCACAGATGCACCAGAAACACAAAACAAGAAACAAGCACACTGAGTAATGAACAAACTAGCATTACTTTCACAAGAATCCTGGGAACCTAGGCCTCAGATGATGATGCCAACGAAAGCCTCACCAGGGGTTTAACGAAAGATATGAGCAAAAGTTTGGACTCCTCATTTAGTGGTGGTAGGAGAAATCAGGCCAAGGCAAAGCAGTCAAGGATTAGACATTGATGAGCACCCCTTGTGCACTAGGCACTGCTAACCCCCCCATGAAACTCACAAAATACAACGCCTTTTCCCTTTCCTCGGGGAGCTAATAACCATAGTGGGTAGATTTCATAGGAGACCTCTAAGAGAGGTCTCAAAGCAGCATTAAAGCTCTCAGAATGGAGCAGGTGGCAAGTACTGAGGTCACCCAGGTGTATAAGAAAGTCCTGGAAGAGGTCAGCCAAGCCAGGCCTTGAAAAGTGACTTGGTAGGCAAAAGACAAAGGGGGCCTTTCCAGGTGTAGGTAAATTCCAGGGGGTTAACACTTAGCCACTCCAAGAAGAGTGGCATGCAAGAATTTTAGCCACTCCAAGAAGCGGGGGTGAGGATGGACCTTCCTAAGCTCTTGTTCTACTCCATGCTCAGGCCCTTAGCTCAGGGTCCAGCCTGAGCCACTCGATGGGTGGATCTGAAATTCTTTTTATTAACGCAAGGAAATCTCAGAGTGGGGTCAACAATCTCTCTGGTAAGGATGTCAAGAATTCAGGCCTCTCATACCCCTCCCAAACGTATAAAACACAAAACCTCCAGCTCAGACTCCTCATCCTAGCAGGCAGTTTCAGGCTTCAGGGATCTACCCCTGGTTTTCCCCTTACTTGGGGCCACCCTACTGCTGAGTACCTCTCTAGCTGGTGTCAAAGGGCAGCTGAGGCAGAAGAAGCCCCAGTTGGTGACAGTTTTGGTTCCCTTGGCTGCGCGTCATTTAGGGGATGGTTATCGAAAGGTAAAAGGAGAGAAGGGTGAGCCCTCCCTGTTTTAACTGTTAAATCTTTAAGGGCCTCCCATTACATCCTTCTTACCTAGAAATGTCAATTCTATCACCCAAAGGGTAGATATAAATTCTATTAACTGTTTACTAATTACTACATATTAAATTACCCCTGTTCTAGTTTGCTAGCTGCCAGAATGCAATATACCAGAAATGGAACGGCTTTTAACAAGGGGAATTTAATAAGTTGCTGGTTTACAGTTCTAAGGCCGAGAAAATGTCCCAATTAAAACAAGTCTATAGAAATGTCCAATCTAAGGCATCCAGGGAAAGATACCTTGGTTCAAGAAGGCCAGTGAAGTTCAGGGTTTCTCTTTCAAGTGAGAAGGCACATGGCAAACACAGTCAGGGCTTCTCTCTCGGCTGGAGGGGCACATGGCGAATACGGCATCATCTGCTAGCTTTCTCTCCTGGCTTCAGGTTTCATGAAGCTCCCAGGAGGCATTTTCCTTCTTCATCTCCAAAGGTCGCTGGCTGGTGTACTCTGCTTCGTAGTGTTGCTCTCTCTGAATCTCCCTCTCCAAAATGTTTCCTCTTTTATAGAACTTCAGAAACTAATCAAGACCCACCCAAATGGGTGGAGACATGTCGTCCCTTAATCCAGTTTAACAACCACTCTTGACTAAATCACATCATCCAGGGAGATGATCTGATTACAGTTTCAAACATACTCTATTGAATAGGGATTATTCTACCTTTATGAAATGGGATTTATATTAAAACATGGCTTTTCTTAGGGGGCATACTTCCTTTCAAACCAGCACAACCCCAAAATTTAGCAGTTTAAAAACATAAATATGTATTATCTTAGCCTTTCTGTAGTTTAGAAATCCAGGTGTGCCTCAGGCTTAGGGTTTCCCATGAAGTTTCAGTTAAATGTCAGGGCCGCAGTCTCATCCGAAGGCTCAGTGGAGAAGGAACTGATTTCAAGATCATGCATGAGGTTGTTGACAGGCCTCTCCACATGACAGATACGCAGTCAGAGAGTGAGAGAGAGCTATTGCTCAAGGCAGAAGTCACAGTCTTTTAATATCCTAATCTCCATAGTGACATCTCATCCCTTCTGCAGTTATCTTATTTGTGAGTAATGAGTCTCTAGGTCTAGCCCTCACCGAAGCATGTGAATCCCTGGATACGAGGGCCATCTTAGAGCCTGCCTGCCACACAAATGATCTGTATTTTAAAGATCTGACATTAGAATTACCTGAAAATCATATTTGATCATGAAAAAAATGGCAAATGTGAAATACCAAAAAATTAAGATAGAACTTCTAGGGGATGGCATAAAATGAAAATAAGTGGAACTCATACCAAGACTGTTTGAAAATATAAGCTACTGACCCCAAGGAATTGTTTGGCAGCATACTATAGTTTGTAAAATGTTGAAATGGCAGTTTGTTGTGAAGACTTAAAGATGTTTTTGTATAGGATATTTTATTATCACATGCAGACAATTTAAAATTATGAGCAAAGAAAGACAATGGCAAATATGTAATTTAATTAATAATATAAAATGAGCCAAATAAGTGACGATCATGCTCATCCATCATGAGCCTGCCAGCACCCACCTCACAGGAAGCTGGGCCCTGGGGAGATGGGTGGAGTTGGGGGGTATGTGGACCCTTTACTTAGCTCCTGATAGTTCTCCTTGTCCCCTGGTCTCACCACTTAACTCTGCATTGTCATCACCACCTTGCGTTCCCCCAGGCCTGGAGCATCTGGCAGCAGCTGATCTTTTTGTACACGTTCTCATGTTACAGTCTTTTTCTAGAGATACCACACAGAGGTTCTTATATGCCAATCCATTTGGCTCATTAGGAGGAAATTGAGGAAGTAGAACATCTACAAGCTTCATCATCATCATGAAGATATAATAATTACAACAATACTAGCAGTAGCAGTTAGTCTTTATTGAGTGCCTATTATATGACAGATGATATTCAAAGTGCTTTAAATGTATTTAATTCTCCTAAATTTAATATTTCCTGACAACCTATAAAAATAAATGTTAATATCATCCCTGTTTTACAGAAAAGGGCCTTGGGCAAAGGGGTGAGAGGTATTGGGGAGGTAGAGACCGTCGGATAGGAGCCTCATGCATTCACTAAGTAGCTTTGACTTTATTCTATAGGTGATGGAGAGTCATTGAGAGTTTAAAGCAAGGACATTTCCTTTCTTCCAGAATGTCTACAGGCCTTGGCTCTGGTGGTGCCTCCTTTTCCCCACCTCAGAGGCCCTGTTTTTCTTCCTGAGTTCAGCACTGTGATATGGGGGAGGTGGTCAGTGCTCCTGGAAGGGGCTGCGGCTGGTGTGGCCTCTTTCTTCCTGATCCCTGACCTTGCTTTTGCTGTTTTGCTGCAGGGAAACACAGGAGTGCTCGTGGGTATGTTTCTGGTGTCCTTCGTTGTGCTCGTGGCCCTTGTCACCGTGCTGTCAGGCATCGGAGTCGGGGAGCATTGCGGCGTTGGCAGCGGCGGCGTCTACTCCATGATTGCCTCCGTCCTCGGTGGGCAGGTGGGAGGCACAATTGGGCTGCTCTACGTGTTTGGACAGGTGAGCCCCAAGCTGAGGAGCAGGGCAGGGGGCTGCATCCCTGATGCCACCAGCATGAGGGATCCTCTTCCTAGACCTTGCTGTTTGCCAGCATCTCTCATTCACTTTCTTATTTGTCCTGCTGAGAGGGGAGGGTTGAAAAAATAGATGAGCACACTGGAGCCAAGCCAACTGTTCAGAGTTCTGACCCCTTGTTCTAGTTTGCTAGCTGGCAGAATGTGATATACCAGAAACAGAACAGCTTCTAAAAGGGGGAATTTATTAACTTGCAAGTTTACAGTTTTAAGGCCATGAAAATGTCCTGATTAAGCAAGTCTATAAAAATGTCCAAATTAGGGCACCAGTAAGAGGCTACCTTCACTCAAGAAAGGCCAATGAAGTTCAGGGTTTCTCTCTTTACTGGAAAGGCACGTGGCAAACATGGCGACATCTGCTCACTTTCTCTCAAGGCTTCTTGTTTCATGAAGCTTCCCCCGGGGCATCTTCCTTCTTCGTCTCCGAAGATTTCTGGCTGTGTGGGCTCTGTGGTTCTCATGTCTCTGAAGCTTTTTCTAAAATGTTTCCTCTTTTAAAGGATTCCAGTAAACTAATCAAGACCCACCTGGAATGGGTGAAGTCACATCTCCCTCTAAATCAAAGGTTAATACCCACAATTGGACACCCCACATCTCCATGGAGATAATCTAAATAAGTTCCCAACCTACAATACTGAATAGTATTACTGCCTCTGCAAGATTGGTCAGAATGAAAACATGGCTTTTCTAGGGTATATAATCCTTTCAAACTGGCATACCCCTTGGTCCATTGCTCCTTTCCTCTATCCTTCATGAATTCTTACTTTTTATTGCAATTTTATTGAGATATATTCACAAACCCTGTAATCATCCAAAGTGTACGATCAGTGGTTCACCATATCATCATATAGTTATGCATTCATCACACATTTTGAACATTTTCATTACTTCAAAAAAATCCATATAAAAATAGAAACAAAAATAAAAATGAAAAAGAACATCCAAACATCCCATACCTCTTCTCCCCTCCTAATATTTATTTATTGTCCTTATTATTTTAGTCATCTGTCCATACACTAGTTAAAGGGAATGTCAGCCACAGGTTTTCACAATCATGCAGTAACATTGTAAAAGCTATATAGTTATACAAAAGTTTTCTATATCTATATAAATTCTCATTTATATATATCAAGAATCAAGGCTACTGCAATACAGTTCAACAGTTTCAGTTATTCACTTCTAGCTATTCTAATCTACTAAAGAGAAAAAAGGAATATCTACATAATGCATAAGAATGACCTCCAGAATGAGCCCTCAACTCTGAGATCTCACAGCCACTGAAGCTTTTATTTTGTTGCATTTCTTTTCCCCCTTTTGGCCAGGAAGTCTTTCTTAATCTCACAGTGCCAGGGCCAGGCTCATCCCTAGGAGTCATGTCCCACATTGCCAGGGAGACTTTCACCCTTGGAAGTCATGTCCCACATAGCGGGAAGGGCAGTGAGTTCACCTGCATAGTTGGCTTAGTGAAAGAGGCCACATCTGAGCAACCAAAGAAATTCTCTGAGAGTGACTCTTAGGCACAATTATAAGTAGTCTTAGTTTCTTCTTTGCAGGAATAAGTTTCATAAGGGTAAACCCAAGATTGAGGGCTCAGCCTATTAAATTTGTTGTCCTCAATGCTTCAGAGAATATCTTGAATTCTCCAGGAGGGGAATTTTAATATTTCCCCATTTTCTCTAGGGAGTTTACAAATATTTTTTTATTCTCTGCCCAAATTACTCTGGGATATATTGGGGCACACATTAACCTGGTCAAACCAACAAGATCTAACTCCTTATTCAAGGTTCCATGTAATTACCCTCATGAATTCCTTTCTTATTATTAATATTTTATTCATACAGTTGAATACAGAAACTGTAACTGTTGCCAAACACAAAGAGATTTGTATTAAACAATGGTTGCTCAGTATTGACCCCATCTGCTATATAGGATCTGTAGCACAGAGACTATTATATTTATATGCGCAAGTTTCCAGTTTCTAATTCCACATAGATCAAATGGGTAATTTGTATTGTTACAAATAATTGGAGATTACACTGGTTAAAATAGGATAATAATAGTTTACATAAGCATATACATACAACTGCAATTTCTGAAGAACATTAGTAAACTAAATCCAATATTTAATTACAAATGTTTGTCAATTTAAACATTTCTCAGAATTCTCTAGTTTTGTTTATCTAATTACTTTTCTTTATAATATTCTAACCATCATCAACCATGATGATATTGGCTTCTTTCATGATGCTAATCTTTTTTTTTTAATACTTTTATTGACAAATCTTCACAAATGTACAGTCCATATATGGTTGACAATCAGTGGCTTACAATATCATGATATAGTTGTGTTTTCTTCAACATAATCATTTTTTTTATGAAACATAACCACATACAAACACAAACATTCTTACCATATGATTATTCCATTCTTTTTATATAATCAATAACTCACAAAATCATCACATAGTTGTATATTCATCATCATGATCATTTCTTAGAACATTTACATCAATTCAGAAAAAGAAATAAAAAGAAAACAGAAAAAATTCATACATACCGTGCCTCCACCCCTCCCTTTCATTGATCACTAGCATTTCAATCTATGAAATTTATTTTAACATTTGTTCCCCCTATTATTTATTTATTTTTAATCCATATGTTCTACCCGTCTGTCAATAAGGTAGATAAAAGGAGCATCAGACACTAGGTTTTCACAACCACACAGTCACATTGCAAAAGCTATATCATTATACAATCTTCTTGAAGAAACATGGCTACTGGAACTCCAACAGCTCTACATTTTCAGGCTGTTCCCTCCAGCCTCTCCATTACACCATAACAAAACAGGTGATATCTATTTAATGTGTAAGAATAACTTCCAGGATAACCTCTTGACTCTGTTTGGAATCTCTCCTCCATTGACACTTTATTTTGTCTCATTTCACTCTTCCCCCTTTTGGTTGAGAAGGTTTTCTCAATCCCTTGATGTTGCGTCCCAGCTTATTCTGGGATTTCTGTCCCATGTTGCCAGGAAGGTCTACACCTCTGGGAGTCATGTCCCATGTAGAGAGGAGGAGGGCAGTGAGTTTGTTTATTGTGTTGGCTGAGAGAGAGAGGCCACATCTGAGCAACGAAGAGGTTCTCTTGGGGGTGAATCTTAGGCCTAATTTTAAGTAGACTTGACCTGTCCTATGCAGGGTTAAGTTTTTTATGTGTAAACCCCAAGACTGGGGGCTCAGCCTATTGCTTTGGTTGTCCCCGCTGCTTGTGAGAATATCCAGAATTCTCCACTTGGGGAAATTGAATTTTCCCCTTTTCTCACCATTCTCCCAAGGAGACTTTGCAAATACTTTTTTATTCACTGTTCAGTCAGTCTGGGATTTATCAGGGAATCACTCTGGGCAAACCTACAAAATTTATGAGGCTAATCTTTTATTTGTACATCCCCCCACACCCTATTTTCCAAACATGAGAGTACTGAATGAAAGATTAAAATTCAGATTTGAGATATTTACTTCTTTTAGTTTATTTGAAGAACTCTGAATTATAAATTGATGGCAAGCAGAACGAGAATAAAAAAATAATAAAAGTATTACTAGTTATACGTACTTTAATCCTCATGTTGTATTATTACATGAATTGCAATTTGTGGTATAACGTTACTAAATACTCTTGCATATTCATCTGATTTTCACTGATGTTGCCACATTCTTTACAAACCATCTGGTTAAAAATGGTTCCATGATACAGATGATCAATGAGGTCATGGCCAGAGATCCCAACGAAACAAGTTTCCAAAACACTGACGAGAATTTGATTCAGCTTTTGCACATCGTGTTGTCTCATTTTCTCTTTGCTGGTCCACCCAAAGCTGTCAGTGAGGTCTGCTGTGGATGCAGCTTCCTGATCTAGGAGCAGAAGCTGAGCAAACAACCACTGCAGCTGTAATGGTGTGATTCAAACCTTTGCAGCCATTTTTTTCCTTCAACTCCAAAGAACCAAGCTCTTCAGGACCAAGAGAAAATAAAGCATCTCTGAATGCAGGTGTGAAGTGAAGAGTCTGAAGAAGACAATTAAAGTAACAGCTTCCCCCCTAATTTCTGATTCCACTTAAATTGGTGAATTGTTTAGGAGCAGGAGGCTCCAAAGCTTTAGTCTTTAATGTCTTCCCTTTTCCGTATTGACTCTTTGGCACACTGGAATAATCCTCTTCAAACAGTTTTCCAAACATTGTAAAGCCAAACACTATCTGTCCAAGCCCAGACTCCTGCCCCAGGAGGAGAAAAGAAGATGCCCCAGTGAGGGCTGCCATGTTAGAAAGGGCGGGTCTCCTTATGGATTCTTGATTTGATCAGTGAGGTAGGGACTGAACCAGTAACTTCCTTCCTACCCTTTCTTGACAGGGGAGGACACAGCAGTGGCTGAAGCCCAGTTGGCGCCTGGGTGACCTGGTCCACCCAGGATTCTTTTGCACAAAAGAGGGGGCATTTTGTCTGTGCCAAAGGACATTCTTAGAAGCTGGTGCTTCTCAAATGAGTTGAAGTTATCAGGCATATTTAATAGTTCCTGGCCTTCACAAGGAGGCTGAAAGCCATTGAGGGGACCAATCTGTCTGAGAAGAAAGAACACAAATGAGGAGGCAGCTTCATCGGGATGGACGAAGACTCTCAGAAAACCAGTGCATTAAAGAGAAATATGAAGTCTTATTTAGCTAAACCACAGGAATAGTGACTTAATGTGGAGGAAACAAAGTTCAGGCATTTAAAAGCAGCTCTTTGTAACCATTTCTTGGGTTGAAAAAGCTTTTATGATAGTGCAAAGAGTGGTTGAAAAAACAATTTTTTAAAAAAGAATCTGTTTACATAAGAGTACAAATGTCTCCTCAAAGAAATCACAAGTTTTGTTTCTTTTATTTTTAAGCAGCAGGGACAGGATATTTCAGCATAAATACATCTGATTCCCCAATAGCACAAAACTCTGTGTGTGTGTGTGTGTGTGTGTGTGTGTGTAGGGCAGATGCATGGAAGGCAAACAGATTGTCCCTGTACTCTAAAAAGCACTTGCTTTTTCTGGAGAAAGATCTTTAAGCAGAGTAGTTTGAAAGGTGAGTAACAAGTGGTCGATTTACTTTATTTCCCTAGGGATTTGTATATTGATTTTTTACTTCTCTGCTATTTTATAGCTCAGCAAGATGAGAAACAAATGTCATCTGTTTTCCCCCTTTCCAGTAGACAACAAGCAGCCTCTGGAAGCAGATACCAAGACGGGGGAACAGTGCTGAAGCAGTAGAAAGGATTCTGGGTAGAGAGAGGGAACTGTGTTATTGTGATTTGGAAGGAATAATGTGCACAAATGAGATATTTTCCAAACACTGGTAGGCGCAGCCTGAGAAGCCATTGCATCAACATCCTGCTTGTTTTGCTTCCTTTCCTTTTGTGCCTCAGTCCAAAACATTGGAGTCCCTGTGGTACGAGCCCCTGTTGTGCCTGTGCCCTGTCTGAAGTTGACCTGAGCTGGGGATCTGGGTGTGACTGTTGTAAATCCTTTTCTCATGTTGCTGGACTCAGTTTAATAGTATTTTGTTAAGGATTTTTGCATTTGTATTCATAAGGGTTATTGGTCTGCAGTTTTCTTTCGATGTCTTAGTCTAGTTTTGTTATCAGGGTAATACTTCAAAGACTAAGTTAGGAGATGTTACTTCCTCTTTTATGTGTTGGAAGAGTCTGAGCAGTGTTGGTGTTCATGCCTTAAATGTTTAGTAGAATTCTATAGTGAAACTATCTGGTCCTGGACTTTTCTTTGTAGGAAATTTTTTTTATTACTACGCCAATCTCTTGTTATATACGCATTCCAATTTTATACTTCTTCTTGAGTTACTTTTGGTCATGTGTGTGTTTCTAGGGAGTTGTCCTTTTCATCTAGGTTATCTGATTTATTGGCGTATCACTGTTCATAGAATTCCCTTATAATCCCTTTTTTTTCCTATGAGATTGGTAATAATGTCCCTCTCCTCTTTCCTGCTTTTAATGAGTCTTCTCCCTTTTTTTCTTGGTAAGGTATGCCAACTTTTGGTTTCACTGATTTTCATTTATTTCCACTCTAATTTTTATTATTTCTTTCCCTTTGCTTGCTTGGCTTTTAGTTTGCTGTTCTTTTTATAGTTTCTTAAAGTGGATGGTTAGGTTATTGATTTGCAGTTTTTCTTCCTCTAACATGTGGTTGGAGTCTGAGCTTCCTTTTTCCTGGTTCTTTTTAACCCCTTCATTTCAGGGCACACATGCATTTGTTTATCTGTATTGAGAGCTAGAATAAATTGCCTGACTTTGCTGTGGAGCAGGGGTCAGCAAACAACTTCTGTTAAGGGTCAGGTCAAAAATATTTTAGGCTTTATGGGTCACATGTCTGTCACAGCTACTCAACTCTGCCATTGTAGTATGAAAGTACCTATAGACAGATATATGGACATAGCTGTGTTCCAGGAAAACTTTCTTTAAAAAAACAGGCAGCAAGCAGGATTTGGTTTACCAGTCCTTTCTGTAGAGCATCAAAAATTAGAAGATAAAACACTTAAAATAATGACTTTAAAATAATGATTTTTACAAACTTTTCATTGTCCTGCACCCTCCAAAACCCTCCTCCTCCTCATCTCTCTGAAGCCTTGGTGGCAGTCACATCCTTTTAGATGTCAGCCCCCCTGGCTGGTGGAGGAGATGGAGGCCTGGAGCCCCTTCTCACTCCCCACTCCACCCACTTTTTGGGATTTGAGAACTTGTTTGGGACTGCTTCTCCCAGACAACAAAAATGGCTAGTTTCATCCTGCACTGTCATATTTAAAAGCACTTATTAATGGTTAAATCCTCAGTACAAAATCAGTGGAGGATTAGAAAGCTTTTGTAGGGCTGATACAGGCCTGGGGGTTTCATTATGGGAGTATGCAGGACATAGAATAAACCAGCGAGAACTTTGTTCTAGTTTATTAAGCTGCTGGAATGCAATATACCAGAAATGGAATGGCTTTTATAAAGGGAATTTAATAAGTTACAAGTTTACAGTTCTAAGTCCTAAAAAAATGTCCAAATTAAGGCACCCACAAGAGGTTACCTTCACTCAAGAAAGGCCGATGGGAAGGACTTCCTGGAAGATGGCGGCTTAGTAAGACGCGCGGATCTTAGTTTCTTCTCCAGGACACCTACTAGGGGAGTAGAAACGATACAGAAAGCGCCCAAAGCCACAACAGAGATAAAAAAGACAGCGTACCCCATCCTGGAACGGCTGGCTGGCTGAGAGAAGCAGCTCGGGTGAGATCGCCGAGGCGCGCGGGCCTTACCGGGCGGGGTGGCAAGCGGCCGGAGTTACTCCCTTCCCCCTTCCCGGGCCGGCTGGGAGAATTGGAGAGGCGGTCCCCTGAAACAAAGACGGCTGGCGCCCACACCACGCGCAGCCCCCGGACCAACTGAGAGAATTGGATCGGAAACCCCCAGGCCGCGGAGAACGGTGACGGGTGGGGGAGGCCCCTTCCAAACCCGTGACTCCCGGGGAACGTGCACTCTCTCGGGCGGGCCGCTGCCGCTGGCGCCCTCCCGCCACGTTTGTTGCCCAGGGCTGACTAGGAAATTCGGACGGGCTCTTTCCCTGGCTGCGGCGACCAGCAACCCTCCCTGCGTTCGGACCCCGGGCCGGCTCAAGCCGTTTCGGCTAGCGAACCCCCCGGACGGCGAGAGTTTTCCAAAGTTTAAGGTCCCACAGCACCTTTTACTGGTGGGACCCGCAGACAAACGTGTGCCACGAGCGCCACCTACTGGGCAGGATAAGAAAAACAGAAACCAGAGATTTCACAGAAAAATATTACAACCTTGCTGGGTCCAACACCAAGAGAAATCTGAATAAATGCCCAGACGCCAGCAGCAGAAGATAACTGTCCACGCTCAAAAGATTGAGAATATGGCCCAGTCAAAGGAACAAACCAATAGCTCAAATGAGACACAAGAGCTGAGACAACTAATCCTGAATATACGAACAGAAATGGAAAACCTCTTCAAAAATGAAATCGATAAATTGAGGGAGGACATGAAGAGGACATGGGCTGAACATAAAGAAGAAATAGAAAAACTGAAAAAACAAATCGCAGAACTTATGGAAGTGAAGGATAAAGTAGCAAACATAGAAAAAATAATGGATAGCTACAATGATAGATTTAAAGAGACAGAAGATAGAATTAGTGATTTGGAGGATGGAACATCTGAATCCCAAAAAGAAACAGAAACTATAGGGAAAAGAATGGAAAAATTTGAACAGGGTATCAGGGAACTCAAGGACAATATGAACCGCACAAATATACGTGTTGTGGGTGTCCCAGAAGGAGAAGAGAAGGGAAAAGGAGGAGAAAAACTAATGGAAGAAATTTTCACTGAAAATTTCCCAACTCTTATGAAAGACCTAAAATTACAGATCCAAGAAGTGCAGCGCACCCCAAAGAGATTAGACCCAAATAGGCGTTCTCCAAGACACTTACTAGTTAGAATGTCAGAGGTCAAAGAGAAAGAGAAGATCTTGAAAGCAGCAAGAGAAAAACAATCCATTACATACAAGGGAAACCCAATAAGACTTTGTGTAGATTTCTCAGCAGAAACCATGGAAGCTAGAAGACAGTGGGATGATATATTTAAAATACTAAAAGAGAAAAACTGCCAACCAAGACTCCTATATCCAGCAAAATTATCCTTCAAAAATGAGGGAGAAATTAAAACATTCTCAGACAAAAAGTCACTGAAAGAATTTGTGACCAAGAGACCAGCTCTGCAAGAAATACTAAAGGGAGCACTAGAGTCAGATACAAAAAGACAGAAGAGAGAGATATGGAAAAGAGTGTAGAAAGAAGGAAAATCAGATGTGATATATATAATACAAAAGGCAAAATGTTAGAGGAAAATATTATCCAAACAGTAATAACACTAAATGTCAATGGACTGAATTCCCCAATCAAAAGACATAGATTGGCAGAATGGATTAAAAAACAGGATCCTTCTATATGCTGTCTACAGGAAACACATCTTAGACCCAAAGATAAACATAGGTTGAAAGTGAAAGGTTGGGAAAAGATATTTCATGCAAATAACAACCAGAAAAGAGCAGGAGTGGCTATACTAATATCCAACAAATTAGACTTCAAATGTAAAACAGTTAAAAGAGACAAAGAAGGACACTATATACTAATAAAAGGAACAATTAAACAAGAAGACATAACAATCATAAATATTTACGCACCGAATCAGAATGCCCCAAAATACGTGAGGAATATACTGCAAACACTGAAAAGGGAAATAGACTCATATACCATAATAGTTGGAGACTTCAACTCACCACTCTCATCAAGGGACAGAACATCTAGACAGAGGATCAACAAAGAAATAGAGAATCTGAATATTACTATAAATGAACTAGACTTAATAGACATTTATAGGACATTACATCCCACAACAGCAGGATACACCTTTTTCTCAAGTGCTCATGGATCATTCTCAAAGATAGACCATATGCTGGGTCACAAAGCAAGTCTTAACAAATTTAAAAAGATTGAAATCTTACACAACACTTTCTCGGACCATAAAGGAATGATGTTGGAAATCAATAATAGGCAGAGTGCCAGAAAATTCACAAATATGTGGAGGCTCAACAACACACTCCTAAACAACGACTGGGTCAAAGAAGAAATTGCAAGAGAAATTAGCAAATACCTTGAGGCGAATGAAAATGAAAACACAACATATCAAAACTTATGGGACGCAGCAAAGGCAGTGCTAAGAGGGAAATTTATTGCTCTAAATGCCTATATCAGAAAAGAAGAAAAGGCAAAAATTCAGGAATTAACTATCCATTTGGAAGAACTGGAGAAAGAACAGCAAGCTAACCCCAAAGCAAGCAAAAGGAAAGAAATAACAAAGATTAGAGCACAAATAAATGAAATTGAAAACATGAAAACAATAGAGAAAATCAATAAGGCCAGAAGTTGGTTCTATGAGAAAATCAATAAGATTGATGGGCCCTTAGCAAGATTGACAAAAAGAAGAAGAGAGAGGATGCAAATAAATAAGATCAGAAATGGAAGAGGAGACATAACTACTGACCTCACAGAAATAAAGGAGGTAATAACAGGATACTATGAACAACTTTACGCTAATAAATACAACAATTTAGAGGAAATGGACGGGTTCCTGGAAAGACATGAACAACCAACTTTGACTCAAGAAGACATAGATGACCTCAACAAACCAATCACAAGTAAAGAAATTGAATTAGTCATTCAAAAGCTTCCTAAAAAGAAAAGTCCAGGACCAGATGGCTTCACATGTGAATTCTACCAAACGTTCCAGAAAGAATTAGTACCAATTCTCTTCAAACTCTTCAAAAAAATCGAAGTGGAGGGAAAACTACCTAATTCATTCTATGAAGCCAACATCACCCTCATACCAAAACCAGGCAAAGATATTACAAAAAAAGAAAACTACAGACCAATCTCTCTAATGAATACAGATGCAAAAATCCTCAATAAAATTCTAGCAAATCGTACCCAACAACACATTAAAAGAATTATACATCATGACCAAGTAGGATTCATCCCAGGTATGCAAGGATGGTTCAACATAAGAAAATCAATTAATGTAATACACCATATCAACAAATCAAAGCAGAAAAATCACATGATCATCTCAATTGATGCAGAGAAGGCATTCGACAAGATTCAACATCCTTTCCTGTTGAAAACACTTCAAAAGATAGGAATACAAGGGAACTTCCTTAAAATGATAGAGGGAATATATGAAAAACCCACAGCTAATATCATCCTCAATGGGGAAAAATTGAAAACTTTCCCCCTAAGATCAGGAACAAGACAAGGGTGTCCACTATCACCACTATTATTCAACATTGTGTTGGAGGTTCTAGCCAGAGCAATTAGACAAGAAAAAGAAATACAAGGCATCAAAATTGGAAAGGAAGAAGTAAAACTATCACTGTTTGCAGACGATATGATATTATACGTCGAAAACCCGGAAAAATCCACAACAAAACTACTAGAGCTAATAAATGAGTACAGCAAAGTAGCAGGTTACAAGATCAACATTCAAAAATCTGTAGCATTTCTATACACTAGTAAGGAACAAGCTGAGGGGGAAATCAAGAAACGAATCCCATTCACAATTGCAACTGAAAGAATAAAATACCTAGGAATAAATTTAACTAAAGAGACAAAAAACCTATATAAAGAAAACTACAAAAAACTGCTAAAAGAAATCACAGAAGACCTAAATAGATGGAAGGGCATACCGTGTTCATGGATTGGAAGACTAAATATAGTTAAGATGTCAATCCTACCTAAATTGATTTACAGATTCAATGCAATACCAATCAAAATCCCAACAACTTATTTTTCAGAAATAGAAAAACCAATAAGCAAATTTATCTGGAAGGGCAGGGTGCCCCGAATTGCTAAAAACATCTTGAGGAAAAAAAACGAAGCTGGAGGTCTCGCGCTGCCTAACTTTAAGGCATATTATGAAGCCACAGTGGTCAAAACAGCATGGTATTGGCATAAAGATAGATATATCGACCAATGGAATCGAATAGAGTGCTCAGATATAGACCCTCTCCTCTATGGACATTTGATCTTTGATAAGGCAGTCAAGCCAACTCACCTGGGACAGAACAGTCTCTTCAATAAATGGTGCCTAGAGAACTGGATATCCATATGCAAAAGAATGAAAGAAGACCCATCTCTCACACCCTATACAAAAGTTAACTCAAAATGGATCAAAGATCTAAACATTAGGTCTAAGACCATAAAACAGTTAGAGGAAAATGTAGGGAGATATCTTATGGATCTTACAACTGGAGGCGGTTTTATGGACCTTAAACCTAAAGCAAGAGCACTGAAGAAGGAAATAAATAAATGGGAACTCCTCAAAATTAAACACTTTTGTGCATCAAAGAACTTCATCAAGAAAGTAGAAAGACAGCCTTCACAATGGGAGACAATATTTGGAAATGATATATCAGATAAAGGTCTAGTATCCAGAATTTATAAAGAGATTGTTCATCTCAACAACAAAAAGACAGCCAACCCAATTACAAAATGGGAAAAAGACTTGAACAGACACCTCTCAGAAGAGGAAATACGGATGGCCAAGAGGCACATGAAGAGATGCTCAATGTCCCTGGCCATTAGAGAAATGCAAATCAAAACCACAATGAGATATCATCTCACACCCACCAGAATGGCCATTATCAACAAAACAGAAAATGACAAGTGCTGGAGAGGATGCGGAGAAAGAGGCACACTTATCCACTGTTGGTGGGAATGTCAAAGGGTGCAACCACTGTGGAAGGCAGTTTGGCGGTTCCTCAAAAAGCTGAATATAGAATTGCCATACGACCCAGCAATACCATTGCTAGGTATCTACTCAAAGGACTTAAGGGCAAAGACACAAACGGACATTTGCACACCAATGTTTATAGCAGCATTATTTACAATTGCAAAGAGATGGAAACAGCCAAAATCTCCATCAACAGAAGAGTGGCTAAACAAACTGTGGTATATACATACGATGGAATATTATGCAGCTTTAAGACAAGATAAACTTATGAACCATGTAATAACATGGATGGACCTAGAGAATATTATGCTGAGTGAATCCAGCCAAAAACTAAAGGACAAATACTGTATGGTCCCACTGATGTGAACGGACATTCGAGAATAAACTTGAAATATGTCATTGGTAACAGAGTTCAGCAGGAGTTAGAAACAGGGTAAGACAATGGGTAATTGAAGCTGAAGGGATACAGACTGTGCAACAGGACTAGATACAAAAACTCAAAAATGGACAGCACAATAATACCTAATTGTAAAGTAATCATGTTAAAACACTGAATGAAGCTGCATCTGAGCTATAGGTTTTTGTTTTGTTTTGTGTTGTTTTGTTTTGATTTTACTATTATTACTTTTATTTTTTTCTCTATATTAACATTCTATATCTTTTTCGGTTATGTTGCTAGTTCTTCTAAACCAATGCAAATGTACTAAGAAATGATGATCATGCAGCTATGTGATGATGTTAAGAATTAATGATTGCATGTGTAGAATGGTATGATCTCTAAATGTTGGGTTAATTTCTTTTTTTCTGTTAATTAAAAAAAAAAAAGAGAAGGGATAATTGGAGATGAAGGGATACAGACTGTACAACGGGACTGGATATAAAAACTCAGAAATGGACAGCACAATACTACCCAATTGTAATGCAATTATGTTAAAACACTGAATGAAGCTGCATGTGAGGTATAGGTTTTTTGTTTTTTTTTTCTTTCTATTATTGTTTTAATTCTTATTCTGTTGTCTTTTTATTTCTTTTTCTAAATCGATGCAAATGTACTAAGAAATGATGAATATGCAACTATGTGATGTTATTAAGAATTACTGATTGTACATGTACATTGAAATGATTTCTAATTGTTTTGTTAATTCTTTTTTTAATTAATAAAAAAAAAAAAAAAAAAAAGAAAGGCCGATGGGCCTGGAACACCTGTTAGCTGGGAAAGCACATGGCTGGCATCTGCTGGTTCTTGTTTCCGGTTCCATTGCTTCCAGCTTCTGATGCCAGTGGTTTCCTCTCTGAGCATCAGTGAGGCTTCAGTGAGCTCCTCCAGGACACAGTTCTGGGTTTTGGCATGCTTAGCATCTCTTGGGAAGGTATGTGGTGACGTCTGCTGGGCTCTGCCCATGTCTTGGCATCTGCTTTCCTTGCCGGCACTCCAAGCATCCCCAAACATTTGTGTCTCTGTGAGCTCTGAAGCAGCTGGTCTCCAAGCTTCTGCATTTGAGGTTTGTCCAAAATGTTTCCCCTTTTAAAGGACTCTAGTAAACTAATCAAGACCCACCTGGAATGGGGCAGCATAATAGTTTCAAACGAACACAAACTTTAGGTTGGGAATTTGTGGCAGAAGGGGAGAGGGTTTGTGAGGGAGCAGTTCTAGTCTTCTGGGTATAGAAAGGTGAAAAGAAAACTGTCTGGGCTTGATGAAAGTGCAGTTTTGCTAAAACAAATACCTTAGAATGCAGTTACATCTTAAAAATAAGTCACCTTTCGTCTTTAAAATGATGGGTGACACTCTTTGCCACTTAGAGCTGGAAATTAGAAGTCTCTCTGTAGAGAATGAAAAAGGAAAAGGCATGCCTGTGATTATAAACCTTAGGAGGAAATAAAAGTATTTTTACTATAATAAACCCTGGAGATGTTTACATATTTTTAAAAATCCACAGAAATGTCTTCCAGCAAAGAGTGGTATTTGTGGTTGGCAGTTATATATAGCTGGTGTGTCCTAGGGGAAGTCAGAAGTCACTGGTTGCCTACATCACCTGAGGGGAGACCGGAAGATCAATCCTTGTCTTCCCTGTGGGTCAGTTGGGGTTTGAGAGGAGGCCTTGCGTCCTGGACTGGTTTCCTAATGGAGATGGACTGGGCTATGTCTACCCTATATCCAGTTCTGCAAAAAATCTAACAGTACTTTTTTTTTTTTTAACTTTTTTACTGTATAATATAACATATGTACAAAGCAAAGAAAGAAAAAAGCAATAGTTTTCAAAGTATTCTTCAACAAGTACTTATAGGACAGATCCCAGAGTTTTTCATGGGCTACCATACCATCTCTTGGATTTTTCCTTCTAGCTGCTCCAGAATATAGGAGACTAGAAGGAATAAATATTTTTTTATCATCATAATTGGCTTTTCTTTCTTTTTAGTGAAAAATAGCATATATACAAAAAAAGCAATAAATTTCAAAGCATAGCACCACAATTAGTTGTAGAACAAATGTGCTGGTTTGAAAGGATGTATGTGCCCTAGAAAAAGCCATGTTTTAATCAAAATCCCATTTCATAAAGGCAGAATAATCCCTATTCAATACTGGATGTCTGAATCTGTAATTAGATCATCTCCCTGGAGATGTAACCCAATCAAGAGTGGTTGTTAAACTGGATTAGGGGAGATGTGTCTCCACCCATTTGGGTGGGTCTTGATTGGTTTACTGGAGTCCTATAAAAGAGGAAACATTTTGGAGAATGAAAGATTCGGAGAGAGCAGAGAATGCTGCAGCACCACGAAGCAGAGAGCCCACAAGCCAGAGACCTTTGGAGGTGAAGAAGGAAAACGCCTCCCGGGGAGCTTCATGAAACCGGAAGTCAGGAGAGAAAACTAGCAGATGAGGCCGTGTTCATCATGTGCCCTTCCAGCTGAGAGAGAAGCCCTGAACTTCATCGGCCTTTTTGAACCAAGGTATCTTTTCCCTGGTTGGATGCCTTTGATTGGACATTTCTATAGACTTGTTTTAACTGGGGTATTTTCTTGGCCTTAAAACTGTAAACTAGCAACTTATTAAATTCCCCTTTTTAAAAGCCATTCCGTTTCTGATATTTTGCATTCCAGCAGCTAGCAAACTAGAACAACATATTTCTGAGTTTGATATAGGTTATATTTCCACAACTTTAGGTTTTTATTTCTATCTGCTCTAAGATTCTGTATATTAAAAGAGTCATCAATTTAATGATTCAGCAATCATATTCATTTGTTAAATCCTGTCTTCTCTGTATAACTCCACCAGCACCTTTGACCTTTCTGTCCCTCTCTTTAGGGGTGTTTGGGCTATGGCCATTCTAACTTTTTCATGTTGGAAGGGTCTGTCACTAATATATGTCAGGGAAATAGAACTGTCTAATGTTCTGGAGAGGCTGGGCCCTCTAGGTTTTAGGGCTTATATGGTCCAGGGACCCATCTGGAGATTATAGATTTCTGGAAAGTTACCCTAGTGGATGGAACCCTTGTGGAACTTATATATTGCCCTAGCTGTTCATTAGGATTGGCTGGAATGGTCCTGGTTGAGGTTTGCCAGGTTATGACAGATAGCAATATCTAACTGAAGCTTGCCTAAGAGCAGCCTCCAGAGTAGGCTCTTGATTCTATTTGAACTCTCTCTGCCACTGACACTTTATTAGTTATACTTCTTTTCCCTCTTTTGGTCAGGATGGCATTGTTGATCCCATGGTGCCAGGGCTGGACTCATTCCTGGGAGTCATCTCCCATGCTGCCAGCGAGACTTTCACCCCTGGATGTCATGTCGCACATAGCGGGAAGGGCAATGATTTCACTTTCAGAGTTGGGCTTAGAGAGAGTGAGGCCACATCTGAGCAACAAAAGAGGTCCTCCAGAAGGAACTCTTAGGCATGCCTGTAGGTAGGCTAAGCTTTTCCACTACCTACGTGAGCTTCACAAGAGTAAGCCTCAAGATCAAGGGCTTGGCCTATTGATTTGGACATCCCTAAAGTTTGACACAATATCAGGGGATTCCTTGATGGTAAAGTTTACTAATAGTACTTTTAATACATTTGTTTTTCTTTTTACTTTATAGAATTCTTTTAAAATTAAAAAACTGAGTTCATTGTAACCAGTTAACACACCAGAGATAATGTAAAGAAGTCAGCTCCATTCCACATGCCTGAGGAGACCAATATAAACACCTAGCATTTGCTGTACCTTTCCTTAGGCTCAGGCACACACAGTTATGAGTTTTTTAGGTGGTTGCTTGTTTTTACAAATATGGGGACACTTTTCACATGCTATTTGTTTATTTCTCATTTAACAGTAAGTTATGGCTGTTTCTCAATGTCAGTGCTTTAGCCCAGGATTTCTGAATAGTTCCTTAAATTGTATAGCATGAAATTACCATAATTATAGTGCATAATA
The DNA here is from genome assembly GCF_023851605.1 of Tamandua tetradactyla. Classification (NCBI taxonomy): domain Eukaryota; kingdom Metazoa; phylum Chordata; class Mammalia; order Pilosa; family Myrmecophagidae; genus Tamandua; species Tamandua tetradactyla. The sequence goes on from NC_135336.1 coordinate 19,706,141, forward strand.
TTCATTCCTTTAATCTCTTTTGTATGTGTAATTCTGCTTCTTTTCTCATTCCTAATAGTCTGTATTTTTGCATTTATTTTATTCTTCTTAATCCAGGGTTTATATGTCTTATTGATCTTTTAAAGAACCAGCGTTTGTTTTTCTGTGTCCTTTCTATTGTTTTTTCATTCTACTTCATTGATTTCTCTTTTTTCATTAAATACCTCTTTTCCAGGTGTTACTATTTTCTTTTTCTTTACATTGATCTTTTTAAGATTTCTTAAATTCAATACTTTCTTCATTTATTTTTCTGCCTTTTTTAGCTAATAAAAACTTTCATTAGAGTTAGTGAAGTTCATGGTTAACTATGTTTCTCTTCTTCACTAACTACCGCTAATAAAGTAATAATGGCAATGACAATAGCTATTATTCTTATAACTAACTATAAGCTAGATATTGTCCTAGAACTTTATATAAATGTCTCATTTAATCCTCACAATAACCTTACATTTTTTTTGTTCTTTGAGCCATTTCTTCTTCTTTGCAGTTCATATTCAAAGCAAATTAACTCTGTAACATGAGAAGTTACTACAAATCACAGCATAAATACACAAACAAGATATGCAATCCAATACAGATTAAAGCATTCAGATCTGAAGTAAAAGGAAGCATTCATTCACACACACAGTAGCTTGGGATCTATCAGATCTGGTTGTTTCTGTATAGGTCTTCAAAGACGGGAAAATGATGGGTTATCAAGACCACTGAGGCTATATTAGATGCTGGGACATCTCAGCATCAGTGTGTAGCCATGTGAACAAAAATCTTCATGGGATGTCTATTTTTAAAAAGGTTTCTGTGCATCAAGGTAGTTAGTTATAAAAGACCCACCTTCCGGAATCAAGCCCATTTTAGGCTTAGGACCGGGTTCTGTCTAAAAATATTAACTGATACAGAAAGTGTTCCAAATGTGGCTATGCTGATTCATAAAGGTAAAAAAAAAAGTATTTACAGAAAAAGTATAACAATTTTTGTGAATTTAATACAGGATAGTTCCCAGTCTTCACTTCCCAAATACTTGGTGTGGAATATTTTTACCTCCTTCACATTTGCCTTTTTAATTTCAAGGCCTGGCACTTTTACCTTCAGAACAGATCATTTATTTAATTGTAAAGAGTATTCAACATAGAAGGAATTTCCAGGTGTTCCTAATACGTGGAGGTCTTATAGGAACACCTGGAAATTCCTTCTAATGTACATATAAATAGAGTCATGGGAGCTTTTATATTACCTAATCATTTTATGGTCTTATATATTTAATGAACCATTAATATATAAATATATTATTTATATATTCAAACTGAAGCTCCATTCTACACCCCATCCTTTCTTTCCAGATAAGATAAAATCTGTTTTTTTACTTAATGGTAAATTTTTAAGTGTCCATATTTCTTAAGCCACATTTAATGAAATCATCCCTTAACTAATTTTGGATGTTGTGTCTTTTCATCTGTATGAAATGCCAATAGATTTAATATAAGCATTCATCATCTAGTCAAATCCTTCACCTATTCCTCAAACCAGTCAAAGTTAGGCTTTTCAACATTTTCTACACTAATAGAGTGAGGTGGGAAGGGAAGCCAGTAGATTTGATGAAGACCAGTTATATTCCTTGCCATGCTGCACTTCTAGACACCTTTAAGATTGGGTTTAGAAGATGGGGAAGCACAGCAGTTTCTTGGCCTGAGTATTTTTTTTTAGCAGTAGAATTGTAAAAGGGAGGACAAGATTGCAAGGCAGGCACCGCCACCTCCCTGCGTGGCGGCATTAGCTGGATTTGTAGAAGTTACTTGAAAGTTATGACAGTTATTTGATATGGATGACTCTGTGTGGGTAGCAGCAGCACAGAAGCAGTAGCCCCAGACCCAGCCTGGCCACCAGCGCTCTGCCTCTGCTCCATCGGCAGACGGCACGTCTTGCTGGATACTGGGTACCTGGAGGACTGCTGGTCAGGGGCAGGCACAGACAACATGGGGCACAGCAGCCTCTTGAAGTATTACTGTCAGTGTTCCCACATCACATAGCTAGTGAGTGGGAACAGCAGGATTTGACCATCGTAGTCTAACTTCAGAATCCGTGCTCCTAAACCCCAGGCTGTTTCAAGCACCCTTAAGAACAAGGATATTTTCTTATGTAGTCACCTTAAGTGCAGTTATCCAGTTCAAGAAATTTAATATTGATATAAAGCTTATAGTCTATATTCCAGTTTTTTCATATGACCTAATAATGTCTCCTTGAGCCTTTTCTTCTCCCTTGCTAGATCCTATCCAGAAACATGCATTGCATTTAATTGCCATTATCCCTTTAGTTCCTTTTTTTTCTTTTTTAATTGTGTGAACATATACAACATAAACTTTCCCATCTCAGCCACTCTCAAGCATACCATTCAGTTGGATTAATCACATTCACAATATTGTAGTATCCTCACCACCTTCTATTACTAAAACTTTCCCATCTCTCCAAACAGAAACCCTATACGCATTATGGGGCCCCTACTCTTGGCAACTTGTATTCTGATTTCTGTCTCTATAAGCTTATATTTTCTCAAATAGTTTCTTTGTAGTTACATTGGGGCTTACATTGAACATCCTAAATCTATAACGATCTCTTGTGCTCTGATACCAACTGAACTTGAATAGCACACATGCACACTATGTTCCTACATCCCCTTGGTTCACCTCTATGTAGTTCTTGTTGCAAAATACTGGCTTATGTATTATCAGTTCAGAATCACTGATTTATCCATGTATTTTATACAATTGCCTTTGAGATCTTGTAGGAAGTAAAATGTAGAGTTACCAACCAAAAAATACAGTAGTGCTGAAGTTACATTTACCCATTTCATTACCTTCACGAGAGATCTTTATTTCTTCATGTGGCTTTGCTTCATTGGCTATTGTCCTTTTGTTTCAACCCGCAGAACTCTCTTTAGCATCTCTCGTAGGGCTAGCCTAGAGTGATGAAGTCCTTTGGCTTTTTTGCATCTTGAAATGTCTTAATCTCTCATTTTTGAGAGACACTTCTGCTGGATATAGAATGCTTAGCTGGCAGTTTTTTGCTTTTAGCACTTTGAATATGGCATCCCACTGCCTTCTTACCTCCATGGTTTCCAGTGAGAGATCAGCATTCAGTCTTAGTGAGGCTTCCTTTTCATGTTCTTGCTTCTCTCATGTGTTTTCAGAATTCTGTTTATCTTTGACATTTGGCAGTTTGATTATAATATGTCATAGTGTGGGTCTATTTGGCTTTATCGTGTTTGGGGTTCACTGAGCGTCTTTGATGTATATATTCATATCTTTCTGCCATTCTTTTTTAATGTTCTCTCACTCCCTTTCTCTCTTTCTTCTTCTGAGATTCCCACAATGTGTATTGATATGCCTGATGCTGTCTCATAAGTTCCTCCGGCTCTGTTTACATTTCTTCATTCTCTCTTCTTTCTGTTCCTCAGAATGAATTATTTCACATGTCTGATCTCCAAGATCTTCTTTCTTCTGCCAGCTCCAATTTGCTGTTGAACCCCTCTAGAGAACTTCAAATGTGTTCCTGTAGTCTTCATCTCTGTTTGGTTCCTTTTCATAATTATCATCATTATTGATAATCTCTTTTGTTCAACTTTTGTTTTCCTGATTTCCTTTTGTTTTTTGCCCATGTTTTCCTTTAGCTCTGAGCGTATTTAGGATAATTAAAAAAAAAAAAACCTTTGCCTGGCTCAGCATCAAGGGATTGAGAAAAGCCCCAGAATGAGCTGAGATTCAGCCTCAGGGGATTGAGAAAACCTTCTCAACCAAAAGGAGGAAGAGTGAAATGAGGCAAAATAAAGTGTCAATGGCTGAGAGATTCCAAACAGAGTCGAGTGGTTATCCTGGAGGTTATTCTTACACATTAAATAGATATCACCTTATTAGTCAAGATGTAGTGGAGAGACTGGAGGGAACTGCCTGAAAATGTGGAGCTGTTTTCCAGTAGCCATGTTTCTTCAAGATGATTGTATAATGAAATAGCTTTCACAATGTGGACTGTGTGATTGTGAAAACCTTGTGTATGATGCTCCTTTTATCTACCTTATCAACAGATGAGTAAAAAACACATGGAATAAAGATGAATAATAGGCAGAACAAATGTTAAAATAAATTTAGATTGAAATGCTGGTGATCGGTGATGGGGAGGCGTGGGGGTATGGTATGTATGAATTTTTTTCTGTTTTCTTTTTCTGAATAGATGCAAATGTTCCAAGAAATGATAATGATGATGAATATGCAACTGTGATGATATTGTGAATTACCAATTATATATGTAGAACAAATGATCAAAAGTTACAAATGTTTGCATTGGTTTGGTGTTTTTTAGTATTTAAAAAAATTTAAAAACTAATTAAAAAAAATTTTTGTCTAGTATGTCTCAGGTCTATTTTTACTCATCAGTGGTTTCTAATGCATTAACCTTCTTCTTAGCCCGAACCACCTGGACCATCACTTCCTATTTTTTGGTATGTTTTGTAACCTTTTGTTGAAACCTGGGCACTTTGATATCTTAATGTGTTATCACTAGAGTTTAGACTCTGAGACATCTGTTCCTTAAACTTTTATTCAGCTAGTGTTATGACTGAGCTTTTCTTGAATATGAAAATGTGGGGGGGGGGGGAAGAAAGGAGAAGGAGAAAAGGAAACACCTTTCCCAGTCTTTGCAGAGTGACCCGTGTAAGTGTTCTCCTTCACGACTTATTACTACAGTAAGTTTAGAGAATATGTCCAGGCCAAAGCATAGAGGCCTCCCCAGTCCTTTCTGCACAGATCTTAGGTATTTGCAGTGGCCCTAGGAAATCCCCTTTTTACACAGTTCTGAATTTCCCCTCTTATATAGGAAATATTTTCCTCCTGGTCCTAGGGCACTGCACCATATGTCCTATGGCCAACAATCCCTTGATCCTGGCAGCGTGACTTGACTGCTCACCCACAGTGATCTGTAGAAGAGCTTGGTGAGCTGTCTTCTAAATTTAGGGCAAGTTCTGGGACAGCGAGTTCCTCAGGCCCCCACCAGACAGACTGGGCCAAAGATACAAGTGCTCAGTATGTGCATGAGAGTTACTCTGCTCCCTCCAGAACTGGGGCCAGGGTGCTACACTGGAAGTGCAGGCCAGCTCTATGCCTAGCAGATGAGGGTAAGGGAAATGCCAGCCAGGGCCCCACAAGATCCTACCACTTTTAAGTAGCCTTTTTCTTGATTTGGTGCTTACCCTGTTACTGCAGTCATTTAACATTTTCTGAAGTTTTGAGAAAGATGTTTCTGCTGCTTCTTGGTTCAGAGGTTCAGTGGGGGTCAGAACCCTGAAAGGTCTCACTCTGCCATCTTGATCATGGTGGAGCCTTCCCATAATTTTTTCATATTAGTTATCATTGGCCATCAGCCCTAGGTTTGGGCTTGGTATTCCTCTCCCTTTTGGTAGAGATGTAGATGAGCAGAGATGAGGCCTGAGGTGGAGTTCACAGGTAGGAATGTCTTGTTGAATTCCTATACTGGCTCCCAAATGCTAAGCCTTAGTGATGGTGCATGCATCTGACAGCAGTTCTCAGTGGGCCTTTGGGCTTCTGATGCTTCTTTTATTGATTTTTCTTACCTAGTATTGCCTGTCAGTGTGTTGCAGGTGCCATGTACATTACTGGCTTTGCCGAATCCATCTCGGATTTGTTGGACTTCAGGAATATCTGGGCTGTGCGAGGAATTTCAGTTGCAGTGCTCCTGGCCTTGCTGGGGATTAACCTAGCAGGTGTCAAATGGATAATCCGCCTCCAGCTGCTGCTGCTGTTCCTGCTGGCCGTGTCCACACTAGACTTCATAGTGGGCTCTTTCACACACCTGGACCCAGGTAAGGCCTTTGGGGTTCGCTATGCGGACTTAAAGTGGTCTGTACTCTTTTATAGATATGCATGGTATGAGTGTGCAAAACTCCTCCCCAGTATGCTTTATCTACAATTAGTGTGCATTGTTTCAGGACCAGGTGAGTGGATGAAACTCGGTAACCCTCTTCACACACACATTTTCATGTAGCTCATTTTCCAAGTTTTCTTTTATTTTCTTTCTATTAGAGAGAAAAAAAAAAGATAGAACATTTAGGTAAAACAAAATAAATTAGAAATGGATGTATGCAGATCAGCTTCATAGCAGTGATTAACTTGAAAGGGGGCAGGAAATAGATCTTAAAAACAGGATTGATGTAAATATATCAAATACTAACAATTATTTCTGGTAGCTAGGACAGGTATGTATTTGATTTTTCTATATAATTTTCTGTGTTAATCTTTTTAAGTAAAAATATGAATCTATTAACTAAGCTTAAAGAAAGAAAGTATACAACCAGGTACAGTTTTGCACCATTTGCAAACAGTCTCATATATTTGCAACCAATTTTTCACTGTGTAATCTAATTCTGGCTTTTCCCAGCCTCGAGGATGCCTGGCCACTCTAATCCTAAATTCTTGATTTTAGAACAATTTATCACCTCATAAATATAAGAAGCCTTGTACCCATAAGCAGTCACTCCTCATTTCTTCCCCAACCCCCCCAGTCCTAGGCAACCACTACTATAATTTATATCTCTGTAGATTTGCCTATTCTGTATATTTTGTATAAATGGAATCATATAGTAAAAAAAAAATTCTTATGCCTTGGGTGAGAAGCCCAGAGTGTCATAACTTTGTAGCTTTGTGATTTGAGTTGGTTTTGCATCACAAGTCTTTGTTTCTCTCTAAAGTACAGAGCTATTCTGAGGAATACAACACTAAATTTAGTGTTGCAGAAAAAAGTAACTGCCTGATGTTCTACATTTCAGTGGCTCTTTATATGGCAATAGAGAAAAGGTGGGGCTACCAGCTGTGGATTATTTATTTTTTCACAGATGAGTATGAATGCTGAGTCATTAAACTGATATTTCTTTTAGCCTTCAGTACCTTAGGGCAGCTAGAAATAAAAACCTAAAACTGGAGTTGTAACCCATACCAAACTCTGAAATCTGTTCTACAACTAATTGTTGCGATGTACTTTGAAATTTATTGCTTTCATGAATATATGTTCTTTAAAGTGAAGGAAGAGTATGACAAAGAAGATAGGATTTAACAAATGGGTATGACTGCTGAATCATTATACTGATATTTCTGGTGGTCTCCAGTGTCTTGGAGCAGCTGGAAAAAAAACCAAAAAATCATGCAGCTGTAACTTAAAATCTTTTCTGTAACTGCTTCTTAAAATGTACTTGGAAATTTCTTGCTTTTTTGTATATATGGTATATTTCACAATAAAAAAAAATTTTTTAAAGAGACCTTCAGCACAGACAGAAACCTCTAATGATGATTGTGGTGGTGATAATGATGTGATTATAGCAACCATATTTGATTGAGTACTTCTTATATGCCAGCCATTGGGTTTAGCACTTTACCTGGCTTATTTCATTTCATAACAACCTCATGAGGTAGAAACAGTTATTCTTGCTTTACAGGTAAGGAAACTGGGGTTCAGAAATCATCGAATTTGTGGTAATCCATGGCAGAGGTGAGATTTAAAACTCTATATATTTGACTCTAAAGCTGAGTCGTTTCCTCATAGTGGGAAGCTGGAGCTGCCTAGCAACATCTTCGTTTTACGTGCATCCTTCACACCACGTGCTGTCTTTCTGTGATAGTAACTCCTTTTCTCCTTCAGGTCTTCCCCGGATGAGTATTCTAACCAATCTCTTCCTTTGTAAAAATGTTGGTTATGGGAAGTTCAGATATTCATTCACCTGGTGTATACGGGTCTGGCTGCATCCATTAAATACTTTTGATGGAAAGCAGTCATTGCGTCGAGTTCCCTGAGCGGCCCCTCCCCTCTGTCATCCCGGCCCCTCCCCCAAAGTGCTGACCCTTTACAGAAGGGTGGCCAGGAGCAATGTGTTGTCCACACTGATAAGCTGAGGCTTGGCCTTGCAGGTTGCTGCATATTTGGAGCATCTCCTTTGGTGTGGGGTAGAGGGATTTTTTTCTGGCCTTGCACCACCCTGCAGAGGTGACCTATATATCCTGGAGAAGACCTACCTGCCCATTGGAAGGCAAACATTTTTGGTGTGGGAGAGAATCCACTCTAGTCATTGACCAGTGGCTATGTTGTTCTCCTCCATCTACCTGGTTGTGGAAAGAGATATAACCAGTTAAATATCCTGGGGATGCTACTGGCCTCTGAAACCCCACTAGGTTGCTGTATTTTCCTTCTTCCTGATGAGAAGTTTTCCTGGCTGCTCTTCGAACCTACTCCAAGTATTTCTCCTCCCTCCTGGTTAGTTCATTGGTTGGTGGTAGTGTAAAGTGAAATTTATTTTCATTCATTCCCATAGCAACTGTTTTTTTTAGAATCTGTTTTTGGTATCACTGATGTTTTATATGGACTATTTTCTTTGTAGTTAAAAAATCCAAACTGAAGCTAGGCCATAATCTTCAAAATGATGTTAACAGAATGATTTCAACTCTTAAAAAAAAGACATAGATGTAGACATATATTTGAAAAAAGGCTAGAAGCAACTATGTGCACGTTTAATACTGTTATCCTTCTGCTGAGATTTTAGGTGGATGTATTATCTTATTCATCCTTTTATTTCAATTGGCTAATATTGCTTTAAAATCAGGGAAAAATATTTTAAAAATACACTTAAGCCAAACTTTGCTTCTTTCCTTTATTTTAATACAAAGGACTAAAAAATCCAAACTCTCCTAATATATACATAAAAGTAAAAATATATAAACTTAAAAATGGAAGTTTCCTGCCTAATTCCACTTTTCCACTCCCATTCCCCAGAGAGAGATTGGTACATGTATTAGTTATTTATTGCTGTGTAGCAAATCACCCCTAAATTTAGTGTCTTGTAAAACAATAGACATTTATTTCTTGCATTTTCTGTGGGTCAGGAATTTGTGTGTGGCTTGGCTGGTCGTTCTTGGTTGGAGGTTTCTCCTGATGTTCAGTCCCAGGTTGGCTGGGGCTGCAGTCATCTGAAGGCTTGCCGGGGGCTGGGGGACCTGCCTCCTAGGGGACATTCGAAGGCCGGCAAGTTGGTATTGGCTGTTGACAGGAGGCCTCGCCTCCTTTCCACATGGCCTTCCCGGAGGGCTGCGTAAGTGTCCTTGAGATCTGGTGACTGGCTTCCCCCAGAACCAGCAGTCTGTGAGAGAAACAAAACCCATTCTTGTCACATGGCACCACTTCTACCATGATCTGTTAGAAGTAAGTCATTAAGTTTGGCCTGCGTTCAAGGGAGGAAGGGAAATTAGTTTCTACCTTTTGAAGAGAGGAGTGCTAAAGTATTTGTAGGCATCCTATTTAAAACTACCACAGTTACTTTTAAAATCAGAAAAATATTTTTAAATACACTTAAGTCTAACTTTATTTTTCCCTTTTTACGTGGGCAGGCACTGGGAATCGAACCTGGGTCTCCAGCATGGCAGGCGAGAACTCTGCCCGCTGAGCCACCGTGGCCCACCCTCCCTTTATATTTATATAAAAGACAAAAGGAATGGTTTTGTATTGTAAAAATTTTTTTTAATTCTGAAATTTATAAAGCAAAAAGTGAAAGTTTTCTCCCCTCACTCCATTCTCCCACTCCTAGTCTCCAGAGGGAGATTGGTAGGTATCCTTCCAGTCATCTTCTGTGTATGTACAAGTGTACATGAATACCTGCAGGTATTTTTTTCTTGAATTACTAATGAGGACATTTGGTTTGTTACTATCTTTTGGCGACTGTGAATAATGCTGCTATGAACACTGGTGTGCAAATGTCTGTTTGTGTCCTTGCTTTCAGCTCTTCTGGGTATATACCAAGTAGTGCTATTGCTGGGTCAAAGGGCAACTCAATATTTAGTTTCCTAAGGAACTGCCAAGCCATATTCCATGTTGGCTGCACTAGTATATATTCCCACCAGCAGTGCATAAGTGTCCCAGTTCCTCTACATCCTCTCCAATATGTATAGTTTCCTGTTTGTTTAATAGCAGCCATTCTTATAGGTATGAGGTGGTATCTCATTGTAGTCTTGATCTGCGTTTCCCTTATAGCCAGTGAAAATGAGCATCTCTTCATGTGCTTTTGAGCCATCTGTATTTCCTCTTCAGAAAAACACCTATTCATATCTTTATCCCATTTTATAATTGGATCGTTTGTTCTTTTGTTGTTGAGTTGTATGATTTCTTTGAGTATACAGGATATCAAACCTTTGTCTGATATGTGATTTCCAAATATTTTCTACCATTGAGTTGGTTGCTTCTTCACCTTTTTCACAAAGTCTTCTGAGGTGCAGAAGCATTTGATTTTGAGAAGTTCCCATTTATCTATTTTTTCTTTTGTTGCTTGTGCTTTGGGTGTAAAGTTTAGGAAGCTACCTCCTATTACTAGGTCTTGAAGATGTTTCCCTACATTTTCTTCTAGAAGCTTTATGGTGCTAGTTCTTATATTTAGGTGTTTGATCCACTTTGAGTTAATTTTTGTATAGGGTGTAAGATAGGGGTCCTCTTTCATTCTCTTGGCTATTGATATCCTGTTCTTCTATGTCCAATTATTGACAAGACTGTTTTGTCCCAGTTCAGAGGATTTGGGGGCCTTGTCAAAAATCAGTTAACCATAGATTTAGTGGTCTATTTCTGCACTCAGTTTGATTCCATTGGTCAGTGCTTCTGTGTTTGTGCCAGTACCATGCTGTTTTGACCACTGTGACTTTATAATAGGTTTTAAAGTCAGAGAGTATTAACCCTCCTACTTCATTCTTCTTTTTTAGGATGCTTTTAGCTATTCAGGGCCTCTTTCCCTTCCAGATGAATTTTGTAGTTAGCATTTCCAAATCTTCAAAGTAAGTTGTTGGAATCTTGATCAGTACTGTGTTGACTCTGTAAATCAACGTGGGGAGACCTAGCATCTTGGCTATACTTAGCCTTGCTATCCATGAGCAAGGAATGTCTTTCTACTTATTTAGATCTCCTTTGATTTCTTTTAGCAATGTTATATAGTTTTCTGTGCACAAGTCCTTTATTTCCCTAGTTAAGTTCATTCCTAAGTATTTGATTCTTTTAAGTTGCTATTTTGAATGGAATTTTTTCCTTAACTGACTCCTCAGCTAGGTGATTGCTTATGTATAGAAATGTTACTGATTTTTGCACATTGATTTTATATCCTGCCACCTTGTTGAATTTATTAGTTCAAGGAACTTTGCTGTAGATTTCTCAGGCTCTTCCAAGTATAGTATCATGTCATTTCCAAATAATGAGAGTTTTACTTCTTCGTTTCCAATTTGAGTGGCTTTTGTTTCTTTGTCCTGCCTGATTGCTCCAGCTAGAACTTCTAGCACAGTGTTGAATAATAGTGGTGACATTGGGCATCCTTGTCTTATACCTGTACTTAGGGGAAAGGCTTTCAGTCTCTCTCCATTGAGTATGATGCTGGCTATCAGTTTTTCATATATTCCCTTTATATATTGAGGTAGTTACCTTTGATTCCTATCTTTTGGAATGTTTTTATCAGAAAAGGATGCTGAATTTTGTCAGATGCTTTTTCAGCATCTATTGAGATGATCATGTGATTTTTCTCTTTTGATTTGTTAATGTGCTGAATTACATTAATTGGTTTTCTTGAGTCGAACCATCCTTGCATTCCTGGTATAAGCCCCACTTGGTCATGGTGTGTAATTCTTTTAATGTGCCATTGAATTCGATTTGCTAACATTTTATTGAGAATTTTTGCATCTATGTTCATTAGGAGATTGGCCTGTAGTTTTCCTTTCTTATAGCATCTTTACCTAGTTTTGGTATTAAAATGAGATTAGCTTCATAAAATGAATTAGGTAGAGTTCCTTTTTCCTCAGTATTTTGGAAAAGTTTGAGCAGGATTGGTGTTAGTTCTTTCTGGAATGTTTGATAAAATTCCCCTGTGAATTTTAAAAAGCCCAGGGCTTTTCTTTGTAGGAAGATTTTTGATGACTGATTGGATCTTTTTACTTGTGATTGGTTTGTTGAGATCTATTTCGTTCTGAGTCAGTGTAACTTGTTTGTGTACCTCCAGGAATTTGTCCATTTCATCTAAGTTGTCTAGTTTGTTGGCATATAATTGTTCAGGTATCCTCTTATGATTTCTTTTATTTCTTCAGGGTCTGTGGTAATGCATCCCTACTCTTCCTAGCCCTTTACTCCTCTCTTCTCCTTCTGGGACACCAATGATTTTTATATTTGTGCGCTTTGTTTTGTCTATCATTTCCCTGAGTTCCCATTCATTTTTTTCCATCCTTTTTGCCATTTGCTGTTTTGAGTCTTCAAAGTCAATTATCCTGTCTCTCTATCACTTATTCCTTCTTCTGTCTCTTCAAATCTGGTGTTGTGTGCCTCTAGTATGTTTTTTATTTGGTCCACAGAGTCTTTAATCTCTGTGGTTTCTGCTATTTTTCTATTTATTCTTTCAAATTCCTCTTTGTGCTCTTTTACTGTCTTCTTGATCTCCTTTGTGTCATTTGCTATCCCACTTATTTATTAAGTAGAGTTGTATGAACATCTTTGATTAGTTGTTCCAATGTCTGTATCTCCTCTGGTGTTTTAATTTGGTTGTTAGGCAGGGCTATATCTGTCTGCATTGTGATATACTTAGTGATCTTCTGCTGTCTTTTTCACATGTAAATATCTTGATTGATTTGCTTTGGAAGTTGATTTCTTTCAGTAGTCTAAGACCTTGTGTTTGCAGGATGGTTGTATAGCACGGAGCAGGGCTCAGGGTGAAGCACTCAGTACGGTGATTTGTTTCAGGGCAGATGGGGTGCAGGTTGGATATGTTACACTGATGCTTCTGAACATGGTGCCAGATGCCAGGGAGGATGTAGCTGTGCAGTGTGCTGGTCTGAGGGGTGTAACTTGGTGTGCGCTGGTCTAAGTTACAGGGCTCTTTGTGTGCACATGTAGAGCTGTGGCACCAGATCGGCGTTATGCCTTCATGGATTAGGGACAGGTGTGACCCAGCTGTGCAGGTCCACACTTTCTCAGAGCTGAGAAGTGAGGCTGAGGGCTGTGTGCATGCGTGGTTCTACGACTGCTGTAAAGTGTGATTCCCAGAGCTGAATCATGTGATTGGGGGCTGTGTGCCTGCATGGGCCTGGGAGTGCCATAAATGGATGTGCGGAGCTCAGGGAGGTCAGGGTGAGGCTGTGCAACACTATGGGCAGGGGGCGGGGGTAGCCTAGATATGGAGGTTAGTGCCGGCAGGCTTTATGCTCTGGCAACAGCCTGCAGGGAATGGGGAGGGGGATCTAATGCTTGGGAGGGGTGCAGGAGAGGGGGGTTGCGCTGCATTTGGGGTGGGTTGGGGCAGGCACGTGCACTAGGGACTAGTGGGATGGGGGCACCTGGAACATGGGAAGTGGGGGCGGGTGATGGGGTTCAGGTGTGTGGGGTGTGGGGTGAGTCACTGTTCACGGGGCTGTGCTGGTGAGGGTAGTGCACCCAAGGAACATGGCCTGGCTTACTTCATAGTCCCTGGCTCCCATCTGTGCACTCCCGCGGGCTCTGTGCCTCTGCACCAGGCTCTAGGTTTCTGCCTCTCAGTTCCTCAGCCTCTGCAACCAGGGCTGCTGCGTGTGGTCAGGAGGCTCTCCCAGGTCAGCCTCATTCCTGAATCGCCACCTCAGTCGCTCTCCTGTCCCTTCTCTAACTTTTCCATGGAGTAGGGCTAATCTCCAGCTACTACTCTAGTTGGCCGTCTTCTCGGAAGTCAAGTTGCTTTACTTTTTAATGCTTTATAGATGCTCTTCTCTCATAGCATCTACTTCAACACAAAAGTATTTGTTTAGGTTTTATTAGTTCTAGGCAATGTTTATTTAATATGCTGAAAAAATTTTCTAATATGTCATTTGCCTTTTAAAAGTCAATTTTAATAAAACATGCTTTGAAGATATCACCAATTTCATTCTAGACCACTGCAACACAGCAAATGTCACAATAAGGCCAGTCAAACAAAATTTTGGTTTCCCAGTGCATATAACAGTTATGTTTATACTATACTGTAACCTATTAAGTGTGGAATAGATTATGATTTTAAAAAAAACAACAGTGTACATACCTTAATGAAAGGGTGACATGGAGACACAAAGTGAGCACATACTATTGGAAAATTGTGCTAATATACCTGCTCAATGCAGAATTGTCACAAACCTTCAATTTGTAAAACACATAATATGTATGAAGCACAATACCATGAAGCATGATAAAACAAGGTATACAAAGTAATACATATATGTACAAATACTCATTTTGGGGTGAAATTGTATACTCTGCTTTTTTCTTGCATAGCTTTTAGCTTCTCTTGAAAATAAACTGACACTATGCATTAGTTTCCTAGAGCTGCCATGACAAATTACTATAAACTCAATGACTTAAAACAACATAACCTTATTCCCTCAGAGTTCTGGAGGCCAGAAGTCCAAAATGAAGTTGTTGGCAGGGCTCTACTCCCTCTGAAGGCTCTAGGGGTGGATCCTTCCTTGCCTCTTCCACTTTCTAATGGCACCAGAATTCCTTAGTATGTGGTGGCAGAACTCCAATCTCTGCCCCTGTCTCCTCCTTGTGTCTTTCCTCTGTGTGTCTCTTATAAGGATGCTTGTCATTAGAAATAGGTCCCAACTGGCTCATCAAGGGTGATTGGGTCTCGAGATCCTTCACTTACATATGCAAAGACTCTTTATCCAAATAAGGTCACATTCACTTTATTTGGGTTGGGATGTGGATATATATTTGGGGGCCACCAGTCAACCCACCACACCCTATTTTATTCGTTTGATTATTTTCCAAGTTTGTACCATTTTTCCCCTTAAATGTTCCAGAGAACTTTCAAGTACTCACAGATATTTTTCCCTGTGCTCCCTGTGTTGAGCTGTTCTCCTTGGCCTTCCCTCTCCTCTTCCAGTCTGGCTGGGTGGCCCAGGGGCCTGGTGTACAGGTGGGGTGCTGGCTTTCGCCTTCTCCTTGCCCAGGTATTGGATCCCAATTCCTGAATCCCACATCGTCTTCTTCAGTTCATGACTGATGATGTCGCATTTCTACTTTCACATGTGATTGATAGTAGATATAAAAATCTAGGTCTAAAACAGTTTTTCCTCTATCTTCTAGCATCCAGGGGCATCTAGGAGTTTGGCGTTATTTTGATTTCTGTTCTTGGTAGTAATCTATTTCTTCACCTCAAGTGTACTTCGGATCGTCCGTTTATCCCTGATGTTCTGAAATTTGATAATGACATTTTTTATTCATTGACCTGGGTACTTTTAATATGGGATTTTTCAAATGATTTCTTCCTCTGTATTTTCTCTCTCTCTTTCTTCTTTTCCTTGAACTTTTACTAATGAACGTGTGAGCTCTTGGCTCAAGCCTCTACTTTTCTTTTCTTTTAATCTTCTGTATAATTTATCCTCTTTTCCCTTCCTACTTTATTTCCTCAACTTTATTTCTAAGCTTTCCATTGAATTTTTAAATTTTAATTATCTTAGATTTAAAATATAAGAACTCTGCTGTTCTCTGACAATTTAAAAGTCACATACTATTCTTGTTTCATGGACATAATATCTCCTTCTGATTTTTTGAGGCTGTAAATTGTAGGGTTTTTATTTTCTTTTGAAATTTTCTCCTGCTCTCTTTATTGTAGGTCTTTCTCTTTCTCTCTCACTCTCGCTCTCTCTCTCTCTGTGTCTCTTTCACTCTCTCTCTCTCTCTCTCTCTCTCTGTCTCTCTCCCTCTCCCTCTCCCTCTCCCTCTCTCTCTCTGTCTCCCTCTCCCTTTCCCTCTCCCTCTCCCTCTCCCTCTCCCTCTCCCTCTCCCTCTCCCTCTTTTTTTTCTGTAATCATGTCTTGTTCTCTGCCAAGCGCAGGAAGCTCCTTTCAAAAGTCTGGTAGTCCCTGGTTGTTTATTCCTATGTAATGCTGAAACCCTGAAAGGCTGCATCAGGGCTTCGCTTATGGTCAAAGTGGTTGGCAGCTGGGATAGGGACCCATCACTGTGGGGTGGTCCTGTGGCAAGTTGCACCATTAATTAGGAGACTCCCAAACGCCATTTTCTGTAGGTCCTTCTAGTACAGTTCATGTATTTCAGAGGACTCTCCAGTCTCCTACCAGGGGCATGCTTGACAGCCACAGTTCTGAGAGCAGGGTGGATATGGGGGGAATGACTGGGGGAGTCACAGAATGCAGACTTTTTTTTATTTGTTTATTTATTTATTTATTTATTTGTATGGGCAGGCACTGGGATTCGAACCCAGGTCTCCGGCATGGCAGGCAAGAACTCTATCTGCTGAGCTACCATGGCCCACCCCAGACTTTTATTTAACCTCCATGTTTTTCACCTAGCACATCTATCCCTCCACTGTGTCCTTCCATCTCAGGCTATGATGCTACATCTCTCATCTCCAAACTTACAATAAAAGTAGTTCTTACTCACTGCCTCCATTTCTTTATCTTCAGATTCCTTAGCCTGTAGGCAACCAGTACAGGCCCCTGTTTCTTCTCCCCACCTCTTTCCTGTTTCTTCCAAAACAAGCATCATTGTACAAGGCAGTGACACAGAGCTTCATCATTATAAAAAGCTAAATACCATGACAACTTAATTTAAACAAGACACTGTCAGCATTTGTTTGGCTTAAGCTCCTGAAATGCCATTTTGTTGGCTCATATTTTCATTTATGTAAGATGAGTATCATGCCAAAGTGATTTTATTGCTACTGAAGTCAGGCAAATATAGAGAAAATACATTTAGAAAATAAAGTGCCATACAGTACATTTTAATTCTACTTTCTGCATTTAAAAAGGAAATGATGCATCTCCAAGCTTAACATTTTTGGTCATCTAGGAAGACTGTTGCCTGGCATCCCTCTGTAGTACCCTCTACTCAAAGGCCCATATCACACTCTGCTCTCCTTTGGCACTTTACCTTTGCTGTGGGGCAGGTCTGTTGGACAGAGCACAGCAGGGACAGGCACAGGTTTTTCTTGCACTGTTTCTAGCAGGTAGGAGCTGGTTCTGGAATAGCAGAGCTAATAGCTGCTGGGTGGAGGATGAGGTTTGCACTTGGCTATAAGAAGGCCAAGATCACTGCTAGGGAGCTAGGCAAAGGGGTAGGACAAGCATGCCTGCCTCTGCTGAATTTCGTACTCTGTTGAAATGACTCTCTCTGAAGTCTCAGTGACCTCTTGATTCCAAATCCAGGAACTTTTCTGATTTCTTATTCTTCTTGACCACTTTTGCCACCATTGGCCCACCTACACTGATTTGAAATGGTCTTTTCCTATTTTTCTGCAACACAGCACTGTCTTGGCTTCCTTCTAGGTCCTTCTGTCCCTAAAGTGAACAGGGGGACCACGGGGCTCAGTCCTTTGCTATCAGTACCTTCCTTTGTGCTCTCTCCCTCAGAGGTAGCCTGCCTCCATCCCTCCTGCTCAGTTGGCTCTCATCTCTGCTTCTCCAGCTTTGTTGAACTTAGCACCTTGTTTTGGTTTGCTAAAGCTGCTGAAATGCAGTATGCTAGAAATGGATTGGCTTTTAACAATGGTGATTTCTTAGCTTACAAATTACAATTCTAAGGCCATGAAAATATCCAATTAAGACATCAAAAGGAGGATACCTTCTCTGAAGAAAGGCTGCTGGTATCTGGGATTCCTCTGTCACGTAAGAAGGCACATGGCCAACATCTATTGGTCCTTCACTCCCAGGTTTTGTTGCTTTCCCCTTTGGGCTTCAGTGGCTTTCTCAGCTTCTGTAGGCCTTTGCTTGGTTCTCCAGGGCTTTTCTCTCTCAGCTCCTCTGGTGTGTCTCTCTCTAAGCTTTTTTGACTTTTTCTCTCATTTATCCTGTTAGAAGAAGAAGATGTGAGTCATAGCTCACTTGAAATAACCTAACCAAAAATTCCCACCCACAATAGGTCTGCATCCACAGGAAAGGATTAAAAGAATCTGTCCTTTTCTGAGGCACATAGCAGCTTCAAACTCGCACATCCCTATATTGCCAGCCCTCATTGGCTCTCTACTTTGATGTCTGGTCATCACCTCAAATTCAAGACAAACAAACCCAAACACCTCAATTTCTCCCTTTTCCCTTTATTTACTCCAACCTCATTTCCCCCCACCAAAAAAAAAAAAAAAATCCAATGAGCAAATAATTAGCTTATATTCTGAAGATTTATCATGATTTCAGAACTTCATTCCTTTTTACAGCAGAATAATTTCCCATTGTGTGTATATATATTTTATTTATCCATTCACAGGTTGAATGATACTTGGGTTGCTTCCATCTTTTGGCAATTGTGAATAATGCCACTAGGAACAACCTAATTTAAAAATGAGCAAAAAACTTGAACAGATGTCCCTCCAAAGAAGATATACAGATGGCCAGAAAGCACATGAAAAGATGCTAAACATTGCTAGCCATAGGGAAATGCAAATCAAAAACACAATGAGGGCAGGCCATAGTGGCTCAGCAGGCAGAGTTCTCACCTGCCATGCTGGAGACATGGGTTCGTTTCCTGGTGCCTGCCCATATAAAACAAAAAACAAAACTAAAAAAACCACAGTGAGATGCCATATCATGCACATTAAAATGATTGCTATTTAAAAAAAACGGAAAATAATTATTGGCAAGGATGTGGAGAAATAGGAACACTCCTTCATTGCCAGTGGCAATGTAAAATGGTGCAGCTACTGTGGAGGACAGTTTGGCATTTCCTCAGAAGGCTAAGAATAGAAGAACCATATGACCTGGCAATTCCACTACTTGATATATACCCCCAAAGAATTGAAAGCAGGGGCTCTCTCGAACAGATGTTTGCATGTCAGTGTTCCTAGTGGCATTATGTGTGTTGCATTCTGGCAGCTAGCAAACTAAAACAAAGATCTTTTAGGAACAAAAGTTTTTTGTTTTGATGAGGTCCCATTTATCATTTTTTTTCTGTTTCTTGTACTTTGGGTATTGTTCTAGTTTGCTAGCTGCCAGAATGCAATATACCAGAAACAGAATGGCTTTTAAAAGGGGGAATTTAATAAGTTTCTAGTTTACAGTTCTAAGGCCAAGAAAATATCCCAGTTAAAACAAGTCTATAGAAATGTCTAATCAAAGGGATCCAGGGAAAGATACCTTGGTTCAAGAAAGTCAATGAAATTCAGGGTTTCTCTCTTAAGTGGAAGGGCACATGGAAAATACAGTCAAAGTTTCTCTCTCATCTGGAAGGGCATGTGGCAAACACGGTATTATCTGCTAGCTTCCTCTCCTGGCTTCCTGTTTCATGAAGCTCCCCGGGAGGCATTTTCCTTCTTCGTCTCCAAAGGTGGCTGGTGGACTCTACTTCTCGTAGCTGTGTCATTCTGCTCTGCTTTCTCTGAATCTCTCATTCTCCAAAATGTTTCCTCTTTTATAGGCTCCAGTAAACCAATCAAGACCCACCCACATGGGTGGAGACCCACCTCTTCCTAATCCAGCTTAACAACCACTCTTGATATAAATCACATCTCCAGGGAAGTGATCTGATTACAGTTTCAAAATAAAGTATTGAATAGGGATTATTCTACCTTTATGAAATGGGATGTTGATTAAAACATGCCTTTTCTACATATATCCTTTCAAACCAGCACAGGTATAAAGCCTAAGAAACCTCTGACTAACACAAGATCCTGAAGATGTTTCCTTATATTTTCTTCTAAGAGTTTGATAGTTCTAGCATTTATATTTAGGCCTTTGATCCATTTTGAATTGGTTTTGTATATGGTATGAGGTAGGAGTTCTCCTTTTTTTTTTTTTTTCCAAGCAGAGATCCAGTTTTCTCAGCACCATTTGTTGAAGAGAGTATTCTTTTCCAATTGAGTGCTCTTTGCTACCTTGTCACAAATCAGTTGGCCATAAATGTATAGCATTGATTTCTGAGCTGTCAATTTGATTCCATCAGTCTATATGTCTATCCTTAGGCCAGTACCATGCAGTTTTAATTACTGTGGTTTTGTAATAAGTTTTAAGATTGGGAAATGTGAGTTCTCCCACTTCATTCTTCTTTTTTCAGAATGACTAGGTATTTGGGAACCCTTGCCCTTCCATATAAATTTGATGGTTGGCTTTTCCATTTCTGCAAAGAAAGTTTTTGGAATTTTTATTAGGAATGCATTGAATCTATCAATTACTTTGGGTAGTATTGAAATTTTAATGATATTTAGTCCTCCAATCCATGAATATGGAATATGCTTCCATTTATTTAAGTTTTACTTAATTTCTTTTAACCATGTTTTATAGTTTTCTGTGTACAAGTCCTAAGGATGTAAAAGTTCATTCCTGATATTTGATTCTTCTACTTATTACAGTGAATAGATTTTTTTTCTTGATTTCTTCTTCTGGTTGTTTTTTGCTTGTGTATAGAAACAGTACTAATTTGGGGGTGATGACCTTGTATACTGCCCATTTATTGAATTCATTTATTTTCTGTAGTAACTTTGTGGTAGACTCTTCAGGATTTTCTTTATATAGGATCTTATCATTTGCAAATAGGGAAAGTTTTCTTCTTCCTTTCCAATGCAGATGCCTTTTATTTCTTTTCTTGCCTAATTGCTCTGCTGAGAACTTCCAGTGCAATGTTGAATAACAGTGGTGATAATGGGCATCCTTGTCTTGTTCCTGATCTTGGAGGAAAATCTTTCAGTCTTTCACCATTAAGTAGGATGTCAGCTGGGGACTTTTCATGTATGGCCTGTGCCAGTTTGAAATTATGTTCTTTTATCCTGATATAATATTGTAGGGTTCTTTAATCCTGATTTAATATTGTAGGGTGGGATCTTTTTTATTAAGTTGCTTCCATGGAGATGTGGCCTACCCAACTGTGGATGGGACCTTTTTGGTTAGGTGGTTTCTATGGAGATGTGTCTTTGGCCATTCAAGGTGGGTCTTAATCTGCTTACTGGAGTCCTTTAAGAGGGAGCCATTTTGAAAAAACCTTTAGAGCCAATACAGACAGAGACATTTGGAGATGCAAAAAGAAAGTGCCCCTGGGGAAGCTGTTTGAAACCAGAAGCCAAAGGACCAGCAGATGCTATCCACATGTCTTCTCTTTGGTCAGAGGTGTTCCAGATGTCATTGGCCTTTATTGAGTCTGGGTATCTTTCTCTGGATGCCTTAGTTTAGACATTTTTATGGCCTTAGAACTGTAAACTTGTAGCTTGGTAAATCCCCTTTATTAAAGCCAACCCATTTTGGATATATTGTATTCCAGCAGCATTAGGAAACTAAAGCATGGCCTGTTGAGGAAGTTTCCTTCTATTCCTAGTGTTCTAAGTGTTTTTATCAAGAAAAGGTGCTATATTTTGTCAATACTTTTCTGCATTGATTGAGATGATCATGTTTTTCCCCCCTTCATTCTGTTAATGTGGTGTATTCCATAAACTGAATTCTTTTTTTGAACCAACCTTACATACCTGGGATAAATCCCCTTGATCATGATGAATAAGTATTTTAATGGTTGTTGAATTCAGTTTGCTAGTATTTTGTTGAGATTTTTGCATCTATTTTCATGAGAAATATTGGTTTGTAGTGGTTTTTTTTTTTTGGTATCCTTTCGGGCTTTGGTATGAAGGTGATATTGGCCTTGAATGAGTTAGGGAGTTTTCCCTTCTCTTCAATTTTTTGGAAGAGTTTCTGCAGAACTGGAGATATTTCTTCTAAGAATATTTGGTAATAATCTAATCCTGGGCTTTCCTTTGTTGGGAGGTTTTTGATAACTGATTCAATCTCTTTACTAGGAATTGGTTTGTTGAGATCTTTTATTTCTTCTTGCATCAATATAGGTAGTTCGTGTTTCTATGAATTTTTCCATTTCATCTAGGTTATCTAATTTATTGGCAAATAGTTGTTCATAATATCAACTAATAGTCCTTTTAATTTCATTGGGGTCATTGGCCATGTCCTCTTTTTCATTCCAGATTTCCATTATTTGTATCCTCTCTCTTTTATTCTTTGCCAGTCTAGATAAAGGTTTTTTGACTTTGTTGATCTTTTCAAAGAACCAACTTTTTGTCTTGTTGATTGTATTTTTTAATTTCTATTTCATTTGTCTCCTCTCTAATCTTGGTTATTTTTTCATTCTGCTTACTTTGGTTTAGTTTGCTCTTGTTTTTCTAGTTTGATCAGTTTTGAGGTTAGGTTTCTGATTTGAAGTCTTTCTTCTTCATAAATGTAAGCATTTAGAGCTATAAATTTCCCTCTCAGTACTGCCTTTGCTGCATCCCAAAAGTTT
Source organism: Tamandua tetradactyla (assembly GCF_023851605.1). Taxonomy (NCBI): domain Eukaryota; kingdom Metazoa; phylum Chordata; class Mammalia; order Pilosa; family Myrmecophagidae; genus Tamandua; species Tamandua tetradactyla. The sequence goes on from NC_135336.1 coordinate 19,728,458, forward strand.
TGGTATGTTGTATTTTCATTTTCATTCACCTCAAGATAGTTGCTAATTTTGCTTCTAATTTCCTACTTATATCTTTGTATGTCCAAAAATTAAGAGTATGTTGTTTAATTTCCAAACGCTTATGAATTTTTCCTTTTTCCCCCATTTTGATTTCTAGCTTCATTCCATTGTGGTCAGAGAATACACATTATGCGATTCGATAGTTTTGATTATTGTGACTTGCTTTGTGGCCCAACCTATGTTCTATCCTGGAGAATGAAACATGTGCACAATAGAAGAATGTCTATTCTGTTTTTGTTGGGTACAGTGTTCTAAATATGTCTTTTAGGTTTAGTTGGTTTGGTGAATCATTCAAGTCCTGCATTTCCTTACTGATCTTCTGTGTAGATGTTCTGTTCATTACTGAGAGTGGTATGTTAAAATCTCCTACTTTTAATGTAGAACTGTCAGTTTCTCCCTTCAAATCTGTCGGTATTTGTTTAAAATATTTTGGGGTTCTGCTGCTAGGTGCATATATATTAATAATTGTTACATCTTCCTGTTTGATTTCCCCCTCTATCACTATGTAATGACTATCTTTGTCCATCATAACTTTTTTCTGTAAAGTTTACTTTACCTTATGTTAGTATAGCTACCCCCAGCACTCTTTCAGTTACTATTTGCTGCTATAAGTTTTTTTCCCATCCTTTCACTGTCAACGTGCTTGTTTCATTGACTTCATGGTGAGTCTCTGGCAGGCAGCATATGGTTGGGTCATGCTTTTTTTAATCCATTCTGCCAATCTCTGCCTTTTGACTGGAGAGTTTAATTCACTTACATTTAAAGTCACTACTGATAAGGCAAGGCTTTCTCTTGTCATTTTTCTATTTAGTCTTTGCATGTCTTATAACATTCTTTTGTCCCTGATTTCTGTTAAACCTTACTTTTATATTTATTTGCTTTCTTGTTTTCTACCATATTGAGTGCCTATTCATTTCTTCTGGATATATTTTTCATTTGATTTACCTGTGGTTACCATAGAGTTAAAATGTAATATTCTAAATAAATAGCTATTATATTTGATTTGATACCAACTTAACTTCAATTCCCTGCACATATACTTTTCCTATACTCCTCTATTCCTTCACCTTTTTTTTGTACTTGTTATTACTTATATCTTTGTAGGTCCAAAAAAACATAGATTTATCATTACTTTTATGCATTTCCATTTTAGCACCCATAGGAAATAAGAAGTGGAGTTACATACCCAACACTACGATATAATAATACTGGCATTTATAATTACACAAATGGTTACCTTTACCACAGGCCTTTATTTTCTCATGCTTCTTTGTACCACTGTTTTGTTTCAGTCTGAAGAACTCCCTTAGGCCTTGCTTGTAGGGGAGGTCTAATGGTGATGTACTCCCTCAGCTTTTGTTTATCTGAGAATGTCTTAACCTTTCCTCATTTTTAAAAGAGAGCCTCACTAGATATAAAAATTTTTGGCTGGAAGTTGTTTTCCTTCAACACTTTTAAGTATTTTAACTCACTGCTTTCTTGCCTTCACGGTTTGTCAGGGAAAATCGAAGATCTTATTGGCATGCCCTTGTATGTAACATGTTGCTTTTCTCTTGCAGCTTTCAGAACTCTCCTTGTCCTTTGCATTTTATAGCATAATCAATATATAATGAGATGTATTTTTCTTCATGCTTTCCTGTTTGGTGTTCTCTGAGTTTCTTGGATGTGCATATTCACATCTTCTGCTAAGTTTGGGAAGTTCTCGGTCATAATTTTTTTGGCCTTTCCTTCTTTTCTTTCTTTTCCTTCTAGGATTCCCCTAATGTGAATATTGGTGTGCTTGATGGTGTCCCATAGGGGTCTTAGGCTGTTTTTGCCTTCAACATTTTTTTTCTTTCTGCCCCTCAGCCTGACTCATTTCAGGTGCTTCTCATTTCAAGATCACTGATTCTTTCTTCTGCCAGCTCCAATCTATTCTTGAAACTCACTTGAGCATTCTTCATTTCATTTATTGTGATCATTAACTCCAGTAGTTTTGTTTGGTTCCTTTATATAATTTCTATCTCTTTACTTTTGCTCTCTTATTGTTTTTCATTGTTTTCCTGATATCCTGTGGTTGGTTCTTTCTTTGTACTTTCCTTCATCTCATTAACCATTTCGAAGATCATTTTTTAAAAGGCTTTGTTTGGTATGTCCCCATTGAAGACTTGTGTTTGGTGTTTTCTGTATTTTTATCCTCTTCCTTTGGATGGTCGATCATTTCCTGTTTCTTTGTTTGTCTTGTACTCTTGCTGCACACTGTGTATGTAAAAATTTTAAAATGTTAACTTTAGGGTTTACTCCCTAGAATGTCTGTTTCTTGCTTTTGTATCCAGCTGGTGATAAGACTGAGATTGTTTTGAGCTTCAGCCTCTTATCAGGAAAGTCTGCCCAAGGTGAATGTACTGTGCAGTGTTTTTCCTGTCTTACTGGGTCTCAGTCTTGTCCTGGGCTGTTGCTTGTTAGTTGTTTTGTAATTCCCCCATTTACAGGAGTTTGGTTGTCCCCTCTGTTTCCAGCAGGCAAACCTTCCTTTCCTGGGTATCTGAAGCCAGCAGGCCTTTGTCCAAACTGTCCACCTCTTTAGATTTTTACACTCCTTTGTCTTTGTTATCTCATGCTGCTTTTGCCTGGAGGGCTAATCCTGGAAGGAGGGTCCCCTGGGGAAGACTTTCCCAAGTGGGTGGTTCCCAGCCACAATGATCAGGGACCCATAAATGGGGGGTGCAGACTGGCTCAAGTGCCCTGTGGAGGGAATTAGGAAGGGTGCCCAAAACTTCTCTAGTGGCTCCCCAAAGCTGAGCTTTCCTGGCCTGCCCAGAAAATGCAGCCCTTCAGCTAACTGTCCCCTGCAGCCCTGAGGAAGTACTGTATCTTTAAACCTCCACCACTTCTTCCGCTGTCTAAGGAGAGTTGAAACAATGGCTGTTTCCATCTTTGTCCTTGATGGGTTTAAACAATAGCTGCCCTCGGAGCCAGGACCCAACTATTTGAATTCGCAAATTAAAAGCTGTGATCAATGATGGCGTGCACACCCTTGTTCTTGGGGTAGAGGATTTTTATGTCTTTTTCTGTCACTAGCCACTAGCCAGGAATGGGACCCCAGTAGCCTGCTGTGAGAGTGGGGGATGGGCACCAGCAACCATAGCACAAAGAGAGAAATTTATAGTTCTTTGCTGTAATTTATCAGCCTCTTTCTCCTGCTTTTTCCTGGATGCTGTACAGCGTCCTTCTGGCCACAGGAGTTTCAAAATAGTTGTTCCAAACAATTCTGCCTATTTAATATTTGTTTTGGTGGAGGAACTGAGTCCTGGAGCCCCGTACCCCACCATCTTCCCTAGGAGTTGAAATACTGCATTATTAACAAATTGAATGTTTGTGGCAACCCTGCAAAAAGCAAATCTATCAGAATCATTTTTCAACAGCAGGTGCTCACTTGTGTCTCTGTGTAACATTTGATAATTTTTAACAAAATCTCAACATTTTTCCTTATCATATCTTTTATGGTGATCTTATAATCAGTGACTTCTGATGGTACTCTTGTAATTGTTTTGGGGTGCCACAAACCATGCCCATATAAGACAGTCAATTTACTTGATGAATGTTATATGCACTCTGACTGCTCCACTGACTGCCCATTCCCCCATTGCTTTAGCTTTCCTCAGGCCTCCCTATTCCTTGAGATATAATACTAATATTAATATTAGGGCAATTAATAACCCTACAGTGGCCTCTTAGTGTTCAAGTGAAAGGAAGAGTAGTATATCTTTCACTTTAAATCAAAAGCTAGGAATTGTTAAGCTTAGTGAGGAAGGTATATTGAAATCCAAAATGGGTCGAAAGATAGGCCTCTTGTGCCAAGAAGTTAGCCTAGTTGTGAATGCAAGGAAAAGGTCTTGAAGGAAATTAAAAGTGCTACTCCAGTGAATGCATGGATGAGAAGAAAGTGAAACAGCCTTGTTGCTGATATTGAGAAAGTTTAAGTAGTCTAGATGGAAGATCACACCAGCCACAACATTCCCTTAAGCCAAAGCCTAATCTAGAGCAAGGTCTAACTCTCTCCAGTTCTGTGAAGCCTGAGAGAGGTGAGGAAGCTGCAGAAGAAAGGTTTGAATCTAGCAGAGGTTGTTCATGAAGTTCAAGGAAAGAAACCATCTCCATAACATAAAAGTTCAAGGTGAAGCAGCAGGTGCAATGAAGAGCTACAATAAGTTATCCAGAAGATCTACACTGAACAATATGTTTTCAGTGTAGATGAAACAGCCTTCTATTGGAAAGGATGTCATCTAGGACTTTTCTGGCTAGAGAGGACAAGTCCATGTCTGGTTTTAAAGCTTCAGAGAAGAGGCTGACTCTCTTGTTAGGGGCTCATGAAACTGGTGGGTTTAAGTTGAAGCCAGTCCTCATTTACTATTCTGAAAATCCTAGGGCCCTTAATAAATATTCTAAATCTACTCTGCATGTGCTCTATAAATGGAACAACAATCTCGACTATTGTTTTTCATCTTTGAAAATTTACATACATGTATTTTTCATGTATTCATACCACATGGATTCATTTGATAAATGTTTGAATGTTGAGTGAATGAACTATTTTCCATTTGTTTTTTTCACCCAACAGATTTTTAAGATTTATTGCTTTATTGCATGTTGCACATTAACTCATTCTAGCTGATCACAGTGACATGAGACCAAGACAGGGAAACAGACAATTGCTATGTAGGTTCACAGGCCACCTGGGGGACCCAAGGGAGACTCTCAACTCAGCCTGACAGTCAAGAAAGATTTTCCAAAGGAGGTTACCTCTGGACTGAGTTTTAAGGGAGTAGGAGATGATAACAGGGAAAGAAGAGAGGGAAGCACGTTCCACAGAGAAGAAGGCACCTTGTGCAAAGACCTGAGAGCCTGCTGTGTTTGATAAAAACAAGAGCGTTGGGTGTGAGGAGGGAAACAATAACAGACAGATGCAACAGAGAGCAGATACAACTTATGGAAGGCCCTGCAGCTGTGCTCAGGGGCTCAGCTTTTATCTAGGAGCAGTGGGAAACATGGTTGTCAGTTTTAAATATTAGAGAGATTGCTCTGGTCACAGTATGGAAGATGGCTTGTGATAGGCATGAAGAATGGAAGCAGGAAACTTATTACAGAAGCTGTTACAGTAATCCAGGAGAGAGGGGATGATGCAGGGGGTCTGGGGATGGCAAAAAGAGGGCAGATAAAAAAAAATGATGAAAATGGCAGAATTGGGCTGTGGGGAAGAGGCAGAAGGAAGAGACAAGGCCTGGCACCAGCATGGCTGGATGGTGGGGTCATTTACTGGAAGAGGGGAGGGATGTGAACAGATGCAGGGTGGTGGTCGTAAGGCAGTGGAGGAATCTGAGGAATCCCAAGTGGAAACGAGTAGTAGGCAATGAAGTATGATGGACCAGAAGTCAGACACCAATCAGGGCTAGAGACAAAGTCGTAAGCAATGTGGGAGTGGACAAAGCAGAGGGATGGGCTGACACTGCTTGAGGAGGGTGTGCTGATGTTGAAGCAGTAGAGCCGTGTTTGTTAAGATGGACTTTAATTCCCCAGATGAGGCATTTTTCACTGTTCTACATTAAAAAAAATTCCTCTCTAACAAATTTCCACTTATACAGAGTGAGTACACTAAAGGCAATATTCTTTACCAAAGAACATACCCCAGAATCCCTTCAGGTGATGGCCCCCTTTCCATTTAGGACATGATGAATACGTAAATGTTTTGGCTGCTCCACCGGGACACATAGTAATTCTGCGTTTGTGGATTCTGAGGGTGAGGCCTGGGTCCTTCCGGGAGGACTCAGTGCCTGGCATATAGTAGGCATTCAATGAATATTTGTGCAAGGAATGAACACACTAGGTGGAATATGATGATGTCAGACTGGACGGCCTCTTCCACCCCAGCAGATGAAGGCGCCCACTCTGCACCGCCAGGAGGGAGGCCCTCCTGCCCCTCACAATGGCCCGGCTGCCCAGGCTCTCCCGGTGCCTGGCACCCTTCTCTTCCAGAGACGAGGAGAGATGCCAGGCTCATGCTCTGACTCTGCAGAATCATCTTCCCGGGCTTGTCTCCCTGAGCGTTCCCCGCAGGCGCCTTGGCTCCCGCGCTAGGAGGGCGTCTCCCTGCGGGGCTCTGCAAGGGGAAAGTATTCTGGCCGCGGGCAGCAGGCCTGCTGGGAAGGGCCTGCAGTGCCCAGGATGGCCTCTGTGTGGAGTCATGATTCTGACTTTGTTTTCTGGCCTCTGAGGGCCAGAGAGCCTGGGCTGGTGGCAGCTTGCTCGGCCCTTCCTCTCTGCCCAGAGAGGTATTGTGAGGAAACATGAAAGCCTTTGTGTGAAGGGTGTGGGATTCTGGCCTTTCCATTGTGCTGTGGGGTGGGGGGTGGGGGGTGGGCGATGCTGTTCTTTCAGGGCTTTCACACCCGCTACCCCGTGGGACCTTCAGCAGGACCCTGTGAAGGAGGCTGGGCAAGGCGGTTTTTCCCCATTTCACACAGCAGCGCAGGGAGGTGGAAGAACCCACGACAGCCCCTTTTCTGGTCCAGAGAGGAGCAATATCTTCTTGGAACAGTTGATGGCCGTCCTAAATGAGGCCTCCCAGCCTCTATACCTGGGGCTAGAAGAAAGCTTCAGAAGGGAAAAGGACCCCAGGCTGCTCCCAGGACCAATAAATCAGCATCTTTGGGGAGGTGGCACCTGGCCATCTGTAATTTCAAGCCCTCCAGGTGATTCTACCATGCACCCAGAGTTGAGAGCCCTGGCCTGCCCCCATCTCTGCTCAGGCAGGCCTCTGGAAGGGGCTTTCGCCCATGCTTGTGCTTAGCTTTTGCTAAGGGAGAGATGAAACTCAGAGTTGGGCTGATAGATCTGCTGCCCCTTCTCCTGCTTAAACCTGCATTTACTTTGTTTGTCTAGATGTAATCTAAGGCTCCCAAGACCCTGCTGGTGGGATCAGGCCCTGGGATGCACAGAGACAGTTTCCCTGGGAGCTCCAGAGGCATCCAGAGTGCTATAGTTTCCTCCTGAGTAGCCTGTCACAACAGGATAGGGATATATCTCAATCACCTTCGTATCTCCATACACCAGCACAGGGCTGTGTATGCAGTAGGTGCTTATTATGTTCTTGTTAAGTAAATGAGTAAAGAATGAATCAAATAGAAGGGAGAAAGTACAAGGGAAAGGTTCTGGAACCCAAATGGGGGTGTGGAAAACCCTTGGCCCCTTAGACTCTTATCTGCAGTGGCTTGGGAGACGGACACACCCCAGGCCTCCCTGCAGAGAGGCGCCGACCTTCCTGTTTTGGCAGCGGTTCGCAGGTATTCTGTCTTCACAGGCTGCAGCTGGCAAGGGATCGCACAATGCCTGCGGGGAGGACCCAGCCCAGGGGTGGGGGGTCAGGTTGCAAGTTCAGTCAGATCTTCTTGGGAAGAAGGAAGGAAGGGTTGCAGCTGAAAAGAAATTGTGGCTTTGAAAGTTTTCCTCCTGGAATTTTCTGTTTGCAAGGAGGGACATGTTTAGGGAAGCATTAAATACTTGACAAAGGAATGTAGATGAATCGCTGGTAAAATTACTGTGTATGTTTTACCTGCAGCAGGTTAGCAAGGATGGTTTGGCCTGTGAATGCCTGTGTGCTGGAGAGACATTGCATAATAATAGCTCTGTGTTCCTTAGACCTTTTTTTTTTTTCAAACACAAGCTTCAGATTCTCCATATCCAGTAGTATATGTGCATGAGTAAAATTAAACTGGAATCCAGATAGCTGGGAAAGGAGTCTCTGACCCGTTCATTCTGACTGTGCAGGTTTGAGAGAAAGACCAGGGGGTTGGCAGTATTGGACAGAAATCCCCACAGATCCAGCAGAATCTGGTTGGGGACTCGCTGATGAGAAACATGCACGGACACAAAATTTGAGTCCAGACAACAAAAGCAACTTGACCTTGAACAAAATTCCCCTTTGTTCTTGAACCACACACCAAGCAAGGCAAATTTAAGGGTTCTGGAATATAGACTTCTATTCGTTAAAGAAGTAGACAGTTGTTTCTCATCAGGCTTTCCAGTTATAGCACATAGGATTGCAATGACCTCATTTTTGACCAATGGCCAATGCATTCAACTGTCTGGTGGAATAATCTATTAACTGGGCACCTGCCAATTGTCTGGAATGGGAACTAGTTTAGGCATATGTTTTAAAAAGTGATAACATTGTCATGGACCCTGCCTAGACATGGGGATGGGAAACCCAGGCAAGTCAGCACCAGCACCGAAGTCGGTTTTGGATGCTGGGATGTGTTTCAGAAGACTCTCTGCCTCATGGCTGACTTCCCTTTTTCCTTCATGAATTATATGGAAATTAAGGGCAAACCAACATGCACTTAGATCCCAGAACTGAGGATGTTGAATCTGGATGGTGTACTCTATGCCATATGTGAGGAAATTTTGGCACAGAGAGGTTGAGCGACCTTCAGTAGCTCACACAGAGCCACGGTTGGTACCCAGTTTTCTCAGCTCCAACTCTCTTCTCTGGATCACAGTGCAGCCCTGAGTCCCATGGGACTCTTGTATTTACAGTGAGTCATCACTCACATGCTCTGAGGAGGTCCTCGTGATCCTGGCTGGTCATGCTTCACAGCCACCAGCAAGCTAAGTCTGCCACTTTCAGGGAGCCTTGAGAAAGCATCAATAAATCGTTACAAACACCACCTGATTCATCCAAACCTGCATCTGCATTAGTGAATGACTGAAAAGTGGTTATGGATGCAGAACCCCAGGGGGCCTTGAGGAGACGGACTGACCACAGCAATGCCTAGCACTCATGCCCACCCCCCCGCCTTTTTCTTAATGTGATTTTATTGACATATCTTCATACATCATACAATCCATTCAAAGTATACAAAGTATACAATCAGTGGTTCACATAGTTGTGCATTCATCACCATGATCATTTTTAGAACATTTGCATCACTCCAGAAAAAGAAAAATTAAAAAGAAAATTCCAAACATTCCAGATCCCTACCCCCTCCCTCTTACTGGCCACTAGTATTGCACTCTACCTAATTTTAAGACTTACAGTAGCGGTAGTTTAAGATAGTATAGTTGTGTCAGGGATAGATAGATATCAGTGGAGCAGAACAAACATCCAGAAGTAGATCCATACAAACACAGGCAAATGACTGTTTTTTTTCTTTTGCAATAGCTATACAGTTGTTATTAAAGATCGGGGCTATTGGATTACAGTTCATAAACTTCAGCTATTTCCTTCTGGCTATTCTAAAATACTCAACCCTGAAAAGAAAGATCTGTATAATGAGTCAGTAGTCACAGTCATCTGTTAAATCCTAATCTCTCAGTTACACTTCCTCCCTCTCATTTGATCTTTCTCTCAGTCTTCAGGGATGTCTGGGCAATGACCATTTTAACTTTTTCTTGCTGGAAAGGGGTGTCCACCTTATGGGGTAGAGGAATGAAACTGGTTGATGTTCTTGGAGAGACTGGTACCTCTGGATTTCAGGGCTTTAACTGGGATAGGATCAATTTGGAGGTCTTAAGTTCCTGAAAAAATAAACTTACTAAGGAAAACTTTTATAGAGACTTAGATAGAACCCAGGGCACTCCCTAGGACTTTCAGAAATACTATTTGTTGTGGCTTGACAGGCATGGAAGTTTGCAATATCTCGCTAAAACTTCTATAAGAGTAACCTCCAGAATGACCTCTCTAGTCTATTTGGAATCTCTTAGCCACTGAGACTTTATTTTGCTCCATTTCTTTTCCCCAGTCATGGACCTTTTTGATGGAAATAATTTCTTTTGCAGAATGATCATTATCACATACAGTCAGACAGTAAAGTTTAGTTGTCATTATATCTGTAATAGTAATAATGATAACAATGAACTTTTATTGAGCATTTATTGCTCAATAAAATATTAAATAAAATAAATATTAAATAAAATTTAAAAATTTATTGCCAGACATTGTTTTATGTGCTCTGCATGTATTAATTCATTTAATTCTTTCTGTAAGAGGTGGGTATTGTGATTATTCCCACTTTGCAAATGGAAAAACTGAGCCAGTGAGAGGTAAATACATTGCCTAAGGATGCCTTATTGATTGAAAGTTGAGACTCAAATCTAGACACTAGCTCCAGAGCCCAAGCTCTTATCTACTGTACTTTATCACTTCTTGAGAGTCTAATGACCCTAGACTTAGATCTTAAATTAGAGATAAGGAATGTCTAGTCCTTCACTTAATTTAAGCTGGTTTTCATGTCAGTTTCTAAGATGTTGTACAATTTATGCCTGAAATTGTGGGAATGCAATTTTTTTTACAGATAGTTGACCCAAATTTCACAATGCACATAGTACCTCATGAAGGTAAAGAATGTATTTCTCTGTAAAATGAAATGCAGCACTTTGCAGAGAAAGAACATGGAGGAAGGGGGCTTATCCCTAAACAAGAGGGAAAATGTTAGTGCTTCTAAAATTTACACTAGAATTAATTTTAAGTACTTTTTAATAAAGCAGATATTATAGAAGAACTATAAAACACATGTACTGCTTAAAGAATAACAAAATGCCATCCAGCTACCCATGTTAAGGAATAGAACTTTGCTAGTACCCTAGGAGCCCCCTCTTACTCTTTGTCAATTCCATCTCCTTCCTTCCCCACTATCTGACTTTTGGTTATTAATGTCCCTGCCTTTCTTTGGAAGAAATCTGAGTCACAAGCTGTGCTAGGAAAGTGCAAGAGTCAGAGCTGCTGGAGGGGCTATCGTATGTATGAGGCATTCTATATCTGGTGGGAATGTCTTGAAGAAGTAAGCTGCTCTGTCTTTCTGCTTTCTAAGTGCAACATTGCCTACCTCTGGTTCTCAGGAGTTGGTCAAAACAGAACACTTTTGTGCAGTAAAGAAGCAGGGCACGGAGTGAGAGCAGGAACTTCACCTGCACATCCTCAAGATATGCCAAGTATAAACAAGAATCTGAGACATGCTGGTGTTTTGATGTCAGGTTAAAAATGAGGTACAATGGCAGCAGGGAGTGGGGTGGTGATAGCTCTCACAGGCCCTTGGTCCCATTCAGATGGCTACTCCCTGCTTCTGAACCCCCAGGATCTCCATTCACCATCTTTTTTACTTCTCTGATGGATCTCCTTCTCTGACCCCCATGTTATCCTGGTCTACTCTGTCATTTTGATGGAGTTCACCATCTAGTAATGTCTTGAGAAAGAACATGTGGGATATAAATGGTTTGAACCTTATATATCTGAAAAGTTTTCATTCTATACTCACACTTGACTGAAATTTGACTTGGCATCAAATTCTAATTTGTAAATTATTTTCTTCAGAATTCTGATGGGTTTTCTCTTTGCTTCTAGTATTGCTGTTGAGAAGTCCAAAGTCATTCTGATTTATGATCCATTGTAGGGAACTGTAAGTTTGTAGGAAGTTCCTTTTGCCCCTTCTCTACTTTTTGTTCTCCATTTCTGTTTCTTCTATTATTTGGACATTGAATCTTCTAGACTGATTCTCTAATTTTCTTATTATTTCTCAATGATTCTCACCTGTATCTTTTGATTCCCTCAACTTAATCTTTCACTCCTATTGAGTTTCTTGTTTTACCTTGTTTCTTTTGGTAAAATTGTAAACTTTTTATTTTGAAATACCTTCAACTTATAGGCCATTTAAAAAAATATGAACTCCACACAGAGAACTCCAGCATACCCCTATTTCCCTAGATACCCAGATCCACCAATTTTAACATTTTGCCACATTTGCCCTATCATTCTATCTCTACATCAGTCTTATAAATCCATCACTCTATCTATCTATCAATCCATTTTCTGAACATGTGAGTGTAGCTGGTATATATCATGCTCCTTAAACACTTAAATTACCATGCACATTCCCTAAGAGTAAAGGATATTCATTTATGTATCCACCTTAAATGCAGTTATCAAGTTCAACAAATTTAGCATTGATATAAAACTCTCAGTCTATGTTCCAATAGTTTCATCTGTCCCAGTAAAGTTCTTTTGAGCCTTTTCCCCTCCCTTGTTTATCCCATCCAGGATCATGTATTACTTTTATGCCATTCTTTAGATGTTCTTTTTTTCTTGTTTATTCTGGGAATATATATATACAACATAAACTTTCCCATCGCAACCACTCCCAAACATACCATCAGGGGGATTAATCACATTCACAATATTGTGATACCTTCATCACCTCTCATTACTAAACTTTCCAGTCTCCCCAAACAGAAACCCTACACCCCTACACCCATTCTGCATTAACTCCCCATTCCCCCTGCCCCTCACCCCTGGTAACATCTACTCAAATTTCTGTCTGTATGGGCTTGCATATTCCCTAATGTTTTGTAGTTCACCAGGAGCTTAAATTAAATCTACTAAATCTATATAATCTTTTTGCTTTGATACCAACTTAACTTCAATAATAGAAACAGGTTATAATCATCATAATCTGTTTCTATTATTATTTTTAAATAATAATAGAATTATTAAATTATTCTATTATTTCCCCTACTTTTAAATAATTCTTGTCAGAAATTACATGTTTATATATTCTGAGCCAAAAACCACTGATTTATCATTATATTTTTATGCGTTTTCTTTTAGATCTTGTAAGAAGTGAAAAGTGGTGTTGTGAAACAAAGCAACGATCATGCTGACATTTATATTTACCCACAACATTATCTGCATTGGAGATCCTTATTTCTTCAGTTACTTCAAATTATTCTCTATTGGTCTTTCCTTTCAAACTACAGAACTCTCTTTAGCATCTCCTATAGGGTTTGTCTAGTGGTGACAAACTCCCTCAGCTTTTGTTTATTAGTCTCTCCTCAGTTTTGAAAGACAGTTTTGCCAAATATAGAACTCTTGGTTGACAGTTTTTTGCTTTCAGCACTTTAAGTTTGTCATCCCACTCCTTCTTGTCTCCATGATTTCCAATCAGAAATAGTTACTTACTCTTAGAGAGGCTCTCTGGTACATGACACATTGCTTATCTCTTGTGGCTTTCAGAATTCTCTATCTTTGGCATTTGACAGTTTGATTATATGTGTAGTGTAACTCTGTTTGTTTTTACCTTGTTTGGAGTTCATTGCATGTCTTGGATATGTAGATACATTTTTTTGTTGTTGTTAAATTTGGGGTTTTTCTTTGAATTTTTTCTCTGACCCATTTTCTCTTTCTTCTCCTTCTGAGACTCGCACAAGACATATGGTATGCTTGATAGTATCCCACAGGTTCATCAGGCTCTGTTCATTTCTCTTCATTCTTTCTTGTGCTTCTCAAATTGGATGATTTCAGTTGTATGTTCTTCAGCTCTCTGCTTCTTTCTTCTGCCAGTTCCAATCTGCTGTTGAACCCCCCTAGGGAATTTTAAGTTTCTGTTACTGTGGTCTTCAGCTTTCTTTGGTTTCTTTTCATAATTTCCACCTATCTATTGTTATAATCTTTGTGTTTGTCTATCATTTTTCTGATTACCTTTCATTATTTGTCCATGTTTTGCTTTAGTTCTTTGAAGCAAGCCCCAGAGAAGCAAGCAAAGGATCATTTTTAAAAAGTCTTTTTCTGGTATGTCCCAGGTCTGGTCTTCCTCATTGACAGTTTCTAATGCTTTAATCTTCTCCTTTGTCTGGGCCATAACTTCCTGTTTCTTTTTATGCTTTATAATCTTTTGTTGAAACCTGAGAATTTTGATATTTTAGGGCATTATAACTGGAATTTAGACTATGAGGCATCTGTCCTTAAGTTTATGTCCAGCTAGTGCTATGATAGAGCTTTCCTTGAAGACTGGGAACTAAACAAAAAAAAAAAAAAAAAGAAAAGGGAAAAGAGAAAATATCTTCCCCAGTCCTTACAGAATCACCTGTGCAAGGAGTTTGCCTTCAGTGTTTATCCATATGTTGAGGATTGAGTTATGTTCCCAACAAAAGGTATGTTTGCTTTCCACCTCCTGGTCTTGTGGGTGGGTGTGGTTTGAAACTGTTGTGTACCCCAGAAAAGACATGTTTAATTGTTTCCATGGAGATGTGACCCACCTAATTGTGAGTGGTAACTTGTGATTCGATGGTTTCCATGGAGATGTGTCTCCACCCATTCAAGGTGGGGTTGCTTACTGGAGCCCTTTAAGAGGGAACCATGTAGGAAAAAGCTTCAGTGCTGACAGAGCCCACATAGTCAGAGACCTTTGGAGATGCGGAAAGAAAACACCCCTAAGAGGCCATTTTAAGAAGCTGGTAGAGAAAGCTAGCAGATGCACCATGTGCCTTCCCAGTTGACAGAGAAACCCTGAATATCATCATTTTTTTTTGGATTTAAGGTGTTTTTCTCTGACCTTATTTAGGGCATTTCTATGGCCTTAGAACTGTAAACTTGCAACTTAATAAATTCCCTTTTTAAAAAGCCATTCTGGAGCAGGCCACAATAGCTCAGCAGATAGAGTTCTTGCCTGCCATGCTGGAGACCTGGGTTTGATTCCCATGTGAAAAAAAAAAAAAGCTGCCCATATCAAAAAAAAAAAAAAGCCATTCTGGTATATTACATTCCAGCAGCTTTAACAGACTAAAACAGGGTGTGAACCCATTTGTAAATAGGACCTTTGAAGATGTTATAAGTTAAGATGTGCCCAAACTGAATGAGAGTGGGCCTTAATCCAAGATATCTGAATTCCTTGTGAGCAAAGGAAATTGAACACAGAAGAGAAGTCTTGGGAGAAGCAAGAAGCTGGATGTCAATGGAAGATAAAAGAGAAAAGAGAAGGCACTGCCATGTGCATTGCCATATGATGGAAAAGCCAAGGAACCCCAAAGATTGCTGGCCAGCCAGAAGATGCTGACCCCAGGAAGAAGCAAACTTTCTAACTTCTGAAACCATGTTCAATAAATTCCTGTTGATAAACCAACCCATTGTATAGTATTTATTTTAGCAGTTAGGGAATGGAAATACCATCTAATGAGTTTATAGAATAGCTTGAGCCCAAAGTATAAGGGCCCTGGACCTTTCTATGCACACATCTTGTCTTGGGCATGCTCTTGTGGTCCTGGGGATTCCCCCATTTACATGGTGTTCTAGTTTGCTAGCTGCCAGAATGCAATATACCAGAAACAGAATGGCTTTAAAAAAGAGGAATTTAATGAGTTGCTAGTTTACAGTTCTAAGGCTGAGAAAGTATCCCAATTAAAGCAAGTGTATAGAAATGTCCAATCTAAGGCATCCAAGGAAAGATACCTTGCTTCAAGAAGGCCGATGAAGTTCAGGGTTTCTTTCTCAAGTGGAAGGGCACATGGTGAATTGTAACTTGTGAGCTAATAAATCCCCATTATTAAAAGCCCATCCATTTCTGATATATTGCATATCATCAGTTTTAGCAACCAGAACACCCCATTACTGTAGTCCTTTAATTGTTTTCTGAAACTCTGAGAGAGGTCTTTCTATCAGTTCATGCTGGTTCTTCACAGCTTCTGTGGGAGAACAGAGCCCTGAGCCTCTCATTCCACCATCTAGATTGGGGTAGGGGTCTGACTTTCTCATTCTTTGCTTTCATGTCTTTAATAATTAAGGATGTTCCGTTTTGTTGTTTTAGTAACATACTCTTTGTTTCATGGATATAATATCTTGTCTTAGCTCTATGAGGATTTATTGATAGATATTTTTAGGTTTTCTTATCCTTACATAGTTTCTGCTTCCCCTCAGTTGCCTTTATCCTGTTAAAGGCATTTCATCAGGCATCTGGTAATTCTTGGCTTTCTGCTTATGATTAAGAGCAGGAGGTTAAAATGTTGACTGCAAGCAGTGAGCACTTGATAGTTCTTGTCACTTTGAGATAATCTGGGAGGTGAGTTGTTGGGGGCCCTCCCCTAGGTTCAAACCTTTTTGTGCTGATTCTTAGAGTTCTTTCATTTTCTTCAGGAGGAGTCTTCCAGGCTTCCTCCTGTTGGATAAGGGTCTGGCCACCCTTGTTCTGAGAGCTGAGTTGTAGGCCACTGCGGAGGCCTCTGGTTTCAGCATTATGTAAATGTAGACCTTGACCTCCTGCGGGGCCTGGTAGCCCTTTGTTTTCCCTCTCCAGAGAATAAACCTCCAGGCCTCTGCTGTCTGAGTGGGGAGCAGCAGCTGCCTGCTAGCCAGAGTTAACTTCTCAAAGAGTTTCCACCCTGGTCCTCTTCATTTAACCTACCACCTCTCACTCCCAGGTCCACAGGTACCTGATGCTTCCTGTTCCTGAGGCTTTTGAAATTTTCATAGGGTGAATCAGATTCGTTCTCTGCTGACTTGAGATTACGTCAAGTCAGACTTACCAGGTCTGATAAGTCAATACCACAGGACCATCTGCTTTATTAGCTTCCAAAATTGTGTGACTGCTTTCCCCATTCTTATGGGCACCTTGACCCGAGAGTGTGGTGTTAATATTTTTAAATAAGCTGACCGCATTTAATGACTTTTTAAACTTAATTTTTTTTTTTAACTTTTCCCTCCTCTTTAAAGGAATATTAGTATATCTCTTTGTGATGAAGTATTGTCTCTCTTGCTTTGGCAAATTTTATAGCCATGTGTTCAGGGCTTGTTCCCTCTGTACATTATACCTCTGATTCTGGGAAACATTTGTGAAAAGCTGACGGATGCAGTTTGAGTTTCTTGAAATCATTTGGGATGATATTGCAGAAGAAATATAAAGAAGGTCTTTTCTCTTGATAGATTGCTGCAATATGATTTCTGATTTCGTGTCATAATACATTTTTGAAAAATACTTGTGTTGTGTAGGTATGACCCTGTGGGTTGATACTTAATCATAACAGTCAGGAACTGTGGATTAGCATCGTGAAAACCTCCCGAGTGACTGTGAGAACTTCCTTCCCCTATGTTTGAGAATTTACAGGCTATTGAGAAATGGATTTTAGGTGTAGCTCTGGGAAAACAGTGACTCTATCCTTGAAGTATGTCAGAATAGTATCTAAGGGAAAAGCTGAAATTGTTTAAAGAGGATTCTGTAATAGCTTGCTGCACTTATAATCAGTCCTAGTAAACAGAGGACTGGAAGTAAACAAAGAAGTGTTCTACTTCAAGTTGAAACCTTAGGTTGAAGTGGGAACATGCATTTATTCCCTAAAGTGATTTTTCACTGAGCATTTTAAGGTTTTTGTCTTCCTAGCATTCTTTCCCTGATTCTTTCATTTCCACCTGGCTCTTCCTTGCCCAGTGTCTCTTTCTCTCTCTCATTGTTCCTCATTCCCACTGTCATCACTCTTTCCCACCTCTAATCAATTAACCCAAAAATGTTTACCGAGTGCCGCTCTGTGCAGATCCAATGCTATATGTTTAAGATACATACAAGAATAGGGCATCATTTCTCCCATAACCAAATAACCACCATAACCTGGGTAAACATTATAAAGGAATATATACAAGTTGCTGGTGGAGGACAGTGAAAGGACCTTTACCTTGGGGTGTCAGAGAGGTCTTCAAGGGGAAGGCGACATTTGATTGGCTCTTGGAGCTTGCACCGGAGTTCGAGTTCGTCTGGTTATAAACTTGGGGAGGGTTTTCCCAAGGAGAGGCAACAGACTACTGAAAGGCTCCGGGATGAGAAAGTGCATGGAGAATTTCAGAAAGTGCAGGAAGGTACTTTCAGAAAGGAGAATTTCAGAAAGTGCCGGGGACAGGAGTAAGGGAGAGGCTAGGAGGAGATAAGACTCATTCGGGTTAAAGGAAGAGACATGTCCTGGTTTCCTGAAGTGTCGGTGGTTTATGTGACGTGACAGAGGGAAGCCCAGGAAACTCTCAGCAGCTGTGTAGCCACTGTGGTTCCCTGTGTTTCCAGGCTCAGCCTGTACCACATGCTCTGGGGAGAAATAGAATACTAGCTTATCTCTGTTGAGGTGACCATTGCTGCTCGCTGCCATTGTCGCCTGCTGCCTTGTCGGAGGCTCTCCCCCGCCAGTCCTGCTAAGAGAAAGGCCTGATTGGACAAGACCTCATGGTTAACCACCTCCTGGACAATGGACTTGCTCAGGTCCGTTCTCTGTGTGGTCACCTTTAGCTCTGGCTCCCATCTCTGCTCCAGAGATTGCGTCCAGGAAAGCAGGGTCATGAGCGATCTTGGGACAGAAGAATTCTCCTGGCCCGTTTTCTCAAAATAGGCTGTAACCATGAAGGGTGTCGAGGTTTTCCTGGATTGTCCAGTGCAGAGCGGCCACTTCTCATCTTATGGACAGGGTGGAGCTAGCCAATTTGAAAGACCAGTTTTCTTCTTCCATTATAAAGCAGTACATACTTAGCACAGAAAATTTGAAAAAAATAGAGAAGCCAAAGGAAGAAAAAAATCACCCATAGTCATATCATTCAGAGACAACCTCATAAAATACATTTCCTCCAATATTGTTGTCTTGCATATTTTTTTTTTTTTTTTTTTTTTTTTTAAAGGAAAGACAGAGAGAGAAGGAAGGAAGAAAGGGAAACATAGACAGATAGAAGGAAGGAAGGAAGGAAGAAAGGGAAACATCTTTAAACATTTTCTTGTTTTATTGTATTTTGTTTTTCCGTTTTTTGTTACATGGGCTGGGGCCGGGAATCGAACCGAGGTCCTCCGGCATAGCAGGCAAGCACTTTGCCCGCTGAGCCACCGCGGCCCGCCCGTCTTGCATATTTTTGTTCATATTTGTGTTTAGATAGTATGTGCTAAATTATAATTTTATTAAAAATAATCACACTTAAGATTAAAAATTGAAGTAGGAAAACGAATCTTTTATGGCCTTTTTTGCATAATTGAGCTCACATGGCTTATATTATTTTTTTGAGTTAAAATATGTAGCAACATTCACAAGCCCCAGATGGAATGGAATGTAAACAGAGGCTTGATGACATTTCTTATCGTGAGGATTTTGTTAGTTTTTCTAGTTGGAAAAGCAAACAAACAAATAACCAGGAATAACTTTAAAACAACATGAGTTTCAAAGATGTAGAAATCATAAATGCTTAGCAAAGACAGTAACTCTTTCTTTTCAGTAGGAGAGTACTCAAAGCAGATCTGCTGTGCACAGTCCCCCTGGGTTAGGGCACACCTGGCCAGGGACCAGAGTCCACGTGATTGCAATTGTCTGGACATGAGAAGGCAGGGCTGGACTGGGGGAGTCTCAGTGGGGGATAGAGCTGAAGACCAGACAATTTGTGAAACAATTTTGTGATCTCATTCCCTTGATTTGTTTCTAATTACCTCTTTTTTTCCATTCCCTCCCTCCCCATGCCTCCTTCTCTCCCATTGGGAACGACGCACAAACACCTTAAATGCAAAGCAAGCAAAATGTCTTTTAACCAGTGAGACTCTTGATTGATTTTTCTCTCATTGATTTTTTTTTAATTTAAGAAAACAAGCAATATACTTAGAACCACCAAAAATGGATATCTTAGTTAGCTTAAATAGGCATATTTTTAAAAAGTATCCATATAATCCTTGTAAGCCTGTGTTTGCACAGTAAGTTTCATAAACCAATTAAAAATTAAGACAACAAGGAAAAAAATCTACAAATTCAGATAACAAAGTTCTTAAATTCTAAATATTCAACACTAATTTATACCATTTGATCAGTTGTCGGCACTGTGAATAGTCTCAAAATATCAAGTAGAAAGTTCTTACAAATATCTGCATTCCTATAGTAATGACCTATGTTACTAAATATTTTCCTGATTTTTACAATTAACATATGAAAATCGTAACTACTTAAAATGGATATCTTAGCTTATCCATAGGCATATTCAAAAAAAAATCTAAGTAATCATTGTAAAGCCTGACTCTCTCATTAATTTTTGATCTGAAATAATAAAAACACTCCGGGTTCCTGCCTTGAATATTAGTTTGGCCCCACACATGGCTGTGTGAATGGACCCGCACATAAGCCCACACGTGGGCACGCGCACGGCTGACCACCTGCGCTGCTGTCTGTCTGTAGAGCAGTGTCTGGCACACAAATCCAAACACTTTCCTTCCTCCAGTAAATCTTGGCCAGCTTCATCCATGCTTCAGTGACTGATGCCCTCTCGCTCTGAACTAAACTCATTTGCAGGGTCTAGCATGTTTGTATTTTGAGTCTTGTTCACACCTGTCCTCTCCCCTTGGCACAGGACTGCAGCTCACACATATGCCCATGAGAGCATGAGGGGGCACCCTGGGCCGGGGTCTCTGCCTGCCTCCAAGGCCTGGACTGTCAGTATACGTGGCCATCATTCGCATGTGAAAATGATGTCTGGCACACAAGTCTGAGACCCAAACAACAGCTTCTTTCACCCTGAACACAGACTGGGTCCAGAGCTGTGAAGGGAACATTTTCCCCTCCATTTCCAAGAATTTATGTCATTTTCTGAAAAATTAAAAATACTGGGTTATGAAGACTTTTTTTCCTTAAGTAAACATAATGCTTAAGAAAAGTTGTTTATAACCTGTTACCCAGCTGTTTTAGTTTTCTAGGCTGCTCAAGCAAATACCATGAAATGGGTCAGGTTAAATAATGGGAATGTATTTGCTCACAGTTCTAAGACTAAAAGAAAATCCAAATGAAGGCGTCATCAAGGTGATGCTTTCTTCCTGAAGACCAGCATTCTGGGGTTGGCTGCCAGCGATCCTGGAATCTTTGTCACATGCCCGTGTCTCCTGGTCTCTCCCTTCTCTTTAGGATTCCACTGATGTTCAGCTTCCGGCTGCTCCCTCTGTGGCTTTCTCTCCATCTGTCTGAATATCATCTCTGATAAAGGATTCAGTAGTAGGATTAAGACCCATATCCTGATGGAGGTGGGCCACACTAACTGAAGTCACCTCATCCAAAGGTCCTACTTACAATAGATTCACACCCACAGGAATGAACTGAATCTAAGAATGTGTCTTTCTGGGGTGCATGCAGCTTCAAACCATCACACCTGCTTTTCCATTTTCAAACTAAATTCTAATAGTCCACTGGGTCTTATTAAGATTGTTGACATCAATCAGTGCATTAGAATCTTGCAGTGTCCTTGTCAGACTTTCTTTACCAAATTTTTACTAAAAAATTAATACTTTTTGAGACCCTAGGTATATTTTGGCTTGCAAGTAGAGAAGAATGACTGTTACAATTTGTTGAGAAAAGGAAGAAGATCTGAATGCGGCATAGTGACCAAGGAAGGAAATACTTACTGAGCCACTCTCTGTGTACCGGGCACTGCACTAAGTGTTTTATATCTCATTTTATCCTCACAATATCCATGTGATGCATGTACTGTTATTGTCCCTACCTTAAAGAAGAAGAGAAAACAGAGGTTCAGAGAGGTTATCTTACTCAAGGTCACACAGCTGGTACATGGTGAAGCCAGCGTTTGAGCCCTTGCCACCTGTCCTCGACGTCCCTGTTCTTCTCAACCATCGCATACGTCCTGTTCCCTAGCTGCCGTGCTGTTCCCTAGCCGCTGTGCTGTTCCCTAGCTGCTGTGCTGTTCCCTAGCTGCCGTGCTGTTCCCTAGCCACTGTGCTGTTCCCTAGCTGCCGTGCTGTTCCCTAGCCGCTGTGCTGTTCCCTAGCTGCCGTGCTGTTCCCTAGCCGCTGTGCTGTTCCCTAGCTGCCATGCTGTTCCCTAGCCGCTGTGCTGTTCCCTAGCTGCCGTGCTGTTCCCTAGCCGCTGTGCTGTTCCCTAGCTGCCGTGCTGTTCCCTAGCTGCCGTGCTGTTCCCTAGCCGCTGTGCTGTTGGCTGAATTACAAAGCAGGGACCACATGAAGGGCTTGTCCTTTAAAATGCATTTTTGGAGGTTGCCAAATTGTAAAATGGAAGGGGAGTGGTCTGGCATTGGGAGACATGAAGCCAGGTCCTCCCTACCTATTTCCATGGAACCCCGGGCCAGAACCCTAACATCGGTGGGTTTCAGTTGCCTTCTAATAAAATCTGATTTTATTAGATGATGGTGAAGTTTTATAGTGAATGTGAATGCTGAATCATTAAATTGATATTTCTTTTAGTCTCCAGTATCTTAGAGCAGCTAGAAGTAAAAACCTCAAATTGTGTTATTATAACCCGTGTCAAACTGTGAAATATGTTCTACAACTAACGTGGTGCTGTGCTTTGAAATGTATTGCTTTTTTTGGGATATATGTTACTTTTCGCAAAAAAGGGGAAAAAGTCAATTGTGATGATAAAATAGTATTTATTCCTTCTAGTCTCCTATATTCTGGAGCAGCTAGAAGGAAAAATCTGAGAGGATCATATGGTAGCCCATGACAAACTCTGGGATCTGTCCTGTAATGACTTGTTGAAGAGTGCTTTGAAAACTACTGCTGTTTTCCTGCTTTCCTTTGTATATACGTTATATTATACAATAAAAACTTTAAAAATAAAGAAAAAGCATTCGTCTGTTAGGAGGAATGTTGGGAGTCAGTACAGTGTGGCCCCTTCTCAACCCTGCACCTTGGTGTGCTGAGTAGGTGTCATGGAAGAGCTCTGCCCTGGAATCAGAAACCCAACTCCACCTGTAAAAAAAAAAAAAAGAGGTTTCTTCCAGTTCTAGAGGCTGATTCTTCCAGTCATATCCATTTTAAAGCTTCGGGGCAGAGCTTTGAATGCTACCACCTGCCTCATGCTTGTGTTTTCCAACACGAGAAATGCCCTAAATGAAAAAAAGTACAGGAACATGCTGACAGGGAGAGGAGAGTTTCTCAGTTTGGACCATCTTTTGGTGTTTCTGAAAATAACAAAATAAAGCATCAGAAACAGCAGAAGGACGTTCCGGTGGTAGCTAAAAGGGTTCAGTAGGCGGCTGCAGAAAATCTGTATGTCGGATTCTTGGGACATGCAGAGATGAGTAGGAAATGTGGAGGTCATTGTTTTAAGCTGCTAGCTTCTTAAGGACAGGAATTGCTTCTTATTTCATTTTTAGCCCAGAATATTATAAAGTACTTGGCACATAACTGGCTCTCAGCTAAACTTTGCTGAATGAATGAGTGGGCAAAGAAACATAAGACTGATGGATCTGGCTCTAGAGAACATTAATTAGAGCAGCTTTTGTCTGAGAAGAGTTGTAGGAGAATGAAGCTAATTAAACAGGTTGTCAGAGCAAAACTTCCAAAGAAACAGAGCGGTAGGGTGGAAAGACCACCTGCTAGAGAAGTCGACCACGCTACATATACACCTTGTCCTCACTTTCTATCTTCCTGCTCTCCAGCCACCCAATAATTACTGGGTTAGGAGCTAGCACCAGGATACAGCAGAGGATAAGAAGGATATTCCCTGCCCTCTGACACATGCAGCCAACTAGGGAAAATAATGACAATAACATGTCATTTCGTGTTTAGTACTATCAGAACACACACCCTTTATAAGGTCTGTAACTTTGGACAAGGCACTTAAACCTTCTGAGCCTGCTCATCTGTATAATGGAAATAATACTTCCTTAGAAGGGCAGTTTTCAGAATAAAAAATAACATACTATGTAAATATAGGGACTTTTTTTTTATATTGTAGAGGATAACATTTTTTATTTATTATTTTGAAGATACTTTGTTCTGATAAACTTTTTCTTGGCTCCTCTGTTTTTTGTTTTGTTTTGACATGGGCAGGCTCCAGGAATCAAACCCGGGTCTCTGGCAAGACAAGTGAGAATTCTGCCACTGAGCCACCATCGCATCACCCTCTTGGCTTCTCTTAAACTGGCAGAAACCAAAATTCTAAATTTCTTAAAGTACAACACCTTGTAATCCTGATTGTAAGAAATTAAAAACATTCAAAAGCAAATAAAATAATAAATTCAACAGTAGATCTGTAATTACAGTCTGAATGAACATTTTAAACTTAAGTATGTCAAATATGATAACTGTATTAGTTTTGCATGACACATTTTTAAGTTTCTAAAGAAACTTGTTATAGCCTTAAAACAAACAAACAATAGCAGCCAAACAAACCCTATTGTATATATTTCTATTTTTTCTCAAATTTCTGTTTGAAGAAAAAGGAGAAATCACTTTTTGTTTTCTCCAACTCTGACGGCTCAGAATGGAAGTCATCTTTCAGGGCAGTTCGTCCCAAGCAATTATTCTACAACCCCAAATTGCTAACTGCATGAACAAATCTGCCCATCGAGTATAAAGAAGGACATGTTGGAAGACTGGATTTTATCAGTGGCTCTACCATTTACTCACTCTGTGACCTTGGGCAAATCACCTCTGCCTGAGCCACAGTTTCTTCATCTGGAAAACAAAGGATACAACTACCTGTGTCATGGATTGCTCAGAGATTAATTAAATGAGTCAAACCATATTTCCTCAGTTCTAAAACACCATCATATTAAGACACATCAGATTTTCAGATAAGAAAAATCATTACATTAAGTGTGCAATCGACTGTATACTATATCTAGATTTTGGGAAATCAAAATGAAAAAAAAGCATATTTAAATTGAGTAAATAGGATAAAATAAGAACCCTTTGCCAAGAGGGGGATTCTAGACAAATGTAAGGTGGTCTCATTATTATGGGCATCTTCCCTGTGATGGAGGAACTATGCTTTGCTGCCTGGTTTCCTGTCACCTACCCCTCTGCCAGGCAGTCTGAAACAGGGCTGCCTTTACAGCATTTCTCTTGCTCTTCCCCCAGCCCATCAGATGCCAAGCCCAGGGTGGATGGGTTTGACTATATCATGGTTTCTCTTTTGTGTGGAAGTTGTTCCTTGTGGAGAATCAGGAAATATCTCAGCAATCTTGTCTGGGCTGAACAGCTTGTCCCTTTCTGTGAGTTTCTTTCCACTGACCCAGTTCCTCCCAACCATTTTCATGTTGCTGCATAGCCAGAAAATGATAATATTTGTAGAGCTCTCCGGGGTAAAGGAAGGAGCAATCGGGGTCCAAAAGGCTGATATCTTTACCATCTGGAACTCATTCAAAGCATTCCAGTGTGGCTCATCTTTTCTAATTAGTCAAGAAGAAGGAGGAAAGGGGATGGGAGGAAGAGAAGAGAAGAAGAAAAGAACATCCTGGTACTATTCACTGTTTTTTGCTGGAGAATGTTAAGACATCTTAGACTTTCAGAGCATCTTTATAATAATGGTCTGATGTCTTGATCAAAGTACCTTTGCCATATGAGTACCATGACAAGCATGTTTTAATACCTGCCTAGGTATTGGAATCACTGGGGGAAACTTGGTAATAGTATATATTTCTGGGCCCAGACCCCTTATAGACTGAGGCTTGGAATTCTTAGTTGTAAGAAGTACTCCAAACCCACAGCTAACAGCATACCTAATGGTGGAAGAATGAAAGTTTTCCATCTAAGATCAGTTCAAGGCAAGGATGCCTGCTGTCTCCACTATTATTCAACATTGCACTAGAAGTTCTAGCCAGAGTAGTTAGGCAAGGAAAAAAAAAAAAAGCCATCCAAATTGGAAAGCAAGAAGTAAAGCTTTCTCTATTTTAGATTATATGAACCTATGTACAGAAAATCCTGAAAAATCTACAACAAAGCTACTAAGCAAATAAATGAATTCAGCAAAGGGGCAGGATACAAGGTCAACACCCTCAAATTAGTACTGTTTTATACACAAGCAATGAATAATTGAAAGAAGAAGTCAAGTTGCTTTTACAATAGCAATTAAAAGAATCAAATATCTAGAAATGAATCTAACCAAAGACATAAAGGACTTGTACATAGAAAACTATGAAACATTACTAAAAGAAATTAAAGAAGACCAATGCAAATGGAAGTACATTTCATGTTCAGTGGATTGGAAGACTAAATATTGTTAAGATGTTAATTTTACCCAAGTGCTTTACAGATTTAAAGCAATTCCAATCAAAATTCCTACAACCAGAAAAGAAAAAACAGCAAATTATCAAATTTCTATGGAAGGATAAGGTGTCCAGAATAGCCAAAGCCATCTTGAAAAAGAAAAACAAAGTTGGAGGACTCACATTTCCTATCGTAAAACTTATTACAAGCCACAGTAGTTAAAACTGCCTGGTACTGACACAAGGACAGACACGTAGAACAATGGAATCAAATTGAGAGCTCAGAAATCAAGCCTCACGTTTATGACCAACTGATTTTTGACAAGGTGGCAAAGACCACTCAATTGGGAAAGAACAGTCTCTTCAGCAAATGGTGCTGGGAAAACTGGATCTCCATTTGTAAAAAAAATTAGGAGGACCCCTACCTCACACCAAATACAAAAATCAACTCAAAATGGATCAAAGGCCTAAATATAAGAGCCAGAACTATCAAACTCTGTACCAGTTTAGGCTGTTATGCACCCCAGAAAAGCCATGTCCTTTTTCCTGATCCGGTCTTGTGGGGGCAGCCATGTTTCTTTTAATCCTGATTAAATACGTTGGGGTAGAAACTTTGATTGGATTGTTTCCATGGAGATGTTGACACATCCAATTGTGGATGTGGCATTTTGTTTAGATGGAGATATGACTCTGCCCATCAAAGTGAGTCTTGATTAGTTTACTGGAGTCCTTTCAGAGATGAAACATTTTTGAGAAAGCCCAGAACTCTCAGAGATGCAGACCTATGGAGATGCTTGGTGTGTTGATAGAGAGATCAGAAGTCTAGACAAGGGTATTTTGGAGATGCAAAGCCCAGCAGATGTTGCCATATGCCTTCCCCTGATATGCTAAGCAAGTCAGAACCCAGAGTTGTGTCCCAGAGGAGATGCTTAGTGAGGAAAGCACTGACATCAGAAGCTGGAAGCAATGGAACCAGGGACAAGGACCAGCAGACACCAGACACATGTCTCTGCATGTAACAGACATCAAGGTCTTTCTTGAGTCAAGGTATCTTTCACTGGATGCCTTAGTTTGGACATTTTTATGGCCTTAGAACTATAAACATGTAACTTGGTAAATCCCCTTTATAAAAGCCAACCCATTTCTGGCATATAGCATTCCAGTAGCATTTAGCAAACTAAAACAAACTCCTAGAAGAAAATGTAGTGAAACATCTTCAGGACCTTGTATTAGCCAATGCCTTCTTGGACTTTACACCCAAAGAAAAAGCAATAAAAGAAAAAATAGATAAATGGGACTGCATCAAAAAACAAAAACAAACGAAAAAAACTATGGTTCTATGTGAACTCTCCCACCACCCAGGAAAAGTGTCTGTTGGCATTTCTCTTTTCTCCCATTTGATGTGGTTGTAGGTAACCAAGATGCAGTTTTCTGGAGGAAAGTGCAGGAAATTTTGATTGGCAGGTGACCAAAGAAGTGCTTGTTACCCTCATAACCTTCAGTTTTACTTCAGCCGCCCTCTGAAAACATATCCTTGATAGAATTTGAAATTTTGGCTATTTTTCTAGTTTGCCAGCTGCCATAATGCGAGATACCAGAACTAGAATGGCTTTTAAAAAGGGGAATTTGATAAGTTGCTAGTTTACAGTTCTAAGGCTGAGAAAATGTTCCAATTAAAGAAAGTCTATAAAAATGTCCAAGTTAAGGCACCAAGAAGAGGTTACCATAACTCAAGAAAGGCTGATGAAGTTCAGGGTTTTTTTCTCAACTGGAAAGCCATGTGGCCTACATGGTGACATCTACTAGCTTTCTCTCTAGGCCTCTTGCTTCATGAAGCTATCTGGGGGCATTTTCCTTCTTTATCTCCAGAGGTCGCTGACTGGTGGACTCTGGTTCTCTCATCATTCTGAAGCTTTCTCCAAAATGTTTCCTTTTTTAAAGGAAACAAACTCCTAGAAGAAAATGTAGTGAAACATCTTCAGGACTTTGAATTAGCCAATGTTTTCTTGGACTTTACATCAAGACCCACCTGGAATGGGTGGAGTCACATCTTCCTCTATTCAAAAGTTAATAACACAGTGGGGCAAGCCACATTTCTGTGGAGATAATCTAATCAGTTTTGCAATGTACAGTGCTCGATAGGGATTAGAAGAAACAGTTGCTTACACAAGATTGATTAGGATTAAAACATGGCTTTTGTAGGATACATAAATGCTTTCAAACTGGCACCACTATCAATAGAGTTAAATTGCTAAAATCAGTTGAAAATCTTGGTGTGAACTTTGTGAAAGGAAGTGAGCAATATCAGAATAAGTTGGAGGCTTAAATTCGAAAGCTCAAGTTTTCCTACAGAGAAAATTTAGAAGATAAATATGAACCAGGAAAAAGAGATTATATTTCTCACTTTATTTTGCACCTTACTTATTGCCAGTCTGAGGATCTTAGACGCTGGTTCATTCAACAAGAGATGGTTCTCCTTTGATTTCACTTCAGTATTTTATCTAAGGACGATATTCAAAATTTCTTAAAAGATAGCCATTTGCAGCTTGAGGCTAGGAGTGATGAAGAGAAGAATCTCCGAGAACGGGAGATTATTGCCTCATCACCAAGTTAATGGGGCTCAGTTAAAGTTTGAGTTAGTTTATAATATCCCTTTTGCTGATTCTCTGTTTTGAGGAAGGGAAGTCTATTTGGAAGATGGCTTTGTTTATGTACCACATAAGGACATTGTGACAGTCATCCTGAATGGATACAGAGCCAAACTGTCCAAGGCTTTGGCATTAATAGCCAGGTCCTCACCTGCTGTGCAGTCTGATGAGAGACTTCAGCTTCTGCTTAACCATCTCAGTCATTCCTCATTCCTACGTTGGTCAAGATTATATTATACAGAGAAATACTGGGAAGATTTTTTAGATCATATCGATTTGCTTTCTACAAAGTCTTTCCCACCCTGCATGTGTCAGTTACATAAAGCCTTGCAGGAAAATCACCATCTTTGTCATGGAGGTCGAAAGCAGTATAGTCTTTCCCTGGAGGGCATTGGCTTAACACTGGAATAAGCATTTCAGTTCTGAAGCAAGAATTTATCAGAGGAAAGGTGGATCCAGATAAGTTTGGGCTACTCTTACAACATCTCTCATAGCTATGGAAAGGAAGGCAAGAGGTACTCCTTTCAGTTGCCTCAAGATTATTCTGGCCAATCCACCAAACCAAGGGGATTATCGTGGGTGCCCATCCCATCACTGACCCAGAGCTGCTGAAGCAGAAGTTGCAGTCACACAAGATCTCTCCCGGAAGGATGAACCAGATTTTGGACTTAGTAAAGGGGCCACATTTACCAGGTAGCCTGTCAAGTACTTCGACATGATACATAATGTCAATGATTGTGGCTTTTCTTTGAGTCATCCTTATCAGTTCTTTTTGGAGCGCCAATGGATTCAAAATGGTGGTAAAGACGTTAAGAAGGAATCCATCCAACCAGAAACTCCTCAACCTAAACCAAGTGTCCAGAACACCAAGGGTGCATCATCTGCTCTGGCTTCTTTAAATTCCTCTCTGAAAATGGATATGGAGGGATTGGAAGATTACTTCAATGAATGATTCTTGAATAGAGAGCAGTGGGCCCCTTTGCCTATTGCAAAAGAGGGGTGTGTATAGACCATCTCCCTGCATTGGCCATGGATCAAGACCTACTGACCCTGGGGGACTAATGCTACTGAAGCTGACCTTTCCCTGTCTCTTCTTTATGTGAGTAAAGTGTTTTTCCATCCAAAATAATAATAATAGTAACAATAATAACCTTTAGTTTCTCAAAGGAATTTATCATGAAAATAAAAAGGCAACCCACACAATGGGAAAAAAAAAATGGAAACCACATATCTGATAAAGGATTAATATCTAGTATATGTAAAGAAATCCTTCAACTTAACAACAATAATACAAACAAACCAACTGAAAAGTGGGCAAAAGACTTGAACAGATATATATCTTCAGAGGAGATACACAAATGACCAGAAAGCACATGAAAAGATGCTCAGCATCATTGGCCATCAGAGAAATGCAAATCAAAACCATGAGATACCATTTCACACCCTTTAGAATGACTGCTATTAAAAAAAAACAGAAATTAAAAAAAAACAGAAATAAGACATGTTAGAGAGGATGTGGAGAAATAGGAACACTCCTTCCTTCATTGCTGGAGGCAATGTAAAATGATGCAGTCACTCTGTAAGACAATTTGATGGCTCCTCAGAAAGCGAAGTATAGATTTACCATATGACCTGGCAATCTCACTACTAGGTATATACCGCAAAAATTGAAAGCAGGGGCTTGAACAGATATTTGCATACCGACGTTCCTAGCAGCATTATTCACAATTGCCAAAAGATGGAAGTACCCCAAGTATCCATCAGATGATGGATGGATAAATAAAATGTGCATACACACGATGGACAATTGTTCAGCTGTAAAAAGGAATGACGTTCTGGTACATGCAACAACATGGATGAACCTTGATGACATCCTGTTGAGTGAAATGAGCCAGACACGAAGGATAAATATTGTATGATCTCATTGCTATGAAATAGAGCAAGCAAACTCATAGAGCAAAATCTGGAATGCGGGTTATCAAGGGGCAGGGTCGGGGTAGGAAATAGGGAGGTAAGGCTCGGAAATGTAGAGTTTCTATTTGAGATGATGGGGAAGTTTTGATAATAGATGGTGATGAGGGTAGAACCACAGTGTGAACATAACAGCACTGAATTATAAATTTGAATGTGGTTAAAAGGGGAAATCTTGGGTTGTATATATGGTATTAGAATAAAAATTTTTTAAAAGTACCTCAGCCTGTTCTTTATGTGCAGCGCGAGGAGGCAGCTTGATTTGGTGTGAGGAGTCCAGATCCACATCTGGGAGTAATCAGTACCAGTGACTCCGCCCTGGTTTTCCCTATCTGTAAGGCAGGGAGGAGTCCAGGCCTCAAACAACTCTGCAGGGGCTGACCCCTGAGGGGGGGTATGGAAATACAGTGGCTTGCTTATTATTAATAATGTTTCCTATTTTTTGCCTAGACTACCTCTAGTCTAGGCACTAGAGATACACCAAGGAACAAGACAGCTCGGTCTGCCCCCTCCTGGTTCACAGTCTAGATAAGCAGTGAGGGCACGAGCTGAGTGCCACTGCAGGGCCTGTGGGGACCCACAGGACAGTCTGGACAGGAGTGTGGCCACACTGAGGTTTGGTCCTGTCTGCTACGTGGTGTGGGTTCTCCTTTCTCAGCGTCCCCATTTATAAAATGGATTTGAAGCTTAAGACTCCCTCTGATGCTAAAAGTCTATGGTCGTGTGATACTGAGCTTTTTGTCATATGAACCTAAGTGAGCTTTTGCTCTTTTCTTTTCTTGGGTAGGACTTGGGGTCTGGGACATCTGCCCGTGGCTGAGAACTGGGGGACTGGGGAGCTTGAATATGTTCAGCATGGTACTTGACAGTAGGGTGACCTGCTCACATACATGTGAGGGGCGCTTGCTGACTGTGCCCTGCTGGGGCCACTTGCCTCCCACCCCTTCCCAGCCTGCCTGCCTGCAGGGGGTGACCAGGCAAGAGTGGGCCATGGAATAGCTCCCAGGTCAGAACTCTTTCCACTGCGGGGGGAGGCCAGAGCTGAGCAGGGTCAGCTGACCTGGGGGATCCCAATTTGGGTTAGGGTTATTTTGGGGGGTGTTGGGGGCCAGGAGGAGCAGACTGGAGTTTAAGCAAGATGGGAAATGGGGCGCCAGAGCCAGGGACAGCCAGAAGGAGTAAGTGGTGGCTGGGAGGAACCCACAGTCAGGGTGGAGACTTCCTGTCAAAACAGCCACTTATCCTGGCCGGAGAGTGCATTCCTTTTCCCCGGGAGATAAGTGGGCCAGATTTTCCTTTCTCAGGGCTCCTTTGAGCTGTAAGCTGCTAGGGCTGGCTGGTGGGGGGTTCTGTATCCCCTCAAGGGGGTCCCAGCTAGACCAGCTCATACTGCTGGCTCCCCTCAAGGCTCCCTGCATCCTTGGGCGAGCACAAGGTTTGAATCCCAGTTGCCTCTCTGTTCATCGGTTTCCTTACCTGAATAATGCACCTGCCCCAGAAGGCTGTTGTAGGGATCACACACCTGCATAAGCCCTTGCCTTGGGACAGGGGCACTCACTGCTATCACCCAGGATGCTTTGTTTCTCAGGACCTGTTCGAGCCTGTTATTAAATAGGGCTTTTTGAATGTCTTAGGCATGTGACGGTTCCATCCCCTCTAAGCCTGCCCAGGCAAAAATCTCCTCTCATCCTAATTCACTGACCCTAAGGCCATTATAAGAAAAGTTCATTGAGCTTTTATAATAGAGCCCATGTCAGCAGATAGAACAACTTCTTGCATGTTAGAAATCATTCTTCATCAAGAAAAGGTTCATTCTTCTGTTCACAAGTGAGGAATCCTTTCCTCTGAAGGAGCCCAGGACTGCCCAGCGTTGTAGATCTTCGGGCTTGGCAGGAGCCTCTCTGATTCCTGGACACTTTCAGCCATACCCCTCCCAAGCCTGGGGGTGGGGGCTGCTGCCCTGACCACCCCAGCCCCTACCCCCACTACCACACACACCAAAGGCAAAGGCTGAAACCCTTTCCCCCTCCACAGACACCAGGGCCTTTCAGCCTTGGGTTGCCCAGCCCTGGGTGCTTTTCTGCCCTGCCTCCCGCCTCTTCTCCCCCTGGGTGGAGGCCTTCCCCGCCAGGCCAGGCAGAGGCTCCAGGCTGCTCCTCCCTGGGCCGTCTGGGTGGGACTCCCATGGCCTCCTGGGGTAGGCCCAGCCCCGCTTCACATTTCTCTGCTGACCACTGCTGGACTTCCCAGCCCTCTGTGTGTTTTCCCTCTGGGTGGGGGCCTGGAAGCTGGAAACCCTGCTCACATCCTCTCCCCACCCTCCGCTGGAGAACTGAACTCACTGGGGCTGAAGCCAGAGAGGAGACTGTGGCCTGAAGAAGACTCCCAGCTCTGCCCAGACCCTTGTAGAGAAAGAAAGCAGTGCCTCAAGGCATGCCAGGAGGGCTGCCTCCAAATCAATCAGTATTTCTTCTTCCTTTTCTCCAGCCCTCCTCAGGTCACTGTCAAAACAGTCCATATCAATACAGCCCAATTCAGTTCAATTCAAAGCATTTTTATTGAGCACCTACAGTGTACCAGGACCCTAGGAATCTGCTCAACTGGAGGGCCCAGCAAATTGGGACTTACCCCAAATTGAACTCTGAATTAGGGCTACTGTTCCATTTTCAACTCTCCATGCCTTTTTTTTTTTTTCCTTTTTCTTTTTTTATTGTGGTAGCATATACACAACATACTTCCCATTTTAAACACTTTCAGGTATACAATTCAGTCGTGTTAATTACATTCACAGTGTTGTGCCAACATCACCACCCTTCATTGCCACAACTTTTAACCCCAGAGAGAAACTCTGTGCCACTTAATCTCCTTGCCTTTTGCACAATTGGCTCCCATCTCTGAACTCCTGTTTCCCCAGTTGTTAAAATGGACCAGTGAATTAGACTATGAAGTTTTTCTTATCACGCCCATTAACCTTTTATATCTGCACTAATGGAAGGCACTGATGACTCGAGTAAGACAAAGCAGCAGAAAATTAAAATAATGTAAAACCTTGTGGCAGTAATTGTAATTTGAATTGTTTTAGTTTGTTAACACGTAAACATGTAGTAATGAGTGTATTTCATGGTTGTGGAGGACATATTATTTTGACAGCCACAGAGGAAGGGAAGGGGGAGCAGGGAGGGAAGGGGCAGTAACAACAAGTTCTGGAAGCTAGTTTGGGATTTGACATCTGCCATTGGAAATCAATGATGTATTTTGGTTGGTATATCTGGAGTCTTGAGAATGGGCTTCCTGTTGGGGCAACTTTCAGAACTGGAAGCGTTCTGAAGAATCATCTATTACCCTGTTACTCCAGTGTAAAGTGTGGATAGGGAGCTCGGCCATCTTCTTGGTAGCTCATTAGGAATGCAGATTCACTGAGTCAAGAATTGTATTTCAAAGTTCAGTGGGGAAGGGGCCAGCCTACAGTCCCACCATGAGTGAGTCTGTGTCAGAACCAGGGCCCAAACCCAGGTATCCTGATTCCTGGTCCTTTCCTGTTTTGTTCCTCCCCCCACCCCCACCTTGCTCCTCAGAGATCTGCTCTGAGGAGCAAGATCTGCTGGGTTCTTGTGCCCATAAGGGAGCCCTATGCTCCATCCTCAGGAAGGAGGAACAGGGACTTCTCTCAAACCGGAGCTCTCAGTTTTGACTGGACCTCTTTGCTCCTTTCTGCTGACCCCTTGCATGGGAGCTAACATCAAAGCCACAGAGGAGGGAAAATTCCACTGACCAGCCCAGGCCCGCATGGGGCGCACTGGGTAAATGGCCCACCTTTTTCCACCTTAGACCCCTGGTTGGGCAGATCTGGAGAAGGGTGAGGTGAGGTGCTTGGGCAGGAACTCTGGGTGACTTGAGTGTCTGGGCAGGGCCCTTGGACATTCCCTTCCTTCCCCTTTTCATGGACCCTCTTGGTCAGGCCATTTCAGATTCCTTGCACCACTGCCCCCGCCCCCCACTCCAAACCCTTCTTCAAGCTGCAGATAGATCTCTGTCAGTGAGGCGGTGTCCCAGAATGGTCAAGGTCATGGCCGCTGAGCAGACCGTCCTGGATTCCAGTCCAGCCACACCCTTTAGGAGCACCTTAGGAGGAGCGGGTGGGTAAAGCACAAAAATTGACCTTGTGAAAGGCCCCAATTCACGTTACCATTAGTCCGCATTGTACTGTACTTCCTCCTTATTTGGGATCCTCAGCTCATTCTTGGTGACCTTCTCTTGCCCAGCCAGCACCCCGTTCATTTCCCCCACGACCCCTGGGCCTTGTCCTGGTATGTGTGTCCCTTCCCAGAGCCTCCGCCTCTCCTTTCCTTTTCCTTGCTTAGTTGCTCTTCCTGTGATCTCCCAGGCCCCACCCCTCCCTTTGGGTCTGGGCGGCTGGTCCCCTCCCTCCCTTCCTCTCTCCCGGGCCCTTCCTCCACTCTTTCTATTCCTGGTTGGACCAGCCTCTCCCATTGTCCGTTCCCAGGAAAGGGCCGTCTCGCTGGTCGAGGGGTGGGGGCCCGAGCCGAGGAGGAAAGCCAGCGCCGGAAGCCCCCGCCCCGAGCCCCGCCGCGCGCAGCCAGTGCCAGCGTCGTTCTTCTAAGTTAGTCAACAGCTTCACCCCGACACCCACCAGCGGAGGCCGGTGACTTCCCGGCAGCCTCTTCTAATTTCAGGCGACCCCGAAGCCCGGGTGGGGAAAGGAGGGGAGGGAGCCACAGGTGCCCCGGAAAGCTCCTCGGCAGTGACCTCCCCAGAGGCGGCCGGGACCTTGGGCGCGTCTGGGGTATTGGGGGCGCGGGCCCAACCCTGCCCTGCAAGGGCTGCTCTTTTTCCCCCCCTCTTGTGACCCCGGCTGACTGCCGCTGGCGGGGTAGGGGCGGGTGGGGTTCCATGAGCGCCCCTTGGGGGCAGACGGGTAGGTCCCTCCCACCACAGCCCATTGGCAGCATCTCCAGAAGCAGGAGTTGCCCAAATTCTGGGTGGAAAGGGCAAGCCCTTCCTGCAGAGGGACCTTCAAGTACTTTCCTTCTGCCAGTTCCTGCCGCAGTCTAGTGATTTGTTATCCCTCTCTCTCTCTTCTGTTCTGTTTTTGTTCTTCCTAAAACTGTACAGCTCAGATGGGACCAAAGTATTTTTGTTCGTCGGATACAAAACCAGATGTTCAGGTCAAGCTCCAGATACCTTCAGATGTAGCAGCTTCATATGTGGAAGCTATCCCAGCTGAGAGGACCCTAGTCCAATCCCCTATTTTATCGGCAGAGGAGAGGCCCACCCACAAGGCACAAGACTCTTTTTGAGGTCAAGACACAAGCTTTGGAAGCTCCTGGGGAAACTGCTTCAGGATGAATTGCAGGGAGACAGTATGGCAGATAGAAAAATTTGAATTCGGACAGAAACTGGATGCCAGGCTGGGCACTGCCTCCCCCCAATTGCACAAGCCCCAGCCAACAGCAGACCCCTGTGGGCATGACCTTGCATAGGGGCTCTGCCTGCCCTCCGCAGGGGGAGAGGGAGGGAGGATGCAGTGATCACGGGGCGGGGGGGTGGGGGGGCTGTAGGGGAGCCGTACTGCATGCATCTTTCTGTGAGGAAGCGTAGTGCCCGGCACCAGGGCCTGGCATTCAGGAGAGAGAATGTGGCCCCACAGCACAGGGAGAATATGGAGAGGCACAAAGAGTGGGATTTTTACATCAGGCAGGTCTGGTTATGTGACCTTGGATGAGAGTCTTCACCTTTCTGAGCCCCACTCTCACCTCTTACGTTGCAGGATGGTTGTGAGGGTCAAGGGTGACGTCATAAAGGGCTTAGGGCAGTGACCAGCACACAGGAGGTCCCCGGGCAAATGTCATGCGTCATTATTTTCAGTGGGGGCACCTGCCCACCCCCTGTGCGCACAGGAACCACAGTACGAAAATGTTATTGACCATGTAACTCTTGGGTCTGCTGTTATCCTGGAGGCAGGGTTTGGAAAGTTGAAGCTGAATGCAGACAGGCTTCAGAGGTCTGGGAACCCACAAATGGTATGGAAAATATGGTGTCTATGGGGAGAGAGGCCACAGATTTCAACAGATTCTCAAAGGAATCCTTGACGAAAAGAATTAAGAGACTTTGGTTTGGAAGCCCAGCAAGCAAGCAACAAAAGCATGGTAAGAGGCCGTGGCAGTGGGTGTCTGCCTCCACCCTGTGCCCTGCATGTGACCAGCTGACCTTGCACCAGGCCTCAGCTAGCAAGTGAGAGCCAAGAAGGGAGATCTGTGCCTGATCGGGCCACCTGTTCTGCATAAGCTTGAGGTCTAGATGGACCACTTGAAAGGGGTTCGGGAGAGGGATTGGAGCCCCCGGAAGCACAGTGATTGATGATGGAGTCAAGTCTCTGTGGGGACCGGCTCGGGAATGGGGGGGCCTAAGGCGAGAAAGTGGGGGGCCTAAGGCGAGAGAGTGGGACACTGTGAGCCATGAGGGCTGGAGAAGTAAGGGCAGAAGAAATGAGGCCTCTGCGGCTCCTCATCCACTGCAAAGTGGCACAGGTGAGTGATGTACTGTGGAGTTCCGTGTCCTGCCTCAGTGGGCTTAAAAAGTTAGAAATTACCTCTCTAGGCCCCAAATTCCAATTTGAGGGTTATCACTAAAGATGCTACCTGAAAACCTGCTAAGCCTCAGACTGTGGGCCAGGGAGGATGAAGAGAGACCTGTTCCCCTCTCCCTTCTCATTTAATGCTCCATTTCTTCCCCAGTATGATTTCCTTATTTTATTGCCGTGTCTTACTTAGTTTTTTTCATAAACCACCTCAAATCATTTCGGAAGCAAATAGAATATACATAGAAAAGGAAAGAAAAAAAGAAAAGCTCCTGGAGAGGATGGGGTTTCGGTTATGGAGTATTGTGTGTGCTTTTCTGAAAGAAATCTTTTTTTTTAATAAATGGGTTTTGCTCATTAAAGAAAATGTAGAAAATTTGTAAAGAAAAAAATAAAACAGAAAGAAAAAAAAAACGTTGTCCATAATTGCATTTTACAGACAACCATGGTTAATATTTTGGTATATTTCCTTCTAGTTCAAATTCAAATTTTTAAAAAATTATAAATGGTATCCAGTTTTCTTAATATTATATCCTATGTAACATGGTCAGTTTTCCACAGTACTGCAAGTTCTTCTGAAGCATTTAAAATACATCAGTCTCTCATAGTTAAGCATTTAGACCCCCCAATTTTAATTATTATGAACAAAATATTGACAAACACTAAAGTTCATGTTTATGTTTATGAACGTGGTCCATAAAGTTCTTTTCAAAGTTAAGGTTATTTCTCTGAGAAAGATTCAGAGCCGGCATTAGCAGGGGAGGACCAGGGTCAGCAGTAGAGTCCACAAGAGTGAGCGCTCATGGACGTGTGAGGGCCGCGTTCATAGCGGCTGCTGCGCAGAGAGGGCAACTGAGGCAGGCCTCCTCCCCATAGCCACGTGACAGCCGAATGACTCATTCTCACCGCGGCTCTCGGTGGTGGGATGGAGGTAGGGAAAGCTTCCCAGGGACTCATCTGCTGGGCCTGAAATCCTCTACCTCTCCAGGCTGAGCAGGACAAAACCCTTCAGGCCTGGTGACCAATGCTCCCCTCTGTCAGGGCTACCTCTGGGGCTGTCGAGATTAATGGGGTCTGATGAAGTGTTTATGTCCTGCATGGCTGGCCTCTGCTCAGATGTGCTCTCAGACCTGTACAACTTTCCAGCTTGGCTGAGCTCAGTTCCAAGGCAGGCTGAGCTGGTTTTCTCCTCAGAAAGGCTGGTCAGTGGGGTCAGCCAGCGGATGAGCTAAAGTTAACTTAGCTATTATTGCTTTTTTGTTAATGAGAGGAGGACCATCTGTGAAGCTGCCAAACCATTCAGAACTGTTGCATAGTACTTGGGATTTAATGTCCCAGGACAAATTTTGTGTTCAGACAAAAGAAAGAAATTGACAGTGATTTTCAGTTCTGACTGGACTCCCAAGGGTCTCTTGTGCTTCACTGAGCTTTAATTTTATTATTTTTTTCAAAAAATATTTTTCCTATGAAGTTATGAATCTTGGAAGCTGTGAGAGACCCTGGTGATCTCATTGGACTCATCAGTGTAGCAGGAACTCTCTTCTGGGCAGGGAAGCTTAGGTTGAAGTTAAGCCCTGAGGTGGGTGGAGGAAGAGGCTTGCAGAGATTATGTCACCACAGCTTTTAAGGGTCAGCTATTGAGTGAAAGTTCAAGACCCATTCTACTCGTTTGCAGGGTTTGAGGACAAAGGTTGGTTTCTCTTGGGTTGCAGTTAACAGGAACAAACCAACTCATTCTCAGAGATGACATTCAAAGTTTGGATATCCTGGGTGTGACTGAGCCCGAGAATTTTGACTTTTATTTGTAAATTCCAGAGCCTGCTATACTAAGCATGCTCTTAGGTGCTGTTCAGAGTGACCTTCCACAAAGAAGCAAAGTGCCTATAAGCTGGAAACCACTTGAAAAGGCCTTGTTAAAGTCAATGTAAAAAAAATATCTAAAATGCTTTGAAGAAACCAGATCTGAGATGTTTCTGATATAAAGTAGTCTGTGAATAAGCCAACCTGAAATCTTGGAAGTCAGATGTAGCTGAGAGATCTAAGAGAAAGATTCTTTTCAATATGACCCATATTTCCACCCCCCTACCATGTGCCAGATGGAGTGCTTGGCTCTTGGGACAGTGATGTTTAAGAATGGTTTTCTTGTCTTGAGGAGCTCGTGGTCTAGAAGGGGAAAGACCCAATATGGCTAATCACAGTACCAAAACCATTTAGGAGGGAGTAACTGACTCCCTCCTAAATGATCAGGGAATTGTAAAGCCCAAAGGAAGCAACATCTGAGCTGGGCTTGAAGAGTGAGTAGAGTTTTGATGCTGAGAGCTATGGGAGAAGTGTCTGGAAGGTAGGGGCACAGCCTGAGCAAAGACAGAGGTGGATATTAGTGGGGTTCTTGGGAGGAGTCATCTATGAGACTGTTGGGGTGGGCGGAGAGGCATAGGATGAATTGGAGATGGTACGCTGTTGCCAGCTCATGCAGGGCTGTGATATTCATCTTAAGAAGTCTGAACTTAATTCATCAGGTAATAGGACCCATGGAAGATTTTTGAGCAGGAAAGTAACTTACAAACCTCAATTAAAATTTTTTCATTAAAAACAAACACATACAAGTGTAACTACTGCTAAAAATAGTAGAATTAAAAAAAAAAAGTGTATCACCTGTAACAAATTTTCCACACCAATGCCAGTGGTGGTGGTGGGGTGGTTTTGGGGAATCCTGTATTTTATGCATGTTGTTCTATAAACCACAACTTCTCTAATGAAAAAAATTTAATAAAAAAAGATATAACCCCAAAGGCATTTATTTCTCAATCTGACCAGGAGTGTTGTGAATATTATGCACAATGAATTAAAAGATGCTTTCTTGGAAAATAACAGATTTCTGCTTACCTGAAACAAAAAACATGTCCAAAAACCGCTTTATTAAATATTTTAAATGCTTCATTTAAAAGAGCTGATTTATTCAGAAACTCAGTGACAAGAAACCTGGATTTCTAGATCTAGTTCTAATAATTAGGTACGTGACAATGCCAGTCATTTAATCTGAATTATAATCTCTTTTTTTTGTATCTGTTATCCCTAATACATGGCAAATTACCTAAGGATAAAGTTGTCTACCTTAGTTGGCACAGAATAGATGTTTAATAGATGTATTCATTCAACTGAAAAAATACAAATATATAAATACATGCTTATTGAAAGACTTTTAAGCTATACTGGTCTATAAAACAAAAAAATGAAGATGCTTCCTCTCCCAGAGGTAGCTACTGTTCTCCTTCACATCCTTTTCAACTACTTTCATCTATATAGATGTGGACACACAAAAGTCACGCCCTAGAAGTGGGAAAGAAGTTGTTTCTGTCAGACCTTCTCTCTCTTTCTCTCTCTCTCTCTCTCTCTCTCTCACACACACACACGCCGTTTAATGTTTAAAGTTATATAAAACAATCTAGGGATATCTGTGTTTTAACTTACCCCTTTACTCACTTTGCTCTCTTTATTATTTCAGAGCATGGTTTTGTTGGATATTCACCAGAACTGCTACAGAACAACAGTCTGCCAGATTACAGCCCTGGAGAGTCTTTCTTCACCGTTTTTGGGGTATTCTTCCCAGCAGCTACAGGTACTGTAGTTTGGGTTCTTTTTATTCTCACGTTGGGAATAGAGATGCTTGGTTCTTCCAGACTTAGTGTCATCATTCGCCTGCATGTGCTCTTAAATGTGTATCTGACTCTAGGAGCTGGACTTTGCTTTAACTAAGAATTTATTATTTTAACAGAGAATGTGCTTTTATGATTCCTGAAGACTCCCATCATGATTTGATCTTTCTTGCCCTTATATATTGACATCCCTTGGCCAAGTTAATAAAGGGACTAATTTTCTTAGGACTAAACAGGATGAATTTCTGAGCAGGACAAGCTGCCCTCTTCACACTTGAAGACATACCTGGTCTGAAAACCCCCATTCTCCCTACCTCCAGTTGTGCATCTTCTCCCAGAGGGCAGAGAAATACTATTATTACCTTTCCTTGATGTACTGGATGCGGATTAAGCCAGGATCCTGTGGGTAGTGACAGAAGCTCCCTTACCCTTCTCCACTCTTCTGCTCCCCATTGGCCATCGAGGAAGCTTTGAGAGCTGAGGTCCCTAGAGAACACGTGCCTCATACTCAGTGCCCTGGCCAGAAAGCAGTAAGATAGCATGCTGACCAAACAATCCCTAGGAAGTTAAGGATTGAGCTTGTTCCCAGGGCACAAGACTCAAAAACAGTTATTTCACTCTTGATTAAGGTTGTGTTGATGACTGATTTTGTCTCCTTTTCTTCTTTTCCTCTTCCCTCTGGCTTCCTACATACAACTATTTCCTTACTCATTATCCATTCTCTTAATAGGATTGGGGGAGTAAGAGGAGGAAAGCAAAACTAGCAATTTTGCTTCATTGATTTGGTTCTTAGAAAAGGTTTTATGCAAATAGGGGCTAAAACCCCTCTGTAGGATAAAGTTTGTGGATTAGATTTGGGTTTCAATGAACTGTTTTCCTTCCCTCCCTTACCTTCTTAATTTAAAATATCTTCTTTGTTCCTTTGTTCAGTATATTGATAGTTTCTGTTTATCTTCAGGTTCATCACCTCTTTTTTCTGTCATTTCCAATCTGTTGTTAAGCCCATCACAATGGTTTTTCTTCAGACAATTTTTTTTCAGTCCTAAAATTTCCATTTGATTCTTTTTAATGGTTTTTTATTTCTCTCATGAGAAATTCATCGTTATAAATTTCTATTTGGTCTTTCGTTATTAGCATACATTCTTTTGCATCCTTGACCATAGTTATCTTAGTTGCTTTAAAAATCTTTACTAATTTCAGTAGCTGGATCATCATAGAATTAGTTTCAACTGATTGCTTTTTCTCAAGGTTTAGGTCATGTTTTCTATTTCTTCATGAATCTAAGAATTTTGGAATGCATTCTGATCATTAGTGAATACTATGTTGTAGATACTCTGGATTCTGTTATATATTCAGCTGAAGAATCTTATTATTTTTTTTTTTTTTTGCTTAAGTAAGCAGTTAACTTAGCTGGACTTATACTACAAACTCTGCGTCCTGTCTTGTGGAGAGCAGCAGAAATCTGTGTTCAGTATTTTTTTGTCTTTAGCTGGGCTGCTTGGAATTTGTCCCATGCCTATATATTTCAGGGATCAGCCAGAGGTATTGACAGAGTTTATATATCGAATCTAGGACTCCTCTCTCTTTTCCAAGATTTCTCCACTTGCTTTCTAGATTCTCTGGTAGCTCTGAAGGCTGTCATGATTTTTCAAGCCAGTAAAATTGCAAGTTTCTATCAGAGTTTGGGCCTCCTGTGTGGTGCAGCATGTCCCTCAGATAAAAAGCTGAAAAAAAATGGAACAAGACAATACAAAATAAAACAAGAAACTCACTCAGTAGGTCCTTTTCTTCCAAGTGTAAATCTGCCCTTCATTTTTAACTGCTTGTGTTCACCCAGGTAGTTGCTTTTAAATCGTTTTTTAGAATTTTTATTTGTTTTCTGTGGAAGGATTAGTCCAATATAGCTACTCTGCCATTACTGGAAGCAGAACCTCCTCCTTAGTGATTGAATCTTGACTGGGTCTACTTTTTCTGTTTTCTGAAATCTTTGAAATTAGAGCATATAATAGTAAGGCTAAGTCAAAGTCATATGGTCCTGACATCACCTAGACCAAATTTGTATCTTACCTCCTGGAATTTCCATCTAAATTCACCTGGCATGTCTAAGCAACTATAAAATGACACAACTAAGAGTTATAACTACTAAGTCCAATAAGGAGATAAAATGAAATCATTAAAAACTCAGATCAGGGGCAGTGCGTTGGTGGCTCAGTGGCAGAATTCTTGCCTGTCATGCCGGAGACCCAGGTTCAATTCCCGATACCTGCCCATGCAAAAACAAAACAAAATAACCTCAAGTCAAAAGAAGGCAGAAAAAAGAGAGAACGTGGAAAAAAGAAAAGATGATACACAAAGAAAATAGCAAGATAGGAAATTGAAACCCAACCCAACCGTAAGACCAAAAAGCAAATAAATATAAATGATCTACACACTGCAATTTAAAAAGCAGAGATTCAAGATGGGCTAACAAAAGTAAGATCCACTTATATGTTGCCTATAAGACCCATTTTAA
Source organism: Tamandua tetradactyla (assembly GCF_023851605.1). Taxonomy (NCBI): domain Eukaryota; kingdom Metazoa; phylum Chordata; class Mammalia; order Pilosa; family Myrmecophagidae; genus Tamandua; species Tamandua tetradactyla. Next base: position 19,771,647 of record NC_135336.1, read on the forward strand.
CTTAAAACCACAAAGAAGTTAGAATTAAAAGGATGGAAAAAATATAACTTGCTAACACTAACCTTAAAAAAAAGTGGAAGTGGCTAAATAAAATATCAGAAAAAGTAAATTTATGAGCAAATAATATTACCAAGGATAAAGAAGATTATTTCATAATGATAAGGGATCAATTTATGAAGAGACTATAGCAATCCAAAATATTTATGGACCCATGACAGAGCTCAAAATATATGAAGCAAAACTGATAGAACTGTAAGCAGAAATAGATAAATCCACAATTATAACTCTATGTGATATCAATGCTCTAGTCTCAATGATTGATAGAATTTGTAGAAAAATAAGGATATAGAAATCTTCAACATGTATCAGCTTGACCTAACAATAGAATACAAACTCTTTTCAAGTGTATGTAGATTATTCAACAAGATAAACCATATTCTGGGCCATAAAAAATGGCTTAATAAAGTTAAAATTATACATCGTACAAAGTATGCTCTTTGATCACAATGCAATTAAATTGGAAATTTATAGGAGAAAGATATTTGGACACCCTTGGTCCCCCAAATTTTGAAACTAAAAAAACAACAGTCAAGGTTCAAAGAAAAAATGAAAAGGAAAATTAGAAAGTATTTTGAACCGAATTAAAATGAAAACACAACATATAAAAATTTTTGGTGAGTGATTCCCAGTGCCTGGCCATGAAAAAACAAACATATTAGAATGAAGAAAGTTCTCAAGTCAGCTTCTCAGTTTTAGGAGAAGCAAAGCAAATTAACCCAAAGTAAGCAGAAGAAAGGAAATACCAAAGATCATATATTTGAAAAAGGGGCAAAGCAGATTCATTGGAGAAAGAACGGATTTTTTCAATAGGTGGTGCTGGAATCAATGAAATAGAAATTAGGAAAACAGTAGTGAAAATTAATGAAACCAAATGCTGGTCTTTTGAGAAGATTAATAAAATTAATAAAGCTCTAGTCAGACTGATCAGAAAAAAAGAAGATATAAATTGCCAATATCAGGAATGAGAGAGAGAGGTGTATCACTACAGATTCTATAGGTAGTCAAAGGAAAATAAAAGAATCTTAGAAATACCTTCATGCCAGTACATTTGACACCTTAGATGAAATGGACAAATTCCTTGAAAGACACAAACTACCAAAGCTCACAAAAGAGGAAGTAAAAAATATGAATGACCTATATCTATTAAAGAAATTGAATTTGAAGTTTAAAATTCCCATAAAGAAAGTTTCAGTCTTAAATGGCTTGACTGGTGAATTCTACTAAGCATGTAAGAAAGAAATAATACTAGCTTTATACGACTCTTACAGAAAATTGAAGAGGAGTAAATGAATACTTCCCAGTTTTTTCTGTGAGGCTAGTATTACTCTAATACCCAGCACAGACAAATATGTTACAAGAAAACTATGGATTAATATCCTAATGAATACAGATCCAGAAATTCTTAACAATTTTTTAGGGGGGAGGTGGAGCAGGTTCTGGGAATCGAACCCAGGTCTCCGACATGGCAGGCGAGAACTCTACCACCGAGCCACCATTGCCTGCCGTCTTAACAAAATTTTAAGAAGTCAAACAATATACAAGAAGGATAATATATCATCACTACATAGATAGAACTTATCCGTAGGATGGAAGATTAGTTTAACACTTAGAATCATTTAATGTAATTTGCAGATTCCCAGTCAATATAAGTTAACAGAATAAAGGAGAAAAATCATTTGATCATCTCCACAGGTACAGAAAAAGCATTCTGTAAAATTCAATATGCATTCTTGATGAAAACTCTCAGGAAATTAGCAACAGAGAGCATGGTAATGGTGTAAAGCAAATAGAATAGAATAGAGAGTCCAGAAAAAGACTATATATGGTCAGTTGACTTTTTAAAAGGGTACAAAGGAAATTGAGTGGAAAAAGGGTAGATTTTACAACAAATGGTGAACATTTGTTGGATAACCACATGCCAGAAAAAAACTTGGATTTATACTTTGCACTATATACAAAAATTACCATGAAGTGTTTGATAGACTTAACTATAAAACCAAAACCTATAAACATCTGTAAGAGAGTATAGGGGGAGACCTTTGCGACCAAAGATGTCTTAGATGTAGTACCTAAAGCATGATGTATTTTAAAAATTGATAAAGTAGACTTCATAAAAAAAGAATTTCTGTTCTTTGAAAGATACTGGTAAGAAATTGAAAGACAAGACACAGACTGAGTGAAGACATTTGCTAATACATTTCTGATAAAGGATTTATATCCAGAATATATGAGTTTGTGTGTGTATATGTGTATTTCTAAAACTCTCAAAACTCAATAATAAGAAAACAACAAAAATTTTTAAATGGGCAAACTATTTGAACAGAAACTACACCAGAAAAGATCGATGGATGGCAATAAACTCATGAAAGAGACTCAGCATTTCTCTTTAGAGAAATAGAAATCAAAACCACAATAAGATATCCCTTTACAGGCACTAGAATGTCTAGAATTAAAAACACTGATCATACCAAGTGTTGACAAAGATGTGGAGAAACTGGAACTCTCATACTTCTGATGGGAATGTAAAAGGAATGGTACAACCACTTTGGGAAACATGCAGTTTCTTAAAAATTAAACATACGCTGTTTGATAACTATAAATAACTATATCACTTCTAGTTATTTATGGAAGAGAAACAAAAGCATGTGTCCATAAAAAGAGTTGTAGGCAAAAATTCAAAGTAGCTTAATTTGTAACAGTCACAGGCTCAGCAAAGATTTCTGCTTCCTCAAGTGGCTCAGAAGCAGCAAGAGAGCAGAAGGGACCTGTAGATAGATAGTGGAGAACCTGGCTCTGTGGACAAATGATGAAAGGCCAGATCCTCCCTAACATTCCTTGATATTGTATATTTTCAGATAGTGACATGATTTTTTAATTTCCTCTGTTTTCCCCTTTTCTTTCCCATCCAAGAGAAAGCTGATCTATATTTTATGGTCTTCGGGGAAGATAAGAGGCAGGAAGGAAGCAGAATTTGCCTAGATGGTGTTTTGGCTTCTGTTTTTCAAAAGCCTGGGCCCTTAAGAGATTTAGAAGTTTGAAGAAGTAGAAACGATCAGCAGAATGGCTGCGGAGAGCAGTGGGGAGACAAGAACAGAATCTGTTATATAGTTTGTAGGATCCATTGAAAAAATGAAAAGATGGGTCCCCTTTTTCAAAACTTATTAAGAATTTCAAGCTGATGACAGCAGAACATTCAACTAAGCATAGGGCTCTTCGGAGCACAAAGCCCAGTGTGACTGCATAGGTCCCACACTTAAGAAGTCGGCCTTAGAGTGTCCCCCATATGCGAACAGAAGATTGCACCTGGAGTTGGTAGGGAGTGCAGTGGGGACCTGGGCTCTGCTCCCTGGCAGCCCTGGTGGGGATCCAGCAAGACCGCAGAAGGGAGGGTGTGAGAAGTAGCGAGCCTTCCCTCAAGCACTTCTCCCTCCAGGCAGGAATTGACTGTGGCCTGAAAGTTGAAGATGCCCCCCAGTAACCCAGGATCAGATTTGAACTGGATTGACTTGGGTTCAGCTAGTCCAGTGACTCTCAATTTTTTTGTCTTTTTAATCCACATTCCTTTTGATAATCATACTAAAAATCTCTCATCACCGGAGATTCTGATGCGATTCCCTGAACCAGGGAGGGGTGGCTTCCTCATTCCTTTGTAAAAGATCATTGGCTAAGAATATTTGCCAAACTTTATTTTTGATGGCTTAAATGATGAAAATAGGATGGGCCACAGTGGTTCAGCAGGCAGAGTTCTTGCCTGCCATGTCAGAGACCCAGGTTTGATTCCCAGTGCCTGCCCATGCAAAAAAAAGAAAAAGATTATTTTGTAATATACCAAATATAAAATTACAGTATTGAATAAACTTTGTCGAACTCCACAGGCTTCTCTACCTCACCCCTCAGCCCAACCAGATTGCAAATCATTGATCTGCTCCTTTCGTTGACCAGGGAGGAAAGGAGAGCGCAGGGAGCTGATGAAGGACTGGCTGAAGGTCACACAGCTGATTAGTGACAGAGTTGGGCCATCAGCCTGCTATGGAAGGCTGCCCTACTCTTGTTCTTTCTTTGTTTACCAGGGGCCCAAATATAAACACAATAGGTGAGATGAGCGAGTTCTATTACTTGGCTTTCCCCTGGCTGATGTTCCTTTAAGCTACGAAAAGCATGGATGATTGACAGTTTCCATGGTGACAGATTTGCCAAGGATTAGCTCTGAGTGAGTCACGGCCATGGCTCCCTCCAGCACCATCCTCTTCTGGAACAGAAGAACCTCCAGGCTGTGGAGAGGGGAAAGGAGTTCTGAAGAATACTCTGTCCCCCCAGCCTAACTCCCCTGTCTCTGGCTAGAGACATATTATTTAAGTTATTTCAGATATTTTATCCCAAGGGTAGGTGATTCCTGGGAGGAGCAGCTGAAGGTTAGGTTTGGAGTCTCCTCTGGATTTATGAAGTGAGTCCTTCTCTCACACTCCACTCCAGCACGCCCTGTGGTGGTGGTTGGAGGGGCGGGGGTGGGCATGGGGGTTGGAGTCTTGGAACAGAGTTTGCATTTGCTTGTTTCTTGAAGCGTTTTCCTTCTCCAACCCACACCACCAAACTTTCCTTGAAAAACAATATCTTGCCTTCAGGGTTTTCACTTACAGACAGCCACTCTGGGAATCCAGGGCCACAATACAAGAAGGAACTAAGAAATGGAAATTCAGGGGGACTAATACCAGTCCTGTGAAGTCATATAAACGTTGTTCCCAGATCCTAAACACCCATTGGAAGGAATAAGGACCTCTTTGACCACAGTCAACAGTCATGGGCCTGTGGTTGACCACACCCAGCAAACAGCAAAAACACATTTTGGAAAAGAAACAGCCTTTACCAGAATGTTCATAGTCTCCTTTGTGGCCAACAGCTGTGCTGTTTCTTTAATCCCTGTTGACCTCTCTGGACCTGAATCCCTCAGTGCTGGTTTGAAAGGATGTATATGTCCCCTAGAAAAGCCATATTTAATCAAAATCCCATTTCATAGAGGTAGAATAATCCCTATTCAATACTGTATGTTTGAAACTGTAATCAGATCATCTCCCCGGAGATGTGATTTAATCAGCAGTGGTTGTTAAACTGGATTAGGTGACGACATTTCTATGCCCATTTGGGTGGAGCCCTATAAAAGAGGAAACATTTTGAAGAATGAAGGAGATTCAGAGAGAGCAGAGCCACATAGCCATGAGAAGCAGAGTTCATCAGCCAGCGACCTTAGGAAATGAGGAAGGAAAATGCCCCCCGGGGAGCTTCATGACACAAGAAGCCAGGAGAGAAAGCCGTGTTCGCCATGTGCCCTTCCAGCTGAGAGAGAAGCCCTGACTGTGTTCACCATGTGCCTTCTCACTAGAGAGAGAGACCCTGAACTTCATTGGCCTACTTGAACCAAGATATCTTTCCATGGATGCCTTAGATTGGACATTTCTGTAGACTTGTTTTAATTGGAACATTTTCTCGGCCTTCGAACTGCAAACTAGCAACTTACTAAATTCCCCTTTTTAAAAGCCATTCTGTTTCTGGTATATTGCATTCTGGCAGCTAGCAAACTAGAACACCCTCTCATGCGCACATGCCCTGGGAAGCTCCAGGACTCCGTTGGACCCCTCTGGATTGCCTGGCTGTCTCCAGGCCTCCATCCCTGGTTGCTCCTGTCCTTAGGGATGATCATGACCTCTTGGGGCCATCAGTGCCTTCCCCTACCTCCTCCATTTCTCTCCTGCCTGAGCCACCCCTGAGGTCTCCTTACGAGTTGTGTCTTGTGGATGAGAGGACCAGGATCCTCTGAGCCGAACCTGAATGGGATCTCCAGGTTTAAGGAATAGAGAGGCCCAAGTAAGGACAGCCTGGAGATGAGGTCCACCCCACTTCATCCTGATGGACCTGTGTGCAGCAACAGGGGAGAGAAAGGAAGCTCTATAACCATTATGCATATTTATTTTTGTAATTTTATTTATAAAATTAACATTTTAATTACACTTTTTATATTTCTATAATGATTATTATCATTTTAGCAACCTATTACATTAGGCACTGTGCTGAGCACTTTACATCCAGTCTCTCATTTACACTTCACCACAATCTCATTGGTTCTATAGGATGCACATTTACTATGAAACTAATGAAACTTAGGCTTCTGGGTCCCTCGTTTGTATGAGCTCCTTTCAAGGCCCTGTTTCTATTTTTGTATTCATAATTTTGTATTTTTAGTAAGCTTCAGGCCCAAAAGAATATGGACCCATCCATGGGACTAACCCCATTTTAGAAATGAGGAAATGCTCAGGTTAAGTTATTTTCCCAAGGTCACCCAGAAAATAAGGGATGAACCCCTTTTTTTGCACGTACTCCGGAGAGGATGCTGGAAGAGAGAACACATACTCCCTTGTCTGGGGCCACCCCCACCCAGGAGCCAATGAATCCTGCTTGAGTCCTGGCATCTGAATGCCCCATTATTTGACACTTGTCTGTCCAGCAGAATCTCTAAAGCATTGATACAGAAGGAGACTGACAAATTCTGCCTTCGAGAATAGAGGACAGAGGGAATGGAAGATTTCTATAAGAACAGCTAAGTACACAAACTAACAAGCCAGATGTGGGGAAGGAGCAGGGTTTGCAAATCAGAAGGAAGGTAAGGGGATGGCAGACCCAAGTCTTTAGGAACCCATCCTTCCTGGTGGATTCAATGACAGCAGACATTTATTTAGCACCTATTAAGTGCCTTATAAATGCTAATTCTAAGTTTACAACAGCCCTGAAGGATTAAGTCGCTCCACTTGGACACACGGTGCCTGAGCTCCACGAGAGAGAAGTGGTGAGGTTTCAAGGTTTCATTTGTAATTCTCTTCAGATGAAATGTCAAAAATATTGGAAAGGCAGAATCATAGTAGTGTCCCCATTTGCAGAGGAGGCTCCGAGCCACTGTGCTGCTGCTGAACACTAAAAGAATTCTTTCTTTCATTAAAAAAGTCATCTTATAAGACTCAGACACTTTTATGTGTGCTTGTTCTATCTTAATGAAAAAGAAAAATAACAAATATGAACCTAAAGAAAGAAAATGGGCAACAGAGAAACTATTAAGCCATAGATGGAAAGGAAATACTAAAGAGTTTCCAAAGGCATGGATTTGGATGGAGAGTGCCCGGGAGGAATCATGAAGGTTCCTAGAGAAAGGGTAAGTAGTCCTTTGATGGACAACTAAAAGCTGTGGGATGTCCCAGGAAAGCCTAGGAAAATTCAGGTCATTTTTCCCCCTTTACTAATCCTCATTTTCAGGAACAAAAAAAAAAAAGGAAAAAGAAAACTGAGGACAGGAGTGGGATTGTGATCACTGGGACAAGTAAAGACTCTGATAATATGTGCGCTCTAGTTGACTGAGAGGGCAGAGAGAAGAAGGAAATGACCCATCCTCTCGCAAATGTTGGTAATTAAGTGGTTGCTTGACACTTCTACTGAGCATTTTATCCAGGAGTTTATTTTCTAGACGTATACGAAATCATGTCCTCTCTGGGCCCTCCACAGCTGTCCTGCCACCCGATACTGAAGCGGGGCGCTAACCCCCAAGTCCCCTATTCACCTGGTGTCATCCACCCAAACTGCAGGCTGCGGTTGACACTGGAGGTTTAGCCTTACGGACCTGAACTGGTAAAGTGGTGGCCAGCATCATCATGCTTATGAATTAAAGCCCTGGTAACAGAGCTGTGCTAAAAGACCAAAAACCCTGGGTGGAAGACGAAGTTGGAAGCATTTAACCGTATTGAGGAAGCGGTTACCTAAGTCACGTGGTCGCAGTGTAAGCCCATGCCTTCGGATCCTGATACAGGGAGAACATGTGATTTGGGGGCAAAGCAATTCACTGCTTCTTGGAACCAGCAGTTTAAAACCCACGGGGAAGGGAAGTGGCCCCCGCCAGGCACAGACCCCTGATTCGGAGCTGGTGACGGAAGTGTCTGTGGGTAAACCTTTGCGTAATGCTGATAATAACTGCTAAGTTCAGCCTTCTTGTGGGGGAGGTAACCCCAAATTAATCATGCAGTTCCTCTGCTTTAGAAAGAGGAAGTCTAAGAAAAGCCCAGGTATTGGAAAGAAATGGTTGAGAAGCTATCTGATGTGGTGAAAGAGCACTGACGTGGGATCAGGACACTCGAGTATTCCAAATTCTGCCTTTAATTAGTTTGAAAATTTGAGCAAAATCACCCTCTTTGGGCCTCAGTTTCTTTATCTGTAAAATAAGAGGTTGGGGTGGATGATCTTCAGGACACCTCCAGCTTTAAGAATCTCCCATTCTAAACAGCTATTTGAGGAAGGCTGCCAAGAAAGGCATTGAAGATCAAATGGCAATTACAGAATGGAGACTTAGTGTTTCCCAGTGTTCCATTGAAGTCTATTAATGAATGAAGTGTTTCTTAAAAAAAAAAAAAGTGTTCAATAGTCAAATAATTTTTGGGAAACATCATGTGCTATATCCTCTTCTTAGAGATGAACAGTGAATATTAGCCTATTAAAGGTGCTAGGAAGTTCTGTAGCTAAAACCTCCCTGATCTTAATCAACCAAGATTTCCCTAACCTTTTTAAACTGTGAAACTTTTAAAAAAGTTAATAGTTGTGAACATTTCAACCTAATGCTCTGGGAAATAGCATCAGTACTATTTCAATCTATATCGGTACTACAATATTTTAAAATTATGCCAGAGCCCCCAAAACAAGCAAACTAGGAAATCTCCGTAACACTTGTCAAGCACGGGTAAAAAAAAAAATACTGAATCAAAATAGTTTTTCTAATCTGACTGACGAGCTGAACATTTGTAATTTACCAGAACTAGAGAACATCTGCCCCAAGATTTATGTAGTTGTATAAGGGTAAAATTCTAGAAAATGACAGCCACAAAATACAACCAATATAACAAGAGTCCACTTTGCCAGCAGTACCACAGATCACCCATGCTAGTTATTTTTAATGAAAGGCTTTGGGTGGCCTTAAGAATGATAGACTAGGTGCATTTGCTAATTTAACTTGTATGGTCAGTTTAATTGAACACCATAAGTACATGGAATCTTCAATAGGGCACGAGATTTTTTTTGTTTGTCCAGGTTAGTGTGATGCCCTAATAAGTCCCAGAGTGATCTGGACAGTGAATAAAGAAGTATTTGAGAAGTCCCCTTGGGGAAATGGGGAGAAAGGGGGAAATATTCAACTTCCCTATTCGGAGAATTTCTAATATTCACACAAGCAGTGGGGTACAACCAAATCAATAGGTCAACCCTAGATCTTGGGGTTTGCCCCTATGGAAGTTATCCCTGCAAAGGATAGGCTAAGTCTAATTAAAATTATGCCTAAGAGTCAACCCCAGGGAGCCTCTTTTGTTGCTCAGATGTGGCATCTCTCTCTCTAAGCTGACACAGCAAGTGAACTCACTGCCCTCCCCCTTTCTAGATGGGACATGACTCCCTGGGGTGTAAACCTCCCTGGCAATGTAGGACAGAAATCCTGGGATGAGCTGGGACTTGGCATCAATGGATTGAGAAAACCTTCTCAACCAAAAGGGGGAAGAGAGAAATGAGACAAAATAAAGTGTCAGTGGCTGAGAGATTTCAAACAGAGTCAAGAGGTTATCCTGGAGGTTATTCTTACGCATTATATAGATATCCCCTTTTTAATTTAAAGTGTACTAGAGAGGCTAGAGGGAAGTACCTGAAAGCATAGAGCTGTGTTCCAGTAGCCTTGTTTCTTGAAGATGATTATATAATGACATAACTTTTACAGTGTGACTGTGTGATTGTGAAAACCTTGTGTCTGATGCTCCTTTTATCTATGGTATGCACAGATGAGTAAAAAATATGGATAAGAAATAAACAAATAATAAGGGGAACAAAAGTTAAATTAAGTAGATTGAATTGCCAGTGGTCAGTGAGAGGGAAGAGTAAGAAGGATGGCATGTATGAGTTTTTTCTTTTTCCATTTTTTCCCCCTTTCTTTTTTGGAGTGTTGGAAATGTTCTAAAAAATTATCATAGTGATGAATACACAACTATGTGATGATATTGTGAGCCACTGATTGTACACCATGTATAGAATGTTTGTATGTCAAGAATTTTTGTATGTTTGTCTGTTAAGGTTTGACAATAAAAATATTAAAAAAAGGAATGATAGACTAGGGAGACTCCTTTCCATGTTGTCAGGCTCTGCCCTCATCTCCGTCCTTGTGTCCTGTGTTAGTTGCAGAATAAGCTCTGGCTCCTCCGCTTTCACATGCATGCCCTGGGCTGGCCATGACCTGGTACTGGCTTCAGTCCCACCAGGAATCCCCCCAGGGCTTCCTGGCTGATGTACACGTCTCTGGTCCTTTTGGTCTATGGAACTGAATACCTGTCTTCTGACTTCTCTACTTTGTCTCAGAAGTCATCTCCTGGCCCACTTCTGGGTCTGGCCCCTTCCCGAGGGAGCCTGTGCTTGTGTCAGCATCAGCCCGTTCTCCTTCCATTGGCCGGGGGCTCAGCATCCTCCACTCAAGGCCAGCTTGGGGGCTCTGTAGTAAAAGGCTGGTCATGTGTAAGGGATTGCTGGGGAAAAGCAAAGGCTGGTTGTTATAAATACAGAAACTATTTGGAAGCCAGAAATGATTAGGATTAATCAGTCACTTCCCTGGATAGAAGCATATATAGTAGAAGGTTTCTCATAGGTCTTCATTTATTAACTTTTGTAAATGATCTGAAAGAAAGTATATGGCAAGCTACGTGGGGTACCAAAATGGCAAGCTTATAGGATAAATAGTAGTGTAAGCTCACAAAGCTGAATGAATGGACATAAAAAATGCCAGATGTTTGGGGGCAGAATGAGGCAGCTGTAGGGGGTAGGAGGCAATGTAACCTGGCGGTGAGGCCAGCACCCAGAAAACCTGGTGACAGGTGGAAACCTTGGCAGAGAGTCAGAATTTAGGAGATCCAGGAAGGAATAGTAAACATAGTGATCTAGCCAGCGATCGCCCTTGGCATCTCTTCTAGTTTGCAGGCCGCTGGAATGCGATATACCAGAAATGGAACAGCTTTTTTTTTTTTTTTTTTTTTTTTTTTTTAGAGAGAGGGAGGAAGGGAAGGAAAGACAGAGAGAAGGAAGGAAGGATGGAAGGAAGGGAAACATCTTTAAACATTTTCTTGTTTTATTGTATTTTGTTTGTTTGTTTGTTTTTTACATGGGCTGGGGCCGGGAATCGAACCGAGGTCCTCCGGCATGGCAGGCAAGCACTTTGCCCGCTGAGCCACCGCGGCCCGCCCAATGGAACAGCTTTTTAAAAGGGGAATTTAATAAGTTACAAGTTTACAGTTCTAAGGCCATGAAAATGTCCAAATTAAGGCATCTAGGGAAAGATACCTTGGTTCAAGAGGGCCGATGAAGTTCAGGGTTTCTTTCTCAGCTGGAAAGGCACATGGTGACATCTGCTAGCTTTCTCTCCAGGAGTCTTCAACGGCTTCCCTGGGGCTCTGTCAGTTCTGTTGGCTCTAAAGCTTTTTCCAAAATGGTTCCCTCTTAAAGGACTCCAGTAAGCAACTCTGCCTTGAATGGGTCGCGATGCATATCCATGGAAACCATCTAATCAAAAGTTACCACCCAGGTGCATGGGTGGTGCAGTGGCAGAATGCTCGCCTTCCATGTGGGAGACCTGGTCCGATTCCTGGGCCATGCACCCCCCCACCAAAGAAAAGTTATCACCCACAATTGGGTGGGTCATATCTCCTTGGAAACAATCAAAAGGCTCCTACCCAGCAATATTGAATATGAGGATTAAAGAATTTGGCTTTTCTGGGGTACTTAACAGATTCAAACTGGCACAGCATCAGATAGTTCTCGCTGCAAGCAAGAGGGGTCCCAGCCCTTGAGCAGAGCCTCAGTGACAGGACCTGGTCCCAGGAGTACTGATGAGAGAAAGCAGGTCCTGGGCAATCTTTTTTTTTTTTTAATCCAATTAAGACCTGCACATAATAAAAATTTAAACAGTACAGAGGTGCTTGTAATGCAGTCTCCCAACCTATCCCTTCCCCACCCCCAAATATCACTACATAAGAGAAAACATTTTTAACCATTGCCATTTTTTAATATTTTGATTAAAATCATCAAACAATATGCTAATGCCTACAACTTGATTAATCAAACTCAGAAATTATCTCCTGACTCCATGCTAGGAAGTATGAGCATTTAGCTTACTTCCATGCCCCCCATCAGCTTACTAATTTTCAATAGTTATATTATTTTTGGTTCTTTTTGTTGGTTACCTTTAATATATGTAACTTTAATATACTTAAAATCTCTGTTTTTATCAACTCTAGGCTATGCCTACTAACTCCTCACTGCTGGGTTGAGAAATTGAGATTCTGTGTTGTGTTTTAAGATTAATGTATTAGAGTCATATTTATTTCAGGTATAAAATGTTTTTATAAGGAATGCTTTGGTTAGTGTCCTAATTTTTAAAAATCTGCATAATCCTTTTACATTTTGGTTTTAGAACAATATCAGGAAAGTATGCCATAGCAAGTTGATAATTACCAGGTGAGTAGGCAAAAACTCATGAAATGTGCAGTTTACACCTAAGTAAACAATAACTTTCATCATCGTTGTTGTCCACCCCAAACTGAATTAAAAACATTTTCTTTGTCTTAAGGTTACCAGTCAGTCTTTGGAAGTGAAAAATCAAACACAATAGTATTGAAAAGTTCCTTGCTCTTCTTAGCAAACACTTAAAAACTTAAGTTTATGATGAAAAGAAACAGAATAAGTAGAGCATTAACTTAAAATTTATTGCAACTGGTATGCAAACACTCGCTAACCTTTTCCTTTTTTCTCTAACAACTTTAATGGCTAGCTCAAAAGGCATTGCTTTAATCCTCTTTCAAGGTTTCTTATTAAACTAATTGAAGTTTATAACATTCCATCCAGGAATGTGGGAAAGCTCATGAGACTGTATTTTTGTTTTCCATACTGTTAAGATGAAAATGCTAGTGCCTTTTCCCTTCCCTCGTTTCACCTCCTAATAGCCGTTAGCATAGCTGTTAGTTATAGCCTTACTTTCATTTTGTCAAGGAACATAATATTTGTATTCTGTTTTGTAATGATACTTATGTCCTCTGTGTTTTGCCCATAGGTCAATTTTAGAAGTTTAAAAACCAATAAATATTTTCGTTATTATGACGTAGTTGTTGTTCATCAAAGAGCAAGTGCTGGGCTCGAGTTCCATTTCCTTTGTTACAATTCGGATGTGGTCCATGTGCCATTTAGGGGAGAATGTTCCTAATAGAAGGCCATGGATTATTTTTTCATTAATTGTTTTAAATCATGTCACATTTTGTTTGCTTTATAGTTTAAACCTTTACTTTCTTTTTTTCATTTTTCCTGAAATTTCAATAGCTTTTCTTTTTTCTTGTGGCCAGAATGTGCACTTGGCATATCTTTAACATCAGTTTGCTAATCATGCTATCTATTGCACTGAATCCAATTCCTACCGGGAAGTATCCCTCCTGAGGCCTCCATCCCTCTCCTTCAATTTTGGCTTGTTTCTCTGATATCCTGATTTTCCTCTCATTTCACCACTGTTTTCTGAATCTTCTTTTTTCCTCCTTCATGGTTTACATCCTCATTTAAAATTTTTTTTTATTGTGAAAAATAACATATATACAAAAAAGCAATACATTTCGAAGCACACCACAACAATTAGTTGTAGAACAGATTTCAGAGTTTGGTATGGGTTACAATTCCCCAGTCTTAGATTTTTACTTCTAGCTGCTCCAAGACACTGGAGACTAAAAGATATATCAATATAGTCATTCAGCAATAATACCCATTTGTTAATCCTACCTTCTCTGTATAACTCCACTTTGACCTTTGATGTTTCTCCCAATTTTTAGGGGTATTTGGGTTATTCCCATTATAACTTGTTCATGTTGGAAGGGGCTGTCGATAATGTGGGATAGGGGGATGGACTAGTTGATATTCTAGAAAGGCTGGCCCGTCTGGGTCCATCCTCATTTTGCTAGCCTGCATAATATAGTATCTTCCTCAGAAAAGGTATATAAGAGGTACATTTTCTGAGGCCTTGCCTGCTTAACTTGCTTTTGTCTAATTGGTAATCCTGCAAAAATTCTAGTTTCAAAGAAATTTCCTCTCAGAATTTTTAAGTCATTGCTCCATTGTTACCTAGCATTCAGTGTTGCTGACAAGAAGTCTGATGTCAGACTAATTCTTGTTCCTTTTTAAGTGTCCAGCTTTATCTTTGGAAACATTTAGGATTTCTCCTGAAATTGCATAGCCATGCATTTAGGTATGAGCTTTTCCCCCATTTTTTTGTGTATTGATTCCTTGGTGGAATATTTCAGTCTGAAGACTTCAGTTTAGAGATATTGGTTTATTTATCTGTTGTTTTCTTCTGTTTTCCCTTTTCCTTTTTTTCTTCAGTGCTCTTGTTAATTGGATGTTGTAATTCTGATATTTCTCCTCTCTCCTATTTTTTTGCTCAAAATTTCTGCCCTTTTTCTTTCTGTCCTGAAGTCTCAGATATTTATGTCATTTTATCTTTCAGGTCTTTTATTGCATTTTTAATTTCAGTGATCATATTTTTATTTCTCATTTCCAAAGCTTTTTCTTGTTTCTGGAGCATCTAGTTTCATAGATACAAGATGCTTCTTGTTTGTATCTGGAACTATTTAAATTAAAGTTATCTTCAAATTTCTCTTCTGTATCCTGTTTATATAGTTCTTCTAACCCAGGTTGTTCTATTTTTATTTGTACAGTTACTTGTTTATTTGTTGCTGATTTTCATCACCCGTCAGGTGACCCTTGGCCCCTGGTGTGGATTTCCCCTGCTGTTTTGTATTTACATCTGTTTCCTTGAGGGGGCTGTTCCTTGATGCGAAGACCAACTGCAACACATCTGTGAGAGCAGTGACTCTTGAGGAAGGTTTACTTTGGGGTGTAAACATCCACACCAGCAGCCTTGGCTTTCTCCAGGCAACTAATTCAGAGACTTTAGAGAAGCATTTTAAGGACTTTTTTTTTCTTCCCTTTCCTTTCACTCTGATTCATTTTCTCTCCATTTTCTGTTTTCCAGACATTTGTGGAAATGTTTCGCTTACATAGGCCTCCCCCTTCTTCCTCCTTGTTGTAGGTATTTATCCTTCCCTCCCCCTGCCCTCACTATCCTTTCAAGAGGTTTTCTGGTGGGAAGGGGGATGGGAAGAAAGAAAATTTTAGTCAGCAAGCTATTTAAACAAAAAATCCTTTTTACATTTGTTTTTTCCTCATTTTATATGATCACCATACAATATATAATTGCTGTGAAAATGGAGAAAATATAAGCAATAATATTAAAAACTATCTGTTCTCCTGTTACTCAGAAATAACATTAACATTTTAAAACATTTTCTACTTACTTTTTTCTATGCATCTGTCATCTATTTCTTTTAACAATAATGGTCTCATGCCATGTTTTCTATTTTCTAATATGCCTCTTAAAACTAAACAGAGCTTGTAAATATCTTTCCTTGTCATAACATATCCCTGGCAGTATTATTCTATTGGTGATCTAGTACTTTTTGGAAGATATATCATCACTATTATCATTTAGCCAATCCCCTGTTTTTAGACATTAGGGTTTTTTTTTCCCCTTCTTATTTTTGCTATTATAAACAAGCATTGACAAACAGTTTTGGCTAAATCTTTATTCTTATCCTCAACTATTTACTTAGATTAAAACCTTAGGAGTGGAATTACTGGGTTAAAGTATATACAGGCCCAGTGTTGTTCCAACATTCAGGGTTCTCTTTGGAATAGCCCCATTTTACCTTTCTGACCCCAAATTTTCCATTTCAGTCCCCTTCACTTGGGCTCCCTGAAGCATCATAGCAGAGGGGTCAAAGCATAATTTTCAGAGACCAAGTTTGAATCCTAGCTTTGCCACTTCCTAAATGTGTGACCTTAGGCTGTTTTTATTAACCTCTTTGAGCCCTAGTTTCCTTTTCTATAAAATGGAAAATAAATCCACTTTTTGGATGTAGTTGTTATGGGAATAAAACAAAACAAAAAGATGCATGTAAAAGCATGATATATGCAACTGTTTTAGTTTCCTGGTTGCTAAAGCAAATACTATAATGGATTGGTTTAAACAACAAGAATTTATTGGCTCACAGTTTTGAGGCTAGGAGAAGCCCAAATCAAGGCATCATCAATGCAGTGCTTTCTCCCAGAAGACTGTGGGTTCTGGGGTAGGCTGCTCCCTGTGACTTTCACCCTCTCTCTGGCCTTCTCTATAAGGCCTTCAGTAATAGGATTAGACCCATCCTGATTCACTTGGGCCACACTTAACTGAAGTGGCCTCCTCAAAAGGTCCTATTTACAGGGATTCACACCCACAGGAATAGACTAAGTTTAATGTTAAAATGGGGTGCATAGCTCCAAGACATCACAGCAACCTACTGGCAAATGTTTGCAGGATACACAGATAGGTAATAGGGAGGTAGATAGATAAACAAATGTGGCAGAATGTTCAAAATTTATAAATCAGGGTATCTGGGTAGGGGTATAATGGAGTTCTTTGCTTTGTTTTTGTATCAATTTTGCAACTTTCTTGTAAGTTTGAAATTATTTCAAAATAAAAGTTAAAAAAAAAAAGCATGTAAACCACAGTTCTAGTTTGCTAGCTGCCAGAATGCAATATACCAGAAACAAAATGGCTTTTAAAAGGGGGAATTTATTAAGTTGCAAGTCCACAGTTTTAAGGCCGTGAAATGTCCCAACTAAAGCAAGGCTATAGAAATGTCCAATCTAAGGCATACAGGTAAAGATACCTTGGTTCAAGAAGGCTGATGACATTCAGGGTTTCTCAGCTGGAAAGGCACATGGCAAACATGGCCATGTCTATTATCTTTCTCTCCAGGCTTCTTGTTTCATGAAGCTCCCCTGGGGACATTTTCCTTTTTCATCTCCAAAGGTCTCTGGCTATGCAGGCTCTATGGCTCTTTCCAAAATGGTTCCTTCTTGAAGAGCTCCAGCAAGCAACCCCATCTTGAATAGGTGGAGACACACCTCCATGGAAATCATCTAATCAAAAGTTACCGCCCACAGTTGAGTGGGTCACATCTCCAAGGATAATTAAGAAGCTCCCACCTAGCAATACTTAATAAGGATTAAAGGATGTGGCTTTTCCGGGGTCCACAAATTCAAACCAGAACAACCACTTGGCACAGGCTCTGTAAGGTTAAAAGTGGCCATAAATCTATAAGGATGGCATTAGACCCATTCCTTTTCCTAAACCTGTTCATATCCTTTTTTCAAGGCCACATTGGAGATCTACCCACCCCTCTGTGAGGCTTTCCTGACCAAGGCAGTCCATTACATTGAGGTTTTAGAGCAGTTGTGGGCTGAACCCTCACTGATGTTTAGAGCACATTGTTAAGTTACTTTCCTGTATAGGTATATATGGCAACAGGGAACACTTCCCTTCTCAGCACCTAGCACCCTCAGCAGCTGGTCCCTCCTCATCATTGATTAGTTATTTGTGATTAGTACTCTTGGGAAACAGAGCTGATGATAAGAAGGAGCTTGTGATTCAATGTTGGTAGCATCAGCATTGGTTTTTGGAGTTTGTTTAGAGTCAGTCGGCAGTCCAAGAGTTTTGAAAGTGGTCCCTGGCCATGACTCTTGGATGGCACCTGATACTGTGGACACCTGAAACCACAGGTGTAATTAGTGGGCAGCAGAATAAAGAAAAATCTGCTGAGCAGGAGGTGGCTGGATTTTTTGTTAATGCTGAGCTTCTCTGGGGTATTGTCCAGGCTTGGAAGGCAGAGCTCAGCATGCGGTATCAGGACCTTTGTGTGGCTTGCAGTATACCTCCCTCACCCTCATTACTGTGCACCGGGCGATAAGATGCTTTTGTAACCGCAAGAGCTTTAATCCCAAGCATCACTCAGCCCACAAAAGTCCCTTTCACAGCCACGCGGATGCCTCCCCAGTTGCCAGGGGAGATTAAGAAGCGGCCTGTTTGCAGAGCTGCAGATGGGAGGGCTTGACCTGGGATGGCTTCCAGGATAGGGCCCCAGGAGGGTGAGGGGGCAGGATGGAGGGGCCGGGATGCTGGTGGGGAAGGGTAGGGAGGGACATGAAGGGGAGAGACCTGGGAAGGTGAAAAGGTGATTTATGGAGTACAGCGCATCACCCTCCTCCCATCTCCATGTCTTTTAGGAGTGATGGCTGGCTTCAACATGGGGGGTGACCTGAAGGAGCCTGCCTCCAGCATCCCCCTGGGCTCCCTGGCAGCTGTCGGTATCTCGTAAGTTCCCCACATGGCAATCACTATGAGCTGGAAAGTGGAAGAGAAATCCTTGGCAAAAGAGGGGCGTGGCCCGACTGTGACCAATCTATTTCATATTCCGATCCTCCCTTTAACATTCAGCCGGCTGGAAAATTCACGTCTGGTGGGTTCAGACGATTGCCCTTTTATACCCCTTGCCTGGGAATTCTACAGGAGGAGGAGTGTCATTAACGCAGCTCACAGAGCATATCCCTTCTTTCCTTTCTCCTAAGCCTCCCCCCTCCCCCTCCCCCTCCCCATTTTGAACTTGGGAATTTTTTAACTGTTGAGTCTCCAGGGTCTTTGGAAGTTGCATAGAGATGAATTTTGCAAATAGACAGACAGAATTTGCACCCCAGCTCTGCAGCTGATCAGCTGTGTGACTTTGAGCAATTTACCTAGCTCTCTGACACTCAATTTCCTTACCTGTAAAATGGGATGATAATAATATGTCTACCTCATAGACCATGGAGGATTAAAGGCACATAATAGAAACTCAGAGACTGGCTCTCCTCCTATCCCTGCTAGCCTCCCCTCATCCTCTTCCAAGGCTGTCAGGCTTCCAGGGTTTTCCTTTGGGCTGTGCCACCCATACTAGCAGGCTGAGGACCTTGGGTCTGTTTCTAATTTTTGAGAATCTTTTCCCTTTATACCGTGTGGGAAGAAGCTTCTCTGCCCTTTGTTGGGTAGGTGTGAAAAGACAGTGAGAGCATAGAGATTACAATAACTTGAGAAGTTAAAAGTACAAGGTCTTGTTTTAACCATGGCATTTAAAAAATATTAATATAGCTATCTGACAGACGCTGAATTTGTTCCTAGCTTATTGAATGGCATGGATGGGATTGGCCAGGGACAGGGAAGCAGTCTGTTTTGTGCTAAGTAAGGCAATAGCATGGAGAAGAAAATGAAAACAACAAAGATAGGATGAAAACAACAAAGATAGGGTTGGGTATTGGGAAGAAAAGAAAAAAACGAGGGGTTGGAAAGGAGGGCTAGAAAATACAACTTGGTAGGACCCCATTTTCACCTTGTTTCTGGTCACAGCTGGGGTGGGGGTGGGGTGGGGCCTGAAGAACGTTTGGTCCATCCTCTCACTGCCCAGGTGGGAATAACGGGGCCAGAGGGATCATGGACTTGTTCAAGGTCACATGGCATCTTGGGGGCAGAGCTGGGTCACTGCTCTGCTGTTTTCACACTTGGCTTCATCTTCTATTATCTGTGACATGTGCCAGAGGACAGCAGGACTTACAGCCCTGAAAGGTCATGGACTTGTCCTTCCTGTGTGTGTGTGTGGGGGGGGGGGGGGTATGGGGCCGGGGATGGGCTGAATCCTGGCAATCTAGAAGCCAGCCCCCCCCCCCCCCGCTCCCCCAGCCCTTTGTGTGTTTTTCTTCTTTGATGTAAGAAAGAGACACAAAAATGATCCTGATCCTTTTCCAGGGTGTAAGAAGTTATCCCTTTAGAGGATAAATGGCACAAAAAGCCTTCCCAGACAAGCTGGGGAGGTTCCTTTTTGATGTTGAGGAAGGTTAAGGGGTGGGAGGGGAATGGGATGGGGGTGTGAGCCCATGGGGGTTGGCAGCTCTGCCCTGGGTTTTGCAGGTGGTTTCTGTACATCATCTTTGTCTTCCTGCTCGGCGCCATCTGCACCCGAGAGGCTCTTCGCTATAACTTCCTCATGGCGGAAAAGGTGGGTGAGTTTCGCACTGTCCAAAGGAATCCGGCTGCAGGGCTCATTATTTGTTCAGTTAACCAGTGGCTGCCTCCCCCTTGCCAGTCCAGCAGGAGATCCATCTAGTCTTGGGCCCAGGACTGAAATATGAGGATGCAAAAAGGACCTGCTTAGGAATCCCTAGAAGCAGGTAACAACCACCAGAGAGGCACACACACATAGGGGACTAGGTAACAGGGATGCAACTGTTTCCTCATGTCGAAAGTCAGGACAGAAACAAAGAATCTGGTCACCTGAAATTCCCAGATAAACAAACCCTCCATTTTTGTCAACAGTTTCTCTTTCTACCGGGAACAGAATGTGCTGTGTGCAAGAAGTGATAAGGAAGAGGCTGATGGAGAGAGGGGGGCAAGGAGGTGGAGGGAACAGAGGAAGCTCAGCCTCAGGGAGGGCCTGGTGGGTGCAGGGTAGAGGTCTGCTTTGCCTCCTGAGAACCCTGACCCCTCTGACTTGCCCACTGAGAATTTCAGAAACACTCTTTGGGTGGCCTGTGCTAATTTGGCTGCAGCATCTTTGTTGCCAGAGCCAAGAACTGTGCACCCTGACCTGTGATTAGTGAATTCCTTACATTCCACAACCCCTAAACTGCCCCTGTTAACAGGCTGAAGGTCATATGATACCCAAGAAACTTACATGGCATCTCTAGAATGCACAGGAATACGATTTCCAGATACTCTATTGGAAATCCCCCAGAACTCCTACCTTGCCTTAAGTTCTGGCAGGCAGAAGTGAGCTCTGCAATTGTCATCATCTATCAGAGAAATATATTTCAGGAGAATGCTATTTGCTCTTGGTGTGAGGCTTTGCAAAGCAGCTTTGCTGATCTTCGGGAGAGCCACTGCTTGGGGCAACCTGGTACAGGAAAATCTGAGTTTACAAAAGAGATACATTTGGATTTGGTTTTCACATTAGCAAAGGTTTCTTCTCAAGGTCTGTAAACACAGATGTAAAGGTGATCATTGTTTAGGGAAGGAATATATCCATCATATACACCTACATGCACATTTCCAGGCCTTGAATTTCCTCTCCCAGGGGCCTTTTCTCTCATTGTGAAATGAAAACTTGGCTGGGTTCAAGGAACTGAAGGTGTAGTGGAAGGCTGAAAGGAAGATGGTTTGACCAGGGGGAACTTCCCACTGCTCCTCTCCAACCTGCCAGTGGCTAGCCAGCTCTGCCTGCTTCTAAAGCTGGCCCAGATTCTTTTCTAGTAGATTCTTCCACAGAGGACCTTTCAGTCATTAGAGACCCTGATCTGGATGGAATGAGAAAAAGTATTCCCTGGCCTAAGGCTTCTTTCCCCTCCTGCCCCTGCTTTGCTGGGAAAGCTAAGAAAGGGTACGTAGGAGGACCGGCAGCCTGGATCCAAGGCAGACCACAAACAGCAATAGGGTAAAAACATCTTTCAAAACCAGCGAGCCCTTGTGGGTGGAAATTCCACATCCAATAATAGACATGTGAGCAGAGGGGCAGCTTTATGGAATGCCACCTGTCTCAGTCAGTGAAAAGAGGTAGGCAGGTACTTAGCCAGCTGGGGGCACCTGCTAAACCAGCCCTGGCCACAGTGTGTGTGTGGTGGTGGTGAGGGGGGGACTGTAATTATGCATACACTAGGATGAGAGCTGGAGATTTCCTTTCAGGAGAGAACAAGAGACGGTTTCCTAGAATAGGTAGGTGTGCAGCCTACATAAAAAGAAAAGATACAGTTCTTGATTCTCAGTAGCAAACAGAAGCTGGGGCAGGAAGCAGGAAAAAGAACTAAGTCAACCAGGGAAATTCCAAAATAGCAGCCCCCTGGCACTTGCTGCCCCACCACCTCCTCAAGAGGGACTATACAGAATTATTCCTTGAAAGAACATGTGCTTGAACGCTGGCTTATTTCCTTTCCTCTCCAGCCCTCCTTGGGACTGACTTGGCTGCAGCAGCAGGTTCTCTACTCAGGCAGAATTTACCTTACCTGGAAAGCATGAGGATGCATAGTGCAGAGGGTAGTAGGGGCACGTGCACAGTCTCTTTACTGAGGTCACTTGACACAACACAACATGCTGATGTGGTTTTAATAAACCATCCCCCTCCGCTTCACCTCTCAGCCACGGCCTTGGTTCTGAGCCCACCCATCACAGAGTTTCCCCGGCCCTGAAGAAGCGGCCCCTCGTCTCACCCGGGGACACTGAGCAGACCCACCTCCCACATATTCCCCCTTGGCTCTCTTTCACACCAGGCAACTCAGTGTGCTGCTCTCTTGGGTGCTTTCTGCCAGAGTAGTTACCTCCCATGACTGCACTTGGTCCTGGATTCCTTTCTGCTGACCTGCTGCTAATCAGTTACAATGTTTCTTTCTGGGTTTCTTGCAGCTTCCCAACCCACAGTTTCCCTAAGAAACATGTTTTCACTCTTTATCCTCACCTAAGAGGAACTTTTTCCTGGTTCTTGGGTGTCAAGCTTAGTAATATTATGCTTTGTTAAAAATCTTTAGTGCATTGTGATGGCTCTGAGAAAACCCACATAGAGCACAATAAAATGTCTGGCGTGTGGTAGGTGCTTATTAAATTTTAACTCCCCTCCATACTTTTTATGGGGCTGCCCTTACAGACAGAAACATTTATTTGGGGGGCACATTTCTTCTACAATTTCACCTTATTTGCTTGAGTCGGAAAAGCCAAAATAGTCAATCCCAATATTTTTCAGCTATAGAAAAAAAGAATAGGTAAACAGCAGGTCCTAGTAGGGATAAAATAGACTTCATAACTGTGTCAAAATCAATGGTAAATTGTCCAGGAAAAAAATATGTATTACAGATCAAAAAGACCAAGTACTTTAGGAGACCTGAGACCTGCTAACTAACAAATCAAGAACACACTACATAGGAAAAAATATCAGAAAAGCATTCTCGTTAAGTAGTGGGAATCCTACAACATAAACTCTAATCATTCCAGGACTTAACAGTTCACGGTTTCACATATTTGAGCCGGACCTTGAAAGTCCGCTACAGGAGCTGCGCAAAGAGGATGGGTGTGGGCGGGGCTAGCGGCTGCTGAGTGGGCGTGGCCAGCCGCTCAGCGCTGTGGCCCAGCTGAGTGTCCTCTGCTCTCCTACCCAGGATGCCTCTCAGAAGGAAGCAAACTGTTTCCTTCTGGAAAATGGCTATTGAGTGAAAAATAAAACTTGACCAAAAGTTGACACGTTGGTCAATTTGTGGATGAGAATAATATCAGAACCCTCATGTCTCTGTAGAAATATGATGTGGGAGAAAACTAGGGTTCTGTTGAGACATTGCCATGTTAATAACTTTGGAATTGCAAGGGTTTTGAGCTCAACTCCTGAGTAACGTCAGGGGGCCACAGGGATTAGGTGAGGCAGAAAAAGCTCCTTGCAAATGAAGCCATGGCCAACATTAGATAACAGTCATTTCCTTCAGTTATAAAATGTTAAGTGGAGGGTGGAGGATGGAAAGACAAACCAAAGAAACCCTTGATATTGAAGATGAGAGGAGAGATTCAGTGGGCGCTAAGAATGAGGTGATGTGTCAGGGAATGGTAATCCACACTGAACTGATAACTTTTTAAGTTGACACCATGGGCTCCTCTGTAGTGGACCTTAGCCTTGTCCATCCAGCTTCTGACCTCCCTGACCATTTGAGGAGTTTCTCCCCTTACATATGTTCTCAAAGGGAGCAAGTGCCCCATTTAATATTAAAGAATGCCAAAGGGCCAGGCCCTCCTTTGCCCTGTCACCGTGGTGAAGCACATGACCTAGGCTGATGTGCCAGCTGTCAGGAATGAAGTGAAGACAAAGGGCTGGTGTGAATTCATCGGCCGGGCTGCGGGGGTGCTGGTGTAACTCTTCCTTTCCAAGAGTCTGGGTGTATGCCAGACTTGTGTCCTGCCCTTTTCCAAGCCAGATCTTTCAGCCTCCTGATGATTCGGTGAACTCTAGTGCCCTTCCAATATATTTTTAAAAATAGTTATTTTTTCCAACCAAGAATCCTGGCTGATGCAGGTTTCAGTGATAATTTATGAGCCAGCAAAGAGGTCTCACCAGGGGCTGATAACCAGCAGCCGACCCCACTGATCTGGTACAATACTAAAGCAAGGAAGTAGAGAATGGAATGAGGAGAGCCTTTGTGGAGGCAGTAGTAACAAAACTGAAAATTAAATCTAACCCATCTATAATCTTGGGTAAAAGGCCACTGTGCCTGAAGTAAAGTAGAAAGGAGAAAGGCATCTCAAATAATCAAGAAGAAGTTCTGTGAATACAGATGAGATCGGGGCTCAGGAGCTGATATGTCTGTGACACAGCAGCACTAATCTTTTTAAGTTGACACCAAGGATCTTATTCATATCTCTTGGAACCTCGTGGGCCATATGGGTTCTGGATTTCATCTATCCATTATTCATCTAGCGTTTATTTTTCTGTGCTGGACCCAGAATGCTAGGATGGACAAGATAGAAGCCCTGCCTAACTAGTAGGGGCAACAGCCAGCATGGCAGGGTTGCCCTCATGAGGGGCGGCCACTGCTGTGAGGGGTGTGTGTGAGAGAGAATGGCCTCCTGGAGGAGGTGAGGCTTGTCCTGAGCCTTGAAGCACAATTAGGAGTTCAACAGACAGACGATGGGTAGATTGGGGGTGTGGACAGAGTTCCAGCAGACAGAGAGATCAAGCTACCAGAGACTCTGAGCGTGCAGGAAATAGGCTAGAAAGGACAGAGACCTACCTTGAAGAGCCACGTGTGCCAGGGCATACAAGGGAGCTGCTGATATGTTTGCATCAGGGCCATTGTATGATCAGACGTGAGTTTAGTGAGGTTACTCTGGCAATGGCTTGCGGGTTGATTCAGAGTGGGGAGAGCCTAGAGAGAGAGGCACTGTAGTCGGCCAGTGGCTCTCAAAGTGTGGTTCCCAGACCATGAGCATCACCTGGGAGCTTCTTGGTGCTCCAAATCCTCGTGCCTACTCCAGACCTACTGAATCAGAAACTCCTGGGGTGGGGCTCAGAGATCTGTGTTTTTACAAACCCTTCGGGTGACTTGATGCACTCACTTTGAGAACCACTGTGAAATCCAATTGGTAAATGATATTGGCCTGAACTGAGAGAGTGGCCATGGGAATGGAGTGGGGCGGGGTTTATGGTAAACATGTTCAAGAGGGTGAATCTGGAGGGCTTAGTGTGCAATTTGCTGGGGTGTGGGTAGGTGGGTGCCGGGGAGCTAAAAGGGACAAAAGCAGATTCTGGCATTGGCTAATGAAACTGTTTTCTTACATAGGTGTCCCTGGTGGGCTTCCTGTTCCTTTTGGGCTTGTACATCTCGTCCCTGGCCTCCTGTATGGGGGGACTCTATGGAGCCCCCCGGATCCTGCAGTGCATTGCCCAGGAGAAAGTGATTCCTGCATTGGTCTGTCTGGGGCAAGGAGTGAGTGACTTTTTTTTGGTAATAAATGCACATTTTGCCACTGACCCAACTGGCTGAGTCTGATCAGAGCCTCTGGTCAAGTTCTCTGGGATGGAACAAATAAGAATGTGGGATCTTTTCTCTGAGCCCAGGCCGCTGGCAGGTTAACCTGGGGTCATTTAGACAAAGTGGCTGTAAGTGCCACAACGTCAGCACTGGGCTAGCTAACCAGTCAGAGCAGCACCTCGGGCCCAAGCAGCAGGGTCAGGGAGCCGTAGAGTGTTAGAAGAAAGAATCTCTCGGGGAGGAGGGGAGCTGGTCCTTGCTGCTCTGACTCTGCCCTCGAGGCTCACCTATCCCTTGGCCGTTGCTGTCAAAGGTCACGCCTTTGACTTCTGGGCTCTCTGTTAATCACTGCAGCGCAGACTCTAGCTGTTACTGTAGAGTGTGGTTGAGTCGTGATTGGAATGATCAAATGAAACATTCCTAAAACCTAGGGGATGACGAAACAAAAATAAACACAGAGACCCCACTTCCTGCTAACGTGCATGTAAGGTGTCATTCATTTTTATCTGTGGGACCACGACAGAGGCCCCGTCTTCTGATTCCCAGTCTCCCTCTAGTTTAAGGCACATGCAGTGGCAAGTCATCCATCATTTCTCCCTTTACCTGCCCCCACTTCTCTTCCATCAGTCAGCGGAGGCTGGGCAGAAGCAACGACTGTCATCTCTAGTACCTTTCGTGTGGTATATGCCTTTTATTTCCTTAAATTTTAGTTTACTAGGTAACACATGCATAGATTTCAAAACTAAAAATGGCATAAAAGTTATACATTGAGATTTTTGTGTTCCTGTCATGAATCTTTCTACTCTTTTCCTTACCCCACCCCTGCCCCATCAGTGGCTGTTTTTTAGTTTCTTATGAATTCTTCTGTCCCCCATTTTTATACAAAAGATAGTGTTTTATATACATTGTTCTATACCTTGCCATTTTTTTTTCATTTAATATAGCCTAGAAATCTATCTTTTGGTTTGAATATAGAAAGAATTTCTCATTCTCTTTCCATTGTGTGGATATACCGTAGTTTATTTAACCAGTTCCCTATAGATTGACTCTTGTGTGTAGATTGACAGCTTTCAGTAAAGAATGCTGCTACGAATAATCTTGGTTCTCATGAGTCTATGTGTGTAATTCTGTGTATGTGCAGATACAGCTGTAGGATAAATTTTTATAAGTGATTTGCTGGGTCAAAAGGTAAGTGTATTTTTCATTTTAATAGATTTCACCAAAAACTTTCTTTGGATTTATGTCACTTTTAATGAACCGGCAGTGTATGGAATTGTCTCTTTAGCCACAGCCGGTTCCACTCTTGGACTGGTACTATCTAAGTACTCTTGGACCCCAACTTTATGGGACGGTACTCTGGCTCTTGGGGTAGGAAGTTCATGAGGCCAAAGGACATGTCTTCTGGGTCCCATGTCCCATTTCTAAACCACACCTGGCATATAGGATCCTCTCTAGGGCCAGGGTGAGGCTCCAAATCCACACCCATGAGCAAGAAACTCCCCTGGAAGATGGGCTGGGGAGAGAGAGGCTCAGGGTGGCATCCTCCAGTGAGGAACTCTGAAGAGTGAACATTCTAAACTCGAACTTGACCTTCCCCATCATTGAGAAAGTATGCTTACCAAGGAGGAAGGATGAAATATATTTGATTCAACAGTTTGTTCTCTTGGTATATAATTGTAAATATTTAGACAAGAGACATGTGAACCTCCATTTGCACTCTTGCCCCAGGCCCCAGAAATGTAGAAATGAGCCTGGCCAACTGAGTGTGGCATAAAATGTGAATTTTTTTCCGGTTATGTAGTGAGAAATGGAATCTTAGGATATTTGTGTAAGATATGTGTACGATTGTGCATTACTGTTTTTATAAATGAATTTGAACATTTTTTCTTTATTATTTAAGGAAATCGTTATAGTCTTATTTATTATATATTATTTTATTATACTGCACATTATTACATATAACAATTATTTATTAGTATCATTCCTTTTAATATAAGAACTGTATTTTCTTCTGTAATTGTTGGTCTCCTTCTTCTCAATGGCTAGGAGCTCTTTCTATCTTAGGGAAGGTAACTCTGAGATGCATATTACAAATATTTGTCTAGTTATTTGTCTTTTTTTGAATTTCTTATATCATAGCTTCTTTATATATGATTCAATTGAATAAGCTCATTGTCTGTTTCAGCGGGAGGAGGAAGAAACTTTTTTTAAAAATGTAACATTCAACGTACAGACAAGTGTGTAGAAACTATCCGACCAACTTAGAGAATAACTATGAGAGGGACGCACTCAGCAGCACCCGCCTAGGAGCCCTCCCCAGTCCCACACGCCCTTCTCTGGTCCAGTCCCAACCCTCTCACAAGGGCAGCTTGTCTCCTGGCTTCTGTACATTAATTTCCTTGATTTCTTTATGCTTTTACTCAGGTATTGGCAAACTTTTTCTGAAAAGGGCCAGATAGTAAATATTTTAGGCTTGTGAGGCATATGACACCTGTCACAACTACTCAACTCTGCAGACTCAGGAAATACCTACGCAGATCCAATAAAACTTTGTTAATGGACACTAATATTTGAATTTCTTATAATTTTCATATGTCACAAAGTATTCCTCTTCTTTTGATTTTCCCCCAACTGTTTCAAAATGTAAAAACCATTTTTGTCGTTAACTCGTGGGCATGCATAACAGGCCACTGTTTGTGAACCCCTCATTTACTTCCAACATATGCATCTCTAAATATAATAGTTTGATTTTAACTGATTTTAAACCTTATATAGAGTAATAGTGTGTATGTGCATGTATATTCTCTTGTGGCATGCTTCTTTCACTCAACATATGGCTTTGAGGTTCATCCACGCTTTTGCTTATAGCAGCAATTTGTTATCATCACCATATAGTATTTCATATATTACGATTCATTTATCCATTCTGCCCTTGATGGATATTTGGATTGTTTCAGGCTTGTGACTATTAAGAACAGTGCTACGAACATTCTTTTAACATTCTTATACAAGTATCCTGATACGCATGTAGAATTCTTTCAGAATGTGTATGTATTTGTACACGCACACACCCATTGGTAGAACTGCCAATTTGTAAGACCCATATATCTTCACTTACTAGATAATACTAAACTCTTTTCCGAAGTAGTTGTACTACTTCAGAATGCACTGTCTTAGAGTTCCTGTTCCTCTATATTCTTGCCAGTACCTGATGTTATCAGACTTTTTAATTTTTGCCAGTCTGGTGAGTGTGCAGTAGTATCTCACTGTGGTTTTTAATTTAATTTGATTACTAATGAGGTTTAGGCATCTGTTCATATGTTTGACAGGCATTTTATTTCCCCTTTTTTTAAAGTGTTCAAATCTTTTGCTCATTTTTTAGTGGATTGTCTTTTTCCAATTATTTTGTAGGAATTCTTTGTATATTCTGGATACCCTTTGTCAGTTACATGTGTTGCAAATATCTTTCCCATTCTGAATCTTGTCTTTTCTTTACTTTTATGGTGTATTTTGAGGAACAGGTGCTCATATTCCTATTTTCTCACTTCACAACCCTCTTTTATCAAAGTCTTGGCCTGCTCTGAAAGTCTCCCTTCCAGCTTTCCTAAGACCCTCCCTCCCTTTAAGTTCCTTTGAGTGCCTGAGGATTTACCTCTGTTCTTTTTGACTCTATTGCTAGAATATGCTAAACAGCTATAACAAATATATCAAAAAACGTAACCCTTTTTTTGGGGGGGGGGTTCTTTCTTTCTTTCTTTATTCATTTTTATTAATTTTTAAAATAGTTTTTAAACTACAAAAAAACACCAAACAAACTCAAGCATTCATAATTTTTTATCATTCCATTCTACATATATAATCAGTAATTCACAATATCATCACATAGTTGCATATTAATCATCATGATCATTTCTTGGAAAATTTGCATCTATTCAGAAAAAGAAATAAAAAGAAAATAGAAAAAAATTGCTACATAACATACCCCCACCCCTCCCCCTCACCAATCACCAGCATTTCACTCTAAATTTATTTTAACATTTGTTGCCCCTATTATTTATTTATTTTTAATCCGTATGTTCTACCCATCTGTCAATAAGGTAGATAAAAGAAGCATCAGACACAAGGTTTTCACAATCACACCGTCACATTGCGAAAGGTATATCGTTATACAATCATCTTCAAGAAACATGGCTACTGGAACACAGCTCTACATTTTCAGGCAGTTCCCTCCAGCCTCTCCATGACACCTTAACTAAACAGGTGATATCTATTTAATGAGTAAGAATAACCTCCAGGATAACCTCTCTACTCTGTTTGGAATCTCTCAGCCATTGACACTTTATTTTGTCTCATTTTGCTCTTCCCCCTTTTAGTTGAGAAGGTTTTCTCAATTTCTTGATGCTGAGTTTCAGCTCATTTTAGGGTTTTTCTCAAACCCTTGATGTTGAGTCTCAGCTCATTCCAGGATTTCTGTCCCACATTGCCAGGAAGGTCCACACCCCTGGGAGTCATGTCCCACATAGACAGGGGGAGGGTGGTGAGTTTGCTTGTTGTGTTGGCTGAAGAGAGAGGCCACATCTGAGCAACAAAAGAGGTTCTCTTGGGGGTGACTCTTCGGCCTAATTTTAAGTAGGCTTACCCTATCCTTTGTGGGGTTAAGTTTCATATGAACAAACCCCAAGATTGGGGGCTCAGCCTATAGCTTTGATTGTACGCACTGCTTGTGAGAATATCAAGAATTCAATTGGGGGAAGTTGAATTTTTCCCCTTTCTCACCATTCCCCAAAGGGGACTTTGCAAATACTTTTTTATTCACTGCTCCAATCACTCTGGGATTTATTGGGGCATCACTCTGGACAAACCAACAAAATCTCATGTCCTACTCAAGGTTCTATGTACTTATGGTGTTCAATTAAGCTGTCTACATAAGTTATATTAGGAAATATACTAGTCAAAATGTAAATTTTGTACCAAATAAACATTTTTTGCTTTAGTCTTACACATAAGGTAAAATTTTTAAATATTAATTACCATCTATTTTCAGCACCCTGCAGTAATGACATTCCTTTGTTCTTCCTCATGCAAAAACATTTTTCAAATTTGTACATTTAGTCACTATCCTTATACACTCTAGGCATTCCTAGATTATACCATCTCAGTCTTTATCATCTATCTTTCTTTCTGATTTCATTTGTGCCCCCAGCCCTCCTCCCTCTATCATTTTCACATTCAGCTTCATTCAGTGTTTTAACATAATTGTATTACAGTTAGGTAGTATTGTGTTGTCCATTTCTGAGTTTTTACATTCAGTCCTGTTGCACAATCTGTATCCCTTCAGCTCCAATTACCCAATATCTTACCCTATTTCTATCTCCTGATGGTCTCTGTTACCTATGAAATTCTCCAAGTTTATTCACTGTCAGTTCATATCAGTGAGACCATACAGTATTTGTCCTCTTGTTTTTGGCTAGTCTCACTTAGCATAATGTCCTTAAGGTCCATCCATGTTGTTTCATACTTTATAACTTTGTTCTGTTTTACAGCTGCATAATACTCCATCATATGTGTATATCACAGTTTGCAAAAATGTAACTCTTAAACATAAAGTTTTTTTCCCTCTCTCTCATAGTCTAGGTAAGGGGTTTCAGCTCAGTAGAAGCTCTGATTCTCCAGGCTGAGGCTGACTTGCTGCCTTTAACCTGTGGCTTCTGAGGCTTTCCCTTATTCCATCCTTAGTAAGGTGGAACAAATCTGGAGGAACACACTTGGGAAATTTAAGGGTTAGATCTGAGCGTGGCTTGCACACAGTCCCTCAGATTCCAGAGTGCTTGCAGTGGAGGTGTTCTGTAGATGTCCTGAGGGGGTAGCTGTTAGATTCTGTATGTATCCTGAGGGTAAAGTACCAAAGGTTGCTCATGAAATGTGAGAGAATGAGAAACCACGATTTTTACTTGGCTGAGCAACTAGAAGGATGGAGCTGTCATTTTCTGAGTTGGAAAAAACTAGGAGTAGGTTGGAGGGGTAGGGGATCAGCAATTTGGTTTCGAGCCTATAAAATTTGAGCTCCTATTAGACATCAACCATAAATGTTGAGCAGGCGTTGGATAAATAAGCATGGATTTCAGGGGAATATTTTAGGCAGGAAATTCAAATTTGGGAGTTGTTAGCTTAAAGCTGATATTTAAAGCATGAGCCTGGTTTAGATCACCTGGGAAGTGGGTATAGAAAGAGAGGAGAAAATCTGGGAGGATGGAGCCCTGGGGGTGCTTTAAATATAGAGATTTCAGAGATCTGGGTAAATAAGCTGGGGCGACTCAGAAGGAGGAGTCAGCAAGGAGGGAGCGGACTTTAGAGCAGCTAGACGAAGAAAGTCTTTTAAAGGGGAGAGAGTGTTCAGCTATGTCAAAATGTTCTTAGGTCAAGGAAGATGAGGACTGAGAAAAGACTTGCTTTTGGCCCAAGATGTTGCTTTTGATAAGTAACTTCTGTGGAGTGGTAGTTAGCACATTTTTTCCACTCCTGTCTGCCTGAAGGTCACCATTCTAACTCCATTAATAATAGGTGTCTGTGTGAGTGTGTGCACATGTGTGTATGCAGGTGTGTATGTTTAGTTTCAGAATTCCCCCACCCCACCCACCAATGATCATGCTGTCTCCCAGGGTCTACCCCTTCCCTTATGGCCATGTTCTCCATTATAGCCTAGAAGAATCAACTTTGAACCACTTTGATTTCCAAAACTGGTGTTAGAATCCAATGGAAGGCAAGAGGGGAAAATATTTTGGTAGTCAAAGTTCTTCAATACAAGAACAAAAATACAAATGCCCTGTATTAATTGCTAAGAATACAAATAATACCTGTGGTGTGCTAGAAGCCTACCATGTTGAGCATTCTACATGCATTATCTCTGATTTTCACAATAACCCCAGGAATTGGATATTATTAACCCAACTTTATAGATGAGCAGTTATGAACATGCCTAGGGTCACATGCAGAGAAGTGGCTGAGCCATTAAGAGTTGTTTCTCTATCAAATAATATGGTTTTCTTCTGAAATGTCATGGTCCTGCATGTTATTTTTATTTCTCCAGAAAGGTCTGAATAAAACCCCTGTAGCTGCCATCTGCCTGACCAGCTTGGTGACCATGGCCTTTGTCCTTGTGGGTCAGGTGAACGTCCTGGCCCCCATCGTCACCATCAACTTCATGCTGACGTACATCGCAGTGGACTACTCTTACTTCTCCCTGTCCATCGATCCCGGCAGCCTCCAGCCAACGCCTGAGACAGTACACAGGGAGGGCACAGAAGCTCTCCACTGCTCTCAGCACCTGCTGTTAGAGAAGGCTCCCAGCTATGGCTCTGAGGGCACTGCCCAAAGCCTCTCTGAGGGCACTCTGCTGGAATTCACTAAGAACATGGATCAGCTCTTCCAGCAAACTAGGAAGCTTGAGAGTAGCCAGCCCAGGAAAGGGGATGGGGAAGGGATCCCAGAGAGTGAGGGGAGAAAGTGCAAGAAAGCCACCAAGAAAACCCTACAAGATAGCTTCCTCTTGGACTTCGAGTCCACTTCTTCCTTCCCAACTGAGGGTCCTGAAAAGCTTCCTACTGCCTCCTTGGAGGGGCAGGAGTCCTACAGGAACAAGCAGAGTTCCTGGAGTGAATGGTCTCATCCTGGAGGAGCACATGGAGAACAACTTGTTCCACAGTTGTGTAACCAACCTGGGCCAAGTGGAGAAGGTGAGTGCTTTGAATATTTTGGAGTGACCACTGCTTCTCTAACCTACCCAATTATAGCAACACCCTTTCCAAATCTACAGGCAGGTCACTTTATAACTGGGTTTAAAATCCTTGTTAATTTTGTTTCATATATTTATTTTTATTAGAGAAGCTGTAGGTACACAGAAAAATCGTGCAGAAAACACAGTCTTCCCCTCACCACACACACACACACACACACACACACACACACTCACATAATTTTCCCTATTAAAACTTGCATTAGTGCAGTAACATTCTTACAATTGAAGAAACAATATTATTATAATTATCCTCTTAACTATAGTCCATAGTTTACATTAGAATTCACTGTGTTGTATAGTCCAATGGATTTTATTTAAAAAGTTTTATTCTAGTAACTTAACATGCAACCTAAAATCTCCCTTTTTATCCACATCCAAATATATAATTTAAGGGAGTTAATTACGTTCACAACCTTGTGCTGCCATCCTTACCATCCATTACCAAAACTTTTCCATCACCCAAAACAGAAATTCCATACCAATTAAGCATTAACTTCCCTTTCCCTACCTCCACCCCAACCCTTGGTAACCTATATTCTAGTTTCTGACTCTAGGAATTTGCTTATTATTTCATATCAGTGAGACCACATGGTATTTGCTTTTATGCAAGCTAGAGCTTATTTCATTCAACATGATGTGTTCAGAGTTCACCCATGTCATCACATGTATCAGAACTTCATTCCCATTTACAACTGAATAGTATTCAACTAATATTTATTCATTTATTGGTTGATGGACTCTAGGGCTACTTTCATCTTTTGGCAACTGTGAATAATGCCACTTTCAACCTTGGTGTGCTAGCATCCATTTGAGATCCTGCTGTCAATACTTTGGGGTATGTACCTGACAGTGGAATTAACAGATCATATGGCAATTCTATACTTAACTTTCTGAGGTGAATTCCAAGAGAGGGGGAGAACTCACAATTTTAAGAGTCTACCATATCCCAGGTGCTTAACATACAGTATTTCATGTAATATAATAGTTACTAGTATTTTTTTTTTTATTCTATAAATGAAGAACTCAAGGCCCAGTTCGGTCACAAGAAGTCCAAGAGCTGATACTTTGCACAACTGGGCGGCTGACCCAGGTCTGCCTGTATTGGGAGCCCAGGTGTTTTCCTCTCCATCGTCATGCCCCTTGAGATTTGTATAGACAGTTGTAGGTAAAGAGACAGAGACAGTGGGACATACAGGGAGATATCTAAAAAAAATGCTTTATGTTCTACAATAAACCTATTTTTCCTCCTGGATTCTTTATCTCTGAATTGGTGGATTGGTTTTTTTTTTTAAAGGTAAGAGCATTATTAAAGTCTTTAAAATTACTTTATTTTTACCAAAGTAATAAATGTACAATTTAATAAGCCAAATGATATTAAAAGTCACAATCAAAAACAGTAAATCCCACTTTTCTGTACTCTCCCTCTTCTACCCTTCTCCATTTCCTATTCCCACTCCCAGAAGAGTCTACCTTCAACCCAAAAGTTGCTTCTTCTGTTATTAACCTTTGTATTATGAAATAATGCGTTAGTATTGCTACTTCTCAATGTCAGCTATCATCTTTTGACTTCCTTTTATTGTAAATGAAGATTTAGCTCTTTTATACCACTGTTCCTTCCCTTCATTCAATCCCCCTTTTCAGTTTTCTAAGCCTACCGGAATGAAATAACACCAGAGATGGACTGACTTATATAAGGGGGATTTATTTAGTTAGAAATTTACAGCTCTCTGGAGGAAAGGCAGCTGACTTTCCTCTGGCTTTCTCTGTCACATGGGAAAGCACATGGCGACATCTGCAAGCCTCCCCTCTAGGCTACTGGGTTCAAATAGCTTTCCTCAAGGCTATTCCTGTCTGTATCTCCAAACATCTGGGTCTGAGCTGACTCTGGTCACTGAACTGAGTTCTGCTGGCCTGCGCTGAACTGTTCGACCTGTGCTCGGCTCTCTTGTGATTCTTTCTTTTAAGCCTCCAGCTAATTACATTAAACCTCACTCATTGTGGAAGACACTCTCCTTAGCTGACAATAGATGTAGTCAACCATGGGTGAATTTCACATGCTGATGATTTAAATCAACAGCAAGAGAACAGCTGGGCACCATCACGGGGCCAAGTAGACACTTAAACCTAAATACTGTACCGCTCAATGTTCTTATATCACAGTTTTTAATTAGTGTAATATTATTCATATGAGCATGACTAAGTAAATATTGCTTAATCCTGAGCCATATATTATATTAGGATTACATTTCTTTTTCTTTACTACTTTTTCTGTTTTCTAGAGTTAATAATTACTTTGATCTTTTTACTTGGTTTTCTGTCATCATTTTTCTCTAAATGCTCTTGCAGGTATGTTAAATGCCTCTTGGTGTTATTTTTCAAATGCTCGAGTGCTTCAGAAATCTATCATATCCATTTCTCTTTTTCCTTCTGCCCTATGGCTCCTATCATCCTATTACAGTCTAGACTGTTTTCTCTCTAGGCCTTTTGTAAAGCTCTTGTCTTAGGATTTCTCCCTTCACCGTACTTCTGTATCAGATCCAAGAACAAGAGATTTCCTGGATGTAATATTGTAGTGGAATTTTGTCATTCTTTTTTGCCTGCCCTGTATTGAATAGCCTCCCTATGTTTGAAGAGTTTCCAACATTATGCATCTTGGTGGTAGGCAAAGCTAGCCTTTCATGCTCAAAACTGAAAATGCCTGATAGTTTTCCAGCCTTCCCTGAAGATGACCCCGCCTTATACTTGGATTTGGGAATTGGGGACTTCCCCAAGAAGTGGGGACTTTC
Source organism: Tamandua tetradactyla (assembly GCF_023851605.1). Taxonomy (NCBI): domain Eukaryota; kingdom Metazoa; phylum Chordata; class Mammalia; order Pilosa; family Myrmecophagidae; genus Tamandua; species Tamandua tetradactyla. The sequence continues at coordinate 19,807,824 of NC_135336.1, forward strand.
AGGAACACTCTGGAAGCAGGATGGAAGCTGCAAGATGACTACAATCCTGGCTCCAGTGTCCAGTGTGGGGGTCTTTCAGGGTCAGAGGAGCAGACCTCTGTAGCTGCTGAAGACATGTCCTCAGTAGCCCTCACTAGCATTTTGAGTGCTTCTCCTTGGCTGCATAGCCTTGAACTTGATTCACTAGCCTTCAAAGCTATTCTTAGAGGGCCTGATAAATTCCTTGATTAAATCAGCCAGAGGTAGATTCTGACCAACTCACATCTTCTTTCTTTTCCTGTGTTTTGCTGAAGTACATATCCCAGTAACTTCCTAAGACAAGGTACATGAAAGATACATTTTTTTCTTTGAGTCTTTGCAAGTCAGAAAGTCTTTATTTCTGACTTCACACTTGAGTTATAGGTTGGCTGAGTATACAGCTGTAAGTGGAAAATAACTTTCCCAGTGCTTTTGGAAGCATTGTTTTACAGTCTCTTCACTTTTTAGTGTTGTTGTTTAGAAACATGATGCCATGTTGGCCACTCATCCTTAGGTTTTTTGAATGATCTCTGGTCCTCCTTTTTCTCCCCCAGAACTTTAGAGGATATTCTTTTTGCAACCATTATATTGGGCACTCCATGGGCCCTTTTATTCTGGAGATTCTTATAGCCTTCAGTTCTGGGACTTTTGTTGTGGTGGTGGTCGTTTTTGGATCTTGGGATCAGAGGGTTGATAAAAATTATACTCCTAAATTCATCATTTATTCAACAGGCACTTAGACATGTTTATTTGCCCTTAGTATTTTCTTAAACTTGCCATCACCTCTGGCTTACTCCTAACAAGACCTGTTCTCATGTCTTTTGGTGCCTTTCTCCCCATCATCCATCATCTGGATATTGTTTACATTTTTATTATGGATTGTTTTAGATGCACCTTATTCCTTTTCTTTATTCCTGGATTTTTTCTTCAAAAAAAAAGCCCAACTTTGTTTATGTTTAGGTATATAAATTTGCTTTATTTATTTATTTTTTGGCAAGATGGCATTTACGAAAGTAATAGTTGAATCAACAATCATCTTATCACCCTCCTGGCCATCGCCACATGTGACACAAAGTTCATGTTAGGCTTAGACTCATCAGAGAGTCCGAATAATTTTTTCTGCATTGTTACTGTTCTTATTTATACATCAAATTTGTGCCTTCTCACTGTTTTGTCCTTGATAATCTCCTACCCTGTTACATCTGTTTTTTCGCCTATTGATTATTTGTTTGTCTTTTTTTGCTCTCCTTTCTGGAATCTCCCACTAATGTTTTTTATTGGCTATTGTATTAATCATGATTAATACAGTGATATTGTATTAATACCATTAATTTGGTTGCAAATAACAAAATCTCAAGATAATAGTAGCTTGATCTAGGTCATACAAAAAGAGCCAGAAGTTCAAGTAAATAGGCCAAACCCTTGATCTTGAGACTTGCTCTTGTGAAGCTTATGTATCTAGCAGAGATGCTTAGCCTACCTATAGGTATGCCTAAGAGTTGCTTCTGGAGGACCTCTTTTGTTGCTCAGATGTGGCCTCTTTCTCTCTAAGCCCAACTCTGCAAGTGAAATCATTACCCTTCCCCCTACATGGGACATGACATCCAGGGATGAAAGTCTCCCTGGTGGCATGGAAAATGACTCCCAGGGATGAGCTTGGTCCTGGCACTGTAGGATCAACAATGCCGTCCTGACCAAAAGGGGGAAAAGAAGTATAAAAAATAAGGTCTCAGGGGCTGAAAGAGTTCAAATAGAGTTGAGAGGCTACTCTGGAGGTCATGCTTACACAAGCTGCAGTTAGACATTATTATCTATCATAACTTGCCAAACTCCAACCAAAACAATTCCTGCCAATCCTAAGAATACCTAGGGTGTTACATAAGATTCTACCAAAGTTTCATGCACTAGAGTAACTTTCCAGAAACCTATAACCCTCAGATGACTCCCTGAACCAGATAAGTCCTGAAATGTAGAAGGGCAAGCCTCTCCAAAACATCAACTAGTTCCATCCTGCTATCCCATAGTATTGACAGCCCCTTCCAACATGAAAAAAATTAGAATGGGCATAGCCCAAATACCCCTAAGAAGTGGGAGAAGGATCAAAGGTGATGGTGGAGTTACATAGAGAAGGTAGGGTTTAACAAATGAGTATGATCGCTGAATCTTTTTATTGATTATTTCTCTTAGTCTCCAGTATCTTAGAGCAGCTAGAAGTAAAAACCTAAAATGGTGGAACTGTAACCCATACCAAACTCTGAAATCTCTTCCATAACTAATTGTTGTGATATGCCTTGAAATTTATTGCTTTTTTGTTTATATGTTATTTTTCATGAAAAAGAAAAAAGAAGAATTATATTTTGCAGGATGTTGACTTGAAGATTGATTTCAAGATCTTTTTTGGTAATTTAAATATGTAAAGTATGCAGGAAAAGTTTTTGTTAAGGAAAAACAGAGTATTTTTCCCCTAAAGTAAAATAACTGCTGAGGATGAGAAACAGGAATGTGTAAGATGAAATGGATAGATATAAGAAGTTGTAGAAGTCTTGTTGGAAGTGAATTTTATTGGTTGCAGTTAAGGTTGGCTAAGGTTTTTTAGTTTTATAAGATTTTTATTAGTTTTCTTTTCAGATTTATCTTCTTACAAAACAAGAATTTGGTTTTCACTCTGTTAGAATGATAATGTTTTCTTGTATTATTTGTTTGCTCTTAGTGAGAAGCTATAAAAGGAGTTTAACCATCTGAGTAATCTGCCTAGATGACAAAGATTCTATGTCTTACCAGACCAATATACTTATTGATATGTATGTTGACCATCTCCTTCCTTATTGTTTTGAACAATGCCTCCTCACTTTAAAACAAAAATTATGTCTTTCCAAAATCATGTTAACTCCTCTATTTACATTCAAACTTTTATGTTACCTTGATTAAATAAATAACAAAAAATTTTAAAATTAAAAAATAAAAAGAGCCAGAGGTAGGTGGTCCAGGGCTCCTATCAAAGGTTCCTTCTGCCTTTTTTCTTTACCACCCTCAGAACATTATTCCATGATCCAAGATGGTGTCTGAAGGCTTAGCCATTATAGTCACATTCCAGGCAGTAGAAAAAAGTAAGGGAATAAAAGTAAAGGTTGAACCTCCAAGCTGTTTCATTTTAGGGAATCTCCCTAGCATCTCACACCACACTCTGTTTATATTTCATTGATTGGAACTTAATCATGTGATTGCACCTAACGACAAGGGAGGCTGGGAATGTCTTCTAACTGATCATATTGCTACTCACTTAAAAGCCTAGTTTGTTTTCCTAAGGAATAATGGGGAAACAGGTATTGGTTAGCCAACTCCCAGTCTATGCCACAATTAAACTTTTCAATTTCCAAGAGCTCTTGGTTGTAATTGTTTGCCCTTTTGTTTCTTTGGTGAGCATATCATTCTTGTTTTATTCTTGCTTTCTTATCTCTTCGATAATATTACTTATCCATCCCCCTTTAAAGTCTTTTCTGCTTCTTTCATTTTCTCTCTTTTCTCTAGATTCTTTTTCTCCTTTGGTTTGGTCTCTTTCTCTTTTATGTTAGGGTCTTTCCTAAAATGTCTGTTGATCTTCTGGTTTCTTTTCATACTTGAAGTGAAGTACTACAAATTTGTTTAGAAGTCCTGCATACCTGCATGGTACTTGTTAATTGGGGCGCTCACGGTAGAATGATTAAAGAACAAACTAGTCTTTTCATTGGAAGCCCCCTCAAAGGTCAGTATCTAAAAGTTTTTCTCTGGAGCTTTTGGTTCCTCCAGAGGATCCTTGCCTGTGGAATCCACAGGTGGCTGCCTGCATGCTGGGAGCAGGGTGAGGGAAGGGAAGTTGGGAGTTCCACTGTTTAGCATACAGTCTTTCATTTAATTCCCCTGTTTCTAGTTCCAAGTGAAGTACCTGGTATGTCAAACCTGATACCCTCTGGTTTGGATTCCTCAGAGAAAACCCTCCTCATGGAGAAGGCATGAGAAGGGTTTGTTGCCAACCTGCATGGGTGGAGGAAAGGATCTTGGGATCCAGCTGTTCCATATACAGACTTGCAACCAATCCCCTGTACCCTGCCACTTCCGTGGAATCTGGTACTTCCTAGTCTTGCCCCTTGCCAGGGTGAGTCGGCTGCTTCTTGTCAGTGTCCTCTCTGTAGGCCCCACAGGTTATCTTCCTCTGCTCTGCTCAGTCTTTTATCACTTCTTTGTCACTTTCCCATCTCCCAAGACTCATTTTTTTCTTTCCTCTCACGTTCTCTTTGTGTTTGCTAATGTCTACCTTTTAAATTTCTTTTGTGTCTTCTTAGTGGATTTTCAGGAGAGATGTGTGGTCAGTCTGCCATGTTTAATTGATTAAGTGGTTGCTACCCAATTTTCCAATCTTAAAAACGCCCTTGCCATTGTTGACTTTCCCTCTCTCCCCTCCCGCCTACCTCCTCTCCAGCTTTGCTGTCTTTACCTTGGGGGTAGACCCTCATCATCTTGCCCCAGATTTTTGCTAAGTCTCCAAACTAGACTCTCCCACATCCTGTCTATCCGGCACAGTACCCACCGATGGCTCTTTTTAAAGTAAAACTCTGATGATGTCTCATTTTAAAATCTCTTCTGAAAACTAATATCTTCAATCTAAAGTTAAAGATCCTTGGGGTGGTTGGCAAAGTTTGTCACAATCCTGCCTTGCCTACCTTTCCAAGCCACTTTTCTCACAGCACCCATGTGCTATATATTCCATCTACACCCAAACTCGTGCCGTAAACACCTTGCTCTTCAATTCCTCCATGCCTTTGGACATATGCTGTTCTGCCTCCCTACATTGCTTTACCTCCTCCTTCTCCATCTGGAAAACTCCAGTCTGGCCTTTAAAATCTGTCTGATCTATAAGACCCAATTTAGTTCCCCTCTGAGAAGGATTCTCTGATTTCCTCCAGCGTGCAACCCCAGAACATTTTATTTACATTGTAGTATAAAGTTGTCACATTGTTGTATAAATATTTGTTTATCCATTTTTCTTCAGGGCTCTCTGTCTGTCTTCCTTAAGGAAAACAAATATTAATTTCATTCCTTTTCCTCTAGACTGTGAACATCTTTTGGCCTAAGTCATGTCTGTTCACTTTTGTGTCCCTCACAACATCTCACATAGCAAACATTCAGTAAAGGCTAGTTAAATTGGTGAACCATTGAAAAAATGCTGGCTAAAAATCAAAACTGATCAGTAAAGTAGAATATAAAGAGTTAAATTATTACAAGAACCTAATTTGTGACAAATCAGGTGCCATAAAATAATAAGCATCACATCCCTATTGATTCAAATATTGTTGAGAACAAATGGGGATTGTATTTTGTACCTTATATAGTTATGAATTCCTTATGCATCACAGCTATGTAAGAGAATATTTTTGAGATAACGTGGAGATGGCAAAGGGAGCAGCAGCCTGGGGCGCGGGAGGTGACCGCAGTGCAAGATGCGGACTATTGCTCTCCTGGGCCCTAGATCCCATGGCCGCCCCTTGGCTGGTGGGAGCAGATCTCTGGCCTGGCCTAGAGTGCTGAGGGCTTCCCAGAGGTGCAGGGGGCTACCATTCAGGACTGTATGAACCCACGCTGCCCTTTGTCATGGTGGCGGGGGTTGAGGGTGGCAGGGGGGTGCAGGATGCTGGCAGAACCCGCCCACAGATTACAAGGGAGCTGACCTTTCCTTAGTGAGATCTGGGAGTCCAGAATGATCAAAACAAGCAATGTGCAGTGTCTCCTTGAAAACAGACAAAAAAGTATATCCACAGGAGATGAATTGTTTGGCACTCAGAGCTTTCATAAGCAATTCATGAACTGGATAGTGTGCTAGTTTGAAGCAGTGATGTACCCCAGAAAAGGCTATGTTCTTTTATCCATTCCTGGTACATACCTATTGAGTTGAGACCTTTTGGTTCAACTGACATGTGACCCGGCCCATTCAAGGTAGGTCTTAATCCTCTTATTGGAGTTCTTTATGAGAAAATAAAAGGCAGAAAAAGCTCAGAGAACCTTAAGAGAGTAAAAACCTGGGAGAGCTAAAAGTAGACCTAAGAAGTTGGAAGAACTAGAGACTGAAAGCAGTGAAACCTGGGAGCAAAGGACCAGCAAATGCCAGGCATGTGCCTTCCCATGTGAAGGAGGTGCTCCAGATGCTGGCAGCCTTTCCTCAGAGTCCAGGTATCATCCTGCTGATGCCTTAATTGGGACATTGTCACAGCTTAAGAAACTGTAAATTCTGTAAAGTTAATAAATTCCCATTGTAAAAGTCAACCCATTTCAGGTATACTGCATTCCAACAGCTTTAGAAAATTGAAACAAATTTTGGTACTAAAAAGTAGGGTGCTGTGAGATGCAAATACTGAAACTGCAGGAATGACTTTGTAAATAGATAAGGGGAAGATTCTGGAAGAATTATAGGATGCTTGATAGAAAAAGTCTAGTTCGATTTGAAGAGACTGTTGGCAGAAATATGGATGCGAAAGGTGCTTCTCATGAGGCCTTAGGCAGAAGTGATGGTTGTGTCATTGCCTGCTGGAAGAAAAGTAATCCTTATTTTAATGTGGCAAAGAATTTGGCAAAATTGAGTTCTGGTGTCAGATGGAAGACAGAATTCAAAAATGATGAGCTGGGATATTTAGTTAAGGAAATTTCACAAGTAAATGTGCAAAATACACCCTGACTTCTTGTGGTAGTTGGCCGGGTGAAGGTGCCTAAATCTATTGCTGTGGACATGAGCCAGTGGCGTGTGAACCTCATCTGTTGCTGATTACATCTGCAGTCAGCTAGTAGGCGTGCCTGCTGCAATGAATGATGTCCGATTTAATTGCCTGGTGCTTAAATGAGAGAGCTCAATGTAGCACAGCCCAAGCAGCTCAGCATACCTCATCTCAGCACTGCAACTCAGCCCAGGCCTTTGGAGATTCAGAAAGGAATCACCCCAGGAAAGTTTCTGGAACCCAGAGGCCTGGAGAGAAGGCCAGCAGAGATCATTCTGTGCCTTCCCACGTCAGAAAGAACCTCAATTGAAAGCTGCCTTTCCTCTGAAGAACTATTGAAATAAATCCCCTTTTATTAAAAGCCAATCCATCTCTGGTGTGTTGCATTCCAGCAGCTAGAAAACTAAAAACTTCTCTGCACAGCTTATCATAAAATGCAGGAGGAAAGGATAAGCTGAGAACTGAACTCTTGGATACAAAGAAACCAGAAATTGATAGTTTGGAAACTGTTTAAGCTTTTGGAATGTGAGCTCCCAAAGAATAGTGCCCCATGTGAGGATTTAACCAAACATGGAAACAGCCAGCCATTTCAGTGTGAGTCAGGATTGAAGATGAAGTTTTCCAGAAAGGATTTGTGGAGAGTCGTAATGTCTGATGGTTGGGACCCCTGTGTGCTGCATGCGAAACCAACGATTTTTTTTTTTTTGCAAGATTTGTTTGAATGGAACCAGAGCCAGCCTGGACTAAAAGGGACAGAAAAGGGACCAGTTGAAGGAAAAATATTCTCAAAGGCAGAAGCATGGAAGATGATGTCTGGAACCAAGAAACCTTGGTCCTGGAGAGCAGACTCACTCGTGCCCTGTGGAAAGAGCGAGTTTGCCCAGGAGTTTGCAGAGGGCGGGCTTCTTCCCTATTCTTCAGGAAGCATGCTGCCACCCCCAAGCTCTCAGATGACTGGAGGATTGAGGGGAGCTTGGCTGCTCCATTGTTCAGGAAAAGTGTTGATGTCCCAGGCCTCAGACAGGGTGGGGCACATTCCCCAGAGACTGGGAAGAGCCAGAGGGAGAAATTTCCTTCCAATTTCTCCCTATGGAAAGGAGAACAATCACACTATGACTGTCCCTCTTTTGTATTTTGGAAGCAGATAATTTGCTTTAGTTTTCACAGGTTCATAGAGAATTTTGCCTTAGAACAGACCATGCCTGCGATTGATTTTGATGAGACTTTGTACTTAGCACTGTTACTGAAATGATTTAAGCTTTTGTGATATTGTGAGAGAATGAATATATTTTGCATATGGAAAGAATATGTTTTTTTTTGGGGGGGGGGGGGTCCAGAGGGTGGCGTGTGCTGATCTGAAACTTTTATGTACCCCAGAAAAGGCCATACTCTTTTAATCCATTCCTGTGGGTGCAGACCCATTGTGGGTGGGACCTTTCGGTTAGGTTATTTCCATGAGATGTGACCCACCCTATTCCAGGTGGGTCTTAATCCTTTTTACTGGAGTCCTTTATCAGGATAAAAGACAAAAAAATATAAAAAAGCCCAGAATGCTGAGAGAGAAACACCAGAGAAGTTTGGAGAGAGCTTAGAGAGAAAAAGCCTCAGGAGGAGCTGAGAGAGCTGCTGAAACTAGAGTCCAGGGGAGAAGGACCAGCAGACATTGCTGTGTGCCTTCCTGTGTGACAGAGGTGTCCCAGATGCCAGCGGTTTTTCTTCAGAGTCCAGGCATAAAGAAAGGATTTTCTGGTTCACAAGTGGCTGCGTACCCCCTAATTAATACTGTATAGAGAAAACAGTGCACCAGGAAGACTACTATGGATATTGCAAGTAATAAAATGTCCAAATGCCTATCTCTTAATATGCTCCTAAGCTCAGGTCTCATATGTTAAACCAGCTGAAATCGAAGTGATTTAAAAATGGCGCTGAGGAAGACTTGAACCAAAAAAAAAAGGGAGAGAGAGAATATTTTTGACTATTGGAAACATTATCAAAGACAAAAAGGATCTGCTTAAATAGAAATAAAATACATTTGCACAACATGGTGTCCCAGAAGGAAACAATTATTTTAACAAACATGACTGATAAAAGTATCCCTTCCAATACATATTATTTTTCAAAAACAGAAAGGTCAAAATCCAAATTCTACTAAGAAGAGGTCCGAAGAGAAGAATAGGCAGTTTAAATATGAAAAATCCGTGCATGTCTAGGCTTATTTATTGTCCATTCAGCAAACTAACTTTTATGGCTAAATGCTAATTTTATTGTTGGTAGCTAAAACTAGTCAACATTTGCTGAGCATGTCCTATGTCCCTGACCTGAAATAAACACTTTAGATAGATTATCTCATCTAATCTCAGAGTTATGTATTGCTATTATCTGTTTACAGATGATAAAACAGAGGCTCAGAGAAGTTTAACACTTGCTTAGCATTTGAGACAGCCAGAATTTGAACATTGGCCTGTCTGAGTTTAGAACCTGCATTCCTAACCAGTGCACAAAATGTATGCTGCTTGTGTGAGTATGTAATATGAACTAGGCCATATAATGAAACCACCTTTAAAATATCATTGCCTACCTATTAAGCTATCAAAAATTCAATAAAGATAGTAGGTCTGTGGGAATCAGGACACCAGTTCTGGAGGCATTGTCAATTCCTCCTAGATCCTTCTACATCTGTTAAAGTTTTTCATTAAATTAGGGGAGTTTGGGGCCATTATTCCTTTAAGTATTTTTTTTCTGCTTCTTTTTCTCTCCTGTCCCTAAGGGACTCCCACTGCGCATTTCTTGGTATGCTTGACATTCTCTCGCAGGTCTCTGAGGCTCTGTTCTCTTTGTTTCTGCCTTCTCCCCTCTTGTTCTTCAGATTGGATCATTTCTATTGATGTATAGTTAGATTCACTCATTCTTTCTTCTGCCAATATCAGATTTTCTGTTGAGCCCATCTAGTAAAATTTTTGTTTTTGTTATAGTGCTTTTAAATTCCAGAATTTTCATTGGAACTTTTAATAATTTCTGTTGATATTCTCTATTTTAAAGTCATTGGCATTTTATTTTTATTTAATTTTTTGAACATATTTATAATAGCTGCTTTGAAATCTCATTTCCTAAGTCCAAAATCTGGATTGTCTCCTAAATCCAGAGTCAAGTTTCTTTTTTTTTTTTGTTTTGCTTTTTTTTCCTCAATATGGGTCATAGTTTCCTGTTTCTTTACATGTCTTATAGCAAACTATAGATTTGGGTGGGGTTTTGTTGAGCTTCTGTTTTTTTGTTTTTGTTTTTGTTGTGTTTCTTTGTTTTAGTGAATTGCCTGGATTTAAAATGTAGGCTATGTCTCCTCTGTGGTGAATGGCTGCTGATGTCTCTGCTAAGTTTTGTTGTTATTGTTGTAGTTTTGTATGCTCTATGGTGGGGTCACATTTCATTATTTTTCCATGTGAGTATTCCATTATTGCTGTACCATTTATTGAATTTTTGTTTGTTTGTTTTTTGGGGAATTGTCTTTAAGACTTCTTTTATTTTCTTAAAACAATTTGAAATAAAATTCATGTAACAAGCGTAACCATTTTAAACTAACAATTCAGTGACATTAGATTCCTTCACAATATTGTGCAACCACTAACTGCCTCTATCTAGTTACAAAGCATTTTCATCATTAAATCCTGTTCCCATAAAGCAGTTTTCCCCCATTCTCCCCTCCCCAGCCCTGGGCAATCACAAATTTGTTTTTAGTATAGATGAAATATAGAGATATTTCATTTATATGAAGTATCCAGTATAGGTAAATCTATACTGGATACTTCATATAAATGATACTATGATAAATAGATAAATAATAAATAAATAACTTAAAGATAGGTATAATTACTGTCTGACTTTTTTGTATGGCTTCTTTCACTTGACAGAATATTCAAGGGTCATCCACTTTGTAGCATGTATCAATATGTCATTCCTTTTTATGGTTAAACAATATTCCATTGTAGGTATAGTACACAATTAATTTATCCATTCATCCATTGACGGACATTGGGTTGCTCCCATCTTTTGGCTTTTGTCAATAATGCTATGAACACCTGTGCAAAATTTTTTTTTTTGAGTTCTAGTTTTCAGTTCTTTGGGTTTATTAATTCTATATTGAACTGTTTGAGGAACCACCAAAGTTCACAGCAGTTACACCAATTTTACTAGCAGTGCGTAAGGGTTCTGATTTCCCATATTCTTACCAACACTTATTATTTTCCTTTTTTTTTTAAATTATAATCATCCTAGTAGGAAGGAAGTGGTATTTCATTGTGGTATTGATTTGCATTTTCCTAATGACTAATGAAGTTGAACATTTTCTCATATGCTTGTTGGCCTTCTGCATATATTCTTTGGAAAATTGTCTATTCAAGTACTTTGCCCATTTTTTGCTTGGGTTGTTTGTTTATTTCCTGTTGAGTTGTAAGAATTATTTAGGTACTCTGGATACTAGGCCCTGATCAGATATATTATTTGCAAATATTTTAGCCATTCTCTAAGTTGTCTTTTCACTTTCTGGATAATGTACTTTTTTGCAAAAGATTTTGATTTTGATGAAGTCCAATTTATCAATTTGTTCTTTTGTTGCTTATACTTTTGGTGCCATATTTAAGAATCCTAAGTCCAAGGTCATGAAGATTTACCCCTATGTTTTCTTCTAAGACTGCTAAACTCTAAGGTGCTGCACTCATTTTGCATTAATTCCCCATTGCTCCCATCCACACTCCTGGTAACCTATACTCTACTTTCTGTTTCTATGGGTCTGTATATTCTTTTATATTTCCTTTTTGGATATTATGGGGCTTAATTCAACAAACTAAACCTATAACAATATCATTTGCTTTGATATCATCTTACCTTCGATAGCATGCATAAAATATATTCCTAAACCCCTCCATCCCCCCACCATTATGAAGTTCTTGATACAAATTACATTATGAGTCCAAAACTATTGATTTATTACATTTTAGTCATTTGCCTTTTAGATCCTCTAGGTAGTAAAAAGTAATCTTTCACTGTTTAAAAATGAACAGAGATAAACAAGTTCCAGAGAAAATATTCACTGTTCACTGTCGGTAGGGAAACTCAGAGGTGCAGCCCCTTGGAGGGCAGTGTGGTAGTTCCACAGGAGACTAGGGGCGGGCTTGCTAAATGATCCTGAAACCCTGCTGCACAGTTGATACCTCGAGGAACTGAGTGTGGGGACAGGAATGGACATTTGCACACTGGTGTCTGTGACTGCCATGTTCCCAATCCACAATGGAGGGAGGTGGCCTAAGGGTACAATGACTGAGGAATGCAAGAGGGAACTATGGTGTATACATTCAATGGACTACTGAGTGGCTGCAAGGAGGAATGAAGTTGAGAGGCATGCAACTAAGTGAATGAACCTTAAGGACTGCATGTTGAATGAAATGTCAGGAACAAAAAGATAAATATCATGTCCCAATCATATGGCCTAATTATAATATAAAAACTCAGTGAACTAAAGTTAAGAACATGGGTTATCAGTTTGGGGGGCTAGTGTAAAGGGTCCTAGATAGTAAACTCTTATAGGAGTCACATATATTCCAGAGTTGTAACTGTTAATTCTAAATTCTGAGATACTGAGCTGTTTGTATATAACTTGGTCATTGCCAGAAACTTCAAGTATTATGAGACACTGAGACTCAAAGCTAGAGCTCTGAAGCTATGAAAGTCAGCAGTACCCCATACAGGAACTGTTTAAAAAATTGAAAAAGTGATCAGACTTCTAGGAGGGGTGCGAATGAAGCTGATCTGAATAGGACTAAGTATATCAGAATACAGGGCAAAGGATGATATCATCCATATTTTAAAACTTCAACTTCTATGTGAGACCAAAGGGAAAGATGTTTATTTGGTGCAAAATTTATATTTTGGGTAGTGCGTTTCCTAATTTAACTAGCATGGTCAGTTTAGTTGAACCCATAAGTAATGGAATCTTGAATAGGACATGAGATTTTGTTGGTTTTCCAGGTTAGTGTGATGCCCTGATATATCCCAGAGTAATTTGGGTAGTGAATAAAGAAGTATTTGCAAAGTCTCCTTGGGGGACTAGGGAGAAAGGAGGAAATACTCAACTTCCCCATTTGGAGAATTTCTAATATTCTTGCAAACAGTATATCGATAGGCTGAGCCCTCAATCTTGGGGATCGCCCCTATGAAACTTATTCCTGCAAAGGATAAGCCAAGGCTACTTAAAATTAGGCCTGAGAGTCACCCCTAGAGAATCTCTTTTGTTACTCAGATGTTGTACCGGACAAAGGCTATGGATTCTTCTGCCCAACAAGCTCAATAACCAATTCCTGAGACACTGGAGTTTCAAAGAGTGAAAGAGTTTATTACTAGGTGCGTAGTAGGACAGCAGACCACTTAGTGGCCCAAAATCTGTCTCCCCAAACTGAGGTAATTTGGATAGTTTTATTAGAGAAAAGGTGGGCAGGGTTTAGGATAGCGAGTGCAGTGGCCCCTGATGATGCAATTAGATGTGTTCTGATTATAAAGCATGCACAGATTGATAACATGCTTAGTCACAGAATGTGTAAGAAAATGGCAGAATGAGGTATAGGTTAAAGTCTAAACTTCTGCATGTCAGGTGGGCCTGCTTAGGTTAAATCAGGTCTTAGCAAGATAATTTTGGACTTGGGGTGGGTTAGTTCCAGGCAGACCCAAGACCCTTCATTAACAAACATTAGAGGCTATCTCTATGATTACAAGACTCTAAAGTTGAAAAACTGGATAACCAGGTACAGATAAAGGTTAGTCACAAGGTTTTAGAATCACAGCAGCAAAAGATAAGGGCTATACAACCATTATCAAAGATCGAGGACTGGCTTACAACTCAGAGATTTTAGGTATTTCCCTATCTACTCCAGTATGCCAGAAAGCAAAAAGGAATATTATGATAATGATTCAGTAACAAAATCATCCCTTAAATCCTGATTTCTTAGTTACAATGTGGCCATTGTGAGCCAGCTCCACAGGTGAACTCACTGCCCTCCCTCCTAGTGGGATATGACTCCCAGGGGTGTAAATCTCCCAGGCAATGTGGGACACAACTCCCAGGATGAGCCGGGACCTGACCTCAAGGGATTGAGAAAGCCTTCTTGACCGAAAGAGGACAGAGAGAAATGAGACAAAATAAAGTTTCAGCGGCTGAGATTTCAAACAGAGTCGAGAGGTTATCCTGGAAGTTATTCTTATGCATTATATAGATATCCCTTTTTAGTTTATGGTGTATTGGAGTGGCTGGAGGGAAGTGCCTGAATCAGTTGGACTGTGTTCCAGGAGCCTTGATACTTGAAGATGATTGTAAAAGGATACAGCATCTATGATGTGATTGTGTGATTGTGAAAACCTTGTGCCTGATGCTCCTTTAATCCAAGGTATGGACAGATGAGTAAAAAATTATAGATTAAAAAGTAAATAAATAATAGGTGGGGCAATGGGTAAAATAAATTGGGCAGATGGAAACACTAGCGGTGAATGAGAAGGAGGGGTAAGAGGTATGGTATGTATGAGGTTTTTCTTTTCTCTTTGTTTTTCTGGACTGATGCAAATGTCCTAAAAAATGATCATGGTGATGAATGCACAACTATAGGATGACATTCTGAGTCATTGATTGCACACCATGTGTGGAATGTACGTGTGTGAAGATTTCTCAGTAAAAATATTTTTTAAGTGATGTTTCAAATAAAAAAGGCAATAACGTTGCTATTTATGTTTACCCATGTCATTAACTTAGTGGCCCTCTTTATTTTTCCCTGTGTTTCAGTCGGTTGTCTATTGTCCTTTCATCTCAGCCTGCAGGACTTGTATGTGACACATTATCCCTCTTGCAGCTTTAGGATTCCCACTTCATCTTTGACACAGCTGACAGTTTGCTTATGACATGGCGTGGAGTGGGTATATTTGGGTTTATCCTGTTTAGAGTTTGTTGAGCTTTGAAGATGTGATAATCATGTCTTTCACAAAATTTGGAAAGTTTCCAAGCATTGTTTCTTTGAATATTCTCTCTTCCTCTTCCTCTCCTTCTCCTTCTGGGATTCCCACAATGGGTATATTGGCACATTTGAGGGTATCCCACAGGTTCCTCAATCTCTGTAACTTTCTTCATTCCTTCTTCCTCGTCTTAGTTGACAGGTAACAGAGGTCAGGAGAAAATTTAGTTATTTCTTATTTCCTTCAGGATTTACATCCTTTGTGATGCCTGGTGTTCTAGTTTGCTAGCTGCCAGAATGCAACATACCAGAAACAGAATGGCTTTTTAAAAGGAGAATTTAATAAGTTGCTAGCTTACAGTTCTAAAGCTGAGAAAATGTCCCAATTAAAACAAGTCTATAGAAATGTCCAATCAAAGGCATCCAGGGAAAGATACCTTGGTTCAAAAAGGCCGATGAAGTTCAGGGTTTCTCTCTCAAGTGAGAAAGCACAAGGTGAACTCAGTCACAGTTTCTCTCTTGGCTGGAAGGGCACATGGCGAGCACAGCATCATCTGCTAGCTTTCTCTCCTGGCTTCCTGTTTCATGAAGCATCCTGGGAAGCGTTTTCTTTCTTCATCTCCAAAGTGCTGGCTAGTGGATTCTCTGCTTTGTGGTGCTGCAGCATTCTCTGCTCTCTCTGAATCTTCTTCATTCTCCAAAATGTTTCCTCTTTTATAGGACTCCAGAAACTAATCAAAACCCACCCAAATGGGTGGAGATATGCCTCTATCTAATCCAGTTTAACAACCACCCTTGATTAAATCATACTCCGGGAAGATGATCTAATTACAGTTTCAAACATACAATACTGAATAGAGATTAGAAGTAACGGCTGTCTTTACAAAATGGATTAGGATTAAAACATGGCTTTTCTAAAGTACATACATCTTTTCAAACTGGCACACCTGGAAAAGTGTCTCCCAGTCTAGGGAAATAAATGAAAGGCTTATTTCTATCTGGGAGGTCTGGGGCAATAAAGTTTATTCAGGTCTGGGTGCAGTCTTTACATTTACATACTACTATAAACTTTACATTTATATATTGCTCCTTTATGAGACAAGAGCTCTCATTACAGCCTGCTTCCAGCTTTGAAGGCTACATTTAAAGGCTACTACTAATACAATTGCTTACAGTTTTAAGATTACATTTGAAAAGTTACTGTTGCAGAACCCCTCTAGGAAATTAAAATTTCTATTACTGTGATCCTCGGCTATTTTTGTTCCATTTTGTTATTTCCATTTCTTGATTGTTATTCTCTTTTTGTTCGTCTACTGTTTCCCAGATTTTCTTTAGTTTTTTTGTTCATGGTTTCCTTTAGCACCTTGAACATTTTTAAAACCTTTTTTTTTTTTTTTTGCATGGGCAGGCACCAGGAATCAAACCTGGGTCTCCAGCATGGCAGGTGAGAACTCTGCCATGTGCCACGTTGCCCACTCCAAGACCATTTTTTAAATGTCTTTGTCTGGAAAGATCTGGGTCTCATCCACTTCATTGATGGTTTGTAATGCTTTAATCTTCTCCTTTGCGTGGCCATCATTTCCTGTTTGTTTATATATTTTATAATCTTTTGCTGAAACCTGGGCATTTTGATATGTTAGTGTGTTATGGCTGGAATTTAGACTCTGAGGTGTCTCCTCATTAAGCTTGTATCCAGTTAATGTTATGAGGGAGCTTACCTTGAATGCCAGGAGCTAACAAACAAACAAACCAACAAAATAAGAAGAAGGAGGAGGGAAAAAAAGAAAGCACGTTTCTGGGTTTGAAGATTGACCTAATTAAGTGCTCTCTTTCAGGACTTATGAAGAATAGCTCCAGGGTCAAAGCATAGGGGTTCCCTGATCGCTTCTGCACATGCCTTTTATCTTGGGAATTCTTCCATTTACAAATGTCTTCTCTTCCTTAGGAAACAGTTTCCTCTCAGATCCTGGGCACTGCTCTATATTTTCCAGCCAGCAGTCCTTTGCCCCAGGCAGCACAACTTGACTACTCTGGCATAAAGTTCCGTGGGAGAGCTCAGTGAGCTACCTTTTATACATAGGGAAAGTTTAGGGATAGCAAGTCCCTTGATACTTTGATGCTTAACTTTTTAACTTTTTTTTTATTTTTTATTTATTTTTATTTTTTTATTAACGGAAAGAAAAAAAAAGAAATTAACACAACATTTAGAAATCATACCATTCTACATATGCACTCAATAATTCTTAACATCATCACATAGATGCATGATCATTGTTTCTTAGTACATTTGCATCGGTTTAGAGGAACTAGCAACACAACAGAAAAAGATATAAAATGTTAATATAGAGAAAAGAAATAAAAGTAGTAATAATAGTAAAACAAACAAACAAACAAAAAACAAAAAAAAACCCTATAGCTCAGATGCAGCTTCATTCAGTGTTTTAACATGATTACTTTACAATTAGGTATTATTGTGCTGTCCATTTTTGAGTTTTTGTATCTAGACCTGTTGCACAGTCTGTATCCCTTCAGCTCCAATTACCCATTGTCTTACCCTGTTTCTAACTCCTGCTGGTCTCTGTTACCAATGACATATTCCAAGTTTATTCTCTAATGTCCGTTCACATCAGTAGGACCATACAGTATTTGTCCTTTAGTTTTTGGCTGGACTCACTCAGCATAATATTCTCTAGGTCCATCCATGTTATTACATGTTTCATAAGTTTATCTTGTCTTAAAGCTGCATAATATGACCCAGCAATACCATTGCTAGGTATCTACTCAAAGGACTTAAGGGCAAAGACACAAACGGACATTTGCACACCAATGTTTATAGCAGCATTATTTACAATTGGAAAGAGATGGAAACAGGCAAAATGTCCATCAACAGAAGAATGGCTAAACAAACTGTGGTATATACATTTGATGCTTAACTTTTTGATGAATCACCAAATTGTTGTCCACCATGGCTGTAACATTTTACATTTCCACCAACAATAAAAAATGTTTCTACCTCTTCACATCCTTTACAGTACTTGTACTTTTCCTTTTTTATGGCATCTCATGCGGTTTTTATTTGCATTTCCCTAATGTTCTAGTTTGCTAGCTGCCAGAATGCAACACACCAGAGATGGATTGGCTTTTAATAAAAGGGGATTTATTTTGTTGGTTCTTCAGAGGAAAGGCAGCTAACTTTCCACTGAGGTTCTTTCTTACGTGGAAGGCACAAGATGGTCTCTGCTGGTCTTCTCTCCAGGCCCCTGGGTTCCAACAACTTTCCCCGGGGTGACTTCTTTCTGCATCTCCAAAGGCCTGGACTGAGCTGCAAGTGCTGAGATGAGGAATGCCGAGCTGCTAGGCTGTGCTACAGTGCGTTCTCTCATTTAAGCACCAGCCAATTAAGTCAAATGTCACTCATTGCAGCAGATACGCCTCCTAGCTGACTGCAGATGTAATTGGCAACAGATGAAGTTCACGTACCATTGGATTGTGCCCGCAGCAACAGAATTAGGTATGCTCACCTGGCCAAGTTGACAACTGAATCTAACTAACACACCTAATAGCTAATGATATCAAGTATCTTTTCATGTGCTTTTTTGGCTATCTTATTTTTCTTTGGAAGAGTGTCTTTTCAAGTTCAATGCAATTTTTAATTGGGTTGTTTGTGTTTTGATGTTGAGTTGTAGGATTTCTTAAAAATATTCTGGATGTTAACCCATATCAGATACACAATTTCCAAATATTTTCTCCTGTTCTGTTGGTTGTTTTTTACTTTAAAGATAAAGTCTTTTGAAGCACAAAAGTTTTAAAAGTTTTATGAATCCTGTTTATCTACTTTCTCTTTTGTTGCTTGTGCTTTGGGCATAAATTCCAAGAAACCACTGCCTAACTTAAAATCCTGAAGATACTTCACTATGTTTTCTTCTGGTAGTTTTATAGTTCTGATTATTATAGTTATGACTTTGATTTTGAGTTGCTTTTTTTTATATGGTATGAGGTCATGGTCTCCTTTCATCGTTTTGCATATGGACATCCAGTTTTTCCCAGCATTTATTTGTTGAAGAGATTATTCTTTCTCCATTGAGTGGGCTTGGTACCCTTGTTAAAAATCAGTTTGCCATAGATATGAGAGTTTATTTATGAACTCTCAATTCTATTCCATTGGTTTGTATGTCTGTTCTTGTGTCAGTAACATGCTATTTTGATAACTGTGTTTTTTGTGATAAGTTTTGAGATCTGGATATATGAGTCTTCCAATGTATACTCCTTTTTCAAGAAGGCTTTAGCTATTCAGAACCTCTTCTCCTTCCATTAATATTGATTGGCTTTTCCATTTCTGCAAAGAAGACTTTTGGAATTTTAATTGGGATTGTGTTGAATCTGTAAATCACTTTAAGAAGAACTGATATCTTAGATTATTTAGTCTTCTTATGCAGAAACATAGATGTCCTTCCATTTGTTTAAGTCTTTGATTTCTTTTAGCAATATTTTATAGTTTTCTCTGTGTAAATCCTTTACACCCTGGGATTTATTCTTAAAGACTTAATTCCTTTAGTTGCTGTTACAAACAGAATTTTTATTGATGTCTTTTTCAAATTGTACATTACTGGGGTGTAGAAACACCACTGATTTTTGCTTGCTGATCTTGTGCCCCACCACTTTGTTGGATTTGTTAGTTCTAATAGCTTTGCTGTGGATGTTTCATGATTTCCTGTATATAGAGTAAAATCTACAAATAGGGAAAGTTTTACTTCTTCCTTTTCAATTTGATGCCTTCTGTTTATTTTTCTGCCTAATTGTTTCAGTACAATGTTAAACAACAGTGGCGACAGTGGGCATCTTGTCTTATCCTGATCTAAAAGGAGAGCTTTTAATCCTTCACCATAGAATATCATGTTAGCATGTTTGGTTTTTTTTAATATAAGTCCTCTTTCATGTTGAGGAAGTTTCCTTTTATTCCTAGAGTTCAGGATATTTTCATCAAGAAGGGCTGTTTTCATTTGCTAAGCTGCTCAAAGTAGATACCATGAAATACATTGGTTTTAACTATGGGAATTTATTAGCTTACAAGCTTACAGTTTTGAAAATGTCCAAATCAAGTCTTCATCAAAACAATGCTTTCATCCTGAAGACTGTCTGCTGGTGGTCCTGAACTCCTCTGTCACATGCAAGGCACATGCCGATCTCTGCTGTCTCTCTCTTCTTCTCTTCCGGGTTTTATTGCTTTCAGCTTCTTGCTTCCATGGCTTTCTCTCTCTTTGCCTGAATTTCATTCTCTGTAAGAACTACAGTAAGAGGGTTAAGACTCACCCTGAATGAGGTGGATCACACTAACTTAAGTGGCCTGACCAAAAGATTCCACTTACTATAGGAAAGGATTGACTTTAAGAATACACTTTTCTCCGGGCATTCACGGTGGCTCAGCAGGCAAGAATGCCCGCCTGCCATGCCAGAGGACCCAGGTTCGATTCCCGGTGCCTGCCCATGTGAAAAAGAATATACTTTTCTCGGGTACATACAGCTTAAAGCCCACCATAAGGGGTAATGGATTTTGTCAAATGGCTTTTCTGAGTCAATCCAGATGATCATGGATTTTTTCTATTGTTCTTTGAATGTTGTATATTACATTAAATGATTCTGTTTTGTTGAACCACCCTTGCATACTGGGATAAATCCCATTTGATCACTGTGCATAATTCTTTTAAGGTACTATTGAGTTCAGTTTGCTATTATTTATTGAGGATTTTTACACCCATATTCATAAGGGATGTTGGTCTGTACTCTTTTCTTGTGGTATCTTTATCTGGTTTTGGTATTAAGATGATGTTGGCATTATAGAATGAGTTAGTGTGTGTTTCTGCTCCATCAATTATTTGGAAGAGTTGGAGCAGGATTTTCTTGAAATATTTGGCGAAACCCACCTCTGAAGCCATCTAGTCCTGCTCTTTTCTTTGTTGGTAAGTTTTAATGACTGATTCAATCTCTTTACTGGTTACATATATGTTGAAATCTTCTATTTATTCTGGAATCACAGTATATTTAGTTTATGTGATTCTAGAAATTTGTCCATTTATAGGCATACACTTCTTCGTAGTATCCTCTCATAAACCTTTTTATTTCTGTGGATCAGTAGTAATGTCCCCTCCTCTCATTTCTATTAATTGTGTCTTCTCTGTTTTTTTCTGTCAGTCTAGCAAAAGGTTTGTCAATTTTATTGATCTTTTCAATGAACCACCTTTGGCTTTTGTTAATTCTCTGTATTGTTTATTTTATTCTCTATTTCATTTATCTCTGCTCTAATATTTGTTATTTCCTTCCTTCTTCTTGCTTTGGGTTTAGTATGCTTTTCTTTATCTAGTTTACCAGGTGTGAGATTAGGTTCCTGATTTGAGATTTTTCTTCTTGTTAAATATAAACATTTAGAGCTGAATATTTCCCTCTCAGAATTGCTTTGCGGTATCCTGTAAGTTTTGGTATGAGGTGTTTTTATTTTCATTTGCCTCAGGATATTTTCTGATTTCCCTTGTGATTTCTTCCCCAACCCGTTGGTTGTTTAGGAGTAAGTTTTAAATTTCCACATATTTGTGAATTTTCCAGTTCTCTCTGCTATTGATTTCTAACTTCATTTCATTGTGGTTAGAGAAGACATATTATATTATTTAAATATTTCTCAATGTATTGAGACTTTTTTGTGACCTCACATGTGGTGTATCTTGGAAAATGATCCATGCACTAGAGAAGAATGTGTATTCTGCTGTTGGGTGAGTTGTTATCTGTGTGTCAGTTATGCCCAGTTGGTTTATAGTTTTGCTGAAGTTTTCTATTTCCTTATTGATCTTCTGTTCCAATGTTCTATCCATTATTGAATTCTCCTACTACTAATGTAAAACACTTATTTATCCCTTCAAATCTGCCAAAATTTGGTAGGTGGAAACACATAATAAACAAGAACAAACATATACTGTAATGTCAGTATATGATAAGTGCTATGAGGAATAATAAAGCAAGGCAATAGGAAACAGAGAGATTAGAGTGGGGAGAAAGGCAGGCTATTTCAGATAGATTTATCAGAAAAAAGAATATTTTAACTGAGAACTTAAAGAAAAAAATAGGTAAATGGGACTTCATCAAAATTAAATCTTGTACATCAAAGGATTTTATCATGAAAATAAAAGACAACCTATAGAGTGTGAGAAAATATTTGGAAACCAGATTTCTGAAATAGGCTTAATATACAGAGTATATAAATATATCCTACAGGTTAACAACAAAAACCAAACAACTCAATTAAAAACTTGGCATAGGACTTCAATAGATATTCTCCTAAGAAGATATACAAATGACCAATAAGCACATGAACAGATGCTCAACATCATTAGGCATTAGGGAAGTGCAAATCAAAACCATAATGAAATATCTTTTCACACACAGTTAATGGCTACTATTTTTAAAAAAGGAAAGTAAGTGTTAGAGAGTGTGCAGTTTGAATCTGTGGTGTACCCCAGAAAAGCCATGTCCTTTAACCCTAACTCAATGTTGCTGGCTGGAAGCTTTTTGATTATCCATGGAGATGTGAGCCACCGAATTTGTGGTAGCTTTTGATTAGATGGTTTCCATTGAGATGTGTCTGTACCCATTCAAGGTGGGGTTGCTTACTGGAGCCCTTTAAGAGGGAACCCTTTTGAAAAAGTCTTCAGAGCCACAAGAGCTGAGAGGGCCCATGTAGCGAGAGACCTTCAGAGATGAAGAAGGAAAATGCCCTCTGGGGGAGCTTCATGAAACAAGAAGCCTGGAGAGAAAGCTAGCAGATATTGCCATGTTCACCATGTTCCTTTCCAGTTGATAGAGAGACCCTGAAAATCATCAGCCTGTTTGAACCAAGGTATTTTTCCTTGGATGCCTTAGATTGGACATTTCTATAGCCTTGACTTAATTTGGACATTTTCATGGCCTTAGAACTGTAAAAGTACAATTTAATAAATTCTCCTTTTAAAAAGCCGTTCCGTTTCTGGTATATCGCATTCCAGAAGCTTGCAAACTAGAATAGAGAGGATATGAGAAGTAGGAACATTCTTCACTGTTGGTGGAAATTAGAATGGTGCAGCCACTGTGGAAAACAGTTTGGCAGTTCTTCAGAAAGTTAAGTATAGAATTACTATATGACCAAGCAATCCCACCTTTAGTTATATACCCAGAAGTATTGAAAGCAGAGATTCAAACAGTTATTTATACACTGATGTTCATAGAGCATTTTGCACAACTGCCAAAAGATGGAAGCAATCCGAATGTCCCCCAACAGATGAATGGATACACAAAATGTGGTAAATACATGCAACCATTTATCCTTCGGCTGTGAAAAGAAATGAAATTCTGATACATGCGACAACATGGATGAACCTTGAAGACATCATGCTGAGGGAAATAAGCCAGATCCAAAAGGGCAAATATTGTGTGTAATGTCACTGATATGAAATAATTGGAATATGCTAATTCACAGTCATACACTAAAATATAGCTTACCAGGAGCCAGTTTGGAGCTAGGGAATATGGAGTTAATGCTTAATTGGTTAGAATGTCTGTTTGGGATGATTGAAAAGTTATGATTATGGATGTTTCTGATGGTAGTACAATATTGTGAATATAATTAACCTCGCCAATGTGTATATTTAAAATTGGGTAAAATGGGAAATTTTAGGTTATATATATGTTACCAGAATGAAAAATTATAAAAGCCATCAACCGAACAACACAGAGATTGAACCCTAACGTAAATATGGAGTTTAGTTAATAGTGTAATTATAATAACATTGTTTCATGAATGTTACCATGCATACGATATCATATGTTAATAAACAATGTTAATAATAGGGAACACCGTGTGTGGTGGGGGATATATGGGAAACTACTTTCTGCAAATCTATAACTTCTCTAATAAAGAAAAAGACAAAACAATTTTAAAAAAATACTAGAGTATATTGACTAAAGTACTTCTGTAGACTACAAATAGTTGGAGAACAACAGAGCAAATGAGCTAAAAAAAACAAAAGCAAAGAAAAGAATAAAAGGAGGGAATGAATGACCATATTTGAATACAGCATATGAGGTGTGAGGTTACTGGTAATCATAAACTTCAACTGTGGCCAGGAGGGTTGGTAGTTAAGGTGAATAGAAGAAAAGATGGTCAGAGTGAGGATTTCAAGGAACTGAGTTACTGGATTATTGAATGAATTGTTTATGTAGAAATAGCCAAGAATGTTGGTGCAATGGTGAGAGAGAGAAACTTCATGAGCCAAGGGCAAAATCTCTAGCAAAGATGTGGAGTAACTGGGAAGTTTGTTCAGGACTCTAGTGATTATGGGTAGTGCGTGAAATAAACTGATGGTTCGTGCTTCAGAGGGGTCTGGTTGTAAAGACACAGTGAGTGCCCAGAGAGGATGGAAGACAGGAACTAGGAACCTTACTGAGTCCCTAATGCAATCCCAGCCCAGCCGAGGCTCAAAAAAAGACAAGAGCCCTGCTCCCATGAAGCAGGTAATTCAGTAGGAATGGAAACACATAAATAAATATGTAATTGCAAATAATAATAAGTGCTATGGAAGAAATGGCTCATAAAGAAAGATTAGTGATAGGAAGGAATAAATTTAGATTTTGTCGAGGCTAATTTCTCTGAGGAGGTGATAGTTTAGCTGAGACCAGAGGGATGCATAAGAGTTAGACAAGCAAAGAGCCAGAGGCTCCATGAGAAGTGAATTGCAGCTTGATTCCAGGGAGCAACACACCAGAAGGGGCTGAGGAGGGGAAGAAGAGTGGTGCAGCAAACAGGACCTGCGTGTTAGTGCAGGAAAGGGGCAGTCTGGTCAGAGGAGACGGCTCATTCAAAGCATTGGCTGAAGCAGAAAGTTGGTATCAGAGAATAGAGAAAGGGCTATATAGGGAGCAGCCAACCATATTTCCCGAACAATAAACCTTCAAAGTTGATAGTACTCGATGGTTAAGTGTTGAAAGCAGGTAAAAACATACAGCAAAATTAATCCAGCATATCGTTTATTAGAATTACTGTTTATATGTGTTATGGTGATTAGGCTAATTTGTTAAAAGAATCTAAATGTATTTTCATTGAATAAATTGAGCATTTCTGGAATCGGCTGTAAACTGGGAGAAGGCATTGAATACAGAATACAGTGTAATATGGCTCTGAGAAGCACTGAGGTGCCTGAGAACCTTGGAGGATGAGATAGGACCATACATTTATATGTTTGCCAGATCCCTTTTCCCCTTAGCTACTTCAAGTGCCAGAGAAAGGAATCAGAAGGAGTTTTCCTCCTCCTCCTCTCTCCATCAGTTTTTTGTATTTACCTGAGTGCTGGAATGAGCTGGATGATCTTTCAGAGTCAGAATGTGGCAAAGCCTATCCCTGAGCAGAAAAAGCCCAACTGGCCCGGCAGTCCAGTGCTCGTACCTGAGAACCAAGAGTACCAGATGCCCAACCCTCCTGCCTTTCCCCCTCCCTCTTATGCCCTTTTATCAGAAGGGAGATCTGCACAGATCTGGACAGGTATGCAATGGGTATTAAAGGAGCTTCTGTCTCCACTCTGTCCCTCCCTTCCCTTTCTTTTTCAGATCCTTGCCTGGAGGGAGGCCAAAAACATTCCTTTCCCTCCCACTCCAAGAACAAGTGCTAGAAGGTGTCTTTTAGGCTGAGTTACAAAACAAAAAGAAGAGAAGCTCATAAGTATTTGCTCCTAAAAAACAGGAGAGTGTTTGGTAACAAATTGGTAACCAAGGATTTGGACATTTCTTCTTTAGATTTATTCCTAAAGTCAAGGCTTCAGGAACAAGAAATCCAGAGGAGGCCAACTTCTTTCTACACCCGTATATGCAACCCCTGGGTCTCCCTGTTGGGGGTGAGTAACTTCATCTCACTTGTCCCTGAGACATAATTCAGATGCACATCCAGGTGGAGACATGTGAGATCTGAGCATGGGAGCGGAAGCATTGGGGCTTAATTAGTAGCATGTATGGATTTAACTGCCTGTTGTATTAGAATTTGGATGAGACTGTATATGGCAAGATTCTATTTAATGATCCATTTATTCTAATTAATAATTTACATTTTAAATAAGTATCTCTGATAAACTCTAGGTCACTAAATTTCTCGGTAATCAAAATTAGCATGCTTTCATGCTAATGTGTTTCTGGTAGGGAGGAATAGGCCAAGGAGCTAGGATAAAAGATCTGCTTATTGAGAATTTTGATTAGAGGATTGCTTTTGGGGAGAATGTCACCTAAAATATCATCTTAAATGAGTTTTTTTTAAAACTATGAGTGAACTCCAATTAGTTAGACTTCCACGGTGATCAGAGGTTGATGCAAGGGACTATTGTTTGTTAAGGCCCTAGTCTTGTGTCTGGCCTGTAACATGGAAAACCATTGGGTGACTTGTCCTTCCAAATCCGTTTCCACAGGCTGTCGGGTCCCTTCTCATCGTGTTTGTGATCCAGTGGGTCTACACCCTGGTAAACATAGGTGTTGCTGCCATTGTGTATTTCTATATTGGCCGAACCAGTCCAGGACTTCACCTTGGTAAGCAGTAGAGCCATTTTGCCACTATGTTTCTTCTTCTCTTTTAAAATCCATTGAAAAAACAACACATTTTGAGCACATTATTAAATACCAACACTGACTCAGGTGTGAATCCCATTTTCAAGTAGCTTATGACCTAGGAGGAGAAATATGACATACATATAAGTGACTATGATCCAAGATATTGAGAAACATATACCATAAAAAAGGTATAGGTAAAATGCATTGGAATTTCAGAGGAGTGAGAAATGCTTTGACCAAAAGGGAAGCAGGGGAGTTTGGAGGAGTTCAATTGTTCATTCACCCAAAAATATTTATTGAGATATTACCTTCTGCCGAGTATTACTCCAGGTGCTGGGATTATAACAGTGAGAGAACAGAATTCTTACCCTGATGGCACTTACCTTTTTGGCTAAGTAGGTGTGCCAACTCTTGAGGGAGAAGGATAATAAGAAAATAAATGCATGTTGACATATGAAGAATGTTAGCTTTGGATATATGGAAACAGGCTTGGAGAAGGCATTCTAGATAAGAGGAAAAACATGTAGAAAGGTGCTGATGTGGAAAAGTGGGTTGTGAGTGACATGAAGTAATTAATAATTAATGTCCTAGGTTAGTGAGCACAACTACTTAGCTCACAATGACGAGAAGACTGTTGGCAACAGTGTGAAATGGGTGTCAAGGACCCAGCAGGCCATAGCAATGAACTTGGGGCAAGCCACATTGGGAGGATGTGTCTGATATCATAAAGTCAAGTGTGCAGAGGAATACAGAAGCTAGAAGTAGCATCAGTAGTTAAGAGCTCTGCCTAAGAGAGAGGGTTGGGATAGCGATAAACTTGGGCAGGTTGAGCCACAGAAATTAGGAGCCTGAGTAAGAGAGCTAAGCTACATGACCATATTCATTCATGCATGCACATTCAACCTGTTATATGTCAGGCTCTAAGCTAAGAATTGGGAATAATGAAAAATAGTGCATGGTTCCTAACATCATAGCCATGTCCTAGGGAGAGACAGATAGAAATAAATATTAACTTCTCTACCTAACAAAGCTTAAAAACTAGACCTGAAAAGATTAAACTGTTTCCAAGTAACTTAACCTCCTCACAGAACAAAACTCAAAAGTATTTATAAGGATACAAATGTAGCAAGTATTCAACAAGGTTAATTTCACATTCTTTGACATCCAACCAAAATTACCAGGCAATCAAAGAGGGGAAAACCCATAATGAAAAGAATCCATCAAAACCCAGAAATTACACAAATGATAGAAAAGTAGACAAGGAAATTATAACTATTGATATGTTTGAGAAGATACAGGAAAGATTAAACATTTTAAATAGAAACATGGAAAAATTTTTAAAGACTCCAGTCAAACTTCTAGAGATGAAAACTATAATGTGTGAGATGAAAATACAATGAATGGGATTAAGGGCAGATCTAAAATGAAAGACACAGAGAGAAAAGACTGAACAAATGGAAGACAAGGGAACTGTGGAGCAACTTCAAGATGCCTAATATACATGTAATTGGTAGATATATTTTCAAATTTGATGAAAACGATAAGCTTACATATCCAAGATGCTCAATGAACTTCAAGCGCAAGAAACATGAAGAAAACGAGAAGGCACATCGAAATAAAACAGCTTAAAAACAGTGGTAAAGAGAAAATCTTAAAAGCAGGAAAAGAAAAAAGAGGTACATTACATACAGAGAACAAAAATAAGGATGAGATAACATAGTTAATGTATTGAACAAGAAAAGAGAAACTGTCAACCTATAACACATTACCCAGTGAAATATTTAAAAACAAAGGAGAACAAATGTTCTGGAACAGCTAGAAGGAAAAATCTGAGATGATGGTATGGCAGCCCATGACAAACTCTGGGACTTGTCCTGTAACTACTTGTTGAAGAGTGCTTTGAAAACTATTGGTTTTTTTCTTTCTTTGCTTTGTATATATGTTATATTAAACAATAAAAAAAGTTAAAACAACAACAAAAACAAAGGATAAAAGATAAGTCCTGAAATCCAGAACATCAACTAGTTCCATCCCTCTATCCCATAGTATTGACAACCGCTTCCAACAAATTAGAATGGGCATATCCCAAATACCCCTGAAGATTGGGAGAAAGATCAGAGGAGCTGGTGGAGTTATAGCAGAGAAGATAGGATTTAACAAATGAGTATGACTGCTGAATCATTATATTAGTATTTCTTTTGTTCTCTAGTGTCGTGGAGTATTGAGAAAGAAAAACCTAAAATTGTGGAACTGTAACCCATACCAAACTCTGAAGTCTGTTCTATAACTAATTGTTGCGGTGAAATTTATTGCTTTTTTGTACATATGTTATTTTACACAATAAAAAATTAAAAATTAAAAAAGAACAAAGGAAAAATAAAGATTTTTCAGCCATATAAAAGCTGAAAGAATTCATCACCAGAAGACTAGCACTACAAGAAATGTTAAAGGGAGTCCTTCAAGCAGAAGGAAAATGATCCTAGATGAGAATCTGGATCTACACAAAAGAAAGAAAAGCTCTGAAATGCTAACTACGTGGGTAAATGTAGATAATATTTTCTGTTTGTTTAAAATCCCCTTAAAAATAATAGACTATGTAAAGGAACAATATGAACAACTTGTGAAGTTATAAGCATGTAGAATTAAATGTGTGACATTGAGAGCACAAAGGCAGGAGGGATGCGGCGGTCAGTAACTGTATGTGCTCCAGAACGTCATGTTCTTAAAGCTAATCCATTCCTGCGGGTGTAGACCTATTGTAAGTAGGTTTTCATGGAGTTACTTCAATTAAGACATGGCCCAGGGTGGGTCTTAATCCTTTTACTGGAGTTCTTTATAAATGGAATTAATACGGAGAGAGAAGCTGAAGCAATGAAACCCAGAAGAGAAGGGAGAGACCAGCAGACGCCACCATATGACAGGGGAGCCCAGGACCACCAGCAGCCAGTCTTCAAAAAGAAAGCATCGTCTTGATGGTGATTTGGACATTTTTCTCAGCCTCAAAACTGTAAGCTTGTAAGCTAGTAAATTCCCATTGTTAAAGCCATCCCATTTTATGGTACCTGCTTTCAGCAGCCTAGCAAATGAAAACAAGGGACAAAATGAAGTATGCTGTTGTAAGTTTCTTATGCTATATATGAAACAATATAATATCACTTGAAGGTAAACTGAGATGGGCTAAAGATACATAAATTTTAAAGCATCCACTAAAATGACACAAAAAAGATTATAGCTAATAAGCCAGCAGTGGAAATAAAATTAGTTATAAAAATGCTCAAATAAAAATGAGGCAGAAGAAGAGAACAAAGGGCATATGGGATAAATGAAGAACAAATACCAAGATGGTTGGTATAAACCCAGTCATGTCAATAATCACATTAAATGTAAATGGTCTAAGATGAGTTGAAAAATATGGATAAAAATAAATAAATAATGGGGGGTTAAGGGGCAAAATAAATAAGGTAGATTGAAATACTAGTGGTCAGTGAGAGGGAGGGATGGGGATATGGGATGTATGAGTTTTTTCTTTTTATTTCTTTTTCTGGAGTGATGCAAATGTTCTAAAAATGAACATGGTGATGAATATACAACAATGTGATAGATACTGTGAGCCATTGACTGTACACCGTGTATGAGCTGTGTATGTATGAAGATTTGTCAATAAAAATATATTTTTTAAAAAAGTAAATTCTCTAAACACACTGTGTTAAGGTGCTCCAGAGAGAAGCAGAACTGACATGAGATAAATGTGTGTGTGTGTATAAATATTAAGAGGTTTACTACAGGAATTGGCTCATGTGCCGTGTTGGAAATCCTCTGGATCTAATTGGGTTAGAGATTCCAAAAAACCCAGAACTAATTCAGAAATCTCATCCTTAAGATAAGGTTTCACAAGAACCACTCTACCTCTGGTACCAAAGCTGTCTTAGTCAGTACTCTCTAGAGAAACAGAGCCAACAAGAGATATCGCTAAATATGAGGTTTTTATAAGAATTGTCTCACATAACTGTGGGGCTGGGCCAGTCCAAATTCTGTAGGCTGCAAGCTGGGAATTGCAATGAAGGTTTTCAATGAATTCCTTAGGAGAAGCTGGCTGGCTGAAGTAAAGATGGAAATTCTTTCTCCTGACTGCTGAAATCACTTCTTTATAACCCTTCAACTATTAGATGAGGCTTCTCTTGTGTTGAAGGCAATTTCCTTAGTTGATTGCAGTGGTAATCAGCCGTAGACATAATCAACTTACTGATGATTTAAAGCTCATGAAATATCCTCACAGTAACAGTCAGGCCAGTGCTTGTTTGACCAAACAACCAGACACTATAACCTGGCCAAGATGACACATAAAGGGTTGCAGTAATTGGGCAAATGCCAAATCAAGAAAATGCAGCTTTAAAAAAATAGGAGAAGCCTGTGGCACCCTTGATTGCTCCTCCTCCGCTCCCTCCCTAGCAGTGTGGAGCCAGCCATTGTTTCCAGTGTGAGCCCCTGGCCCTGTTCTTGGTGGAGCAAAGTAACCCCTACATGCATACCGGGATACCTGTATTTGGTGCCAGTCTTTTGGGTGCCAGCCTAAAACACTGAGCCAGGAAATATCTCTCTGACTTATCCTTGCAGAACGTGCCCTGTAGACGAAAACAGGTTGAGGATAGCTGAGGCCGTATAGGAAACAAATCAAAATGGCACTCAGGGAAATCTCTGTCATTTCACTAGCTGGGTACAGCGTTAAGGAACAGACAATTCAGAAATCCCATTGTTCACAGTTTAAAATGTTAAAATGTTCAGTGTGCAGTAAAAGATATCAAGACAAATAGGAAACAGTGCCCCATCCAAAGGAACAAGACAAACATCTAGAAACCATCAATGAAGAAGACCAGACTCTAGACGTGCTGGACAAAGACTTTTTAAAAATGTTCCTTAGTATGCTCCAGGAGATACAGGAAAACGCAGCGAAGAAACTAGAGGATATCAGGATCTAAAGGACACCAGGAGAACAATGAATGAACAATATGAGAATCTCAATAAAGAGAAATTTTAAAAAGGGCAAATAGATGAATGGATAAACAAAATGTGGCATATACATTCAATGGAATATTATTCAACCATTGAAAGGAATGAAGTTCTGATACACGGGACAACATGGATGAACCCTGAAGATATCATGTTGAGTAAAATAAGGCAGAAACAAAAGGACAAATATTGTGTGATCTCGCTGATATGAAATAATTAGAATAAGCAAACTCATAGAATCAGAAACTAGCATATAGTTTGCCAGGGACTGGATTAAGGGCTGGGGAATGAGGAGTTAATGTTTAAATGGTACAGAATTTCTACTTGGGGTGATGGAAAAGTTTTGGTAGTGGCTGGTGATAATAATAGGACAACACTGAATGTAATTGATACTACTGAATTATATATTTGGATGTGGTTAAAGTGAAAATTTTATGTTACTAGAATAAAAATTTTAAAAGCATTGGACTTTACAACACAAACCATGAATCCTAAGGTAAACTATGGTATATATTTAATAATATAATTATAATAATATTATTTCATCACTTGTAACAAAGATGCTGTACTAATACAAAGTGTAAATAATAGGGAAAATTGTGATATGAGAGGAGGCATATAGGAACTCTGTATTTTCTGAATGATTTTTCTGTAAGCCTACAACTTCCCTAACAAAAAATGAATTTAAAAAGATAAATAAAGGAATTATTTAGAGGTTTATGCCAGTAAATTTGATAACTTAGATTTGAAATGGACAAAATCTTTGAAAGATACAAACTACCAAAACTCACTCAAGAGAAAAATAGATACAGGGCTATTTTAGTCATCGAAAAAAATTAAATTTATCATTAAAAACCTCCCCACAAAGAAAACTCAAGGTCAAGCTGGCTTTGCTGGTTAATTCTGCCAAACATGTAAGGAAGAAACATTGCTAAGTCTATATAAATTTCCAGAAATTTGAAGAGGAGCAAATATTTCTCAATTCATTATCTATTGCTGACATTGCTTTGATGCCCAAACCAGAGATATTACAGGAAAACTACACACCAATAGCCTTCATAAACTTGGATGCAAAAATTCGTAACAAAACTTTAACAAATTGAATCCAGTGATATCTAAAAAAGATGAAACATCATGACCAAGTAGATTTATTTATCCTAAGAATGCAAGTTCGGTTTCTCACTCAAAAATCAATGTAATTTACCACATTTATAGATTATAAAAAGAAAACTGAAAACACATTTGTGTGAAGAAATTAAAAAGTAAATTAAAGAAATAAATGAAGAGAAGAAAATGTTCATGAATTGGAAGACTCAATATTTTTAAAATGTCAGTTCTCAAATTGATGTATAGATCCAACTCATTCCCAATCAAAATCCAAGCTGGTTTTTTTGTTGTAGGAATTGTCAAGCAGATTCTAAAATATTTAGATAAAAATGCAAAGAACCTTAGAATAGTCCAAACAAGCTTTGTAAAAGAAGAACAAATTTGTAGAACTACCTGATTTCAAGACTCATTAAAAACCTAAAGTAATCAAGATAGCACAGTACTGGAATCAAGATAGAAATATCAGTGAAACAGAGCAGAGAATCTGGAAATGAACTCACACATATATATGCTAGTTGAAAGGATAGTCTTTTCAATAAGTGGTATGGAACAACTGGAAATCCTATGCAAAAACAGTACACTTTGATCCATACCCACACCAAGTAAAAATAACTCAAAATGGATCCTATAATTAAATGCAAAACCTAAAAATATAAACTTTCTAAAAGAAAATTTAGGAGAAAACTTTTGTAACTGAATTAGACAAGTATTTCTTAGATACGATACCAAAAACCAGGACAAATCGATAAATTGGATTTCATCAAAATTAAGGACTAATGATCTTTAAAAAACATTGATAAGGGAATGGAAAGGCAAGCCACAGACTGGTAGAAAATATTAGCAAATCACATGTCTAATAAGGGATTTGTATCCAGAATATATGAAAACTCTCAAAACTCAATGGCAAGAAAAAAACATATGGGCAAAAATTTTAAATAAACGCTTCATCAAAGAACATATGTGGATGGCAAATAAGTGCATGGAAAGATGTTCAACATCATTAGTCATTAGGGAAATGCAAATTAAACTGACAGTGTGCTGCTATTACATACCTATTAGGATGGCTAAATTTTAAAGTGCTAACATTTCAAGTGTTGGCTAGGATGTGTACAGACTAGAACGCTCATCTGCTGTTTATGAGAATGCAAAATGATACAACCATTTGTAAAACAGTTTGGCAGTTTATTAAAAAGTTAAATGTATGCATGCTATTCCATGCCCAAGTATTTACCTGGGGGAACTGAAAATTTATGGCCATACAAATGGGTACACATGAAATATTCCTAGCAGCTTACTTTGTAATAGTTCTGAACTGAAGACAACCCAAATGTCAATCAACAGATGACTAGATAAAAAAATTGTGGGATATCCTTAGACTGAAATAATACTCAGCGGTAAAAAGAAACAAACTCTTGATATGTGCAATTATGTAGATGAATCTAAAAATAATTGTGCTGAAAGAAACCAGACAATGATAGTGCACAGTGTATAATTTCATATATATGTGCATATCATTATTGAAAATGCTAAATAATCTGTAGTGACAGCAGGTCAGTGGTTGCCTTTGGGTGGAAGCTGAGGACAAGGATGCATGGGAGGAGGTCATGTGAAGTGGCACAAGGAGACCTGGGGCTCATTGTCTTGCTTGTGATGATTTTCACAGATCTATACATATATCAATGCTTATCAAATTATGCACTTTTGAGACATTCAATTTATTCCATGTCAATTATATTTCAATAAAGCTATTTAAAAATATATTAGAAGCCCTCTCAGTCCTTAGTAGGCTGGGTATTACGATGAATGCTATTTGGTTAGACTGAATGTTGTTCAGTTAGGTTAGGTTTTATGATGAATTGTTTGGTCAGGTATTACAATGAATTAACACAAAAATAAAGATATTTGTGTTAATTGTGTGTGTGTGTCAAGGAGTGTGCATTCACCCTATTTGTAACTGGGATACTAGATGCATACATAGAGCTTTCATTAATATGTATGCATATGTTTTTTCTGCAGGATCAGCCTCCAACTTCAGCTTTCTCAGATGGATTAGGTCTCTTCTGATCCCCTCCTACAGGTCTGTGCCAATTTGGGGTCAATATGGGGGTGAATGTGTGTCCCAGAGTCCTGGGAAGTGAATAAGGGTGTCCCATTGCTAACTGAGCTTGGGCCTGATGTGATGTGGGAAGCTGATAATGGAGAACCTTGAAGAAGCTCAGACTTAGCTCCTCGTTGCTCTCTCCCACAATCAGCTCATCAGAAGCTTCCTCTAGCCCATGTTCTCATTCCTTCTTATCATCAATCATCATGAACAGAGGCTTTCTTCAGAAGCTTGGGTGATATTGCTGGGTGATATATCAAGAGAGCTACTCTCAGTGGATTTACAGTCTAAAACACATCAGTACTTATCCTTACTATAGTCATACACAAGGTCAAGGTCTGGAGGAAAGGTTAAACCAGGGCTCACATTCCTCCATCTCAGTTCAGAGATCACACACGACTGTACTGATGAAAATGCAGAGGCAAGTAAAAAGTAGAGATCCTGGAGTGTTTCTGTGGGACCTCCATGTTCAGACACATGGAAAAAGGGGAAAATTATCCTTCCTGAGAAATCAGAAAAGGCCTCATAAAGAAGGTCAGATTTCATGAGTGCCCACATCTTTCCCTTCTCCCTTCTCCTTAATTTTGATGAAATCCAATTTATCGATTTGTCCTGGTTTTGGTATTTGGAAGCCATTGCTTCCTCACCTTTTACCACCTCAGGATTCTAGGAGATTACTCCTCCTTTTCCCTCTTGTAGTCATTAGGTTCAGGTGTCAACTTGGCCAGGTGATGGTACCCAGTTGTTCTGTTGCATGTGGACTTAAATCATCAGCATGTGAAATTTATCTATGGCTGTTTACATTCATGGTTGACTAAGGGGCATGCCTTCCACAAGTGATGTTTAAGATGGAGGCTTAAAAGAGAGGTCGGAAGTGCGCCCAGCAGTTCTTTTGGAGATGCAGAGAGGAATCACCCCAGGGAAAGCCGTTTGAACTCAGAAACCTGGAGGGAAGGCCAGCAGAGTTGCTGCGTGCCTTCCAACGTGACAGAGAAAGCCAGAGGAAAGCCAACTACCTTTCCTCCAAAGACCTGTGAATTTGTAGCTAAATAAATTCACTTTATAAAAACCAATCCATCAGGTGGTATGCTGATGGCTCATGGGCAGTGCGATGGTGGCTCAGCAGGCAAAATTCTCACCTGTCGTACCAGAGACCCAGGTTCGATTCCAGGTGCCTGCCCATGCAAAACAAACAAACAGACAGAAAACAATCCATCTCATACCACAGCCTGCAAGGTGGAGTGGCTGCAGCTGCTCCTGCTACAGCAGAAATGGCTACAGCATAAGGCAGGGTGTCACCCAGGCCATGCAGCCAGCTGCCCGCTGCAAGGGCAGCAGCAACGGCAGCAAAAGGGGCGACGCCAACCCCAACCCTAGCAGCTGTGTCCCAGGAAAATTCACCAAAGAAGAGAGACTGTGGTGAACAGGACTAGAGCTGGTCACGTGTAATAAATAATTTTAAAAATGAGAAATTTGCAATAAAAACAAGCAAACAAAACCAATCCATCTCTGCTATATGGCATTCTGACAGCCTTAGCAATCTAGGACACCACTCCTTTCAATATCAATGTGGAGCCAAAGCTGCTGGCTGTGAAAATCCAGGCAGAACCCAACTAAGGGTTTGTGCTTATTTGGTTTCATTTTGTCAGTTTTGAAACTCTAGATGTATGGGTAGCACTTGTCAGTGCCTCCACCTCCCGTGCCCAGACACTGCTAATGGATCATGGAGGCCTTTCCTATTGATCCCAGGTGTAAGTTTGGGATCCTTTTTGTTTTTTTAATTTTTAATTTTTTTTATTGTGGTGATAATACATTTTAGTTATTTTTGATAGTATAATTCACACTATTGTGCAATAATCACCACCATCCATTACCAAAACTTTCTCATCATCCCAATCAGACACTCTGTACCCATCAAGCAATAACGCCCCATTCCTTCCTCCCCCTCCCCAGGTCTGTAACCTCTAATCTACTCTCTGTTTCTGTGAATCTGCCTATTCTGGATATTTCATATAAGTGGAATCACTCAATATTTGTCCTTTTGTTTCTGGCTTATTTCACTTAGCATAATGTTTTCAAGGTCCACCATGTCGTACCGTGTATCTGGAATTCTTTGTAAGAGCACTCCTCCCGGGCACCTGGGGTCTCTTCACGGTGAAACTTACCTGCCACCTTGGTGCTAAAGCTTGGAAGAAAAAGGAGCCGTGGCTGTAGCAGCCACCAGGGAGAGGGTCAGGGATTTAGGGTGTCAGGGAGGGATGGCTGTGTGTGAAGAGAACTGCCTGTCCCCTCCTGGGGCGGGATTAAGTGTCCCATGGTGGATTCAGCGTCCCACGTAGGAAGGAGACAGTGGCCTCCCTGCTTCTCTTCCAGTCGGAGGCCCAAGGGTGGGTAACCTGGATCAAATGCACCTGCACTAACCTTTTTTCCCTACAGCCTCGTTCTGAGGGAAAGTGGAGTTCAAGTGGAAATAGAGTCTGTGTAAAAGGAGCCTACAGATTCTGGAGCTGTGAGTGGTGTGTTGGTGAGAGTATTTAGCTTTATGTGTTTACAGCGATAATTTTAGTTATTTCCAGTAATAATGCCTAAATCTTTGTGGGAGGTCATCACCTCCCTGGATTCTTGGGATTTCACTTCTGAGGTCATTACAGTGCTCTGTAGAAAGAAGAACGTATTAGGAGGAGATTATCCTTAGAGTAGGACAATGCTTTTGTGGGAATAGAACTCAGTCCACAGGATTCATAGCAAAAAAACAAAATTAGGCTCTGTGGGTTGTAAAGTGGGTCTTGGAGGCCTCAGCTAAGTCAGTATCAAACTTGCCGGCTTGCCGTGGTTACTGGGCAATGTTTTGTTGTGGTTACGCGGGAGCGTTTAAGGACCAAGAACTCGTGATTCATTTAGAAGTAGAAATAGGTTGCTGTGTTTTCTGTTTTGTGTTTGTTGTTCTTCC
The DNA here is from genome assembly GCF_023851605.1 of Tamandua tetradactyla. Classification (NCBI taxonomy): domain Eukaryota; kingdom Metazoa; phylum Chordata; class Mammalia; order Pilosa; family Myrmecophagidae; genus Tamandua; species Tamandua tetradactyla. The sequence continues at coordinate 19,845,333 of NC_135336.1, forward strand.
CCATCTATAGCCCTACACACCCTCAGAACAGTATGTGGAGACTGGGCAGTGAGCTTTGGCTATGGAATTTCCTCTGTTATAACAACAATTCACAGAAACTATGTGAAGTCTGATCTTGAGAAGGCTTTCTTTCTTGAAGCCCTAGCAACTGCTCTGGTGAGCATTCTTAGGCCATTATAGATTATGAAGTGAAGTATATGATTTCCCTGAGCTCAGAAAAATGTAATGGTTTCTCCTAAAATAATAATAATGATAGTATTAGTAGAAAGAAAAAAAAAAACACTGGCAAAAACACTTCTATGTTTTTGTCACTTCCTAACCTTACTTTTGAAGAGCTGTCCTCTGTAGAAGTTAATTCATTTCTTAGAACAATTCAACCTGTATAACTGAGTTATTCTGTTATGAGTGGCTGCGATGCCAAAGCATTGCGGTATGATATGTAGCGTCAGAGTCAGTTGAAGCTTTCTGTGTAAATACCACGGATTTCCAACATTAGATTCTGCCTTTTCACAACTGTCAAATATATTCCTTATTTAAACAATCAAACTTGACTCCTAGTAAAGTAGATGATTCTTTTAATATTTTTTATTGTGAAATATAACATAAATGCAAAAAAGCAATAAATGTTAATGTACGTTTTAACACTAGAGTAGCTAATCCTTTTAGAGCAAGTTTTTAAGAGTGAACCCATGCCTAAACCATGACTTAAAGACCTAACATAGACTCTAGGAACTGGTAGGGGGCTGGGAAGATGAGCTAATAAAAGGCACGAGGAGGGAAAGGGATTTGCCTGAGGCCGCTAAGCTGATTAATGACAGAGCTGTAGCTGTATCCATCTGTCTGCTACAGATATCCTGACTGCTGGTCTTGTCTTTCCTTACTCCATTCTGCCTCTAACCCCTTTCTCATGTATCCCTAACATTCTCTTTTAACAGTTTATTACTACTTTAGTTGTTTGCAGAGACTTCAATTACAATGGAATTTCTTCCTGACTAGCCCTTTGTCTTCAGGCCAACTTGGTGGCAACCGTCAGCTGCTTGCCTTGTGAGCCTTCACTATGGAAATCATCCCGCATTCAACTTTCTTTCCAATGAATCGAAGAGAAAGTTTCACTTTCTACTGTTCTCAATTTTCCAGTCCCTCCATTCCTTTATTTCATTTGACAAAAAGCAAAGAACAACTATAGAGACCTGATGTGATGCCATTTGGAAGGCAAAAACTCTTTATGGGTGATCTCCCATCAGGCAGGTACAACTTTATACTTTCCTACTAAAGAAAGGTAAATCTCATTCCCTCCCTCCTTATTTTACTTGTCACTCAATACTTCTTATACTTGTTCATAAATTGCTGTACATCTAGCTTTCAACAATCATGTTTTAAACATTTCTATAATGTTAAAGTTATCACAACTTAATATTTTTGCAAATAATCTCTCTATCCAGAGGAGATATCTTCATTGTTCAGCATCTGCTCTTTCCCTCTGACCACCGTCTGTGTTTTTCTCACTGAAGGAGCTTGCAGTCCCCCCGGGAGCAGATCATTCTGGCGCCGTCCCTAGCTAAGGTTCCCATGGAGATGACTCAGCTCACCCAGGAGAATGCAGATTTCGCCACTCGGGATCGTTACCATCAGTCCTCCCTCGTGAGTCCGGAGCAGCTGATGCCTCAGTACTAGAGGTGGCTCTGGGCCCTCATCTCTACTTGCTGTCCAGTCCTGGAACCCGGATGGAGCCGATTCTCCTTGGGAAGAAATTCAAAGACCCCCTCCTCAGACTGCTCCTCTGGGCAATGGAAATTTGGGTTCTAGATGGGAACCCTGTGCCTAACTCAGGGGAGCCACAGGAAACGGAGGTGGCCTCTGAAACACGGCTCCCAGTCTGAGGAACTCCACGTGGGACATGAGAGCATCAGACTTGGAGAACCAGAACAGATTCTTTGCTCCAAAGGCCACAGTAAATGGTTATTCTTAATTTTATCTTATTTTAAGTATATAATATGTTCATATGGTTCAAAATCCAAATGTATAAACATACGTGGAGTGGAAAGACTCTCTCCCACCATATTTTCTCAGTTTCATTCCCTACCCCAGAAGTAACCATTGTTCTTATAAATACTTCCAGCATTTCTCTATGAATATATAAGCAAATAGGAATGTGGATTCTTACTTCCTTTTTATACACAAAAGGTAGCATCTCATATACTTGTTTATACTTTGCTTTTTTCTCTTAACGATCTATCTTTGAAACATTTCCATATTATCCATACAATAATATTCCTCATTATTTTTCATCATATGAATGTGCTGAAGTTTATTTCACCAGTTCTACGATAATGGACATTTGGATTATTTCCAACATTTCGCAATTACAACCAATTCTGCAGCAAATACTCTTTATACCCTCGCACAAGTATATCTGTAGGCAAAATTCCAAAAAGTGGAATTGCTGGATCAAAGGGTACATGCATTTGTAAGCTATTATTGTTCAGTGAAGTTCTTTTTAATTAAAAAGTTAAATTACCATGAATTACCCAAGGGCAACTAATAGTCTCAGAAATATCTGTGATCCCCAACTCTCTGAACACTTTGGCAGCTGTTTTGCGGCATGAATGGGCTGAGGGGACAGGGCCATTTGGGTTCCCTCTGAGCTCAGCGTGGCCGTCATCACAAGCATCCAGTACTGAGGGTCAGCACCTGGCTAAGGGGCAGTGGTTTCAATGCTAAGCCACAGAAGGAAGAAATGTAGGGTCAGTTCTGAATTCTTTTTTTCTGTAGTAGAGGTTCTCAAAAAGTTACTGTGCTAAGTATCACCAGAGATACTTGTTAAAAATGCAGCCTCCTGTACCCCACCTATAGACTCCCCCCCCATTTCTTTTGAATTTTATTGATTTATTTTGAATCTGCAGATTTTGTTGCGATATATTTACATAGCATATATTCTACCCAAAATGAACACTCAGTGTCTCACAGCATCCTCACTTAGTTGTACAATCATCTCTCTCAATTTTAGACAATTTTCATTGCTCCAAAGAGAAAAGTAACAGATGGACACACTCGTACCAAAGAGAAAACCCAAAACACCCCATAACTCTTATACCCCCCAAGTATTTACCTATATACTACTCTATTATTAACTCTTTGTACAAGTCTCATACCTTCGAAGTATTTCATGCAAGAACTTATTAATATTTGTAATGCTTATTGGTAAGATACACGACTTCAAACAATCTCTTTGAATCTTGTTCACCTTCAATATGGCGCTAATACGTATAACCCACTAATGTACAACCCACTAATGTACTACCAACATCTCTATCCATTTCCATACATACAGATTTAACTGATTCTGTTTCATCAAATAAACATTTACTGTGTATTTAACATAGCCCTTAAGAGCTATAGTAGAGAACACAGCTTAGGTCAGAAGGTTGAAGCAAGGTCTCCGTTATGTAACTTTTACCCTCTTGAATCCAAGAATCCAATTCCCCCATAGACTTTTGAATGAGGAGCTAGAACCAAGAAAGAGAATGATCAGCTAGCCTTGTCACCTAACCGGACAGAGATTGTGCACATCACCTTGATAATGTGTCACCACCCATTACTTTTCATCACAGAGCCCTGTCCACCAATGAATCGTGGCCCAAGCTTTGTCCAACCAGATTGGCCTCCCCTTCCTGTAGGTGGGGTTGGAGTAGGCAGAAATATTCTCTGTTCCTCTGCTGTGGAGGGAGCTTGGTGGGTAGTTTGATCTTCCTCATGGACAGAAGTAGAAAGTGGGGAGAGCTGGAGTAAGGACCCCAGTAGTGGCTAGGTCAGTGACAGAGAGTCAGACACAGGGTCTGTGGGCGGTAGAGGAGCCCCTAACCTACTCTGACAGCAGTCAGGGAGGGCTGCCTGGAGTGGAGACATCTGGCTGAGTCCAAGCACTTAGCTGGGCAGAGAAGAGGGACAGGGCATTCCAAACAAAGAGGACAATACGATCAAAGGCAAGATGATGAGAAATTGTTTTGATGGGTCTGGATGAGCAATTCAGGGTTTTAGGAGCATAAGTGCTAAAGGCAATGCCAGGCAAGAGAACTGGAGAGGTAGGGAAGTGTTGGATCAGGAAAGATCATACTGTGTGCTACGAGAATGAGAAAGGAAGTCTGAAGAATGAGAATAAAAATCTCTACTCAGAATTTTATAGGTCTTTATAGTCAGAAGACTCTGTAAGAAATGAATTAACATGAGCCAGGTTCAGGAAAAATCCAGCTTCAGATCTGCTCACTTCTCTGGAGCATGAAGGGAGGGGCAATGAGGGGCTTCCCACTCCTGAGATTAGAGCAAATGGGAAGAGAGGTGGAGGAAGAGGCACAGAATTCTGGAAGGATGGGGACCAGCCGCTTGAAGTTCACTACTGCAAGCTGAATGCCTACTGTCTTCATAGCTGGTGGGAGTGGGATGGGGGTGGTGTGGAGATGAGGATAAAACAGGGACACACAGTCCTGGTGTATTCATTTCCTATCGCTGCTTTAACAAAATATTACAAGTTTACTGGCTCATAACCATAAAAATTAATTCTTTTACAGTTCTGGAGGTCAGAAGCCCAAAATGGATCTCACTGGGATAACATCAAGGCATTGAGAGAGCTATGTCCCTTCCGGAGGTCCTAAAGGAGAATCTGATTCCCTACTGCCTTTTCCAGCTTCTAAGGGCTGCCTGCACTCCTTGGTTCATGGGCCCCTTCCCTCTTCAGATCAGCCATCAAAAAATGCATCGCTCCAACTTCTGCTTCTCTTGCCCAGTCTTCTCTGACTTGCCTGCTTCCTTTTCTGCTTTTAAGGACCTGTATGATTAGGTTGAGCTCACCTAGATAAACGGGAAATTTTCCCCACATTGAGATCCTTCATTTAATCACAATTGCAAAGTCCCTTTTGCCATATAAGGTAGCATATTCATAAATTCTGGGGATTAGGATGTGGACATTTTTGGAGGGACGTCATTCTGCCTACTACACCTGAGGAGGCTGGGAGGTCATCTGTAATGGCTGGAGCACAACAACAAAGCAACGTGGAGCACAGCCAGATGGCACACTGCAAAATGGGTGCTGACGAAACAAGTGGGGAGGAAATCCTGGAGACTTCTTGGAGGGAGCTTGTTTTGAACTATATGTTAGAGACTGTGGAAAGGCTTCTGTACCAAGGGAACAGGTGAACAAAGGTGAACAAGGTAGAAGAACAACTCTTCTTTCTACTTTTTCTTGTAAGTGTGCTCACTTGAGAGGAGTTCAGTGCCATGGGATTTGGGGAACAAAATCTCTTTTACAATCCTGGCTCCACCATTTATTAGCTGTGTGACCTTGAGCAGACTTCTTAACCTCTCTGAACCTCAATTTCCTCCTCTGTAAAATGGAGATTATAATTTATATCTGCCTCCAAGTGGAGTTGTGAGTAGTAAGAAAAATGAGACACATTTCGTTGGAAGAGGGAAAGGTAGACAGAGGGTCTTAAGAGCGCTTCCCTAGCACCCCTACTGATTGAGTGCCGCTTACTGTCGGCAACACAGGAGAGAAATAAACCATGGGAACGACAGTGAAATTGCAGAGCAGAGCAGAGTTCTGTTGCTTCGGCAGGCCATCACTGTATCTTGTCAGCCACAAACATAGCGGGACACCTTCATTATCCAACAGCAGAAAATCTGCAGCATGACCAAATCAGAGCAATGAGAGCGGACAGGGTTGCCACCTGTTCACCACCACCCACACCCCTAAACGCCTCCCCCTACCCACCCCAGCCTTATCAAATTCATTTGACCACTGTCCCTCAACTTTCCATTCCCTTCTCAGAGCCTTAGGAATTTTTATTGGACACCAAGAAACCAATCCTGACGTCCAGTTCCTAGTGGGAACCAACTCTTACCCTCGATAAAGTAACCCAAATGCTTGCTATGCCTTATCCCCTCAGTGTGCACACAAGAGCCCAAGAAGGGATTGGATGTGGTAGCTGCACCAGGCTGGGGGTTATTTGATGTTGTTTGCAATTTCTCTGTGTCAGGAGAATTGCAGAAAGCTGTACTAACTAAACACTCTGCTCAGCATCCTTGCATCCTGAAGATGTTCTTGGGCTTTTTTGGAGAGACTCACAAGCAAAAATAGATACCGGTTTCTTAGCTGGAGGCAGAAAGTAGAGGCCTCATCTCCTGACTCTTGACGAAATACTCTTTTTGGGGGGTAAGGTCACATTCAAATGAGAGGCAGAACAGATGGCAAGAATGACCCACCAGCCCCAGGGGTCCCCAATTGGCTGTGCTTCTAGGAACGCAGCCCTTCTCGCAGCATCAATGCTGGCACCCTTTCCCCTGTCCCCTGAAGGGCTGTGTGCGAGTGGAAGATGGATAGCTGTTGGAGACTCCCCCCCATTCACGGAGGTGCAGTGGTTCCCAGGTAAGAGGCAGAAGCGGGTCTCCAAATGGGAGTCTCTAAAATAGTGGAGAGTCTGGATTCATTTTTTTCTCTGTTTTATTTTGATTTGTAAAATACACATCAGTGTGTGTATGTGGGTGTGCATACACACACATTTATGTTTCTATTACAGAAGGCACCATATAAAGAAACTTGGATTCACCGAATATGAAGGATGAGTTGAAGATGTTCTGGTTTAAAATATAGACTCTGTAGTGCATATCAGGTTCACTTTGGAAAGCCCAAAGGGCAGGTGGCACTTCAGAAGGATTAGCAGACGCGTTTCCAGCAGCCAGCAAGTGCTGATTGGTGAGATGTGGCATATGCCGTATGTGTTAAGATGTTGAAGAGACAGAGGATGACACTAATTTCACATATGAATCCCAAACTGAAAATCACAAGGGCAGATGTTCCAAAAGGCAGCATCAAATTTTAATTTAGCTGCTTGTCACACGGGCAACTCTCTCTAACTCCATGCGTCTGTATTATAGTGAGTTTACTGTTGCAACAAACAACCCACAGCTTGGTGCCCAGACACTGTAAATGTATTTCTAGCTCATGTTACATTGTGATACAAGTCAGAAGGGGACGAGGCCCGCTGCTCTACACTGTCATTCAGGGGCCGCGGCTCCTTCAGTTTAGTGATTTTCCCTGGATTCTTAGCATCCAGCTGGCAGGTGAACGAAGAGAGGGACGTGGGGAGGATTCCATGAGGCTTTAGGGGCCAAGGTTGAAAGGGTCTCTAACTCTCCCTCCCATATCCCACTGCTCAGATCTAGACACACGGTATGTCCTGGAAATGCGGTCCAGCTGCACGCTCAGGAAGACAAAGCAGGTCTTGGGGGCAGTGGCCTGTCTTTGTCACGGTGCTACAAGGTAAAAGCAGCTGGCTTGTCTTCTTTACTGACTGCGAATGAGTGAGTCTCCTGATTGGCCCGGAGTAGTTTTGCCCCTTCAGAGCTTATGTCTTTGAGAAATTATATCTCCATCCAAGTAATCTGCCACTCCTCGAAACATGTTTGTAACTCCATGTTCAGTATTCCCTTCAGAGCCTTCCAATGTTCTAATCAATGGCAAGTTTTTATCCTGGGGTTTCACTTATTTGTGGGGGCACCAGAAATCATTTGGAACCAAGTCTGAGAAATCATCTTGTTGGGATCAAAAATGAAATGTGAGTCTTAGCTTCAGGCCATTTCCAAAGATGAGCTCGCATTTTGAGGATTGACCATGTCATTGGAATGATTCTATAAGGCTTCCCAAGGTGCTGATCTAACATTTGTTTAGATGTGTGTTTTGGTAAATTGTGTGTGTGTGTGTGTGTGTGTAGCAAGTGACTCTAGTTCTGCAGTTTTGAGCGTATGCTGTCTTTTCTTCATGTATATTGGTCTTTTGCTAAACCACATTGAAAGACCTTCAGTAGTAAATGTGTCTTTTATAAGAAATCACCCCAGTTCATGGTTTTAAGTATTCTTGATGTGCCCTGTCAAGTCATCCAAACCTATCATGAATTCATTTATTCACAGCTCACTAGGTTTTTATTGAATGCAAAGCTATTTTGCTTGATTCGGAAACTGTGAAGCCAGGTGATAGCAATTACTCCCAAAGACGCCTGAAGCTCAGCTGTAGGTGCTGGGAGCAGAGTATTCTAGAATCATGAAGCAGGAAATGGACACAGATTTCTTGGCTGGCCAGGAAGAAAGGAAACTGGACGTGGAATAGACTGCAGTTGACGGTTTATTCCAAGTGTTCTGTGCCTGTAAGATTTTCTTATAGACTAAAGAAAGCTAAATGTTCTTCTTTGAACTAATATTTTACCTTCCTGGATAAACCCTGTACCCTAGAAAATCCTCATATCTGTTTTAAATTTCTCATGTTCACCCAAAGACACGAAATCTCAAATGGTCTTTTCCTCACGAGTAACATGGAGGAGCGTTTGAGATTTGAGATGGGGTGGACCCTGCTCTATGACTGCAGTTCCAGGAAGGAATTTGGGGCTCCATTGTCCCATCAGACAGTCCCATTCACAGGTAAAAGGGCAACATCTTTCTTCTAAAGGTGGTTCTCAGATCAATGAAGTTTTTAAAAAAGTTACCTGCAATGCTTGCTAAAATGCAGATTCCTGGGCCCCATCCCAGGTCTTCTACATCAGATTTTTCTAGTGGGACACACTAGGAACATGCTTTTTGGAGGGAGAGGGGAGCATACATTTTTAATTCCTCCCTCGCCCGGTAATTCACTAAACTTTGAAGAGCACAGGTGGAAAGGCTTTGGGCTGACAGGAGTCTGAGATTAGCAGACTCCATCAGCATCAGGCTCTGTAATGAGCAGTAGCAGCCCAAGATCAAGGCTGGTGAGATGAGCTGGGACACCATGCTAGTCTAGGCTGGATCTAGTAAACCACGCTGTGGCTGTGGCATTTCTCTGTGGGTCACACTGATGAGAATAGTGGGATCGCATTCTGGACAACTTGGTGTAACACATGTACAGGTGTGTGCATTTGCACCTTTAGGGCCTATTAATCTGTAGAGTTGGGAGTGCACGTTTTGTTCCCACTGCCTGATTCAGAACCTCCACTTCCTTCCCATTCCGGCACCGAACATCTCTCTTTGAGTCCCACTTCACAGGGCATGTTCATGATGCCCAAATGCAGCTGGGATCCTGCAATTCATGGACAATCCTTAAAAATTAAATAAGCAAATCTTTATTGAGCCAAGAATTATGCTAAACACTTCATATCAGTTCACCAGTTTGGCCCTCAGAACAACTCGTTGATGTAGGCACTGTTATTCCCTGCCCATTTTATAGATGAGGCAACTGAGGCTCAGGGAGGCTAAGATCCCAAGGCTAGTCAGTGTCAGAGTTGAATTTGAACTCCAGTTCTTCATTGAGCACTCTCTATGGTCCAACCCAGACCTTATCTTCTCTCATAATCTCCCAGTGTTGGCAAACAATGGCACAATGGCGAAAATCCAGCCCAATTCCTGTTTTTGAAAGTTTTGTTAGAACACAGGCATGCTCACTCATATACATTTCACCTATGGCTGCTTTCACCCCACAATGGCAGAATTGAGTAGTTCTTGTAACAGAGACCATATGGCCTGTAAAGCCTAAATATTTACTATCTTGCTCTTTACAGAAAATGTTCCCTGGGCCCTGCTTTAGAGGATTCTGCTCTTTACTCTTTAGAAAGGATCCAGGCCTTTGGGAGTGAGTTTTCTCAGACATCTATATCTCCATTAAGAAATGCTTATCCTTTCTAAAGCTAAGCACTCCTCCTTTGTTGAAAGCTGTACTTTTGCACCTCATGGACCTAGAGCCCAAATTACCCCTATTTCCTCATTCTTTCTCCAGTGTTGCAACCCCTTCTCTCCAAGCACACGAGGATCGGTCCTGCTGAATACACACCTCTACCTATTCTGTCAGGTGCCCTCCCATTTTTCTTCCCTTTCTTTTCCTTCCCAAATGCCTAGTATTTATTTCTGTATCTGGATATTCCACTTAAGCTCCTGATCTTTCCCCTCCTCACTCCCTAGAGTCCAACTTTTACCCTTCATCTAGACCTGTGGATCCATCTCCATTTGGATGTCTTAGAGTTACATGAAATTCAAGTAACCTAACCAGCACCCCCATCTTTGCTAATGTCTTGTTATCCTACTGTCTGTAATTAACTACTATGAAGCCATCATCATCTCTTTCTCTCTGCCTCTGTCCCTTTCTCCGAAAACCCAGCCTGTTACTAAATTCCATGACCTTTTCTTTTAAAATATCTCTTGGGTCACTCCCTTCCTCACCCCCACTGTCAATTCCTTGGCCCAGGCTTTCATCACCTCACTTCTGGATCAGTACAGAGTTCCTAACTGGTTTCCCTGCCCCCTCTCTCTTTTCTAATCTGCTCTCTCCATCTCATTTTTCAAATACCAAGAGCTTAAGTAGAATCCTCGCCATTCTTTCCAGCCTCCTCTCCCAGCACCCCCCACCGATTACTGAAGACACCCAGCCTCTCCAGGATTCAGCAGCTGTGTAATACTCCCTCACTCTTTTCTTTGCCTGGTAAACCCCTACTCATCTTTGAGGAAAGATTTCCAATGTCACCTCTCTAGGAAAGCTTTCCCCAGTGACTTCAGGCAGAATCCTCAATGTTCTCATAACACTTAGTTCATACTTATGTAAAATAACTTATTTGACATTATGCTTATTTCCAGAACTAATGTTTCTACTAATCTGTGGCATAATGAAGGGCAGGGATTTATCTTCCTCATCCTGATATACACAGTGCCTGATAGTTTAGAATGGTTACTCAATAAATGCTTCTTCATTGACCACTTTGATCATGTCCCTCTACTGCTGAAGTACTAATACTGACTCTATTTCATACTGGTTTAAGTTGAAGGAAGTGGTTTTCAACCCTGTCTGCAGAATAGAATCATGTGAGTAGCTTTAAAAAAATTCTGATGCCCAGGTCCCACCACCAGAGATTCTGATTTGGGATGGGTTCCAGGCATTGGCATTTTGTAAAAGTTCCCCCCAGCAATTCTAATGTCCATCCAAGGTTGAGAATCAATAGTCTAATGTCTAATGTTTAAGACTTTCCACAGTCTAACTTCACTGTGACACATGGCTTAGGAGTCATGGGTTCCACGTTACCTGGGACATTCCTGGTTTTAACACTAAAAGTCCCTCATTGGTCACCCAACTCATCCCTCATGAGCTCACAGGGCTTCCTCTCCCTTCAGCTCCTTCAGCTCCTCCCATTTCTCCTCCATTATAGTTTTCCAAAGACATCCATCCTGCCCTGTCTCCGAACGCAACTTCCCCATCTCTGCAGTCCCCTTCTTGCCTCAGAGCTCCTCTTGCACACGCTGCTCATCCATAGGACCCTCTTAGGGCTGCAGCTTTGGCCCAGGATACCTTCTCTCCCCACCCACATGGGAATGCCTGAGGGAGAACCCTCTAGCTTTGCATGCCCCACAGCACCAAGCACACCTGTGCTAGAGTCATGGGAGCTCAAAAAGGCTCCATAGATTGGCTGCTCGAGGTCTCCCCTTGGAGAGGCCTGAGGAAGCAACACCCTTCAGGGTGGAGGCCTCAGAACAGCAGGGTTTGTTTTGATTGGGCGTGGAGGAAGAACTTGGGTGGGAGCTTTGTGGCTGTTGCCCAGCCTATGTCCACACCAGCATGTGGACAGCAACAGCTTCCCTTAAACCAACAAATGACCCCATATTGGCTGAGAACCCAGAGTCCTAGGTTTGCTCTGATGGTCAACAGACATGTAGCCTGTTTCCTACCCACGCCCTGGTCAGATGCCTTCTTACCAGGAGACAGTGCCAGGTAGTGGACAGGGCAGGGGGCTGGTGGCTGAAGACAAGTCCAGTCATGGACTTCTGAAGGTCCCTTGCAATAACGTGTCTCCATTGCAGACCCCAGGCTGTCTCTGAGGTCCCTTACAGCTTTAACAGCAGTGTTTTTTGTTTGTTTGTTTGTATTTTTAAGACTTTTGTCATTTATGGACACAGAGAAATTTCAGCTTTAGTTTATAAATTCAGTCCTAGATGAACTATAAATATGAACACAGATAAATGTGCAAAAAAGTAAACAAAACCAGGACAAAAAGTAAACAAAACCAACAATACAGGAGGCAGTCTTCTGGGAATGAATCATGCTCATTTAACTTTTTTTTTTTAAATCCCCTGTGTAGATAGAATATATGCAGACAGTTCTGGGCTCTACCATCTCCTGTTCACTCTGGGAATCAGTGCCCTCAGCCCGCTCCTCCCAGCTTAAAGGAAGAATGGTGGAGAGAAGACTGCAAGTTTACTGGTCAGCTTCACTTTTGGAAAGTTGTACAGACTTTCAGATACAAACACTGGGTACACGGCCAGGACCCCAGTCTCTAATCAGAGAAGCAGATTCTAGCCAGAGACTTGCCTGGAGACCAGAACTTCCAGGCTCTTGTGTGAAATATAATGCCTAGAATAACCAGGTTTTACCAGTCTCCAACTAGCAATCAGTCATGATTTACAGATATTTCGGCTCCTAAGTTATGGAAGATAAATGCATCTTAAACAGATAAATGGTCTTCAATCTTTGACACATCAGAGCTCTAAAAATGAGTCTCATCTGTCTTGTCTGATTGGCTATAGAACCTCTGGAATCAGGAAAGCCAAGGAGACAAAGACTTTGAAAAGTACACTTTCTGTGGTGTTTCAAAGGGCCACTCTCAAATGCAGTGGATATTTATGAGACAAGCAGACCTAATGGCAGTGTGTTTTTCCGTTGCTTTGGCTAAGGGCCACTTGGATGGGGCAGAGGATGACACATGCCACATTTTCCCACTTGCATGTGTGAAACAAAGCCCTTTGGAGACAGAACATTTTGAGACACTGCTTTTTTATTGCCCACAGTAAGTCAGGTGTTAGGGAGATCTTTTGTCTCGTACAGGCCACAAACTCAAAATTAAAAAAGATAAATCAAGAGTGTCACAATGTAACTACTAATTTTCTTTTTTAATATGAAAAATAATACCTTAATTTTGCATGACGCTTTTTTTTTTCAAAATTTTTTTCCTATCCATCATCTTATTCGATTTTCATAGTTACCTTGTATGCTGGTTTGAAAGAATGTGTGTACCCCAGAAAAGCCATGTTTTAATCAAATTCCCATTTCTTAGAGGCAGAATAATCCCTATTCAATGCTGTATATAATTAGATCATCTCCCTGGAGATGTAACCCAATCAAGAGTGGTTGTTAAGCTGGATTAGGGGAGATGTGTCTCCACCCATTTGGGTGAGTCTTGATTGGTTTACTGGAATCCTATAAAGGAGGAAACATTTTGGAGAGAGTCCCTTTTGTAGAGCCATGAGAAAGCCAGCAGATGCTGCCATGTTCACCATGTGCCCTTCCAGGTGAGAGAGGAACATTGAACTTCATCGGCCTTCTTGAACCAAAGTATCTTTCCCTGGATGCCTTTGATTGGACATTTCTATAGACTTGTTTTAACTGGGACATTTTCTCAGTCTTAGAACTCTAAACTAGAAACTCATTAAATTCCCCTTTTTAAAAGCCATTCCATTTCTGGTATATTGCATTCCGGCAGCTAGCAAACTAGAACACCTTGTAAGGCAGTGCTATCTACTGTGGCAAGCATCATTGCCCTATTTTGCAGATGAAAAAACTGAGGTTCACTGAAGTTAATTCATTTGCCTAAAGTTGGTACAAGAAAGCTAGAGAATAGAGAACCAGAAGGATTCACATGTTCTGCTTCCTATGTCCCATTTGACCACTTTCATTTCTCCAAATGGAAATAGTCTTCCTTTTTTTCTGATTATAAGAGCAATACATATCAAAAGACATATACAGGAATATTAATAGCAGCAAATATAACATAATAGCTGCAAGTGGACACTCCCCAAATACCCATCAACAGTAGAATGGAAAATAAAATGTGGGGTAGCCCCATGATGGATACTGTGCAACAAGAAGAATAGTCTATAACTGCATGCTGCAATGCTGAGTGAATTTCACATCATAATTTTAAGCAATAAGAGCTGTACACAGTACATATGAGAACATTCAATTTATATAAAATACAAAAAGAGGTAACACTAATGTATGCTGAAGGAAGTCAGGATGGCGGTGACTTGTGGGAGAGAATGACTAGGTAGAGCACATGCATCTTTCAGATCTGAACTCTGGTTATTTACACAAGTGTGTTCAGTTAGTGAAGTTCCTGGAGCTGTACAAGGCCAATGCATGGCAAATATATGTGCATTCTTGTATGTACATTGTCTTTTTAAGGAAACATTTCTTATTGAAAAATACAACATATGTACAAGAAAGCAATGAATTTCAAAATACATTGTAACAAGTAGTTATAGAACAATTTCAAAGTTACAAAGTGTAGGTTACAGTTCTACAATGTCAGGTTTTTCTTTCTAGCTGCTCCAAGACACTGGAAACTAAAAGAAATATCAATATAATGATTCTACAATCATTTGTTATATCCTGTCTTCTCTGTTGTAAATCCTCCTTCTCCTTTGATCCTTCTCCCAATCTTTAGAGGTATTTGAACTATGCTCATTCTAACTTCATCTCGGAAAGGGGTGTTGACAGTATGGGATGGAGGATGGAACTAGTTGATGTTCTTGGACAGGCTGGGACTTCTGGGTTTTGGGACTTACCTGGTGTTCTGGTTTGCTAGCTGCCGGAATGCAACACACCAGAGACAGATTGGCTTTTAATAAAAGGGGATTTATTTTGTTGGTTCTTCAGAGGAAAGGCAGCTAACTTTCCACTGAAGTTCTTTCTTACGTGGAAGGCACAAGATGGTCTCTGCTGGTCTTCTCTCCAGGCCCCTGGGTTCCAACAACTTTCCCCGGGGTGACTTCTTTCTCCATCTCCAAAGGCCTGGGCTGAGCTACAGGTGCTGAGATGAGGAATGCCGAACTGCTTAAGCTGTGCTACATTGCGTTCTCTTATTTAAGCATAAGCCAATTAAGTCAAACATCACTCATTGCAGCAGACACGCCTTCTAGCTGACTGCAGATGTAATTGGCAACAGATGAGGTTCACGTACTATTGGCTTGTGTCCGCAGCAACAGAACTAGGTATGCTCACCTGGCCAAGTTGACAACTGAATCTAACTAACACACCTGGCCTGGGAACCATCTGGAGATTGTAGGTTTCTATAAAGTAATCTTAGTGTGTGAAACTTTTGTAGGATCTCAGATAGAGCCCTGGCATTCTTTAGGGTTAACAGGAATAGTGTTTGTTCTGGTTTGGAAACTGTGACAGTTAGCAATATCTAGCTGAAATTTGTATAAGAGTAGTCTCCAAAATAGCCTCTCAACTCTATTTGAGCTGTCTTAGCCACTGAAACCTTATTTTGTTCCATTTATTTTCCCCCCTTTTGGTCAGGAAGGCATTGTCAAAACCATCATGCCAGGGCCAGACTCATCCCTAGAAGTCAGGTCTCACTTTGCTGTAGACTCTCACCCCTTGACGTCATGTCCTGTGTAGGTGGGGGTGGGAGGAGGGTAATGATTTTCCTTGCAAAGTTGGGTTTAGAGAGAAAGAGGCCACATCTGAGCAATGGAAGAGTTTTTCTGGAAGTAACTTTGGGCATAACTTCAGGTAGGCTTAACTTCTCCACTACTGAAATAAGTTTCAAAAGAGCAAGCCTCAAGAACAAGGGTTTGGCTATTGAATTGGGAGTCCCTAATGTTTGAGACAGTATCAGGGGTTTCCCCGGTGGTAAAGTTCAATAGTTTCATAATTTTTCTCCATTTCCTCAAGGGACTTTGCTAGTACTTTTTAATTATCTGCCCAACTTACTCTGCCCAATGTATCTGGGTATTACATTAAGCTATTCAGAATTACAAGCTCTCATTCCCATTCTGGGCTCCTTGTGTCTGGGTTGTTTGAATGAGTGATCCTGACAGGTTGAGTTAGATTATGTGCAACCGAAAATTTAGGTTTTGGACAAAATACACCTTTCTTCCTTTGTTCTCATACAGTGAGTGAAGTTCTAAAATATAGACACTACCATCCTTTACTCTGTATTCTGATTTACCTTAGCCCAGACAAGATTGGCTTCTTTCTTATCTCTAATTGAAGCCTGATCTCTTTTTTGTTTCTTTAACAGTTGTTGTATGTGGCAATGCTGACTTTCTGAGCTG
Source organism: Tamandua tetradactyla (assembly GCF_023851605.1). Classification (NCBI taxonomy): domain Eukaryota; kingdom Metazoa; phylum Chordata; class Mammalia; order Pilosa; family Myrmecophagidae; genus Tamandua; species Tamandua tetradactyla. Next base: position 19,861,443 of record NC_135336.1, read on the forward strand.
CAGAACTCCAACTCTGAATCTTGGGTTTCACAGAGGTACCCAAAGTTTCAGGAAAATACGAGGTTAGAAATATGTAGCACAACATCTTAAAATCTAGAAATAACATTTACAGCTCTGGACTAAATGTGACTGCTGTAAGAGCTACAATCTAGGCCCCAATTTTCTTGTAAGTATTTTCTAAAAGAGACCATACAATATTTGTTCTTTTTTTTTCTGGCTTATTTTGCACCATATAATGTCCCCAAGGTTCATTCATTTTGCTGCATGCTCCAAGACTTCATTCCTTTCTGTAGCCCCACAATAATCCATCAACTGTACATTGTCTTTATTTGGGGGGGAGAGAACATGATCCGGGAATCGAACCTGGATCTCTTGCATGGAAGGCGAGCATTCTACCACCGAACCACCCATGCAACCCCTGTACATTGCCTTTTTTTTTTTGGCATGGGCAGGCACCAGGAATCGAACCCGGGTCTCTGGCATGTAGGTGAGAATGCTGCCACTAAGCCACCGTGGCCCGCCCTGTACATTGTCTTTTAATCACAAAGTTTTAAGCAGTTACCCAAGCTCTTGTAAGAAATCCAGACAACACAGAAAAGTATAAAGATTCTTCAACCAATCTTAAAAATTAAAAACCAGAAAACATAAAATTACATTCCATAAAGATAAGAAAAATTTATTTAGATCCGTGTAACCGTTAAGGAGAAGAAACAGAAAATGGAAGGAGAAACAAGCTGGGGGTGAATTGATGGGAGGAACGTCATGAGTAGAGAGTAACAAAGAGACTAATGGAGAGGTAGAGAAAAGAATGGATCAGGAGGACAGTCAGCCAGAGAAAGAGAGAGACAAGAAAGGTAGAGAAGGAGAAACTCAGACTTGGGCCTACAGAAGAGACACCTGTAAACAGAAAGCAACATAGAGAAAAAGCAAAATCAGTGGAGGAAGACAAAACCCCGGGACACAGAGGGAGTGCGTAGAGACGAGTGCAAAGGGAAAAGGTGGGGGAAAGGTTTAGAGGTGGCAGGCGTGAGCTTCACATCACATTAATAACCTGGACTGTGTGAGTGGAGTAAGTTATCACTGCCTTTGGAAAATCAAGGAGCATTGCAGTCACCTGAGTCTTTTACATTGCGTTCCCAGCATCTAGATCAGAGACTGGTGCTTGGGAAGTGTGCAACAAATATTTGTTGAACGACTGATTGAATGAAGTGGTAACCAAAAACCCAGGCCCCTCTGACCACAACGGGAGCTCTATCTCTGCACTTTCAGCTCCCACCCTGGGACCCTGGCAGCTTTGCCCAGTGTCCTGGCATCCAAGGAATTTCCCTCCTGCTCTGAGAAGGATGTTTCAAGCTGAATGGCTTTGCAAAATAAGACAGCTTTATCAGAATCCTGTTGCGCCGGAGAATGTTTCTGGCTTGTTGGCATTTACAGTGTAACCGATTTTATCGGAGGAATGCTGTTTGGAATGGAATGGTCCTCTCAGATGGGCAGACAAGAAACGGAAGGTCATTCAGGGACCCGCCCCAAGCTGTGTAAGTTGGACTTCAGGGTTGCTGTACATGATGCTTGGGAGCTTGGCCAAGCCGTGAGCAATCTTTCCTCCCTGGAGGAGATCCCAGCCGGTTTCTAGAGGGACTGTGGTGTTTACACTCCCACCTTGGCCCTCCAGGGAACCCAGCACCAGCAGGCCTATGCAGGAGGAGAAGCTGCAAGGACCCCCGAGGCCTGGGGTCCTGCCAGCAGCCCAGATGAGACCATTCCTGACATTCCAGTAAGGGGCCAATAAGGTTTCTCCCAGGAGATAAAAGACAAAGAGATAGCTCTATTGCTTCAGTTCTTTTGACAAAATCCTCAAGAAATCTGCTTCCTGGGGTTCAGTTGTAGCACGTATTCCATGGAGGGTTTGCATTCCTTCTTTTCTGCTGTTACCCTGGTGCTGTCAGGGCCAGCTCTGTGGATTCTGTCTAATGTGTTCTTTATGTATTTCTGGACGTCAAGGAACCAGGACTGAGATGGGAAGAAGTCAAGAGAGGTCAGAAGGCTGTGTTCCTGGTAGGAGGGAAATCTACCCTGACGTGGGAGTGGGCTGTAGTGCCCCAGCTTGGGTCAAGGATGCTAGCTGATGGTCAGCAGAAAGGAGCAAATTGAGTTACAGCTAACGCTGCTGGAGATCCACCATAGATCTGTTTTCACCAACCTCAGTGGGCCCTCACCAACCTCAGTGGGCCCTCAACAAGGCTGGGCATTCTAGGACATTTCTCTTACTTTCCACAGCCACTCCTAACCCTTTTTATGTTCCTCAAATTTTCAAATTTTCTGCCCCCTCAGGGCCTGTTCCTCCGTGCTTAGCCTTGTCTCCTACTTTACAAGGAAAATGGAAGTCCCCATACAGAAAATCAGGCCTCTCCCCTGCGCCACTCTCGCGGTCCTTACTCAACACCAGCCCTTCCACCTATGCTATGGATTCCACCCTCATCCAAGACCTGTCATTTCTCACGTGGACTCCAAGAGTTCAGGCAGTAGTTCTTGTTTCTGAATCATTCCCCTTACAATAGCCACCATGGTGTTTTCAATGGCAAATCATGTCACTCCTCATTCCATTTTCCTCCTGCTCTCCACCTCTACCTCATCTCTCCTCTCTGATTTTAAACCCTACCATGATTTCCCTAAACTCTTGAGGAAAAATCTTTAAAATGGCCTTTCATGGGCTGCCTGATTTAACTGACATCAAAGCCTCCAGCGTCATCCCTCTCCGTGCTCTTTTTTGTTCTTTGTTTTCAACCACACTGATTTTCTTTTGGTCCTTTATATTTACCACCCCACCCCCACCCCCATCCCATCTTAGGGCCTTTGCATATACTCTTCTTTCCCTTCTTTGCCTGGTTAATGGTCTATACTGCTTTCAGATCTTGGCTCAATCTACTGTCCACAGGAAACCCAACACACCTCCTGAATTCTCTCCTCCTGGGCATTTTCCAAAGTGACAACTTTACATTTATACTATTTTAAATACTGTATGTCTCTCTAAATCTTTATATGTATAAGGTCAGGAGCTCACCCAGCACAGTGCCTGGCACTGAGTATTAAGTAAATATTTTTGGAATGACTAAATATGAGAAAGAAGGCCCTATGTTGGGTGCTGAGGACACAAAGATGAATAAGGTACAGAACTTGCCAGAAAGCAGTTTACAGACTGGAGGTGGGAGTAGCCAAGCAGTTGGAGTGAGTAAATAGACCACTGCAACCCAATGTGATGAGCACATAGCAGAGAAGCAAGCCAGACTCTGTGGAGGAGACAGTGATGCCTGGGCCCAGCTCACCTGCCCCCCAGGTAAAGCTCAATCCAGATACTGGTTGACTGATCTATCAGCATTCAGGGACCCTAATCACCAGAAACCTGGGGGACCCTGGGATGGCACTGCTGTGCAATCACCACTGCATCCCAGCCATGACAGTGCCATCACTTCTATCTTTCTGTCTTCACTGCATGAACCCTGCAGGGACACTGTCCTCAGGAACTGGGCACACATTGGGGCCTGTCCAAAACATGGTGTAATAAAAGACTCTGGCTGCATTAAGGCCATGATGTATAGAAGAGATCTAGGTGACTTCTGGGCAGTGAGCTCATCATATCCTCACACCAACCCCAGGAGGCAGCAAACAGTAATGATTTTTTCTCCCCACTGTACAGCTGGGGAGACTGAGGTCAATAGAGATCACTTCATTTGGCCAAGGAGCAAGAGCAACTCAGGAACAGAACTTGGAGAGAACCCAAGGCCCTCTCTACTGGGTCCACGAGCCAGAGCAATTGGCAAAGGAGGAGAATTCAGGCTGAGGATGTGCTGCGGCAGGAGCCAGAAGAGCTTGTTTACTTTGGCACAGGAAGGACATTTCATCACCTCTTAGAACCACAAGATGTTAAAGTAGTTGGGCCCTGAGAGATCATCAGATTCAATCCCCTAATTTTACAAAGCAAGAAACTGAGGCCAGAGGAATGAATCTCCTTTTCTTTTCTCTTTCCTTTTCTTACCCTACTGATGCTGAATGAGAGGACAGAGACTGCTAGCTGTCTACCCAAAACCTTCCTCCCCTTCGTTGGATACCACTAAACTATATTTCCCAGCATCCTTTGCAGTTTGGTGAAGCATACAACCACTATCTCACCATCAGAATGTAAGAGGAAATGAAGCAAGCCACTTCCAGGTCTGGAACATCAAAAACTCTAATGCTTGCATTTCCTTGTTCTTTGCATTCTGGCTCCCTGGCATGTCAATGCCCAAGGCGACTTTGGAAGCCACATGGTAGAGACTGACAGAGCAGCCATTCAGTGCCTAACGCTGGAAGTGAACAAGAATTAAACATCTATTGTGTTGCTGCATTTGGGCTTTTTGTTACTGCAGTCTAATCCAAGCCTAGTCTAATTAACACAAGTAGAGACAGGAAAACCCTGCAAAGGTTCTGACTACATACAGTGTCGGCTGGTGGACACGGGGATTCCTGACCATTTCACTGTTAACCACATTGAAATGCCTCCCTGTCTTCCTAAAGAGCTTAGAAATGCCTGACCCCTAACCTCCTCTGCCCTGAATTCGATCTAAGCTGCCTTCCCACCTGTTTCAGCCAGTAGACTTACAGAGCTGGAATGGATCTGAGCAGTCATCTGATTTATCCCCCGTGCTTCAGATTGAGCCTCTCTAAGCCATCTGAGATGACCAAGAATCTTGTCTGGATTTTTACATCGCTGGGAAAGAGACATTATAAATGTCCTTAGACCCCTGTTTTATACTTCCTTATTACTGTATCAGAAGGGCTTTACTGAACCCTAAAACGTCAGAGCTGGAGCAGTCCTTAGCAGTCATCTAGGACAATCTTGGTTTTGCTGTTGAGGAAACTGAGGCCCAGATCACACAATTAAATTGTGGTAAAGTCAGGATTAGAAGTCAGGGCTCTAGGACCGAGTCAATGACTCTTTCCGATTGTTCTCTCTTGCTGAGAGTTAGAGCCTGTTTTCTCTGGTTCTGTCCTAGAAGGAGATGAAGAAGTGCTGGCATCCATCTTCACTGTCATCAGCCTTTCCAGGTTATCCTTGTGTATCCCCCTATTCACCCATAGGTTAAGCCCTACCCAGCTGGCCATTTACACTGAACTTGGTCATTTTCCTTAGAAGACAAAGAGAATCTCTAATTCTAGAGAGTTAAATCTAAGATGTGGGGCTTAACAGACGGGCAGGTGGCAGATGCATGTTTGTTCCTTGGGCCTTGGGAATAGAGATGGATTCTCTAGTGATCTCTGAATACTCCCACGAAGGCTAGGAGGGTCATTAAACCTTTAAACCTTTTTGGTTACCTTGGAGGGCCACCAGTGCTATGTGAAATGTTCTCTGTGTAAAGGAAGGGAGCAGCAGTGACCAGACCTCTGAGTACAGTCTCTTGGCCTGTTAGGGCTTGCCTGGCTGATCTGGGCAGCTGTGTAGTCCTGCCTGCTATTATGGGAGCAGCCTCCAGAGTTGGTGAGCTGGGGCCATGAGAGCAACTCGAGTGATTTACAGGGGGATTGTTGTTTGGAACTTTCTTGGAAAGTTGGGTTTGTTTTGAGGTTCTTTGAAAACAAAACAAAACCAAATCTTTAAACCTTTCTCCTCCCTTTAAGGTGAGCTTGTTTACATAGAGCATACTTTATGTTTTCTGCCAAATGACTCACTTGTACTGAGTCACCAGAAAGTGGGCCTAAACTCTTCTGCAGCTGCCCTGGATAACCTGACCTACCCATTCCCCCAGAAGTGGGTCATGGAGAGCTGGAGTCAGAGCCATAGGAAGGGGCAGAGAAGTGGGGTGGAGCTACAGGCCTGTGAGAGAAGTCCATGCTTCCTGAGTGGCCAGGCAGGGTCCTCAACAGAACTGACAAGGTCCCCAAGGTCCCCAACAGAACTGACAAGGGCCCATCTCTGTTTCATTATAAATTCTGAATTAGGAGAGCAGAATTAATGAGGTCACATGGTCATGCACAGATAAATCACTTAATCTTTATGTCTAGCTTCAGGGCCTTGGCCAAGTTATTTTCCCATTTTGAGCCATTCTTTCTTCACCTCTAAATGAAGAGGCTAGCAGTCCTAAAATTTTAAAAAAATGAAAATTTTTTCCCCCAAGAAAATGTGTTTACCGTTTTTTAAACCTCCACCCAGAAGATTTCCATTTAAAATTCTGTGATCTCTGTGCATTTTTATGTTTAATTCGCATTCTTTTCCTGATTATGCCTTTGCCCTAGTGGTGCCTGAATTCAGTTTCCTTTTCCCTGCGGCCTGTCTGGGTGTCCTGGCAGTGACATCCCTGCAGAACTTTGGTGTGAGCCAAAGGCAGTGGTCGAATCGGGGACGGAATCCAGGCTTGAAAGGGCAGCAGGGGGATGTGATGATTCCCCCAGAGGGTGGGGTGGTAGCCTTGACAAAAGCAAACACTGCACAGTCCCGGGATCCTGGGGACAGTGGTGGTGGAGGGGACACTTCAGATCAGTAAGGCAGTGGCATTGCCGGGTGGGAAGCAGGGAACGGAGGCCACTTTTCTCATATCAAAACAATCTAGTTTATGCTGATCACATTACCCAGTATCCACTTCTTACAGACTTATTGTGTGTTTAAGGACTTGGGAAATTCGGGTTCCTGATGCGGAAGACTGGTCTTTCTAATTTTTCTCCAAAAAGACAAAGCAATTTTAGGGTGTGCATGCGCGCGCGCCCGCGCACGGCTGAGAGAGAAAGAGAGAGACAAAAGTTGCACTGTGGCTGCGTTGACCTCATCCCACTATCCCAGGCAGGCCGATCTCCGGGGCGCCCGGCCCCCGCCCCCTTCCTGCCCTCTCCCCGCCCCCGGCCCGGCCGCCCGCCCGCCGCCCTTGGCCGGTGATGTCAACCCGGGAAGAAGCCGCCCGCCCGGCGACCCACCCGGGCTAATTAGCATGTAGCGGCGCCGCGGGCCGCCTCCGCCGCGCCCGCCCGGCCCCCCAGCCGCCCTCCCGCGGCTCCCGATAACTTTTGAGGCGGGGACTAGGCTCGCAGCCTCACTTCGCTCACTTCCCCGCTCGGCACCCGCCGCCCGCTTCCCTCGCACTCGCGGCCGCCCCGCGCCCGCCCCGCGCGCCGGGCATGTGAGGCGCGGGCGGGCGCCGCGACCATGGCCTCGACGCGCGCCTCGCGGTGGCCGCCGCCGCTCATGCTGCTGCTGCTGCCGTTGCTGCTGCTGCTGCTGCCGCCGGCGGCCCCCGGGACGCGGGGCCAGCCGTCCTCCCCGGCCCGCAGCGCGCCGAACGGGACGCTCCTCTCAAGCACCGGGCTGGTGCGGCCACCGGAGCCCGGTCCAGAGCGCGAGCTGCAGCCGCCGCCGCCCTGGGAGCGCCGTGGGCCCGCGTCCCCCGACCCCAGCCAGACGTCCCCCGGGCCGGACGCCACGACACCGCGGGGACCCTTCGACCGGGCTCCCCGAGGCGGGACCGCGGGTGAGTGAGAGCCGGGAACCGGGCACCGAGCGAACCTTGGGCGGGGGTGGGGACTGGGGCCCGGGGGCGTACCCCGGGATTGCATCTTCAGCCTTAGGCCCCTCTGTGTTGCTCCAACTGGATGGGGACTCCGTTTACCCCGGCGTGTGGGGGTCCTGCGGGTAGGCTGGTAGGGAATGCAGTGAGTAGGGGGAGTGGATTTCTTAGACTTTATGCTGGTGGCTACACTGAGGGGGTGTGACCACTCCGTTTTCCCCGCGCCCCGTCCAGGAAAACTTATCTTCCATGGTGTACCTCGTCTTTCTTCTCTTCCCTTAAAAAACAAATACCCCCCCCCACACACACACACACAAAACACTTCCAAATCACCTCTCCCACCTCCGAAGTAATAACATCCCTCTCTGTCTCTTTTCTATAGATACAGAATTTGTCTATCCAGGTACAGAGCCTGAGTTTAAATATAAATAACTGATTTCTTAAAGGGTCTAGCACTGAGGATTTTGTAAAGGACAAAGGATTTTGTTTGAAACAAAACACCCCCCCCCAAGTCCTTTAAAAAGTTATTTTCTACTGATCATTCCAAAAGCAGAATAACTCGGGTGGGGTGGGGGACGGAGGATAGTTCTGCAAGGTTGAAGATTGCAAGGCCATTGCTGATATAAGACCTTCCCTGAGCTTTTCCCTCCTCTTTCTGTCCTGGTCAGAAAAAAGGAAACTGACCTCTCCTCCCCACTTTTTTTTTTTTTAAATCCTATTCCTTCTTTTGATCTGGAAGAAAATGTCAAGGACTGAGTGAAATTCTAACTGTTATCATTGTGAACTTGGGATGTTACTTATTTTGATCTCAGTTTCTCCACCTGTGAAATGGAGGTAATCCCTGCTCCTCCTAGCCTCCTAGTGATAATGTGACAAAATGAAAGTAAAAATACATGGAAAGTGCTTTGAACAAAGTCAGCGGCGTGGTGGTGTTAGCCATTACTGACCTCTTTCTTCCAGGGATATCCTGGAGAAGCAAAGTTGATTGAAACACTAGGTATTGAGTTGGAGTTTAGGTGAAGATTGAGATTTCATTTCCCTATTTGACAATTCACTTAAGTTTCTCATATCACACAAACTTTCTGCTGTATGAATTAGCTTGCTTCATTAAACATAGGAATGCTTCTTCTAATTAAAGAAAAAGTTGTTTTTTTTTTTAAAAATCAGGTTTCGTAGTAAAAACTCAGCACCTTATTCAGTACTCCCATCATCGCAGATTGCCCTTGTGAACTTCTAAATCACTGGCATAAGACTGAGCAACAGAGTAACATTAGGGAAGAAGAGAAAGAAGCTTCAAAAGACCTGCAGGAGACATGTCCTGCAGTGATTCCGACTTTGAAAAACTTAAAACATGCATTGTTTTAAGTTCCATGGGAAGGAATCATGAAAGATAACATTTCCTGACCTTCTTGCACCTGAAAGTACTGAAGAACACTGTATACTATTTTGTATGTTTTTCTAAATAGAAAGTAGAGTGCAGAAAATTGAGGACATTTCAGAGGAGACATCCAGGAACTGATGGCTGGTTTTCAGACAATGGGGCCCCAATCTTGTTAGTAGTGGATGGGTAGGGAGGGATGCTGACTTCGGGGCCCTGCTGGGATGAGGCTGGCACCTGAGTCTCCTTCCTTCACTCCTGGTTAGGAATCTTCACAGATCCTAAAGAGGTAGGTGCTACAGAGAGGGACAGTGAAGGTACCTGAGTTAGGGGGTTTGGCAGGTAAGAATTTGGGCTGAGCATCTTTGCCTAGTCAGGGACTCCTCCTCCCCTCCTTAAGTGGCCCTAATTTTCCTCACAGGTGTGGCAGGTAATCCTGCCAGTCTTGGTTTGGCAACCTTCCCAGTTTGATTCATAGCACCCCTGACAGATGGTCACCCAGGCTCTGCATCGACATTTCTGTGTTTGGGGAGGTGCTCGCTCCTGCTGGTAATGAGCACTGCATCTCACAAAGAATGTCCTTCATTTATTGTTGGAGAAACTGATGACAGCCCCTTTTGCTACAGGAATAATGTTGGTCAGTGCCAGGCCTGTGAGGCTTGGTCTTCCTGATGCACTGCTCTCAGCAACAGGGATCAGAGATGTCCCCAGAGGCCACTCTGTGACTCCTTTTCTTCCCTATGGGTGATTTCCAGCCGTTTCCCTTCTCTTGGCAGAGTTCAAAGCTCTCGCTGTTGAGTAACCATTTGCATTGTGCATTAGACTGCGGGCCCCTGGAGAGCAGTGCCTTGTTTGTGCAACCATTGTTAAGTTTTTGCACCCACCTACCACCCTGCTGGCTATTCAGCTGAAGTTTTGTTGCTGGTGTTGCAGCCAATGGTGATAGAGAGGATGCTAAGTCCTTGAGTTTTTTCACTTCTTCTCAGTGTTTTTCTCCTACTCAGGACTTCTAGGCCACACAGTTCTGAACCAGGTTTTAAATTTTGCAATCCCATTAGGTCATAACCTGCATTGTGAGATTTGTAAATGATGGGAGAAAAAGGTTTAAATGATAAAAAAATCACTGCAGAAGGAAAGAACTTTCCCATCTAAAGGGGAAATGATTCTGAGCAGCCAGCCCAAAGAATAATAATCTTCGAAAAATGCAGCTCCCTAGAGGAAAGGAAGCCCTGCAAACCCAGCCCCTTCTGAGCTGTTAAATAGCTGTAGCCTGAATTGCTGTAACTTTGTGGGCCAACTTCGTCATTTAGGTTGGCGGCCAGGAGAACCATTACATGGTACAGAGAAGACCAGGGCTGGGAAAGGGGCAGCCTCTCAGGGAAGGGCGAGTAGCTTTCCCCCAGGAATGTCACCACCTCTCTCTGGACTGAGACTGGGGAGGGTGGGAGGATTCCTGACAAGCCCACTTGCTTTAATGGAGGGTACCCCAGTAGAGGACGGGTGTGGGGAAAGGACTCTCCATGGTATGTGTGTTTGTGTATGTGTGTGTGTGTGTGTGTGTGTGCCACATCCTTTTAATCTTGCAAGAACCTTTTATTTCTCTCCTTGGCATGTGTGCAAAAATTGAACTGATATTTTCTGACCAGGAGCTGAGTGGTGTGGGTAGAGGAAGAATGAAAGGTGTTTGGTGACCAGCTGGGCAGTTCCTGCATCCCTAGTTCTGGAGAGCTGGGGGAGGGGCCTTTGCCCTCACAGTGATCCCCTCTTGCCTTCCAGCAGCTCTGCCCCAGCTGGCTGAAAACAGTGTTCCTGGAGTTAAACTTGTCGTTGCCCCAGAGACGCTGAGAAAGAAAGCGAAGAACAGATGGCATTGTGATTTCGTTAGCCACTTACTGCCTTCTTCAGAGGCTTCTCTCTGTCCCCAGTCCTGCCCTACCATCCTTTTTTTTCAATGAGAGGTTTTGATTATAAAAAGTATACCTCCCTTTGAAGAATCCTAGGGAGGCAACAAGAAATGAGAGTAGTTTGGGTCCCTCTTTGGACACCCTAGCCATTCAAAGCTGGCTTTTCCCTTCACTTTGAGCATCTATGTGTGGTTGGCACTTTCACATCCATTATTCCCTTTACCATCCAAAACAATCCTGTGAGGGATTTTGTATCAGTCAGGGTTCTCCAGAGAAAGAGAGCTGACTGGAGATATATATATATGGATTTATTATAGGAGTTGGCTCACATAAACATTGGGATTTGTAAGTCTGAATTCCGTGACATTGAATTCCCTAGGCTAAGCCACAAGTTTCTGATGAAGGTGAAGTTGAGTTCCTCAGGAGGAGCTGAGTGGCTAAAGTAGACACTGAAATTTTTCTGACTTCTGAAATCCTCAGTTCTAGCTTTTAGACCTCCAACTGACCAGATGAGGAGACTCTCCTCATTGCTGAGGGCAATATTCTTTGTTGATGGTAGATGCAATCAACTAATTATAGATAAAAATCCAATATGAAATATCTTCACAGTAACAAGCGGGGCAGTGTCTGATCTGACAGCTGGACACCCTAACTTGCCAAGCTGATATATGAAATTAACCATCACAGATATTATATCCCATCTACAGTCATGGAAACTGGAGACTGATGAGGTTAGATCACATATTTAAATGGAGGAAGCAGGATTTAAATAGATTTTGACCAAATCCATTTGCTCTTTCTGCAATGTCATGCAGTCTCATTTTCTCATCAGTAAAATGGGTACAGATCTCTAAGATCCTCTCCAGCTTTTCATTCTCCTTCCTCTCTTTCTTGTGTTCTTGTTCTTTTTTAGACATTAGGTATCAGGATTAGGGTGGTGGAAATGAGGAGGAGATGACAGTTTTAAGGGGGACAGTCTGCAGAGCAGAGATCTGAAACTTTAATTTTTTGAAAATTGTGTGAGATAAGACCAAAAATCTATCTACATGCGTAAAATGGTACTTTATAGGGATATGTGAATTATGCCCTATTTATATGCCAACCCATAGGTTATTGATGCCAGAGGTAGCTACATTAATTATCAATCAAACTGAAATGAATTGCTGATGTTCATAATGGGCTCTCTCCTGGGAACATGGAGCACTAGTGATACTATGAGGCAGTTATTATGAGTACGTCTTCCGTAGGAGGAGAGGTTAAATGGCACCCTATTCAGATGCTGTAAAATTGCTTTCTTTTTAATGTCTGTGCCCTCTTCTACCCACTCACCATGCATCTTACATAGACAGAAGCAAAGGCATTTCTAGCCTGTCCTTTTCCTTTCCTTTTAGACTGTGGCAGATGTCGCAGTCTCTGTCACATCTGACTGATGGGTAAGACAGGATGAGCCCTTACCATGTGTGAGGAGCTGTGCCAGGTGATACGGAGGATTGCAGTGGAAGTTCAAGATGCCCCCAGGGAACAGTGCAGTCTTGTTGGAGTTCAGAAATCAAACTTGTAAAAAGGGAAATAATGATGCCAAAGGTAAGAGTTTTATCCCTGAAGAAATGTCACAAGAAGATCATACTGACCAGAGGAATGGTCTGGATAGAGATGGGCTGCAACGTGCAGTGATGCAGAGACTGCTGGGGCCTGGGGTGTCCAGGAAATCTTTAGAGAGAAGGAGGGAGTCAGTTTAGCTTTTGTAAGTTGAGTACAATATGAATAGACAGAGAGGTGGGGAGGGTATTGGCATCAGCAAGATCCCAAATATTGAAGAGCTCAAGATTTTTTTAAATGGAAGTGGTTAGTGGTGCAGGAAAGGCCAGAGGAGAAGACTTGGGGAAACTAGTTAGGCCTCCAAGAATAACTAGAGTCATTGAAGACAAGACTGGAAAGGAAATTAGGGTAGATTTTGGAGATCTTTAGAGATCTGTCGAAGTCGTTTTTATCACATCCACATTGAAGAGCCCTTGACAGCTTTTTTTTTTTTTTTTTTAAAGGAAAGACAGAGAGAAGGAAGGAAGGATAGAAGGAAGGAAGGGAAACATCTTTTAAACATTTTCTTGTTTTATTGTATTTTTGTTTTTCCGTTTTTTGTTACATGGGCTGGGGCCGGGAATCGAACCGAGGTCCTCCGGCATAGCAGGCAAGCACTTTGCCCGCTGAGCCACCGCGGCCCGCCCCCTTGACAGCTTTTGAGGAGGGGAGTGGTATAGTTCGCTTATTCATTGTTCATTTGTGCTTGGTTCTAGGGCCCCATGGATGAGCCACGTACAGATTTACCCTTACTATTGCCCAGTAGTTAATTTAGAAGTATCAGATTGCTGGCAGGCATTACATCAGATGTGTTGGAAGGAAAACTGAAAAGAGGGCATGGACTAGGATGCAGGTAGTGGAAATTGAAAGAAAGGGACAGATGCAAGGACCACTTAAAAGTAAAGCAGGAGGACCTGGTGACTGGCTGCCTGGGTAGACAATGGGAAGAGGAGACCAGGGGTGATGAGGAAGAGTGAAAAACAGCTGGTTTGCCATTCAAAAGGTTACTTCAGTTTTAGGCACATTCATTATAAAGATTGCAGCATGTCTCAGTGGAAGTTGAGAATGTGGAACTGAACTAAAAAGAAGTCAGGACAAGATTCAGCCTGGGGACGGGGGCGGGTAGGAGTTGAAGCCACAAGAGAAGAGAAAACTGGCTCTAACCGAGTGTAGACAGTGGAGGAGGAAGAGGCACCAGCTAAGAGCCAGCCTGGCTTGATGGTGTGGTGAGGGATGGGGTGGTCTGGAGGCTGGCTGTCGACTGGCAGATGACTGGAATGGTGCACACAGTTTGTGCTTGACATCCATGATCTGTGATGTACATGGAATTTGTCATGTATCTGCATGGATATGTGGTCTCATCTGGGTGATATCCAGGTTAAATGAAACGGGAGGTGGGGGAAACAAGGCCCAAGGAGAAGGATTTGATTCTGAGACGTTTAGAGGCGACTTTCAGAAGTATAGGAAGAAGCCTGCTTAGAGTTTGATGAGGTTGAGAGACAGCAAATGCTGACCTCCCTGTGGCAGACTTTGACAGTGAAATCAGAGGAAAATCAGAAAGAAACAGAACCCTTGATTCCCATGCCCTAAACCTATTGTCAACTCCTGAATCTTCCCACATCAGGGCCATCCAGATACTTTTCCACTGCGTGATGTGCCTGCAGCTCATGGACATATATTCACAGGAAGTTGTTGAAACCAGTGAAACAGTTTCTCAGCCATCATAGTGAAGAACTGTAGTTAGGGGGTGGGATAGGTGCTCCAGCAATTTAGAGATGGGAGGGGTCAAAGGTGAAAGGTGGTCTGGAAGTGCCAGGTTCAAGTTTTGGCTCTACCACTAATCATAGTGTGGCTTTGGGCAAATCCCTTCCTCCCTTGGACCTTCATTTCTTTATCTATGAAGTGAGGGATTGGGCTTAGAGATGCCGATGGTCCGCTCTATGCCAAAAGCTCTGTTTCTGAGAAGGCCCATCTTTATCCCTGTGAACACCTGACTTACCTGATGTTGGCATGAGTAAGACAAGACTCAACACCTGGCTTCTTAGCGCTGAGTCCAGGAGCTGTGGGAGCCTATTGGAGGGGGTGAGGAAGAAAGCTCCGCGATGGATCTGAATGTAAACCTGTGATTCCAGACCCCACCAGACCTCTGGATCCTTGAGAGAAAGTACCGTATCTTATCTATCTGTGTTCCCTAGTGCCTAGCACAGGACTCAGCCTAGTAAGCACGTGACTGTTCACTGCTGGAGGTGGTACTGCATCAGGGTGCACACCACCATGTGATCTAGGGCTCTTGTTTTGAGGAGCTGGGATGACTATCTGCTTTAGCTACAGTAGCTATTAGAAATGGACACATTTCTTTTGCTTTATATTTTAGTACTGGGGTACCTGAACATCATGGTACTAGTCTGGCTTTCCCTGGCATGTGAAAGTTGTTGAGGCCTACTTCAATCAGATAGCCTTAGTAGCACACACACAATGTGTGTGGAGGGTGCTCTGATCTCATTGGACACCCAAAATAACAAAAGCCCCCATCTCTCCATGCTGGGAAGGACCTGGGCCGCTGGAGGCAAAGAGATGAATTTGAATAGTTTGACAGGTTCCTGCTCAGCGCCTCTGATATATTGGGGGAGGAAGAGTGGTGACAAGAAGAGGACAGAGGCCAGGGTCAAGTTTGCCAGCTGGCCCCGAGCCATCGTTGGCCATCTGAACTGAGGCAGTCAAACTGGAGGAAGGAGTAGTGAGAATACAGGAGAGAGATGCCTGATCCTAACCAGGTGGAGACATCTGTGCGAGGCCACTCCGTTTTCTTTTCTTGGGTGGTAGGAGGAGATAGAAATGGTTTCCACATGAGAATAGGATTTCCTGATTAGCAGCTGCTAATTAGGGACCATGTGGTGAGAGTTTTCCACATTATCCTCGCCAGGGTGTGGGTGAGAGCCGTGCTGGCTCTGCAGTCACAGAACCTGGAGGGGTCCAGGAGCAGGGATTAGATAGCCTCAGCTCAAACCCCAGCAGTGCCACTTGCTAACCTCTCTGTGTTTTTAGTTCCTCAGTTGTCAGTTGGGCTATTAATAGACCCCTGCTTGGGATATGAATGCCATATAAGCCCAGTCAAGCAGACTGCTTGGTACCTGGGCAGGAGAGCTCTATTAATACTAGCGAGGATAATGCTTCTGACGCCAGCGCCTGTCCATGCTGATCCTTGGGTTGGGGTGAGCTCCCCCATCCCCTGCCTTTTATTGGATGAGGGACACGTCCCAAATGTAAAAGTCTCCAGACCAGCTTTAAGGACCTCTGTTACCTGTTTCACCTCCCTACCACCTCACCCCCCCGCAACCCCGCCTAGCTCTCTCTGTTCATCCTTAGCTTCAAACAGAAGAAAAGAAAGTAAGATTTGAAGTTAGAAAACCCAAGTACAACAGCCTAGCCTCGGAGATTATAATCATTTGAGGAATATCAGATGAACACACAAGAAGCAATTAAGATTTAATAAAAATAGTGTGTGAAGGGGGGCTGGGACTGCACAAAATGAAATTGGACCTCTGTGGTCAAAGAGTATTCTCCTTTGGGTCAGAACCTTTGAGTTATTGACTCATGCCTCTAAAGCATGTGAAGGAGTGAGTTACAATCTTGAGGGCCAGTATAGCTTCCCACCTCCCTGGCAACTCATTGGGGTTTCTTTGCAGTTACATCTCCTTGTGGATCCAAAATGGCACCACCCATCTCAATCTCTTGCATCATTTACCAGGTTGGGCCTCAAATTCTTGTTTGTTTCCAAAATTAAAAAAAAAATCATTATCAAGGGATGAGATTTGTCATTATTGAGGATAATATTTTATGGGCTCTGTTGGAGATTTTAGAATTTGAAAAAAAGGTTTAAAAAATGGTTTGAGCAATTATAACATCGTCAGAATAAGTATTGTCTTATGGGATGTCTTTAGAGAGGATCATACTGACTTGTGTAGGTGAATTTTTGTGGTTTGTAAGGAATTATTTATAGTATAGTCATGCCTTGTGGTAATGGAGTGCTGCTGTCTATAGCTGCTGGCAGACTTGGAAGAGAAATGCCAGTGGCTGCCCAAGAGCTCTGATGGGGAGTGAGAGGACTTTGGGTCATAACCCCTTTCACTTTCTAGCTATGTGTGATTGGACAGCTGCCTAATGTCTCTGGGCCTTAATTTCCTCACATTAAAAGTGGGGATAATAATGTCTGTCCTGCTTCCTTAACAAGGCTTTTGAGGATGAGCAAATGTAATTATGGCTATGAAAGCACTTTCACTACTCTTAAATATAGACATAGCAAATCATTTCAGTCGCAGTACAATTAACTGTGACCTTGGACAAGTCTTAATCTCTGGACCTGTGAAATGGACATGATAATACAGTTCTGTCAGCTTCACAGTGTTGTTGTAAGGATGAAATGAATTAACCCACGTGGTTGTGCTTTGTAAACATGCATGTGCTTGGTACATATCAGTTAGTCATCAGTCCTTCCCAGGGACATGTCAGGCATTATTATTACTTGAAATGAAGTGGGCTTCATGAAAAAGCTGGGATTTGAGCTGGATGTGGAAGGATGATTAGAAAGTTGGAGATGAGGCAAAGATACGGAGAAAATTTCTACGAAATCTCAATGGCCTTTTTCAGTTCTCTCAACTGCCTCTGGTTGGCCATGACTAACATGTCCTCCCCAAATCCTCCCCTCTCCTGGCTCTTAGGATGCTGCATGGACCACACCCTCCTGGCCCAGCCCCTCTGCTCAGTTTTTCCTCCTCCTCTTTGCCCTGCCCCTTTGCTTAAGGGGCCCATTAATCTCCTATTCCGACTGTCAGTCATCTTTGTCTCTTGCCACCTTTTCTTGCTTTTTCTTACTCACCATTGACTCCCCCCCCCCCCCCCCCCCCCCCCGTTCCCTTCCTTTCTTTCATTTGTAAACCACATCCCATACTTAATTCTCTTCAGACAGTGGGCTACTACATAGTGTAATACCCCCGTTTATATCATGAAACTGCAGTTTGGATCCAAATGTTCTTAGTGAGATATTTTCACAGTCCACATGGCAGAAATCCTTTCTGGATTTTGCTTTCAGTACATGCTACCTTTCACTCTTTACTTTCTTATCCTTTATTATTTCTCTATTTCTGTAATTTTTTTAATTGGACTAGCTTGAGTCAGACAGACCTGGTATGGGTACAGTTCTACTACCCACTGTGCAGCTTTGGGCAAATTACTTAATTTCACTACACCTCAATTTCCCTATCAAAAAAAAAAAAAAACAGGGAAATAATGGTACCTACCTCATATGAGGATTAACTAAGAAAATCAGTGTGAACTGCTTAGCAGAGAACAGGGTATTTTGGCGCTCTACTGCAGGTTTTTTTTTTTTTTTGAGGTCTCCTTAGCTTCATTTCTCCTTCCTTCTGCTAGTTCCTCCTTTTTGTTTTATTTCTCTTATTGCCCCCCTTTCTTTCTTCTCCCTCTATTTTATCTCTTTTTTTCCCCTTCACTGGCTATGGTATGCAACTGATATTAAAATATTGGTTCTATTTAAATAGTGTCATGTTTCCCAATCTTAATTCGAGAAAGCATCTCTTCATGCCTTTAAATTGATCTCTTCACATAGATTTTCTTATACACCTCGCCAGCTCCCCGCGGGGCCCCCCTGGCCAGTGTCCCACCAGCGATAAAGCTCCCTGCCTTTAGCCAGCCTGCAAACCTCAGAGCCCTTAATGCTGAAACATTGTTCCATTGTGTACATTTTCTAACAACTGTAAACTTTCCAGACAAATTATGTTTCTATGATTTCCTTAGAGTCCTGGGCCACTTCACAGAGGTCTGCAGAATAAATTAACTCCAGACTTATAAAAGTCAGCTGCCAGAGCTGAGTAAATGTTTAAAGCCCAAGACCACAGCTCATTAAGCTCACCCCGCACACGCCCCCGCAGCGGCCGGAGGTTTCTTCCCGCTCCTCTCGCGTCCTGTCCCTCTCCCCTCCCCCCACACTCTCCCCCCTCTTCCTCCTCGGAACCAGGATGTTTTTCCTTGCCTTTTTATTGTTTCGCTAACCTGGCGGGTCTCCTTTGGTGGAGCCCTGCCACCGAGCTTCCTCTCGGGGTGTGAGCAAACGTACAATGACAACACAGGAGGCGGGGAGAGCAGCGCCCCTCGCCCCGGGCGGCGCCCCTTGCATCCAGCAACGCCGGGGGCTGCCGGCTTCGGCTGCTTTCTAAAAACTGCCCCTTTGCCAAAGGGCCTCTTCTTCAAGCAGTTCTGCTGCCTGTTTAGTTTTCAAAGGGCAAGAGGAACAAAGAAAATGGAGGCAATGAGATAGCGCCCCCCGTCCCCCAAACCTTGTAGTCCTGCACGCAGAGAGCCTTGTTTACTTAATTAACTGAATTGGAATCTTCTGATCTTAGACCCGAAGGCTTATCCTCCAGCCCCGCCCCCCCTTTGTAACCTATAGAGTTATTTTTAAACCCAAGAGCTTGAGGTCATATTAAGGTCCTGCATCTTCCACTCCGGGAGGGCCTGCACCCCGGCTTAGCTCCCCAGAGGCGGCTGGGGCAAGCCTGTTTCTGTAACTTGACCCAGATTCGGGGGCTTCGGGTCAGGCCCCTCCCGGCGGGGTCAGCGGCTCAGCCCCGCAGCTCTGCCCTTCTCCCCCGAGGATGCTCAGCTGAATCAAAGCCCAGCGCTCACAGGGAGGAGAAGATCTTAGGTGCCTCGCACACTTTCTACCTTTTATCCCTAGAGGCTGTTACAGGGGAGTGTTTTTAAAAATCAGATTGTCGGCTCTCAGGTCTGAACACTCCTCAACGTGTATGATTTTTCTTAGGGCTGCTCCTTTCAGGGTAAGAACAAGGAAGGAAGGAAACGAAAACTCCCCAAGAGCCCTGGACAATCCAGATTGAGGGCTGACTCTTTTGTTCACACACACTCATTTGGCTCCCAAACGTTCTCCACCCAAAATCATTACATCCGCAGCAGCGTTTCAAAACACTGATCCGGAGTGGCAGAGCTGAGAGTAGGCGGCTGCCTTTCTGGTGAGATCGCAGCCCCACGACCCCGAGGTTCCTGCCTGTCCAAAAATATCCCACCGCTGGCGGGTTGGGCCTGAAATCCCCTCATTTGGGGAATTCCTAAGAGCGAAGGCAGTGAGACAGAGACTGCTGGAGGAGGGCGGGCAGGCAACGGAAGCCAAGGGTGGGTTCCTAATCTCCTACGTCTTCCAACCCCCCAGAGCTGCATTCTCTGCCTCTTGGGGTCCCTTCCCACACCCCACCGGCATTGCATTGTAGTTATTTATTTACACGGTTCAGCTGTCAACATAAGTTCCTTGAGGCCGATTCCATATCTGATTCATCCTTGTCACCCTTACTGTGTCTTGTGCTCAGTAAATATCATTGATTTGATAAATGCCACTCACTGGCAGTACTGGGAATTTGAAACTGGTACTTTTCCCTTTCGGGGCCTCCTGAGAGTCAGAACAGTCTGTTGCTGTGCTCCCTAAGGGTGGTGATCACCTTTGGAGAGGAATGGGGACTCCAAAGATAACCCAGCAGATTTCCCAAATTTGGCTAGAAGGAATGATGCAAAGCAGTTATGGATGCTAGCTAGTAAAGCATGTCACGCTCCATAAATCAGTTTAGGAAAAGCTGGCAAAATGTCTCTGTTCTCAGTCCTCGCTGGTTTTTATTTAGGTGTAGTCAATTAGGCAAAGACACCAGCCAAGGAACTCAAGAGCTGAACTCTAGTCTCTTCTCTGCCACTTATTTCCTGGGTTACCCTGGGCAGGGAAACTCACTGCAGAGCCTCAGCTTTGTCTTCTGTATAGTAGGGTAATTATTCCTCTCCTGCGTGCCACTCAGCATATAAGGATCTGCTTGGCAGGTTGTAAAAGTGTGGGATTTTGTATTTTTTCCTAATTTGATATCTGAGAATAGAAGCATAATTTAATTCTCCGGAAAAGTATTTGTGAACGATGTTCTGCTCCTCTTGCAGTTTGCAGCCATCCATTATACTAAAAGGGGAATTCAGAGAAGGGGGGGTTAAAAATTTCTTTTCTCGTTTCCCTGTTTCAGCAATTGGATTTTAGGAAACTCTTTAAATAAAAACAGTCCCTAAATCCCCGTATTGTAAGCAGAGAATCCATGGTAAGATTATACGACAATGTATATGTATAAGGTACCGGAGCTCACAGCTTCACAAGAGCATTTCTCAAGTTGAGGATCCCGGGTGGATTCTGAGAGGGAGACAGGAATGAGGAATTTTGCAGCTGGTGACCAGTGTTTTAAGGTTTCAAAACGTTTCCTCATCAGCCTTAACCCTAGCAATCTGAATTGCATCTCACATCTACTAAGTGGGGAATTCTGAATTCCTTCTCCCATCTACTGGGGAAGCCTGGGGACTTGGATGAACCGGGGTATGATGGGACAACCAGCAGCTTTGGGATTAGGAGACACGGGTTCAAATTGTGTCCCTGCTGCTGTTTAGTACTACTTAGTTTTCTCATGTACCTTATGGGGATGATAATACCTACTTGATAGGGTTGTCATGAGCATTAAATGGCAAGGATGTGAAAACACTTAGCACTTGGTAAGCACTGAATAAACATTAGTGAAATTTAAATCTAAATGGAGAGAAATAGATATAAAGGACTCCGTGCCCCTGAAACACAAGCATAGCTGGCAGCTCTTGACATACAGCCTCAGTGCAGCCGCTGACTACACCATATGAGGATGGGATGGGCCCTCCGGGAGGAAATTACCTCTTAGGGATGACACCACACGCTCCTGTACGCTCCCACTCCGCTGCTCAGAAACAATACAAGTTGAAAAACCCCCAATCATTGGGGGCGGTGGTGACAAGTTGACTCTGTAGCAGCTGCAAATTAGGAAATCCTATTCCCGGGCTGTGCTAGCATCCCTGATGATGCTGGTTAGCAAACAGATGTTTTGTAACATTAAAGCACTGCAGAAGTGGAATTTGTCAACTTAGAAAGAAAAAAAAACCCCAATAAACCAGGCAAAGCAATAAACTCTCTTGTTAATTTAATCTCCAGTCATTGTGCCAGGGAAAGTGATGGCCAGGCACAGAGGGAAGGATGATATTTCTAGCTCAAAAGAGAATCTGAGAAACTGGGACATTTAAATTCCATTGTGAGCCTGGTTGATATGGCTCAGTTGCCAGGGTATGTGGATGTGGTTTAAGTAATAGTCTCAGCCCATTTGAGGGGAGCACTGTAAGCATCCGCTGAGCCTCCATGGTCCCCCCTCTCTGCCCCCAGAGGATGCCCTGGGATGCGTGATGGGATGCAGCCTCTTCTCTTCCCCATCAGGCCCAGGCTCAGCAGTTTGCAGCATTCTTCTCCTTTACTTTTTTCTCCAAGGCCAAATTCTCCTTTCCACCAAGAGTAACAACAGGTTCCCTGATACCTTTCCCTGTATGTAATAGGTCTCTGTTGAATCCTGCCCACTTCACTTCAAATTACTCTCTTATGCAGCGTTTACACAGGTGCTGAACGGGAGCCACGCCAAAAACAAAATTTAACCGCCACAGCCTTAAATAACCCAGTGCTTTGAAAATGATTAGCCTTTGGATTTTAATACTTATTTTAACATTTGACCCATCCTTCTCCCTGAGATACAATATGGAAGAGTGTAAAATACCTGGATGCCCACAATCAGACCTTGAGTGGCAGTGGGGGTGGGCTGGGGGTAATACCTGCCCCAGCCTGAGGGGTTTGTTTGGAAGGAAGAATTTGTAGGCTCTAAAAGGAATAGAGGAATCCAGAGTTAAACAGAGGGCATTGGAATACCATTCTTTTGGACTTCTGGGCCGGGGACATGAGGAGTTTGTCATACTGGAGGTGCTCCTGAGTCTCACCCGGGACCCCTGAAGTTCTCTCTGCACCTCCTAAGGGAGACTTCCTAGGGCAGAGCTCAGAGTGAGCTGCAAGTTGCTTCTCTAGCTGCTCAGCCAACCTCAATCTTTTTTTTTTTTTTAAATATTTTTTTAAAAATGTAACAACAAACGCAAACATCTTATGATCATTCCATTCTATATATATAATAATCATGATCATTTCTTAGAACATTTGCGTCAATTCAGAAAAAGAAATAGAAAGACAACAGAAAAAAATTCATACATACGTAACCCTTACCTGTCCCTTTCATTGATCACTAGCATTTCAATCTAAATTTATTTTAACATTTGTTCTTCCTGTTTATTTATTTTTATTCCATATGTTTTACTCATCTATTGATAAGGTAGATAAAAGGAGCATCAGACACAAGGTTTTCACAAACACACAGTCACATTGTGAAAGCTGTATCATTATACAATCATCTTCAAGAAACTTGGCTCCTGGAACACGGCTCTACATTTTCAGGCAGTTCCCTCCAGCCTTTCCATTACATCCTGACTAACAAGGTGATATCTATTTAGTCTGTAAGAATAACCTCCAGGATAACCTCTTGACTCTGGAATCTCTCAGCCATTTACACTTTTTTTTGTCTTTTTGCACTCACCCCCCCCCCCCCTTTGGTCAAGAAGGTTTTCTCAATCCCTTGATGCTGAGTCTCAGCTCATTCTAGAATTTCTGTACCACTTTACCAGGAAGGTCCAACCCCCTGGGAGTCATATCCCATGTAGACAGGGGGCAGGGCAGTGAGTTTACTTGTTGTGTTGGCTAGAGACAGAGGCCGCATCTGAGCAACAAAAGAGGTTCTCTTTTTGGGGGTGACTCTTAGGCCTAATTTGAAGTAGGCTTTAAGTATCCTTTGTGGGGTTAAGTTTCATATAAACAACCCCCAAGATTGAGGGCTCAGTCTATTGCTTTGGTTGTCCCCACTGCTTGTGAGAATATCCAGAATTCAACTTGGGGAAGTTGAATTTTCCCCCTTTCTCACCATTCTCCTAAGGGGACTTCACAAATACTTTTTTATTCACTGCTCGAACCACTCTGGGATTTAACGGGGCATCACTCTGGATAAACCAACAAAATCTCGTGCCCTACTCAAGGCTCAGTGTCCTTATGGTGTTCAATTAAGCTGTCTACATAAGTTATATTAGGAACTGCACTAGTCAAAATATAAATTTTGTACCAAATAAACATTTTTTGCTTTAGTCTCACACATAAGGTAAAATTTTTAAATATTAATTACCATCTATTTTCAACACCCTGCAGTAATGACATTCCTTTGTTCTTCCTCCTACAAAAACATTTTTTAAATTTGTACATTTAGCCACTATCATTATACACTCTAGGCATTCCTAGATTATACCATCTCAGTCTTTATCATCTATCTTTCTTTCTGATTTCTTTTGTGCCCCCAGCCCTCCTCCCCTATCATTCTCACATTCAGCTTCTTCATTCAGTGTTTTAACATAATTGTATTACAGTTAGGTAGTATTGGTCTGTCCATTTTTGAATTTTTACATTCAGTCCTGTTGCACAATCTGTATCCCTTCAGCTCCAATTACCCAATGTCTTATCCTATTTCTGTCTCCTAATGGTCTCTGTTACCCATGAAGTTCTCCAAGTTTATTCACTAATGTCAGTTCATATCAGTGAGACCATACAGTATTTGTCCTTTTGTTTCTGGCTAATCTCACTCAGCATAATGTCCTTAAGGTCCATCCATGTTGCTACATACTTCATAATTTTATTCTGTCTTACAGTTGCATAATATTCCATCATATATATATACCACAGTTAGTTTAGCTACTAATCTGTTGATGGACGTTTTGGCTGTTTCCATCTGTTGGTAATTGTAAATAATGCTGCTATAAACATTGGTGTGCAAATGTCCATTTGTGTCCTTGCCCTCATCTCCTCTGAGTAGATACCTAACAATGGTATTGCCGGGTCATATGGCAATTCTATATTTAGCTTCCTGAGGAACCACCAAACTGCCTTCCACAGAGGTTGTACCATTTGACATTCCCACCAATAGTAGATAAGTGTGCCTCTTTATCCCCATCCTCTCTAGCACTTGTCATTTTCTGTTTAATTGATAATGGCCATTCTGGTGGGTGTGAGATGATATCTCATTGTGGTTTTGATTTGCATTTCCCTAATAGCCAGGGAAGCTGAGCATCTTTTTTTTTTTTTTTTTTTTTTTTTTTTTAATGTGGGCAGGCACCGGGAATCGAACCCAGGTCCTTGGGCATGGCAGGCAAGCACTCTTACCTGCTGAGACACCGTCGTGGCCCTGAGCATCTTTTTATGTGCGTTTTGGCCGTTTGTATTTCCTCTTCTGAGAAGTATCTCTTCAAGTCTTTTGCGCATTTTGTAATTGCGTTGTCTGTCTTTTTGTTGTTGAGTTGAACAATCTCTTTATATATTCTGATACTAAACCTTTATCTGATATATCGTTTCCAAATATTGTCTCCCGTTGTGTAGACTGTCTTTTTACTTTCTTGATGAAGTTCTTTGATGCACAAAAGTGCTTAATTTTGAGAAGTTCCCATTTATTTATTTATTTCTTCAGTGCTCTTGCTTTGTGTGTAAGGTCTAGGAAACCACCTCCTATTATAAGACTTATAAGATATTTCCCTACATTTTCTTCTAACAATTTTATGGTCTTAGATCTAATAATTAGGTCTTTGATCCATTTTGAGTTAATTTTTGTATAGGGTGTGAGATATGGATCCTCCTTCATATTTTTGCATATGGATATCCAGTTCTCTAGGCACCATTTATGGAAGAGACTGTTCTGTCCCAGATGCGTTGGCTTGACTGCCTTATCAAAGATCAAATGTCCATAGATGAGAGGGTCTATATCTGAGCACTCTATTATATTCCGTTGGTTGGTATATCTATCTTTATGCCAGTACCATGCTGTTTTGACCACTGTAGCTTCATAATATGCCTTAAAGTCAGGTAGCATGAGACCTCTGACTTCATCTTTTTTTCTCAGGATACTTTTAGCTATTTGGGGCACCTTGCCCTTCCAGATAAATTTGGTTATTGGTTTTTCTATTTCTGAAAAGTAAGTTTTGGGGATTTTAATTGGTATTGCATTGAATCTGTAAATCGGTTTAGGTAGAATTGACATCTTAACTATATTTAGCCTTCTAAACCATGAACTTGGTATGCCCTTCCATCTATTTAGGTCTTCTGTGATTTCTTTTAACAATTTCATGTAGTTTTCTTTGTATAGGTCTTTTGTCTCTTTAGTTAAATTTGTTCCTAAATATTTTATTCTTTTGATTGCAACTGTAAATGGAATTTTTTTGTTTTCCCCCTCAAATTGTTCATTACTAGTGTATAGAAACACTACAGAGTTTTGAGTGTTGCTTTTGTATTCTGCCACTTTGCTGTACTCATTTATTAGCTCTAGCAGCCTCGATCATTTAATGAGAGTAGACTCCTAACTTCTGAGAGTGCCCAGGAACTTGAATGTACAGGGACTTTCACCTCTGGTACCAGCTTAGATCCCGAATTGGGTGACTGAGCCATGATTGATTAGCAATGCGTGCCAAGGTCATCCCCAAATCTTTTTGTTAAAAGTTGATAAACCTAAATCTGCTTACTATCTGTAACTTATTGCACTCGCTATGTACCAACTAGTGTTCTAAGCTTTTACATGGATTAGTCTTCACAACAACGCAGTGAGCTGGGTACTGTAACCATCCGTATCTTACAGAAGCAAGGCACAGAGAAATTGTGTATCTTGCCTGAGATGACAGAGCATGTAAGCAGTGGAGCCAGTAGTATAAAACCAGACAATGACTTGAACCACTGCCTCTCTTACCAAGTACTGAATTTCTGTACCCACACTTGGAGCTGGAAAGAGGTTCTTTTCTTTCTAGATGAGAGGACCTTTATATAGCGTACAGAGATTTACAACTTTTTAAAATATTGCCTTCTGTGTTCCTGATACCCAGTGGGGAAGAAAAGGAAAGATCCTTAGATAAAGAGAGACATTAAAGGTTATGGCTTCACCAGTCCAGGCAGCGGTGGTCCCCACTGGCTAAGAAGTGGGATGGAGGTGTTACCACAGACCAGCCAGCCTCCAGGAGCAGCAGGGCCCAGCCATGGCAGCGCAGACCTGGGGTGTGTCTTGCCTGTAGCTGCTCTAGAGAGGTGGTCCTGGCACTGATCAAAGGATCAACCCACAGGCTACGGCTGCAGCTGGCACAGGGTGGTTAGGCATCGAAGGGCCAAGAGGCTCAGGCACAAGTAACTCATCAGTCTTTTAGAGGCACTCACATTCTTATGTTTCAGAAACCTCATTGAAGCCAAATTTGGTACACTGTATTATTGTCAAGTTGCATGAGCCAACCTTATGTTTAAGGCCTACAGGCTTCACCTACTTTAGATGGCAGTCTAAGGACCGAAAGAAGGCTCATAAAGCATGCCGGGCATCTTCAGGTTCCCAGAAATTGTCATGGGTACCCCTTACCAAGATATCAAACCTTTTTGTTTCTTTTTCTTAGAACATACATTTTTTTTTAATAGTCATGTTTTTAATAACATGGAATAATGTGGTACATACCATTTTTAAAAATTCCTGTTTTTACCGACCAGTACAGGGTAAGCACAATACATATCTAAAACTGTGTCTATGTTTTGGTCATTCCTTTAAAATTTTGTTGTCTTAAATTAATTTAACCAGCTTCCTATTGCAGAAATTTAGGTTGTTTCCAATTTCATTATTATAAGCAATGCCGAGATAAACTTCCTTACACATAAAACTTTACACATTTCCTTAATAATTTCCTTAGAATTAATTCCCAAAATGGAATTCCTAGGTCAAAGATATGCCTATTTTTTAAGGCTATTTTACAGACTGCCAAGTTTTTACCAAAAGACCCTGTAATAACATTCTTACTAGCATTGTATAAGTGTCCATACAGTGGACCTCAGATATTCTCAGCTTTTAAATCTTTGTCAATTTGATAGACAATTAGTAAAGTATTCAACTTTTTTCTAGTTTAAGTTTGCATGTCTTTATCTTTCAACACTACCTTTATATATTTATTCTCCTCTTGTATCTTTTCTTTTGTCAATTGCACATTTATGTTCTTTGTCCATGAGATGTACATTTTAGGGATTTGAAAAGATTCCTCATAAATTAAGGATGCAAAACACTTATTATTATGTATTGTACATATTCCCCTGGTTTATTCTCCAACTTTTAAAATTTAGTTATTTTTATCAAACTTACACATAGTTTAAAGATCAAGTAGTCTCTATAAGGCTATTGTAAAAACCCTGACCATCCCCCCACCGTCATTTTCTCCCCAGAGTCAACCATTTTCAACCTTTTTAACGGATTCTTTTAGTAATGACATCCATATCTCTAAATAACATGCTTATATTGCTACTTATTGATTTTTGTTGGTTTATTTTTTGCTTTAGGCAATAGGCATTGATTTCTCTGTATGGAAATTTTATATTATTCCCAACCTCTGCCAGGTTGGAAATAATACGTTCTATTTCTGTTATTTAGGATCTGTTTGAGAAACTTTAAAATGCATTTTAAAAATTAAATTATTTATTTGTTAAATACGTTTTTAACAAAGCTCAGTTATTCTGATCATTGCTCTCTGGACTTATACACTAATGTTATCCAAGATTTGTTGTATTAACCCCTTAATTTTGGAATTATCTTTGTTAACTTGTGAAGTCAGTATTTCTTTAGATTTATGCACATATTTGCCATTTTCTTTACTCATTATTTTTTTGTCTCTCATATCTTTTATATAGGACTGTTTTTCTTTTGCATGAAATAAACCCTTTATAATATTCTTTGGTGACGATGGTTGATAAACTTGGTTTTAACTAAAAATGCTTTTATTTTAAAAGATGGCCTCCAGATGTTTTTGAAAGACAATTTTGTTGAGTATACAATTCTATTGCCTTTTTTTCCTCAGCACATTGAAAATATTTATCTACTGTCTTCTGGCTTCAGTTATTGCTGTGGAGAAATCAGCTGTTGGACTATTATCTTCTGTAGATGATTTGTCATTTTTTCTTCCTGTTCCTTTTTTCTTTCTTTTTTGGTAAAATACCCTCTAGTTGATTTTAAGACCGTATCTTTGTCTTGGGTTTTCTGCAGTTTCACAATAATGTGGTGTAGATTTCTTTTCATTTAGTTTCCGTAGGTATTCACTGAGCTTCCTTAGTCTGAGAATTTGTACTTATCATCAGTTCTGGAAAAAATTTCAGCCATTATCTTTCTGAATATTGCCACTCCTCCATTTTCTCTCTTTTGCTAGAACTCCAGTTAGATGTGTGTTGGTCCTTCTCACTCTATTTTCCTTGTCTTTTAACCTCTTTTACATACTTTACATTTTCTTGTCTCTCACTGCTCTGTTCTGGGTATTCTCTTGTCTTCTATTAATTCTTAAATCTTCAGTCATGTCTAATCTACTGTTGAGTTTCTTAATTTCACTTATATTTTTTCATTTCTAGACTTTTCATTTGAGTTTCTTTCAGTACTCTTTCCCATTATTTACAGTTTCCTTTTCTCATTTTCAGTTTCCTCATTTCTTTTAATGTAGTCTTATGTTTATTTTATATTCTTTGATAATTCCAGTATTTGAAGTTCTTACCTGTCTAATTTTGCTCTCTCTTGTTTCTGCTCACTTTTGCTCATAGGTACCTTGTTTCCTTGTATATTTGTGATTCTTGGCTGTCTCTTTTATTAGCCTTAGAATTTTATCAGTAACTGATAAAATTTGGTTGACGGTATGGTATGTTCATCTAGAGAGGATGTGCATTTGTTTCTGCTAGGTGCCTGGAGGCACTGTGCACCAGGACCACTCCTCTCCCTGTCCCCCCACCCTGCCAGCCCCAGTTATTAACATGATGTTTCTCTCTATATATATATTTGAGATATATTTCACATACCATAAACTTTAAACTTCTAGAGTGCATAATTCAGTGTTTTTTAACATAGTCACTTGATTCAGGATCACTTTAATTACATACATAATCAGCTTTATGTTCAGATTACACTGGTTATGTGAATTTGTACTGCACACCCACACAAAGGCTAACAAATTCTTGGACAAAATTATTTTTTGCCTTGCACCTAAAGCCAAGATTGAAGGGCGAGGTTTTCTTGCCCTTCAGGTTTTCAGGGCGAATTTGTTTTTATTCATCTTACATCCAAGGACTCTTTTGGGTCCCAGCTTTATGCAGGAGTTTCTTTTAGACTCCTTCTTTGAGAGTTTTGGTTCCCGTCTTCTGCATCCTCATGGCCATCAGAACAGAAATTCAAGATCACAAAGCTTGAGCAGTTGCTCCCAGAATAGCTGCCTCCTTCAGAGTTAGCTCACCTCTCTGAATTCCTACTCCTAGTTCACTTTTGGCCTCTAAAGATTTCATTCTTTACTTACTTGACAGCTCAGCAGTCATTCACAAGTACTTTTGAAAGTATTTTATTTAGCATTTTTAATTGTTTTCAGTCGCAGGGTTGTTCAGGATACTACACGACGATTGCTTACCTTTTAATTTTGTTTACGGTGTGCATTTTTTCTCTCTTAACATCTTTAGTCATCATTTAGGAAGAGAGCATGGTTCATTGTTAGGTCTGCATGTGGACATTCTTTTTCTCTTAGAATTTGTAGTAGGATTCCCTGAGATGACTCTGGGGTCCAGGACTTGTATGCCTTGTTGTTTTTTGAAGAAGGGGACAATTGCCATTTCTAGGCCAGGTCCCACTTACCAATGGCTAAGACTCACATTTCTCCTAAGGCTTTAATAGAGCTAAATTCCATTGACTTCCCTTTGTTCATGGCTTTAGGGCACGGGGTAGGAGTCTTTTCTGCCTCCACACAATCACTTTTTTTCTGGCTTCCTTTGGAAGTAATTTCTCTCCTTGTGCCCAGTGAACCAAGAGGGAAGAGTAGTCCTCAAAATGTTTTCACCTTCTCAGGTTGAAGAGCCTTTGCAGCTCAAAAAGGAAGATCAAAGAGAGTATGACCTATGGGTCACTCCTGTCCAAGACCTCAGGGATTCAAGTTGAACTTATGGACTTAGTGATACCCGTAGAAACTTCCCTTCCCATCCCACATTTAGCTGAGGGTGGGATTTGCACATCTGGAGCTGGACCTCAGAGGTACAGGTACCTGGACAACTTCCCTCCCCCTCCAGGAAGCTTCTGTTAATGATCACCTATAATAAGGAGAATATGAGACGTCAACAACAGTAATTATCAAGGGGTCTGAGGAGGAAATGATTCACTTAGGAAAATTTTTAAAATCACTTATTGAAAGTTTTTCTAATCATCTGTTCCCCCCAGAACAGGTGAGCTACTGCCTCTGTTGGACCAGCGTGGGGAAAACATTGAGGATGACTGATCCAGAACTGCACTCCCCAGTTTGTTAGCCACCAGCCACATTTGATTATTGAGCTGTTCAACAATGTGTAGTCTGAATTGTAAAATACATACTGGATTTTGAAGATTTTATACCAAAAAAGAAAAAGAGAAAAAGAATGTGCAGTGTCACAATAATTTTTTTATTGATTACATTTTGAAATAATATTTTGGATATGCTTGATTAAATGAAATATTTATTGAAATTGATTTCAGCTGTTTGTGCTTATGTTTAAAAATGTAGCTACTAGAAAATTTAAAGTTACATATATGGCTTGCATTCGTATATATATATATATATCTTATGTATGATATGTCTAGATAGATACATTTATCTATCCAGACAACATTAGTCTAGAAGATAACTTGTTCCTTTTAAGAGAGTTTGTGATATTTGGAGTCGAACTGTAGGTTTTGCCTTCAGCTTCTACTTGTCAGATGGTTTGCCATTTTTGCCTTACTTATGTAGATAGAAATGACTTCATTCATTTCTGAGGAAATTTTTCAACAGTGTCCACAGCCCTGGTTCCTAGGCAGAAAGCGAGATATCATTCCCAAATGGGGAAAATAAAATTGAGTTGTTCAAAGAGCCCAGTAATCAGTGATAACTTCAATGGTCCTGCCCTCATCATTGCTCCCTAGAAACTCGTTAAACTCAGTGACCCCAAGTTAGGATGTGTATTTCATATTTATTTCTATTTTAGTTTAGATGTACAAGGAGAGGAAAGTGCTCTCAGAATGCTGTTTATTTTAGTATTATTGTTCAGAAGTCTGACACACCAAGCAGCAGCCTGACTTTGCCTTCTGAGCTATGGCTGGGCTGGGTTCAAACTTCTCCAAAGGGACGGGACAGCTTTTTCAGGTTGTACTTGGGCGTCCTACCCATCTTTCTGATTCTGAACCCTCTGCCTTGACAAATAACACTCCATACCACGGTACTAGTTTAATCCTTAGAATGTTTTTAACTAGCGCCCTCTTTGCCATCTTCTTGGAAGTCATGGGAGTAAAATTGTCGTTTAAATATTGTCGTTTAAATACGTATTGGACTAATATAAATAAATTCTTGATATATGTACTTATTGTAACAGTACATACTTATAAGAAACATTTTCTCAGCATCCCTAAACTGGTTGTAAGGGGACACAGGAGGATTTCCTCCAGCACTTAAAAAAATGTTCTTTTAATATTAGAGAAGTTGTAGGATTACAGAAAAATCATGCAAAAAATGCACTTCCCTATACCAACCTTTACACACACAGTTTTCTGTATTATTAATTCTTTCATTAGTTACAATTGATAAAAGCATATTATAATTGCCCCGTTGAAATAGTACATAGTTTAAGCTAGGATTCACTGTGTTGTACAGAACTGTTTTTCTCTTTTTTTAGCTTTTATTCTAGTAACATACATATAACTTAAAAATTCCCCTTTCAATACATTCAACTATATAATTCAGAATGGTGTTAATTACATTCACAATATTGTGCTACTGTCATCAGCATCCATTACCTAAAATTTCCACCATGGCAAACATAAATTATGTACCAATTAGGCTTTAACTCCAAATTCCCTGCCCTAAATTACCCTGATCCCTGGTAACCTCAATTCTTCTTTCTGACGCTAGGAATTTGCTTATTTTCTAAATATTTTATATCAGTAAAATCAAGCCATTTTTGTCTTTTTGTGTCTGGTTTATTTCATTAAACATAATGTTTTCAAGGTTCATCCATGCATTGAAATGTCATTCCTTTTTATGGCTGAATAATATTCCATTGAATGTATCATTTTGTTTATCCATTCATTGATTGATGGACACTTGGGCTGCTTTTGTCTTTTGGCAGTTCTGAATAATGGTGCTGTGGAAATATTTGAGTCTCTGCTTTCAATTCTTTGGGGTACATGGCTAGAGTAGAATTGCAAGGTCATATGGTAATTCTATACTTAACTTTCTGAGGAACCACCAAACTGTTATCCATAGTGGCTGCAACCACTTTACATTCCCATCACCAATGACTGCTCTTATTTCTCTACATCCTCTCCAACACTTCTTATTTTCTATTTTTTTAAATAGTAGCCATTAGTGGCATGAAATGGTATCTCACTGTGGTTTTGATTTACATTTCCCTAATGGCAGTGACATGAAGCATTTTTTCTTTTACTTTTGCCCATTTGTGTATCTTCTTTGGAAAAGTATCTTTTGCCCATTTGTAAATTGGGTTGTTTGTCTTTGTTTCTGAGTTGTAGCATTTCTTTATGTATTCTGGACATTAAACCCTTATCAGATATGTGGTATACAGATGTTCTCTTCCATTCTGAAAGTTTTCTTTTTATTTTCATGATGAAGCCTTTTGATACACAAAAAATTTTAATTTTGATGACCTCCCATTAATCTGTTTTTTCTTTTGTTTCTCATGCTTTTGGTGTAAAGCCTAAGAAATCATTGCCTTACATGAGGCCCTGAAGTTGCTCCTTTGTGTTTTCTTCCAGGAGTTTTATAATTTTGATTCTTATACTTAGGTCTTTGATCCATTTTGAGTGAACTTTCATGTATGGTGTGAATTATGAGTTTACCTTTATTCTTTTGCATGTGTCTATCCAGTTTTCTAAGCACCATTTGTTAAGAGAGACTATTCTTTCCATATTGAGGGGGAACAATCAGTTGACCATTTTTCCCTGAGTAAATAAGGCTGTGTCTGG
This sequence comes from Tamandua tetradactyla, assembly GCF_023851605.1. Lineage (NCBI taxonomy): Eukaryota > Metazoa > Chordata > Mammalia > Pilosa > Myrmecophagidae > Tamandua > Tamandua tetradactyla. The sequence continues at coordinate 19,894,861 of NC_135336.1, forward strand.
GGAGATGCTGAGACACCCTCTAGGAACAGGAGGCCAGGCTTTCCCGAGGATTTGCCTGTGGTCCCCTGATTATGGCACTTCGCTTCTGGCCCTGGGAGTTGTCAGTTTGCAGAAACCCCACGTTTGGGTTCATAGTCCTCTCAACCGGTCCCAAACCAGCAGTGAAGCCTGAAGTGGACCGCCTGGAAAATGAAGCTGTTGCCCCAAAATTCACCAACTGAAATTCCTGGAATCTGGAGCTCTGAACTGTAGCCAGGAAAGGGCGGGTTTGGCAGACAGCATGGCCTTCCTGTGAGTTCTAGCACAGGTTACGAGTTATAAGGACGCAACATCATATTGATGCATTTGTTGAGCATTGAAGTGGCCAGGTTGTGGTTTCAGAATCCACTTGTGAATGAGGTATAAAATAGCATCTTTATAGGATCAGAAATATGGTGGCTTGTTAGAATATGGGAAGAGTGCTGGCAGAGATGCTTAGAGGCAGGGACAGACTTCGTAGTCTACCAGCCAACTCCTTGGGAGGGAACCTCAGACTTGATGAAGCCACTACAAAGACAGAAGGTTATATGATACTACAGGAACCTCATCAAATCTGTGAATAAAATAGACACAGTAATTGTTTTGAACTTGTATAAAACTTTCAGCCATTACATTCATCAAAAGAGAGCATCTGGAAGAACCATCAGCGTGGACATTTTTTTATGACTATATGGTAACAGTAGAATGTTGTTTATAGTAAAAAATCCCCGTTTGTGTTATTGTTATTTTAATCAAGGGCTCCTCTCTTGGACCTGAGAAATATATTTCAGTAAAGTAGTCACCAATTACAGTTAACTTTTGAAAGGCACATTGACAGCTGTTTACAAATTTAAAATAAAGGCCTATTATGAAAAAAAAAAACAATTGGCCATGGATGTAAGAGTTTATTTTCTGAGCTGTTCTTGAGTTGGTGTAGGTAGTTTGTGTGTTTCTAGGAATTTGTCCATTTCATCTAGATCATCTAACTTTTTGGCAGACATTTGTTCATTATATCCTGTTAGAATCTTTTTTAAAATTTCTGTGGGGTTGTGGTAATGTCCCCTCTTTCATGTCTGATTTTAGTTACTTGCATTCTCTGTCTTTTTCTTTGTCAGTCTAGCTAAAGATTTTTCAATTTCATTGATGTTTTCAAAGAACAAACTTTTGGTTTTGTCAATTCTATTGTTTTTTTGTCCCTCTGTTACATTTATCTCTACATTAATCTTTGTTGTTTCTTTCCTTCTGTTCACTTTGGGTTTAGCTTACTCTTGTTTTTCTAGATCCTCTAACTGTGAGGTTTGGTCTCTGATTTGAAACCTTTCCTCTTAAATGTAAGCATATAGAGCTATAAATTCCCCTTTAGCTATGCATTTGCTGCATTCTGTAAGTTTTGGTATGTTGTGTGTTTTTGTTTTAATTTACCTCAAGATATTTCCTGATTTCTTTGACCCACTGGCTGTTTAAGAGTACATTATTTAATATCCACATATTTGTGAATTTTCCAGCTACCCTTTTTTGTTGATTATAGCTTCACTCCCTTGTGGTCAGAGAAGATATGCTATATCACAGTGTTTGGATTTGCTGAGACTTGTTTTGTGACCTAGCATCTAGTCTGTCCTGGAGAATGATCCATATGCACTCATAGAAGAATGTGTATTCTGCTGCTGTTGGATGACGTGGTCTATATATGTGTCTGTTAGCTGTAGTTGGTTTATAATATCCAAGTCTCTATTTTCTTGTTGATCTTCTGTATAGATGCTCTATCCATTACTGAAAGCAGCATATTAAAGGCTCCTGCCATTAATATAGAACCACCTGTTTATCCCTTCAAATCTGTCAATATTTGCTTCATATATTTTGAGGTTCTGTTGTTTGGCACATGCATGGTTATAATTGTTATATCATATTGTTGAAGTTATCCTTTTACTAGTATATAATGTACTTCTTTGTCCCTCATAAAAGTTTTTGGTTTAAAGTCTGCTTTATCTAATATTAGTATAGTTACCCCAGCTCTCTTTTGGTTACCATTTGAATGGTATACTTTTTTCAACTCTTTCACTCAACCCACTTGTGTCCTTGAATTTAAGGTGATTCTCTTGCAGACAGCTTATGGTTAGGTTATGCTTTTATATCCATTCTTCCACTTTCTACCTTTTGACTGGAGAGTTTAATCCATTTACATTTAAGGCATCTACTGATAATATAGGACTTTCTTCTCCCTTTTTGCTATTTGGTTTTTGTTAGTCTTATACCTTTTTTGCGCCTCAATTCCTCCATTAATGCCTAGTTTTATATTTAGCTGATTTTTAATGTTGTAACATTTTGAGTCCTTTCTCATTTTTTCTGAGTATCTTTTTCATATATTTTTCTTTGCTGTTTCTGTGAAGCTTAAATAAATCTGTAACAATCATGTTTCATGTGCTAACAACTTAACTTCAGTAGATATACCTTGTTGCTATTTCTGTCTGTTCCCCCACCTTTTTGTCATACTTGTTAGAAATTATATCTTTATACATTGTATGTCCAATGCCATAGTTATCATTACTTTTTATGCATTTGAGTTTTAGATATGTATGTAAAGTTGCATACCAAAAATATTATATAATCTTGCTGGCATTTATAATCCAGATTGTTACTGTTACCAGAGGTCTTTATTTCTTTATGCCTCTTCAGTCCACTGTCCTTTCAGTCTATAAGATTCCCTTGAGCTTTGTTTGTATGACAGGTCTAGTGGTAACAAAGTCCCTGTGCTTTGTTTTATCGGGGAATGCTGTAATCTCTCCATCACTTTTAAAACACAGTCTCTCTGGATATAAAATTCTTGGTTGGCAATTGTTTTCTATCAGTATTGAAATATTCTGTCTTATTGGGCCTCCCTTGTACATAACATATCGCTTTTCTCTTCAGAACCCTCTCTGTCCTTGGCATTTGATGGGTTGACTACTCTATGTCTAGAAGTGATTTGCTTCAGTTTTATCCTTCAGATTTATCCCAATTTTATTGGGCTTTCTGAATGTGCATATTCATGTCTTTTGTTGCATTTTAAAGTTTTCTGTCATTATTTCTTTGTATTACTTCTGCCCCTTTCTCTCTTTCTTCTCCTTTTGGGATTCTTAGAATGCATTGTATTGGTGTGCTTGACAGTTGTACACCACAGGTCTCAGGTTCTGTTTGCTTTTGTAAAAAAATTATTTTTCTCTTTCAACCCTCAGGCTGAATCATTTCAGTTGTCTTGTCTTTGATTCTTTCTTCTGCCATATCTAATCTAATTCTCTTGAATCCCGCTAGAGAACTTTTCATTTCAGTTATTGTGGCCTTCAACCTCTAGCATTTCTGTTTGATTCCTTTTTAAATTATTGATCTCTTTATTGCAGTTCCCATATTCTTTAGTCATTGTTTTCCTGATATCCTTTACTTCTTTTTCTGTGTTTTTCTTTATCTCCTTGAGCATATTGAAGATCATTTTTAAAAAAATCTTTGCCTTGTTTTGTTAATGTCGGTGTGGTTTTTTTTTTTAATTGATGGACTGGGTTTTTATCTTTTTTCTTGGAATGGGCCATCGTTTTCTGTATCTTTGTTTTATAATCTTTTATTGCACACTGTACATTTTAGTATTTTAATGTGTTAACTCTGGGATTTAGTCCCTGAATTTGTCTATTCCTTAAATTTTTGCCCAGCTGGTGATAGTACAGAGATTTTCCTTGAGTGCCAGGAGCTAACATAAACAAACCAGCCAACCAACACAAACATCTTTCACACTCGTTGCAGATTTGCCCTGCTTTGGCTGGTGCTCTCCCTCAGAGTTGAGCCTTCCTATTTAAGAAGATGAGCCTGAAGTGAATGTGAAGTACAGGGTCCTCTCCATCTTTTCTGAACCTGCATTTTGTCCTGGGTTTTTGCTTTCTGGTGGCTTTAGGAATTCCCTTTTAAATTCAGATACCTCTGTATGTCCTATGAAATAACCTTTCTCTCGCTTCCTCCTGGTGCTCTATTGTATTACTTTAGATAGATAATCCTTTACCCCAGGCCTCACTGACTTAATTGTTTCTTATATTGCTTTCTCTGTGAGATAGCTGCTTCTGCCAGCAGGGCAAGTTCTAGGAGGGCAAGCCAGAGAGGAGTTTCCTGGTTCTGGTTCTCAGGCTGCTACCTGATAGATTTTCACTGACATACAGTCACCCCAGCGTGTGGCTCTACTCCCTCCAGGATGGGACAGAAACGCTCAATAGGATCACACTGTGCTGAGGAGGGTTGTGGAAGGGGTTACCAAAGGTACCTGGAAATTCTTCTACTGTTTTTTAATTAGTTATTAATTAATCTATCTATCTATCTATTTATTTTGGGGGGGACGTGCAGGGTCTGGGAAGCAAACCTGGTAAGAATTCTACCACTGAGATATCCTTACTCCACCCTTTCCTGCTGTTTTTAATGCTCCATTTCCCTTTAAATGTATACTATAAGAATAAAGATTTTGTTAATCATTGTAAGTTGCATTCACTTGCCTTCAAACCACACCACAGTCCATCTACGAGCAATGGAAACCAATGGTAGTTCATGCTTGCACGGTCCATGAGTTGGGGCGAAACTCCCTTCAATTTACGGGATGAGCCTGCTCAGCTCCGGCAAGCAGGGACTAGGGGATTATACCTCATTTCTGATAATTTAATGCTGCATTTTCTTGATTCATCACTTGCCCAGGTACTGCAATCCTTTAATTGTTTTCTGGGACTTTGAGGAAGATGGCTCTGCCAGTTTTTGCTAGTTATTCAAAGATTCCATGGGGAATAGCACCCTTGAGTGTCTTATGCTGCCATAGTGGTTGTCTGACAGCCTCCTTTATAGTGTTTTAGCGTGATTTGGATAAGGTACATGACCTTCCTGCATCTCCTTTGCCTCCATATGTAAAATGGGGATAATAAGAGAATTTCTGACTTTGTGCTAGGAACAGGTGCATTAATGCAGGAAAAGTGCATAGTACAGTGTTTGCATACATACAGTACACATTCAATACGTTTGCTATTTTCAGTAATGTTTTTTACAAAAGTGGATGATATTCTAAATTCTATTTTGAAGTCTCTGTTTTATTTTTCTTTTTTATTCGTTCTTGAAGCTTCTATTTTAATTCAGTAATGTCTCTAGAACAACTCCCTTTATCCTTCTGTAACATCGTTTTTAATGACCACATACTACCTTTTCATGTGGCTATACTGTAACTGATGTAAATGATCTCCTGCCATAGGGAGATCAATTTTGGGGGGCTATTTCTTCTTCTTCTTTTTTTTTTTCTTATTGTAAAAATGCTGCATTGAAAATCCATGCAGTTATTCTTGAGTATTTTCTCAGGATAAAGTCAATGAAAATGAAATGATTGCATCAAAAGTATTTACATTACCAAGGCTTTAGTAATATTTCCACATCCTTCACGTGTTCTACCAGAATTGCCTGTCCCACCTCCTGCCTACCGCGTAAGTGTCAGGATTGCGTCCTGCCAGCTTCCACCCTCCTACAACCCTAGAAAGGCCGTTCATAACCTTGGCTCTCATGAAGTGCTTCTTCCCTTCGCTCGGACTTGAATTTCCTCCCCCATGCTCCTTTCTGGGCCTGCCCACATGCTACAAGATCCAGGTGCTTTTTCCCGAGCCCCATGTTTATCTCGTTCCATCGTTTGTATCATTTATTTCACTCATCTTGAAATTTAATCTTATACTGTATTGTGGCTTCATCATTTCTTCCACTGGACTGTAAGAATAATTAATGAGGGAATAAAAGAAAGGTGAAATTATTCTACTTGAATCCACTTCTTTCCTGGTGTATCTGCTCATGGTATCTTCTTTGAAGATTTCTTTTTAGAAGCCAGCAAGCTCTCACTGATCCCTTTTCTTATTGTTTTAGCTGCCGTGAGGAACCATTGGCCAGAAAATAGCACTGAACCCCACATAGAAAACATCACCTTTTATCAAGATCAAGTGAGCCTTTCAGCACTGGCTGCCAAAGAAGGTGTTATGATTCAGACCCCCAGAAAAAGCCATGCTTCTTCCGATGCTCCAGAAGACTTGTCTCCACTAACTGGAACAGCAGATGTTAGAGGAAGAAATGACTCTCTAAGTGGAACAAATTTCACCATTTCCCCTATCAGGCACTCACCTGAGATAGCCACAGAGCTGACTTCCCAGAGCAACACCTCAGGTGAGATTTTGCAATGACGCTCATTTTATCATGAATGTCTAGTCATGGAAAACAAAATCTCCCAATTCCTCCACTCCATCCTGAACCACTGTGCCCATCCAAGGGTCCTGAGCTGGGGTAGATCAGACCTGTGGCTTAGGCTCCATTAGTGAAAGGCTGTGGATGATTGAATTGTAAATACGGACCAGGTAAGGACCAGGTAAGGGAGCTGATTAGCTGAGAGGCCTGCCTAATCCCATGGAATCTCTGATCCATGACCAGTGTGAATCAGATCTCATCCAGGGATCCTGCCGCAGTCTATGACCTCAGAAGTACCGGTTCTGGTGGATGGGAGGCTCAGAAAGACAGCCAGGCTTAGGTTTTGTTTGTTGTTGATGTGGCCCATGTTGTTATTCTTGCTAATATCTGCCAGCTGGGTGGTTTGCCATTTTTAGCAGGGTATCAAGAAGATGTTGGGGCTTAATGAGCAAAATCTGATTGAGAAAGGAAGAACAAAGAAAGTTAGCATCAGTTAGGTACCTACCATATACCAACAGATCTGTTCTTTCAGCCAACTGTGAGATCAGATTATTCTCATTTTCGGAACATGAAGACTGAAGCTCAGAGAAGTTAATTAACCCACCTGTGCAGGTCAATGCGCTAACAGGTTTCAGAGCTGGAATTTGAGCCTAGGTCTGTGTGTCTGAGTGAGGTGAAGGGGGTGTCTGACGAGTTGGAAACTCTGCGTGAATACACAGAGGAGAGAGAGAAGTATGGCCTTTGTGTGGGGCGGCAAGGCCAGCAGTCTCCCTTAGGGGAGGGTGAGGGGCACCCCCTGAGGAGAGGAGCAGGTGTGTGGATGAGGTCAGGGACAATCGTGGAGGACATTGAAGATCTGGCAGTGGAGATGTAACATGGTGGGCTGATTCATGAACAAGGGAGTGATGTGATTCAAGTAATTTAGGCTGGGATTCTCCAGGCAGGCATGTATAGGCTGTCTGGGGAAGGGAATTTGGAGTGAGTGGGACCACCCAGGCATGGGGTGCTGGGATACGGCCTTGTGGCAGCAGCAATGGAGAGGAAGGGGTTGGTGAAGAGATTTCACAAAGGAAAATTGATGGAATTTAGTAAGGGCCTGCATGATTCATGCCCTCGTGACAGGAGGTCTAGGTGGGGGTGGGAAGGCTCTCATTCTGTAAAGAATACGTAGGAAAGTATTTTGTGTTCCATCCTCAAATGATGGAAACAGAGCTTAGAAACTCTGCACAGGATGCTATCTCATTTCATTGGTCATCCAGCTATTAGGAATTTTGTTTATGTTGAATTCATGTAAACCCTGGGACCAGCCTCATGGAAGGTGGATGATGAGGTATGATGATCAGACATTGATCTCTGATTCTGTATCATTTGATACTTACTCAGTAATCTCTTTTTCTGATAATATTGCCACAAAATGCAACGTCTTTGGTTTTGAGACCTAAAAATGGTCTGTGTCCTGGTATATGATCTCTCCTTCAGGAGTTCATTTTTCGTAGAATGAATAATTGCCACTAATGTCTTCTTACTGCTGCACGTGTTATAGAGATTCAAGTTGATCCCACTAACGATTTGGGTGTCTGGTGGTGGAATTTAATTGTTGCTGTCTGGTTTCAGCCTTGGAAGGTCTTCACCTGTCATCCAGCAGTTCGGAGTCAGAAGAAGGACTTGCCCCTTCTCACAGGGAGAATGGAACATCCTGGGGCTTATCGGTGAGGGCGGAGGGGCTGCCAGAAGAAGTGACTGTGCACACCCAAGTGGCTGCCACATCTTTCCCACCCCAGTCCCCTCTTCCTGCTTTGGCCATGGGAGAGCAGACCACGCTCTCCAGGGAGAGAGATTCCTCAGAACCCGGGCTCTCCTCTCTGCATTTTTCCAGGACACCAACCTACTCCCCTCCCTCAGACCATCCTTCACGTGAGTACTTGTATCCCTAGCTTACCCCTGAAATCATTCAACATATAAGCAAATCTGTGTAGCTAGTAAGCTATGTCCCTGAAACAGGCAAGGGAGAAAAGAGATTAAGCAAAGGCCAATACTGTAATGCCAAGTATTGGGGTGGAAGAACTACCTGCATGATTTATCGCATTATTGACATTCATCTTAAAAATATGTTTTCTTTAACTGAATGAGGAGGAAAATAATAGTTGATCTGGTGGCTACTCTAGGTCTTTCTGTCCACCAACATCCTGCCCAGCCCAACATAACACACATATACCTACACAGCAAAGACTGGGTGTTATTGGTGTGTATTCTTACATGAGAGCTGTGTGTTAGAATGAAATGGTGAGCATTGTAGCTTTGATTAAGAATTAGACTTTTGTTTTTTCTTCATTACTGCACAAGGTTTCTTCAATTGCAAAGAAAAATATGGACATGTTTTTTTCTAGGTACCCTCTTGAAAATAAAATATCTAATGCAGGTGTTTGCAGGCTTAACATTAGGAACTGCAGCTGTAGCATTCTCTTCTCTCTCTCTGCCAATCCAGTTCCAACTCATCATTTATGTCTCAGCTTAGGTATGCTATTTCCATGAAGCCTTTCTCAACCCCTCTGATCCCCAGTGATTTAAAGACTCTGCTAATAAACCTTGTGATATTAGGTTATCTAATGCCTTATCTGTCCAGGTAGGTTGTAATGTTCTCGAGCACACAGCCGTGTCTGTACTTCTCATATGTTTCCCACGATCTGAGAACAAGGTGCAGTCGATGAGGAAATGGGATGAGCATGGGCAGTTGTGCTCATAGGGCACATCCAGCCACGGGACCAAGAGAGTGTTAGAAACCCTGTCCTTCTTTCCTCTTCTCTGGAATTTTATTCAGAGTCTGTGTGAGCTATTTGTGTTTTCATCCTCATGCCACAGGGACCCGAACAGAGTGGGTTGGAAATATCTTAGGAAATAGAGGTTAGGGAGCATTCAAGATTGTCATTTCAAAATTTTTATAGGTCAGAGGTTTTTACAAGTATTTTGCAAGCCTAGGAGTTTGAGTTTATGTCATCAAAACCAAAAGTGAACCCAGAGGTCCTTTTCGTAATACCTATTTATAAAGCAGCCAATTCCTCTTCCGAATACCCTATATAGAGTTTCTTGCTGACTGGGTATAGATATAATTTATGACTCATGTTTTTAGGAGATTGCTTTTTAAGATTATTCATATATATTGGTTGGATGGGATAAAAGCTATGATCCTTTCCAGCCCCAAAGTTCTGTGGCTTAGTGATTTACAACCAACTTTGCTAAATAGTGGAAAGAAAGAATTTTCTAGGAAGCTACACTTTGATTCTGGTCAGGGCCATTTAATATTTATAATTTAAATCTAACTTACTGCTGTGGTATATTTGAAAAGCAGCCTATGTTTCCAACTTTACTGTATGTTCCACCTCTATTTTTCAACAGCAGAAACATAATTGGCCCTTACACTCTTTAAGCATTGGTCGTTTTCGAACCTTATACTTTTAACCTCTGGAGAGTTCCACCAGTTCTTTCATATTCCTTGAATCTTTTACTGGGCATTTCTCTTTTTTCTTAGTGAACTGTGTTCTTTCTACACAAAGTCCTGCCTCCCCCTTAGATCCTTGGAAAGAACTTTAAATTAAGTGAGGGTATAGCCAAAGATCCAGGACTATCTGAATCCAGGATTGCTTCCTCGCTATGGGGACTCCTGAGGAGGTGACGTGCACAGGGAACCGAAACTGCATGGGAAAGAGAATGCTGCTTCATTTTTAACCTGCTAATCGCCTACACAGAGCACTGGTATACCTCCTACCTCCCCTGAATTCAGAATCTTTTTGTTACTACCCTTTTGTGACTGCATGATACGGAACTCTCAGCACATGGCCTAGAGAGCTGAGAGAGCGCTGGCAGGACTTGCCAAAGGCAGACCCGGAGCTGACCTGACCCAGCCAGTCAGCACTAAGGAAGAACGGAAGCAGAGAGCGAGTGTAAGGCATTCCTGGCTTGTGCCTTTGACCCTCGGCTGCTCCATGCACTAGTAAACATGACCCCGAGAACGTCCTAGCACTTCGGCCATCCAGATGAGTGTTGTTACTCTTTTGGGGTGTGATAGGATGGTGAGCTGGGAGCCTGGCCCGAGGAGGATGGTGTTAAGAAACAAGTTCTCTATCTGTAATAGGAAGAGGTTAGACCAGATGCTCTTCTAGTTTCAGCATCTGTTATTTCAAACACACTCAGCCTTTGTATTCAGGCCTCCTCTGACCTCCTCACTCTGCTATACAGAAACACACAAAACCTCTCCTGAGGTTGGGGTAGCCAGGAGTTGCCTGCTTTCCAAAGCCTTACAGTATTAAGGTAGGTAAGGGTCGGACAATTACAACACTTTTTTTTTTTTTGATTTTTGTTTTACGTGGGCAGGCACCATGAATCCGGCATGGCAAGTGAGCACTCTGCCTGCTGAGCCACTGCGGCCCACCCTACAACACATTTTTAAAGAGGGATTGGAAACTATTTGAAATTATTATTGTTTTTCTGTTTACATCATTCTATACTTTCCAAATTTTCTATAATGAAAACTGTGCTATTTGATCATTAGGGGAAAAAAGTAAATAAAGCAGTGAACAGGAGAAAAGCTCTCTTTCGAAGGAGGAAAGAGATATGTGAATGTTGAATTGTGTGAGAGTGGCTGCAGTTGAGCACTAAATTTAGTGCTGAGCTTCCTGGAAACCAGGGCACAAAGGGAAACCGGGTGGGGCGTGCGATTGTTCTCATAAAGTAGGCAGACAATTTCGACCATAGGCATAGGTGGTTTGTGGGCAGTAGGGTCTAAGAGGACTGTTTATATAAGGAACATGGAGGCTCATAATGGAAAATGCCCTCACTTGCTATTTGGCAGAAATTACGCTAAAGTGCTTTAAAAGGTGATATCTTTTATAGATCCTCAAAAGAATCTGAGGGTGTATTAATGGATCTCAACTCGTGAAAGTATTTCTGAGAGTAGCTGAGCCAATGTGGTCCAGGTAAATTGCTTTGTGGTGACTTCACTTGGAAAACAGAGCATTAAAAAACTTAGAAGACTGTAGATTTAAATTATTCGTAAATGTCACATGCTTCAGCTATACTTTTGGCAAGTTCTGGATAGCAGTAATGTCAAAATTGAGCATTCTGATACATACCTAAGGTTCCAATGCTTTGGGTTGTGATAGGAGAGTGGCCCATATGCTCTTACCAGACAAGCAGGCAATCTTTCTGCCTTCTTTTATAAAGATTAGGGAACTTGGCTTGTTTCCACTCCTCAGTGGATGATGTTCTCATTTTTGAAAGGTGCTTCAAAGATAGAAATGGTTAAGGAAGGCCAGTTATTAAAGATCAATAATGTTGGCTTCATGATTAGAAACGTGGCAAATTTCCCCTTAGATTTATTTATTTAGTAGTCACTTACTTACTAGTGTAAGTAGTGATTGTTGATGAATTTGACCAAACATTTACTCCTTTTATTAAGAGGCACCAACTCTACAGAAGTATTCACAATCATTCCATAGCTTTACTGTGAGGATTAAATGAGATTATATATATAAAGTACTTTGTGCAATGCCTGGCGTGTCTCAATGGGTCAATAAATAGCAGTTTTTGATAAAGATGATAATGGTGAGATGATGAAGCAGTGTTTTACAGAGTCCTCAGGGTCAGGGAAAATAGCCATTTTTTCCTTTTGTGACTTTAAGCATTTGTAATTTTGTGACTGTATTTCCATGGTCACTGATTTGATAAAATCACTGGAGGTGGACAGACCTCTGAACAATTCTGGCTAAGTCCAACAGAGCTGCCACTGTGTTGTGATGAGAACCTTGAATGAATGAAATTATGCCATATATTGGGAATAAAAATGTTTTGAAAGAACATCCAGCAGGCTGTAACTTGATTAGATATTGAAGATAATTCTAATGCAGTTAGGCCTGAGAAGCAAATAGGTTGAATGAGGATTTAGGGTATATCTCTATTATGCTATCCTTTTTTTTAATGCTAAAGAGTTTTATTTGTTTTGCTTTGTTTTGTTTTTTGCTTTTAAGTAGGGATAGGTTTAGGTAATTTGGGACTGTACTTTTGTAATCAAGTCTTTCTGTTCCTTATTCAGTTTCTAGATTATGACAGCCTGCATTTTTATGTTGTTCTGATTGAGGTCTGTTGGCCAGAGTTGTAGGCTATGTTTAGGTATAAGAGTGAGAGGAACCCTCTTGTTTATTGTACTGTCTCTCTTTCTAACTGCATATAGGCTTGGTCTTCAAGAAAGTTTGTAGTGACAATTTTCCGTCTTCCCTTTTCTGGGTCATAATTAACAGCTCAAAGCCTTTCATTATATAGGTATAGAGTGCTTTTTAATTATTTTTCTCCTAAAAATTAAAAAAAAAACCAAACCCAATCCTTGCCTTTGAATCTTGCATCCCATGTTTCTGCTTACTCCCTGAGCTTCCCTGCAGCTTTTTCCTGGCTTAGGAACTCAGTGTCCTTTAGAATATTCACCCATTGGGAAGTCAGTTCTCAGGGTGTTCTTTGGGGAAGGGAACCATCAGCAAGACTACGCATATTTCTACATAGCAGACTACACATTTTGACCAGTGGTACATGATCTAATTCTTAGGGCTTTTGACAATTATTCAAAAGCTGCCATCTGTTTCATTAGGTGTAGAAGAATTGTTTCCAGCCTGGAGCCCTTGATCTCCTAGAGGTCTACTGGATAGTATGTAGAGTTGAGAGCTGGTGTCCAGAGCCTAATGAGGCAAAGTAAATAATGAGGCCTGTTTGCTTTGGGATGGAATTTAATTAAATTAATGGAAGTAACAATGAGTATCTCCTGCTGATCAGAGGTTCTGTTACTTAATAAATTCAGTTTGGTTGATAGTCTTTCAAAACATAAGATTTAGAGTATCCATGAGGTGGGGAAAAATAAAGAGCTCTTGATGTTGACAGGGCTGGGAATTATTGTTCTAGGCCAGCAGTGCCCCCAAATGTGTCCTGCAGAGCCCTAGGCCTCCTCAGGGGTGACCTGTGGCCTTGGCACCTGGAGATCGCCCCACTTTTGTTCATTTTGTGTGTTGGGTTTTGATGTGTAATAGTATTTGAACAAAAAGGTTACACTGTTAAAACAACAAAAACCTGTACCTTATCATAATGGCCTGTCCTTTTAAGCTATAATGTAGAACTCAGACATTTCCCCTTTTTCTATAAAAACCAAGGCAAAGAATGCATAGAGTCTTTTTCCTGTCTACCAACTAGGGTGAGCACAAGCTTTTCATTAAAACAAATGACTTCACTGCTTCAATGGGAATTAGAGCTAGCAAGGAGAGACTGAATGAGTGTGTGCTGATGGCACTTGTGTGTGTAAGCATATATGGAAGTTTGTATCTGTATTAGGTCTACAGGCCCTTGATCTGTCTACCAAAATGTAACATTTTTATCTAGATGCATCCCTGATTTTATCAAACCCTTGAGTTTTGAAGCTTTTTTTTTTTTTTCTGTTTTAGCTTATGAAAGTATGAAGGAGCCGAACAACTCCACTGATCTCAGTAGCCCCTCGATCAGTCAGACACAGGATGGGCATGTTGCTTCCACATTCACTGATGGTGGCCCAAGGATGCGCCATACTTTACCTGTCAGTGTGGGACCTAGAAACGAGACAAGCAGCTTCCCTGGGGACTCTGAAAATGCCACCACTTCAGCATTAGTCCACTCTTCACCTTCTATAAAGGGATTGAAAAGAAACAGTAGAATAATCGAGAATCCAGGGGATGAGGAATTCACTGAGCCATCCACAGAAAATGGATTTGAACTTACATCTTCTGAGATCTCAATGAGATTTTGGCAAAATGATTCCCCAAGTAAGTGTTTGACCTTTATTTGGGTTGTTATGGACATGTTTTAAAGAGTTGGATTTTCTTAAGGGGTTACTTCAAGACCATTTACAATCTGTGAAGAAAAGTTTTTCTTATATGCCACCAGCAACGTTGTCAGTCGTGTACTAGTCAGGGTTCTCTAGATAAACAGAACCAACGGAAGATAGCTGTAAATAAGAAATTTTATAAAAGTGTCTCAGGCAACTGTGAGGATACATGTGCCCAAATTCTGCTCTTTGACTGACTGGATTAAATCCAGCTGATTAGATTCTCTCATTGTGGAAGACACTCCCTTAGTCGATTGTAGATGTAATCATCCAGATGCAATCAGCTGACTGAGGATTTAATAAACCAACCTTAGGGTTTATTAACCAGCCATGAAATGTCCTTGCAGCAACAGTTAGGCCAGTGCTTGCCTGGCCAAACAACTGGGCACGATCACCTGGCCAAGTTGACACGTGAACCTAACCATCACACTTCATGATCACCTTTTGATTTTCATCCTTCTGAGAACATTGTCAGACAGGTGTCATTCCTTCCACTTTTTCATAGATGAAGAAACTAAGGCTCAGAAGAGTCAAGTGTTAAGTGTGTGGCCATCTAGCTCCTTATGGTGGAGTTAAGACCTCAGCCTCAGGGCTCTTATCTATTTTATCTTCTTTTCAATCTACAGCGTCATGGTTGGCACTCTCTAAAAGTAGCTTCCACTATTTTGTGTACAGATTATCTTCACAGATAAGATGTACAGATATAAATAAATTTCCCAAATTCCTACTCCCTGTGGTTGCTTTGGAATTAGGACAAACTTTATTAATATGAGAACTGTTTTAGAAAAATGGTTCTGACTGCACTTTATTTATGCATGTCATATTTGTTGGATGCAATGGCACACTTACTCCCTTGACCGCTTTTTATGGGAAAAAGAATAAAACACTCAAGCCTGTAAGTTTCTCTGCCACTCTGCGCATTTAAAAGCGTTTCATATTTTGATGTTGCTGATGCTCAAAGTGTTTTGAAATCATTATTTAGCGTAAGAAACCATGGGGCAGGTTATACATGTAATATATTCTATACAAGGTTCCTTGGCATAAGGGATATGTTCTTTGAGAGGAATCATTTTTTGGTTGTTGAGGGATCTCTTTCATACCCATGTAATGACATTTTTTTCCCTATGTTGCCTCACAGCCTTTGGAGGACATCAGCTTGCCAACAGCTCTGATACAGAAAATGGAAGTTCCACTTCTCAGATAGAGGCCGTGTCTGGGTCGTCCACATCCATCCGAGGTGGAGAGAGCACGGCACACTGGTCCTTGATCAACAGCAAGACATTTGCAGGTGTGACGGGAAACTCTACCTCATTTCCTGAGGTTGTGAACTCTTCAGTTTTGACCCACTCTCCCTACTCAGCTCACCAGCCCGAAAGAAGCAGCACAGTCTTGGGTGATAGGCATTACTCTGAGCCATCCACAGCGTGGCTGTCTACATCTTCCCTGGAAAGCCTGGATCCCTCAGTACCACGAGGTGAGCATTCATGTGAGTTTTCATTTCACAGAAACTGTACCCTGTGGAGGAGAGTGGGACTTAACTACCTTTAGGATCTTCTATGGCATATTAGGGCCATATGGTAATGAAACAACTTCTTCAGGCCCCTTCAGTTTCATTTTTCCCAAGTCATTCTTCAGATAGTTCATATGGCTATAGTCTGTGGGCTCCCGAGTTTTTTTGGTACATCTCCAAGGAGCTACTGCTGCCACCTGCCCCTCCCAGACACAGCTCAAGGACTTCTCTGCTCTCATCTTCTACTCCTTACAGCCCAGCCCCCACCTCCATACCTGCCTCAATCGCAGAGCTTCTGGGAAGGTGAAAAGCAGAACCTCTTCAGGGGTTGTCCACCCTTGGTCTGGGCATTCATCAAGAGAAACCCTCTCCTTTTTTATTAACACCTTTATTGAGATACAGTTCATGTTCCATACAAATTCATCCATTTAAATGGTATGATTGGGTGGTTTTTAGTATATTCACAAAATTGTGCACCCATCATCAGTATCTAATTCTAGAACATTTTCATCACCTCAAAAAGAAAGGCCATACTTATTAACAATAACTCCCCATTCCCTTCTCCTCCTGTCACCTGGCAACTGTAATCTGCTTTCTGTCTCTATGGATTTGCCTATTCTGGGTCTTTCGTATAAATGAAATTATAGAATATGTGCCCTTTTGTATCTGGCTTCTTTCAGGGTTCATCCATGTTGTGGCATCAGTACTTCATTCCCTTTTATGACTGAGTAATATTCCATATGTGTTTATGCCACATTTTGTTTATCTGTTTATCAATTAGTGGGCATTTGGATTGTTTCTGCTTTTTGGCTATCATGAATAATGCTGCTGTGAACATTCCCAGGCGAGTTTTTGGGTTGACATATATTTTCACTTCTCTTAGAATTGCTGGGTCATATGAGGACTCCATGTTTTATCTTTTGAAAAACTGCCCAACTCTTTTTCACAACAACTGCAACCATTTTACATTCCCACCAATGTATGAGGATTCCAGTTTTTCCACATTGTTACCAACACTTTTCATTTTCCATCTTTTTTATTCTGACCATCTCTTTGTGGTTTTGATTTGCAGTTCCCTAATGGCTAATGATATTGAGCATCCTTTTATGTGCTTATTGGCCATTTGTATATCTTCTTTGGAAATGTCTATTCTTTGACCACTTTTAAGTTGGTTTTTTTGTCATTTTATTATTGAGTCATAAGAGTTGCATATTCTGCATACTAATCCTTGCTGAGATTTTCTTCCATTTTTTATTTTGATCAAATCCAGTTTATCTATTTGAGAAACCTTTACTTGCTGTCTGTTTTAAATAAATCTTCTATGTGAAGTATTTTTTAAAAACAATTCTCAGCAACCTTATCAATGTAAAGTGTATGTTGGCCAAAGCCAAAATGCATTAATTTATCATTCAATCTTACTATGGGCTTAAGTTCTTACTTCTCCACAACTGATAATCATAGCTTTGTCTCTCCCGTGTGAGAATTCTCATTGATGAGGAAAACTAGCATTTTTTTTTTTTTTTACCTCTCATGCGACATGGAAAAGCATGGGCTTATCATGAAAGAATGACCACAGATATGGGTGGAGGACATTTCTCCTCTTTGGTGTATGTGCGTGGGAAACATAGTATCTTTCTCCTAAACAAAAAAAAATCATTTTCTGCCCTTACTGCTGTGGGGCTCAGAATTTTTACCTCCTCAGTTCTGTGGCCTTTTCCCTTTTATATCTCTTCAGTACCCATCCTCCCTGTACTCAATTGGTTAGTGTGGAAAATGTGATTTCAGTGTGAGCAGATATTGAGGTTCAGGAATTGAGACAATTCCTGAAACGATTGCTTTATCTCATTTCCTCTGGATCACCCAGAGTGGATTGATTTTGCAATCCAGCCTTTCACAGTTCATGGGGCCATTCCCTTTTATGGGTTCTGAACCAGGACCCTCTATTTTAGGTTATATTTCTTCACTTCGTTAAGTTTGGAACCCTGATGTGGTTGTTTTCCTGCATCTCCTCTGCCCAGTGTTTAAGATCTCCCCATCCAGGACATTTTTCTCCTGGCCTAGGGAAATCGTGCTCACACCCACTCAGCTCTCAAGTCTCTCCTGGTTGACTTCCATAGATTACTTCAGCCCTTCAGCCTGTATCAAATCCCATGTCTGTCTGGCCCTGGCTTTCTCAGTGCTGCTGTAGGGCTCCTGTGCCCCTGTCCCCATCCTCATCCTCATGCATGTCTGTCCGTTAGGTCGAACCATGGCATGAACCTACCTAACACTCACCTTGACCTATTTCCCATCAAGGTATGTCTGTGGGGTGTCAAGGACTAGCCTAGGCTGAGAATGGGAATAAACACCAGGAAAAGAGGCTGTGTCCTCACAAAACCAGATTTTGAGGTATTTCCTCATATCTGAAAAGAAGGGCTTATGTGCTATTCTAATGATCCCCTTAGTTCTAAGATTCTTTAAGTTGAAAGCATAAAACACATACCCACAAAAGGAGGAAAAGGATACTTATTCATCTGTCAGCTGTCTCTTTTCCATCCCCATCCAACACATTAAGAAAGGAATAAAACAAAAAACAAACCCGCCTTTAACCTCTGACCACACTGCCGTTTCTCACTGATGTGTCAAGGCCGAGAAGTACCACTCTGTAGTGTGAGAGGCCCTGTGTTAATTCACCTATTACCAGTTCAGCCAGGAGGTAAAAGCCTTCCCAGGAATGTGTGCTGCTTTCCGGGGCCTGCTCAGAACGTTTACGTCCCAGTCGCGTTGTTAGTCTCTTGCCCATCACTCACCACCCCCACTGCCTCCACAGCTTCCCTGACATAAACTCTATTTATTATGTACCACCAGCAGAAATACAGTATTGATCCCGTTCACTGAAGTAATAAACCTTCCCATAAATCCGCAACACCTGAACACATCCGCTGGTCCATGGTTCCACTCTCAAGGTTTCACTCACGTTTTTTTGTTTTTTTTCCTGTAAGATCACCACATGTTTTGGGTTTCCAGACTGCTGGTTTCAAATTAAGACCCTTAGACAGCCTAAGGAAGCATTTTGGCTAATATAGTCCAGGAAGTGGGGCTTATTCCTGAGACTCAAACTCCTGTTCGGTCTTGTGTCTCTAATCCTGGGTTTATTGTCATCCCCCTTTTCTGCCTTCTTTTAGCCATTCAAGACAGCCTTGAGCTGGGAGGCAGTCCAGACACATTGGAAAAGACTTCCGGTTCTCACTCTCACAGCCCGCACACTTGGGCTACTTTCACTGGAAATGGAGAGCGGACGCTGCGATCCCTTAGCAGCGGGAACACGACTTCTGGGGAAGTGGGGGGCTCGGCGTCTGTGCTCAGAGAAGCAGCGAACGCCACTCAGCACGCGGACGTGACCGATGACTCAGACCTGGTCCCAGGTTGGCAGGCTGCCCTGCGTGACCTCGGAGGTGATGTGTCTACAGCAGAATCCCTTTATCCACATTCCTCCAGCATGCCTGTCGATTTGCTCACAGACCTAGAATGATGAAAAATTTGCTGGCAACCCAGAAAGGACTTTCCAAGCTCTTAATGAAAAGCACTTTCTTAGGGAGAAAAAAAAAAAAAAAGCCCTTTCTGGGTTCTTGTATATCAGGAAGATAAACTTCTCTCTAGTGCCCTTCCTACACATTTGCCTTGACATTCGGGGTGATGTTTGCCAGGAGGCTTAAAATAAAGCAGACCAGCCACGTTGTACCTAAGGGCAATCTCTTGGGAAAGGAGTATCTCATTTTACAGAATGGAGAGTAGGGAGGGTTTTCCTTTTTCCATTTAGGTATAACAATTGTTCTATTTGGGATCCTACGGCTTTTCAGATATAATTTACTTTTAGCCAAAAAAAAAAAAAAAAAAGGGATGTGGAAGGAATTTGGACCTATTCCCTATTCTGAGGGCCCTGCCCCTCCTTCTCTTTTATCGCTGTATCCATTGTTGCCATCGCTGTTCCATGGAGGAGGTCAGTATACTCAGAGCAGACCCTGACCACTCCCACCTCCCATATTGTCTGTTCAGAGGGCTTGCCATTGAGAACCCCTTCTCCAAAGGAAGCATTTCATCCCACCTGAGTTCATGGATTGAGACTATTTTGTATTGTATGCTTAGGAGATGCTTACTTGTTTAGTTGCCCTAACACTGGGTTTTCTTTTTGTAGTCACTGGTATTAGCTACGGCCAAGGGAGTGGCACAGCTGTTGAGCAGAGGACTTCCAGTGACCGCACAGACCACACCTATGTTTCATCTACGTTCACCAAAGGGGAGCGGACACTACTGTCCATTACAGATAACAGTTCCTCCTCGGACATAAGGGAGAGTTCGACCTCTTACATTAAGATCTCAAACTCTTCACATTTAGAATATTCTTCCTTTCCGCATGCCCAGACAGAGAAAAGTAACATCTCATCCTACGATGGGGAATATGCTCAGTCTTCCACTGCGGCACTGGCTATGCGTACGTCCAACCTTCAGCCCCACACATCCACCGTCAGTGTGCCGAACACTTTGGTTCTTCTGGATGCCGATGCTGGATCTGTTGGTGGCTCATCTTCTTCCTCAGGGCCCCCTTTGGCTCTGCCCTCAGTGTCACAGTCCTACCAGTTACTCTCCTCAACCTCACCATCAACCGTGGCTCATCTAGTGAAGTCTACCTCTGATGCATCTTTATCTTCCTCATCATCACATTTACCAGTATCCTCAACAGCAACGCCTGCCCCACTTTCCATCTCACAAACCACCTTAACACATCCCTCTTCTACCCCAGTCCTGCCCGGGGCAAGGGAGATACCTGTGACTTCAGTTAGGACATTAACAATGGCATCATCTGCCAAGGTGCTCTACAGCAGTCAGACAGTGGTCCCTGAGAACCAAGAGAAAGTCATTACGGAATCAAAGTCCCCGACCCTCCTGCCTCACCCAGCAGGGACCACCGGAGCTGTAACAATGAGCTCTCCTTCAAGGGTCCATTTGCCTCTAGAGTTAACAGAGTCCTCCAACAAGCAAACCCTTCCAACTATGAGCACCTTAGCCCACGTGCCTCCAATGTTGACAGCCACTGCTCCCGAGAACTCTCCTCCCCCCATGACCACCGCCAGCCTCCTGTTAAGCACGACAGCTCTGACGCGGGGTGCCACAGCAGTACAGACTACGGCCAGAAAACAGATCTTGCCAACCAGCCCCGAGATTCTGGTGCGACAGATCTCAACAGAAGGTGCCGTCACCACAGACGGGAGCCAAGTTCACATAGATGTCACCACCAGATTGATTCCTCCGGCCCATGTACCCACGTCAACAAGAGACACGGCCACAGGTCCTGGCATTACAGAACAGTACAGCCCAGCTTCACATTTCCTCAGAGCATCTCCTTTTCCCCAGACCACAGATGTTTCCACCCATGACGTGTTGACTCCTAAATCTACCGCCTCCACCGCTCAGAGCAGCACACAGTCCCCAGTAGCCTTGTCGTCTCCAACCTCAGGTAACATCTCACGGGCACACGTGGATAGCTGGGTCCCACCAAGCATTGAGATTCATGCAAGTGTGTGGAAATGGCTAGTATTTGAAATAGTACAATGTCTGTTTTGTGATCTAACAGGGTTTCCCATTGAAGCACTTAAAACATAAAATAATGTCACAATGGGCCTAATTTCTCACCCCTGAGTTTTTACATAATTCTTCCAGAAGAAAGAGAGAGATGCATCAGCTTGTGTGACATTAGTAGATGGTGCTGTTGTAGCTTTTAATGAATTACTTCCCAGTAATTGCGAGAGCTTTACAAGCATGACTTTAACTCTCCCAAGGTCAGAGTAGGGCAGTGATATGGGAATGGAGGGTGGAGAAACTGAAAGAGAAAAGCTTTAGGTGGCCTATCTCGGACACAGAGTAAGGCAGGTGCCTGCTCCCAAGTGGGAGTCCAGAGCTTCTGGGTCAGTCAGCTGGCTCCCCCAGGGATCAGGAGGGTTTCCCCATTCAGAGGGGGTCTTTTCTTTTTTTAATATATATTATAATTTCACATATTATGTAATCATCTAATGTATACAATTAATGGTTCACAACATCATATAGCTGTGCATTTATCATCACAACTGACTTGTTTTTTTCTTTTTTGTGAAAAATAATATACAAAAAAGCCATAAATTTCAAAGCACATCACAATTAGTTGTAGAACAGATTTTAGAGTTTGGTATGGGTTACAAGTCCACCATTTTAGGTTTTTACTTCCAGATATCTAAGATACTGGAGGGCGGGCCATGGTGGCTCAGCAGGTAAGAATGCTTGCCTGCCATGTCCAAGGACCCGGGTTCGATTCCCGGTGCCTGCCCATGTTAATAAAAAAAAAAAAAAAAAATAAGATACTGGAGACTAAAAGAGATAGCAATATACTGATTCAGCACTCATACTCATTTGTTAAAGGTGAACTTCTCTGTATAGCTCCACCATCACCTTTGATCTTTCTCTCACTCTTTAGGGGTATTTGGGCTATGCCTATTCTAACTTTTTCATGTTGGAAGGGGCTGTCAATAATATGGGATAGGGACATGGAACTAGCTGATGCTCTGGAGAGGCTGGGCCCTGTGCATTTCAGGACTTATCTGGTCCTGGGACTCATCTGGATGTTGTAGGTTTCTGGAAAGTTACCCTAGTGCATGGAACATTTGTAGAGTCTTACATAATGCCAGAGGGCTTCTTTTGATCCACAGGATAACCTAAGTTCTTTTGTCTCCCTGCTGTTATGTTGCTGGTTGGCAAATGGGCGTGATGAAGTCTATCCAATAGAAGAAGGTGAACTCACTGTTTCTGTGGTCAGCACAGGACCAGGACTCCTGTACACTGCATGTGGGCTTACCTATATCCCTGCATTAAAGTTGCTGGTACAAGGAAAATAAAGTCATCCACATGATTCTTTTTCATTCGAGAAAAAGTAGAAGGAAGCAGAATGATAAATCTTTGGATGTCATGATCAAAATTATTCTTTTGTCTTGTTCAGACCTAGGAAAGGAAGGGACTGACTTCTTAAGGAAGAAGGGAAAAAGAGAGGCTTTGTGGTGACTGGAGCAGGCAGCTCAGTGAGTGACAAAGTTCCACCCAGTCAACCTTGGGGAGTGGAGGGGTCATAAACAGCACCCACTGGATCCCCAGAATGTGTGAAGCATCAGTATTCCTTTGTATAAGTCATTGGAGGGTCTCTGGAAAATGAATGGTGGATCCTTTTCTAGGGAAGTTTGGAAACCCTGCTTCAGGGCACAGAGGCTTCATTTCCAGAGGCCAAATACATTCCAGTACCATGTGGAAACCTAATTCACAAGTCTCACTTAATGCTGATTGCAGTCATTACAAGAGTAACTATAGGCAAAGTTGAATATTAGGAACGTAATTATTGGCCGTTAATATATTTTTGTTGACTTCATGGGCACAACATCTGGTTATGCTTATATAGCTTTTTTTTTAAAGTAATATTTACTGTAACAAATAGTCCATTTGTTTTCAAAGTTATTGTTTTGGAGTTAGAGCTCTTGACCGCCACCTTCTTTTTCTCATCTACCACTGATTTGCTCCTTGCAGATGATGCAGTTTTGCGGGTTTCAGCTTCTATAAGTCTGTGTCAGAAACCTTTATTAAACAGCCCCTGGAGCACAACACTGCCAGTTATGCAGGGCAAAAGAGAGAGTTGTGGTCACTGCCCTTGGGGACTGGGAGTCCAGGATGACTTTGAAGCCTGTGTATTGTTAGGACATAAATGAAATCAGATGGAGCTAATGCGTTACATAAAGAGAGAGGGCAATTAAAGTGCTCAACTCCATCATTTTTTCCAAACGATTGCATCAAGTGTGAAGGCCCAGTTACATTTTGAGATGTGGGAATAAAGGTTACCTTGGTTTTGATAAACTCCAAAAGGAAAGGCAGGATACACATACACACGCATACTCAGAATATCTTGTACAGCAGGAAAGATGGGTTGATCAAGGAGGCCTTTTCCCCCTTCATGTGTGTTTTAAATGGATATTGATTCAAGTAGAAATTTCTAATTATCACAAAGGCAATATAATCATCCGCTATGAACTGAGTGCCTCATAAGCAGCATTTGGATGAGAACCAGTTCTTGCATTCAGGAATCCAGTTGTCTAACACTTACACAGGTACACAAACCAGTGCTGCTACCCAGTCCCCCCGCACCTGTTTTTTGCACCTCTTGGGAACCCCTTCTGTTAAAATAGCATGGCCTTTCAGGGTAAATAAACAGAGATAAGCAAGAACCAAATATTAGCTGGGATGATTAAATATTTACCTCGAGCTGCTTTTACATGTCTCATGTGATTAACTGCTTTATTCTTGGGATGTGTTTTTAGTCCGCAGCTGTGCCACTAACCCTTGCCTCCATGATGGGGAATGCGTTGTAGACTCTGCCCGTCCCGGGTATCGATGCCTGTGCTCACCTTCCTGGCAAGGGGATGACTGCAGTGTGGGTAAGAGAAAAAGTAATGTCCAGCATTCTGCACTACAATTTCATTTTGAGATATTCAGTAAACTCCTCTTTCCTCCAAAATGCAGGAACAGAAGGTTTTCTAATTAATGCTTGCAAGCTGGAGTGGGATTGTACATTGTCCACAGAATAACGTCAGACTTCGTAATGCGGTGCTGCAAAGCCCCATGATCAGCTCTGTTCTGTGGACACCCTACACTCTAGTCATACTGGACGCCCTACAGCTCCCCAAAGACACCTGCCCTTTCCTGCCCCTGGTCTTTACTGTACTCCTGCCTCAGCCTAGAATTCTCCCTCCACCCCCAATCTGCTGATTAAAGTTTTTCCAGTCTTAGTCCAGATGTTGATTGAAACACTCCTTATTTCTCCCATCCCTTAAAATCTCCTACTTTCCCAGTACTTCCAAATCCTGCCGTGTGTTTATGGTTAGCTGTTCACACGGCTGTCTCTGCCCTCAATAGACCATCATCCCCTTGAGGACCGGAGTGGTGTCTTACTCATCGCTGTCCCACTGAACCAGCTCACACCATTTGGCCTCAGTAAAGGCTCACTGTGCTGGATTATAGTTTGGCCATCTGCCACAGATTCCATATGGCCCTGTTTCTTCTCCTCTGCAGATGTGAATGAATGCCTTTCGAACCCCTGTCCACCCCTGGCCACATGCAACAATACTCAGGGGTCCTTCATCTGCAAATGCCCCGTTGGGTACCAGCTGGAAAAAGGAATATGCAGTTTGGGTAAGAGAGTTTGTCTACCTTGGAATTTACTCTGTACCACAGTACATTTTATAAAATCACATTTATTGATTTTTTTTTTGAAATCAGTATTTGTCAGTGTAAGAAATATAGAAATAAGTAAGGGATATTGCCTGTATTAGTCCACCACTAGAGATATAATGCTTTTACTTTGCAATCTTCTTTTCTTTTTCTTTTTCCCTTTTTCCTTTTTGGCAATCTTTTTTCGATGCATTGATTATATTTTAAAATAGTTGAAATCATATAGCCTATGCACAAACTTTATATTGTAAGCATTTTCCCATGTTATTGAAAATATTATACAACTATCTTAATGACTGTATAATATGCCATCATTTGTGCATGATGTTGTATGCTTGACCATTCCAACCTGCACACAGGAGAGAAATTATTGAAAGTCTATTCTAAACACATAATTAAAAAAATTAAGGAGAGAAAAAAAGGAGAATAAAAGCCTGATTAGCCTACCACATTCATGCATTCTTTTCATTTTTAAAAATAATCCTTATATTCTTGTCCACAGACAGAAACATTCTTTAAAAGCTGCTGCCATAAATGTACCATGCAGTTCATCGTATTTTATTCCCTAATTTGATAGATTCACAAAGCTAGTTGGTTTTAAGTATACTCTCCATTTTATACCTTAAAAAGCAAACCAAACAAACAAACAAAAATTAAGGCCCTGACAGCATGTTAAGTGGCTAAGCTTATATAACTGGTTGAGGAGAGGCCTGACTTCCAGCCTGTAGTTCTATTACACAGTCATGTATTAATTATAAGGGCGTTCTTGCAGAGCTGTAACCCTTGTGAGAGTACCGAGTTTAGTTCATAACTTGTTGAAGAAATTAGAAATGAGAAACATAGCCTTATATCTAAGCTGGATTAGGAAAGCGGCAGATAAAGTGTCTCATCTTTGAATCACTTTAAATTGCCCAGTGTGGCACTTTACACACAGAAAGTGCTCAGAGGGTATTTTCTTTAGAGAACAAATGTCAAAGCATTGTTAAGAAAGAAAAATCTAGCAATACAGTCCTCGGTCAAAATCAAGAATTCCTCATCTTTTAATAATTCATTTGCATTTGGGTCATCTAGTCTGTTTAACCCCACCATGTAAGGAATAAGCCAGGAATTTTCACCTCAATCAAAACGTAAAAGATTGAAATGGTTCTGTTTTATGGCGTTATGGAAAGGACGCATGTCCAGGACTCACATGCCTGGCTTCTCTCTATCAGCATGTGAACACGAGCCTCAATTTCCTCATCTGTAAAATCAGAGAAACATCTGCTCTGCTTCCCACTCAGGGTTGTTGTGAAATCAAATAAAATAACGTATTTGATCAAGCTCTCAGAATGATCAAGAGTGCTCCAGGTGTAAGTTATCATTTAACACTAATTCTTCAACCTTTGGACCAGAATTGAAAGCAATGAAAACGATAAACTGTTCTAAATACAAAATAAATAAATAAATAATTATAGATCTTCAAAAAAAATCATGTTAGGTAACATATGGAAATTGAGTAAATTGGAAGCAGAAATTCTACATAAAGCCAGATGATGTAAGTGCAGGGACAAAGGCGTAAATGTGCCTGTGCAGGGGTTGGATTGGAAGGAGAGTGTGTGATGCCATCTTTAGAGTCAACTGAAATGCAAGGCCACCTTTATTTGGAGCTGTACTCTCCCATGACTAAGAGGAGAGCTGTGTCCTTAACATTTACCATATGTGTATTTCTAAGCAAAGTCTGGATAAACCTTAGCCCTGCCTAGCCCTGTGAGAGGTGAAGATGGAAGGAGTAGGGGACTTCTGGAAGCCTGTTTCCTGAGTGTCCCACAGTTAGCATGGATCAGGAGGGGAGCTGTTCTATTGGGCTAACAATCATCTTTCCCTTTTCAAGTCATTTAGCTTCATTGTTCATAAACATCAGAGGAACATGCAAATTAGAGCATGCTGAAATGCTTCCATTTGGCCAGGAATGTTTTCAAAGAGCTCCCTGCTGCTCAGAAAGAGTCCTAAGCAGCTGGCTTCACTGAACTGTAGAACAGGCAAAAAGATGTTAAATAAGGATTAAGGGCTTTAGACAGTAAGTGTAAGATGTTAAATGTTTTCCCTGGCTCATTTGTGGGCCTTTTTCTTAATTCAGCTTGTAAGCTTTCTGTGAAATAGCAGCTTCCTGGGCTTTTTTGCTTCCATCTCCTCCCCCCCCCCCCCCCCATCCATAGGGAATAATAGAATTTAATATAAAGGAAGATAAGAAGTAGATATGAAACAGACTGTACTAGATTTTGGTTGCCTGCCCATATGCAAGTCCCATTTCCCTCAAGACCAATTAGCACAAATTGGTGTTAACTAGGATTTCATTTTCTGAGTGAAATGAGTCTTGAGGCTGCTTCCTTTAATTTTTGAGTCCCCAGTGTCTTGAAAATGGGTTGTTTTCATTATGTGGCCAATAGTCATGGAGTCTGGCAACCCTGAAGTGTGAGCCTGCTACAGATGTTTGCCAGCTTTTTCTGTGGCCCCTCGGTTGTCCTTGTGTTACCAAATTCCTCAGGGGGGCAGAGAGTGTCGTGGGGAAAGAAGAACTTTGAAGACGGATACACATGAGTTTGAATGCAGATGTTGCACTTGGAAGCTGAATAGTCTTGGGAAGTTACCAGATTCCCCTACGATTCTTTTATCAGAGATAAGACGGGCATTTCCTCCGAGCAGAAAGAATGGGAACTGGCTGAAGGGTCGGGGAACTCTAGTGAGAAGAAGAAATTGAAGCACCCCCCTTGGAGATGGGAAAAGGCATCGGAGAGCAAGAGCTTTCTTCTAGCTTACTTGGGGTCTGAGGAGCAGTCTTAGTGTCCAGCGCCACACCTCTGTCGGTGTTCTCCTAGGACTGTAGTGTTTGGACCAGTCGTCTCTTTGCTTTGTACTGCTTTACTGAGCATGATGAGGTGTGAGGCCCTTAAAGGGGTGTAGGGAAGACTCCTTCCCTCAACAGCACTCGTGCACACACGAGAGGTTCTTGAGCCTCTCACTCAAAAGTTTACTTGACCTAAGCTTTCATCTCAGTTCAGATGACCCCCACTTTGGCAGGGAGGAAATCAGGAAGAGGGAGAGCGCGGGCCCGCACCCTCCAGGAGCTCATAGGTTGGCCAAAGTAAGAAAGAAATGCAGAGATTGTCCTGTGAGGTGGAATAAAGCTGGATGCCCCAGGGATTCACCAACCCACAGCGCTGGGGTGAGTCCCGTCACACTGTCTGACAGGTTATGTTTTCATTTTCAGTGAGAACCTTCGTGACAGAGTTAAAATTAAAGAAAGCTTTTCCTAACATCACTGTGGAAACACATTCAGACCTACACGAAGTGGAAAACGAGATCACCAAAACAGTAAGTTTCCTAAAAGGCATCATCATCATGTTGGTCCTTGCTTCCTCCAGCGGAGCTTATTCAGAGTTGGGATCCTTCTAGGTTTCTGCTGACTCTTGAACTCTCTATGTCTGTTATGTTTGTCAGGTGAACTTCATAGTGAAATTAAAAGCCTTTCAAAAATAGAAGAGAGGTGCTGGGAACTGGTGATAGCCAGTGGAAGCACTTCTTTGAATGTGTCCTCATATGCAGACTTTTACTGTGCCTCGATGTCTCTTTTCCACATGCAAACTTGTAGTCAGAGGCACTTGGAGTCCCTGCACCCATAAGGGCAGCAAAGAGAGACCCAGACAATCCCAATATCACGCCTGCCTTTTCCCTGTCCTTTGGAGCTCAAGGACCACAATGCTTCTGTTTTCTCAAGGGAATGCCAAAGAGTGAACATTTGATTTCATCATTCAGGGTTTGAGCATTCACTGCGTAGGTTATCTAGGGGTCTTGGATTCTTCCTCTGTCCCTCTTTGCCGACTTTTTATCAGAGGAAGAAGAAAAATAGAGAAGGAACAAGAATGAAAATGAAATTCATATCAAGAAATTAAGTTTTAGAGGTTGATTTTTTATTCCAGCTTTATTTGTTCTTATGGGTAAGTGTATACTAGCCAAGGACTATATTTGTGTATGATACAAATACGAATTCTGTTTCCGTATCTACTGGGCATCTGCTCTGTGACAGGCAATGCCTCTGTTTCAAGCATTTCAACCCTTTTTACATTTGGGAAAACTGGGAGGCTCTAGAAGGCAATGAAGTTGCCTGAGTTCACACAGAGCAGGGTTTTAAGCTGACATCTTCTAATCCTACACCCAGTGTTGTCATCACTGCACCGCTGCTTGTGTTGTAGGTGGGTATTTTCCTCCAAGATGGTACCGGGGTTTATAACCCTGTGCAGTCCTTTGCATTCAACAGTGTCAGGTGACTTATCTGATCTGTTAGTTTTTGCCCAGTTTCAAAACACTAATAATAATAAGTCATTGCCTATCATAATATAAAGCATTGTCATTTAAAACCAAGAAAAGATTTGATAACGTTCTATGTTGGAATCCATCTTCTGAAGAGTGACATGTGTCTTACACATGGGCTTTGAACATAGATGGGTCTGCAGTAGACAAGGTATTAAGACTCATTCCATAAAAGGACTCCCCAGCCCTTATTGGGCTGGGTAGAGGAGTGAGGGGGAAGCAGGCATGCTACTTTATACTGTAGAGGGATTTTCTACTCCATTTTGAGGGCACAAGGCAAACACAGGGAGAGTCGCTCTTAATTTGCTCTCAACAAAAGGCCTCCTGACCCATGTAATGTCATCTTCCATGGAAAGCCTTTTTGAAGAAGACCTACCTTTGAGTTAGGTCAACTCACTATAGATTATGAGGGGTCTGTGTAGGGCCAGCCAGACCCGGTAGCTGAAAGGAGAGGAGCCTTCTCAAAGAGGCTCCTTCACTATACAAAGTCCAAATAAACAGTTGCTGCTGAGCTTTTTGAAACCCTGGGTTTTAGAAGAGATCTGCTCCTTTGAAGATGTTTTGCATCCAAGGGTGCTCTTCTGAAACTCATTTCCTGCTAAGATTTTCCCCACTGATTTGCTATCTGATTCTCTTCCTTTGTACTCATGGAACAGCAGAATAAGAGCAGAAACTCATCTAAGAGAGGAACAAAATAAGGACATCATTTCTGTATAAAACTTCCTGCTGATAACTTGGTGGTTGGAAAATGCCTGTTTCGTCATGGGAATAGGAAATTGGTTCTAGGTCCAAGGCTTTTGTCTAATTCACAGTTAACAGCAAACCTGTTCTTCCTTCCAGTTAAATGTGTGTTTTTCAACGTCTCCTGGTTATGCCCGATCCACAGTTCAGGCTTCCAGGTAAGGGACACAATTACATTTGCTTATGAACCAGTCTATAGAAAGGGGAGCGTATTCTAATAAGGGCGTTGATGACAAAACTGGGCCCTGTTTTGAGCTGCTGGGGGTGACACAATGTAGAGGTCACTTGCCACTCACGTTCTCTACTCCCTCACTGGACAATGAAGAGGACACTCATTTTCCAAAAGCCCCAGTGCCCACGTGTCATTTTAAGACAATTAAAAACCTACCAACTGGGGGTGCAAGGGTGGTTCAGTGGTAGAATACTCACCTGCCGTGCGGGAGACCTGGGTTCGATCCTCGTTCCATGCATTTCCCAAAACAAACAGAAAAGTTCAACAAAAGGTGCTGCAATAATGGGATACTCACATGGAAAAATAATGAACTGTGACCCCCACCATATAGCATACAAAAAAAAAAAAAACTCAACAGTGAAAACCTCCCCACTTTGCCTGTAGGGAGCCCAGCACCATAGCAATCTCGCTGCAGACCACCTTTTCCCTGGCCTCCAACGTGACGCTGTTTGACCTGGCCGACAGGATGCAGAGATGTGTCAACTCCTGCAGGTCCTCTGCTGAGGTCTGTCAGCTCTTGGGATCTCAGAGACGGATCTTTAGAGGTAAGAGAGATGCCCTTTGGGAGGCCCCCGTTCCTACAGTGCACACAGAGAGAAATGTAAGGCATTTGGGGTGGGGCACGAGAAAGCTCATCACAGAGCTATCTTTGGAATGAGTGTTAAGCAAAAGGTACCTGTATGCCTGCACCTTTGTGCGTGCACACACACACACACACATATGCACATATGGAGAGTCCTACACACATAGTCGTGACGTCACCTGTGCCCTGGCAGGCTGCCTTTCTGTTTTTTTCTGAACAGTGTTGATGTGGGAGGATGAGGGATATAAGAACTGATAAGGAAGGAATCATTCTTTCCTTTGAAAGTTTCTACTGTCTGTGGGGAGACGAAACACCCACACAAAAAATGTGCCCACTTGTCAGTGACCTTTATCCTGATAAGCTATTAATAAATCAAAGTGTGTTCAAAATTATCCTGATTTTTTTTAGGGGGGGGCAAATTATAAATGCATGGAAATAAGACTCAAAGAATGTAGTCCAGAATCCTCTCAGAGGTGCTGTTTATGTTTTCCCTGTCTTGTTTTTGCTTTATTTGTTTTTTCTAAGGCTTCTACCATGAAGTGTGGGGCAAATGAAGAAAGGGATTAGAGACAAGTTCTGAAGGCAGATTTAGGTCCTAGAGGGGGAGTTTTCGTCTTTGGGATAAGGAAGCTGTGCTGGAGTCGAAAGTGCTTCCTTAGGTCAATAAGGAAAAGCAAGACTTGAATGATACTCTAAATCAAATTAGACCCAGCAGAACACTTCACCCAACAAAATGAGATAAAGTAGATTTAAATGAAGGGTTTACACCATGTTCATTACAGAAAAAAAAAAAAGAAAAGCACTAAGCGCTTCCTTGCAGAGGAGGCCTGTCCCTGCTGCCATATCATAAGTGATCAAAATAGGCTCTGGTTAGCTCATTTTACTACAAAGTTAGGACTAGCAAAGGATGTAGAATTTAGTCTGAACTTCCCATCTGTTATCCAGGTGCTAGATGTAATTGTAGGTATCAGATTCTGTTGCTATATTTGCTAGAAGATCTAAGACTTTCTCAGTGGGTCAGATTTTTGTAATTGCTGGGCTGTGAGTTGCAGAGCTTAGAAGGTGGGTAGTTAGCATTTGGCTAATGCTTAAGTTGAAAAAAAAAAGTTACGCTTTCTCGAGTTGAATTTGACATTATTCACCATGACTGGGGAATTAAATAAAAGGTTCATGCTCAATTACATTGTGCCCCAAACTTTGCTCTTGGTTTTTACTATTTTGTTTCTCTTATGAAGGATTCAAGGTACCAACATTTCCTCCCCAGTGAAGGGCAGCTTTCCATTGACTAAACATTTATGGAGTACTTTCTATGTGGTCAACATTGTTGCAGGTTACTTTCTTTGACCCCATGAAATGCTTTCATGCCTTGCAAAGCAAGTGGCCAGATGTTTGTATTTGGAAGAGCTTGCAGCAGCCTTGCCACTCTCTAACCCCCGTTCCTCTGATTGCTTCGATGTGGCTTGTGGGAAAGTGACAATCTTTAGTGTTCAAGGTCTGAGGTTCCCATTCTTTCCCTCTCCTTTAAGAGCCCTTGAGAACAAAGGCAGTTACAAGCTGGGTGAGGCTCACTTCATTCCGAGGTCTTCTCCAGGTTTTACCAACAAACTCGTCTTGGCCTCTTGCTAACCTCTCTGAGTGCCTGAGAGGTGGACTCCGTTAGCAGAAGCTGTCAGATTGTAGCATCTGGGTTTTTCCAACTTACGGGCAGCACTGGGCTACTCTGGACATTGCCATTGGAGAGGCAAGTCCCTCCCCCTATTCAATTCACAAAATATCCACTTCCTTACCTTCCAGAGAACTGCAGCTCTGATGTCTCCTGAGGCCTAGAGTCTTTGGAATTCCCCGTGGAGCGTTTCAATCTTAGATTTACAGGAGTTCTCTTTGTCTGACCTTTGGGCGGATGTTATGTTCAAGAAAGGCCATGGGAATTGTGAATGTAGAAAAATCACATCACTGGGCTTCAAACGAAAACAGGGGTATACTTGGTTCAATTTGACGGATTCATGATAGAATATTCTTTAAGAATTGTTAGGGTAGCGACTCCTCCGTCTCAGAGGCAAGGCCCAGCTTTCACTTAAATCTACTTCTGTGCAGGGAAGGGTTGCTTCAGAAGCGTAATTAGTATTTGCCTGCAGGCTGGATTAAAGGGGAGGATGGAGGGGAAATAAATACTCTATCGACTTCCAGAAAATATCTAATCAGGTCAGGCAACACAGGCTGGCGGTTGGATAAGGCCAGTTCTGGCCTGGGCAGCTTTTTGTCCTGTTTCTTTATATTAAGATTTGAAGCCTGTTAACGCCTTCGAAGAGTTTAGATTATGGGGCTTCGCTCCCTCCCTGGTGCCAGCTTCCCAGTCGTTGCCTGGTGAGCTTTTCCTTTCTAAATTCCTCCCCCCATAAATATAAACTTTTCACAATAAACAAAGGAAATTCTATCACTCACATAAATGAGGTTCTGATTTAGCACACCAACTTCCACTGATAAAGACAGGAAATTCAGCATTGAAAACTGAAATCATGTCCTAAACTCACCTCCCTGTGACCAGGCCGTGTCCCTGCCCCAAGCTCTCAGGACTCACAGAGTAGAGGGTGCTGGGACCTTGCATGGGTGTCCACTCACATCACCGGGACCTGCCTGGGCAGGGGCAGTTTTCCAGGATGGGAGAACTAGTTGCTAAATAGGTTCAGCATCTTCCTTAAGAAGGAAGAGGGAGTCCGTCATGCCCGGGAAATTGGCAGGCACCCCTCACTGCCCAGCGTACGTGTTACCCTGCTGCAGCTCTTTTCCCATTCTGAACTTGCTGTTGCCTCCTAATAATAACAGCACGAGTCTATGTTGCCTTGCCTTGTAAGTGGAATAAGACACTGCTCCTTCCC
This sequence comes from Tamandua tetradactyla, assembly GCF_023851605.1. Taxonomy (NCBI): domain Eukaryota; kingdom Metazoa; phylum Chordata; class Mammalia; order Pilosa; family Myrmecophagidae; genus Tamandua; species Tamandua tetradactyla. The sequence continues at coordinate 19,928,533 of NC_135336.1, forward strand.
CAGCTGATTTCATACTTTCGTTCTACTGCCCGTGTACCCCATTTACCTGTGTCCTTTTCAGATAGATGCTAAAATCCCTCCTTATTGTTTTTACTGTCTATAACCTTATACAGTGCTTCCTGCCTAAGAGTGAATGCTTTAAAAAAAAAAATTACTGGGGGTGCAAGGGTAGTTCAGTGGCAGAATTCTTGCCTGCTGTGTGGGAGACCCCTGGATCGATTTCCAGTCTATGCACTTCGCCCCCAAAAAGACAAGAAAAAAAAGAACTAAACAAACAAACAAAATTCCACAAATGGTGCTGCAATAACGGGAACCTCACGTGGAAAAATAATAAAATGTGACCCCACCATACAGCATACAAAAAAAATTTATTGCAGTAACATTCACATAACATAAAATTTGCCCTTTTAGCCAATTTTTTTTAAGTGTATGATTTGGTGGTATTAATTGCATTGGCCAGTGTTGTGCTACCATCATCACCATCCATTATCAAAACTTTTTCATTACTCTAATAATGAATTTTTAATAATAATGAGATGATTCTTTGTCATTCATGAAACAAGCACAGCCCAGGGCTTGACAAAGCCAGATAAATATGTATGTAAGAAATAAAGCTGGATCAGAAAAACAAACAAAAAAGAAATAAGGCTGCAAAGTGATGGAGGTAGCATGCTAGAAGAAGCAGCTGTGTCTGCCCGCCTCTGGGAGGTGGCCAGTGGCGGGTCTGATGGCCGTGGACCAGTCTCTCTGCAAGGGGCTGGAGACCCAAAGAGAGATTAGCCTTAAGAAACTTTCAGTCTCCTGGGGGAGACAGGTGCATAAACATGGTTTCATGCAGCCACGGTGAAGCAGGCTCACTGCCATACCTCCCCCCACAGTCAGCCCCTGTGTGCTAGGCAGTGCATTGTCAGGGCAACAAGAAGTGGGGCTGGGTCATCGAGGCATCACAGACACAGAGCCCAGACGGACCGGTCGTCAACTTGAGGGGTCTAGCAGTCTCCAGCTGTTCTTGATTTAAGTCCACAGCTTCCTAAGAAGCACATGGTTGTGTTGTCTGGGTCTGTGCCCATTCTCCCCCATGCAGACGCTTAATGTAGAGACCCAGAAGACATCATACCCTCCGGTGATTTCTTTGCCGTGGAAGCTGGGAGAAGGGGACAATGCCCACTACTTTCCAGTGTGAATTTGCTCTGCGTCTGTGTAATGCTGCGGGGGTGTTTTGTAATGGGAAAATGCTTGTGAACTTTAAGGAAATAGATTTGGGAGCTGACCCAGGGATGGGGTCGCAGAAGCCGGTGCAGAATGGACCTCTGAAAGGAGCATTGGCACCATGGAGATTTTTTTGGAAAACTGCCTCTTTTAAATAGAGAGTTCCTGCATTTAAAGTTTCAAAAATGGAGGAGGTTTTGTTTTGTTTCACTGTCTTGTTTCTCCATTCCAGCGGGCAGTTTGTGCAAGCGGAAAAGTCCTGAATGTGACAGAGAAACCTCCATCTGCACCGATTTGGACGGCATCGCGCTGTGCCAGTGCAAGTCAGGCTACTTTCAGTTCAACAAGATGGATCACTCTTGCCGAGGTACCGACAGATTTGTGGGGATTCTGTGGCCCCTGTCCCTAGGACAGAGAAGACGCTTTTCTTGGCTGGGCTCACCCATGCACGCTGGCACACGCTTCTCTTGCTCACTCTCTTGCTGCTATAGGTATAACTGCTCTAAACTGGGGGTAACCAGTTCTTGTTATTTTGCTCACAGCAGGATTGAATACATTATCTCCTTGGTATAATAGCATTATCTCTGAGTGGTGCATGCTGGCCTGACAAATCAAATTCCAAGGAAAAGAAAAGAGAATGGAATGCCTGTGGCTACAGTGTAGTGCCTTTTCTTTCTCTTTTCCACTTTAAAGAAGTTAGAAAAATTATTGTTTTAACTCCCACAGCTTTATTCTCCTGTCCAGTAATCTTTTAAAATGAAGAGACAAGCACGGACCAGGCCTTTATATCTTTTAGGAGGCAGCTGTGGCTCAGTGGACAAGGCTTTGAAGCCCGTTCAGAGCCAGGCTTTGTCTCACTGCTCATACATCATCTTGGGCAAGTTACTAGCTTTTCTGCACCTCAGTTTCTTCTTCTGTGGAGTGGGTGTAATAACCCCTCATTGGGCATTCTAAGAATTCAAGAAGTCAGCATATATGGAAGGACATTGTAAGCCATCAGCATTTGCTTTTGCATTTCCCCCTGGTTGTTGTTGAATGAGTGAGCTCTACTTTTGTAGGTTTCATGAAATATCTGAGAGCAGAAGTATAATTCTGCTAACTTTTCAGGTGAGACTTAACTTCATTCAGTTTGAGTTAAAGGTTGCTCAGTGTGTGTAGTGCAAAAATAAAATACTACATCATGGTAAAATTAAAGCAGGTCCAGAGCACTGTGTACCTAAAATATAAAAGATTGCTGCATTCTGATTGTGGGTTCATGGTCATCAGAAAAACTAGCAATATAAAGTCCATAGTGGTGCCTTAAGCATCACGTCATTTTATGGCATAGGTTTCCTGCTCAGTCAGCACCTTGCTGGTGACAGATATACTTGAATCCCAGTACAAATCGCATCCTGGGGGAAGGGTAACCTGCCACTTATTTTTGTCAGGACTTCCCTTTAGAGGACTCATTCCATCAGAAGAGGATGATAGTACATTTCAGAGCAGCACTCTTCAGACCCTCCAACTTTGTTAGGTTTATATACAGATACTTTTAAAGGTTGTCCATCTTCAGCTCCCAGGCAGGACCTGAGAGGGTCTGGAAGAGGAGGGCAGACTCTGTTGGGCATCAGACCTGCTGCAGACTTGGCTCTGGGTGTACAGACTGCCCGAGGAGAGAAGGGAGAAGGAAGCTCCTGCTTAACTACAGAGATAAAATGCTTCCTTATCCCAGTTATCTGGTTTAATACAAAGTGTTTCTTGCCTATCTTAGAAACTGGGGCCTCTAGCCCAGTTCCGTTGGAAGGTGACCTTCCTTAAATCCACGGGTGCCGGGGTGCTGTGCAGCTGGTTGGAGGGAAAGGGGAAGTGGGTTAGTAATGTGGGTGTGTAGGAGTGGTGGCTCTGGAAGTGGCTCCTCTGCAGTCTCTGACAGTCTTAAGAACCACCCTGCCACCTCTGCTTCTGGCTGGCCTGAGCCACTTCCCACTGTTGCCAAATCATATCACTTTCAGGCTAGCATTACCAGTAGCAGAGCTGTTAGAGTTACCAAATGCAAATGATACAGGCACCAGCAATTTATATTTATCAAGTCATGACCCAAGAATCAACCTCAGGAAATCTTGGATTATTAGCTTTTGGGCTTATTGCTGAGGCTGGGTCAAGCCTCTTCTCGGCAGTATCCTTGTTAGCTGGAATTTCAGTCCCTCGCCACCAGGCATCTGATGAATGATTCCCCACTCCCTGAGCCACAGCCCTATTGGAGGTGGGTTCTGATGGGTTAACAGTGACATCTTCTGGCCGTTGGTGCTGGAGCACAGGGGTGTTTCTAAAGAGTCCTCTTTTGGACCTCAAATCCTATATAAAGGGAGGACAGAGGTGTGTGCTGGCTTTTTGCTAAATCACTACGATTCACAGCTGTGCATTACCAAGTCTCTATAGTGTTTTTTGCTGCTTCATACACACACACACATTTCTTAGTGTCCCACATAAAATGTCTTTACATGCCTCCAAAACCATGTAGAATGCTGATAGTTCCCCTTCCCCATAGGGTTCTTAATGTCTTTCCATCAGGCAGGCATCCTACTATGAGTTTCAGCACTCGGTGTGTGTCTTTCTCTCACCAGACTACAAGTGCCTAGAGGGTCACGACCGTGTAGAATAGCACTTAGCACATTGTAGGGTTCGACAAATGTTTGTTGAATGAACACATGAATGACGTGAAGAGAATATGATTGGTAAAGATTGTTAGGTTTTGACTTAGTTTCATATTGATGTGACAGATTGCCTGAAAGGAAACATTAGTTTTTTAGGCTCTACCATTTACACATTTTTTTAAAAAGTCCTGAAGGTTTGAATGTGCTGGTCTTCTTATCAATAAGAGATGCCTAGCTGCTGCCACATTCATTTCATCCTCAGTGCTCCACGGGCAAAGTTCCTATAGCATCTGTGAGGTGAGAAGCTGGATTTTAAGGAGCACTGGAGTGCCTCAGTGTCAAGGTCTTTTAGGGTTCTCTAGGGAACTGATAGGAGATATATAATGTAAATATTATGAAATTTTAAAATAGGAATTGACTCATATTCCTGTGGGGATTGGTAAGGCCAAATTTCATAGAGCAGGTTGCAAGCTGGGAATTGCAATGAAGGTTTTCAATGAACTCCCCAGGAGAAGCTGGCTGGCTGAAATAGAGATGCAAATTCTTCCTCCTGTCTGCTGAAATCATCACTTTTCCTTTTACGGCCTTCAACTGACTAGATGAGATTTCTCTCGTTATTGAAGGCAGCTTCCTCAGTTGACTGTAGATGTAATCAGCCGAGGCTGCAATCAACTTACTAATGATTTAAATCCATGAAATAGCCTCACAGTAACTGTCAAACCAGTGCTTTGTTGACCAAACGACTGGACACCATCACCTGGCCAGGTTGACATAAGAACTTAACAAAAGTTTTCCTCCAGGAGCCCCACAACAGTGCCAGACAAACAAATGGGGGCACTCAGTCACTGATGATGAAGGAATGAGCACATTTGAAAGAGAGTCAGGCCTCTTCTGAAGCTAAATGGAAACAGCCCAACCTGCTGGCTCCCAAGCAGGACAACAGATGGACCTTACATCTGGCTGGATGACAGCCTGGGAGAGGAAAGCACCCACCCAGCAGATGAGGGTTGGGTGGTTGGGTGGATAGAGTTGGTGTAAAAACATTTCCAGGAAGAAATGTTCAGAATAGAACAGGCTGGTGTGACATCAGCCTGCCTTGGTGCCGAGATGGGTGGGAATGAGTCAGTAGAGAAGTGAGCAGTCCCTGCATAGCCACCCCTGCAGGGGTGGCTTCTTTCCCACAGCTCTGCCATAGCACAGGGCAGCACAGTTGGAGGAGGCATGGCGATTCCACCCCCAGAGAGGCTAGAGAAGTCAGCTTGTTCCTTGGAGAAGGCTCCCCGTAAGGGAGCAGAGAACTCAAAGATATCCAAGGTTTGGGAGATGGAACCTTGTCACTCCTTTTCTTTTTGTTCTACCTTGTTGCAAAAAGGATTTGAGGCACCTAATGAAAATGCCATTAGGTGTCATAAAATAAATTTTTTAAATATTTAAAAGCTAAGTCACATTGAAGAGGGAATAACTGATGACTTTGTTGAGGCTAGAAGGAAAGTGAATATAAAAGGTATACCATAAGGTCTTAACATTTTTGTTAGAGATCGGTCATATATGCAGATTCTGAGTTTCCTAGACACTGAGGCTAAGACAGAAGCATAATTTTGAGAATCAGGGTCCGTAAGATAAAGCACAGTTCTTCAGGGGCATACCCATCTACCTGGGCATTGAGTCCTGAGAGAACTTTCTCTGGGGGCACCCTTATCAAGAATTTACTGAATGACACAATCGAGGACATCCTGCAAAAAATACCATCGGAAGTTTTCCATGGCTGAATCTCCTGATAAGTAGCTCTTAACTTAAGATCATGAAGCTTGGAGAAAGTGTGATGGACCCGAAAGCAGTGCAGTCTTGGGTCACAGATCTCTAAAGATCTGCTGTGAGATAAATTATAGATGATTTAAAACAGTGTTTTCCAAACTGTATTCCACAAAGCTCTAGCGATGGGTTAATAGAGAGTCTATGACAATAAAATAGATGCTAGAAACATTAAGCTTCTACCAGAAGTTGAAGGAAGAAGAATGTTAAACACATCCGTGTAGTTCATATTATTATGCACTCATCATCCATCATAGAGGATGCCGGAAAGCCTGGGAGATCTCTGGAGCCAGCCTGCAGGGCGGGTACCTTCCTGAGCCCCCCAGGCTGCTGGCGCTCACAGCTTACCATGGGCCTTGGGCCTTCGGTCAGGGACTGCTGCTCCAAGTGTGTATCTTTTCTTGTTCAAGATCATTTCTGCAGTATGTATCATTTACTGAGCATGAATCAAATTTTCATCGTTCCTTCCAGCAGTGGATTTGTCTCCGAGGCTATTTTTTATTGTCTGTGTTCATCCAAGCATGCATTATATCCCATGATGTTCTGTCAGCTTATTGTAATGTTGAGAGCATTCTGTGATCGAATCGATTGAAGAACTGCTGATCCAGGGGAACTGCTTCCCCGCAGGCCCATCGGTGAAGCAGTGTTCCATGAGCAGTAGTGCTGGGAGTTCAGAGTTATGTTCTTGGGCAAGATGCCGGTCAGGGTTATGTCTAGATATGTCTCAAGTCCCCTGCATAGAATAAAGGGTGAGAATTCTCTTATGAAAACTGGGGGCACCCACCAGGACCTGACCCAGAGGGGCCAATGTTGGGTTAAGGTTTCGCTTACATTGAAGGAGGTGAAACATTTGTCTTTGTGTGTAGGGAAGGATGTTATACAGAGGATATTTTTAACTTATAGAGAACTTTTGAGAAAGAATTGCATTTGTTAGATGGTAACTATAACCGAACATTTAGTTGATTTCCTAGATGCCAGGCACTGGGCTGAGGTATTTGCATGCTTTCATTCCCCTCCAAGAAGCCTATGCAGTAGATATCATTATTATTATTATTAGTAGTAGTAGTAGTAGTAGTAGTAGTAGTAGTAGTAGCAGTATCCTTTTTTACAGATGGGAAGCTGAAAACCACAAAGAGGTTAAGAAAAATTTCTTGATAAGGTCAAGAGTTGACTTAGGCCAGGTTATAGATAATCCTGATTCTAGGATGGTCTTGGTGACTTTAGGGTGCCTGGAGTGTAACTTAACTCTCTGAGTTTGGGCAGAGAGAGGAGAATAGGTCCATTCATGGGTTCTCCTTTTCTCTTTCAGCCTGTGAAGATGGTTATAGGCTTGAAAATGAAACCTGTATGAGGTAGGCTCCGTGTTTCTTCATTCTGATGAATTTGTTACACACTTCACTTGAAAATTACGTAGGTAAATTACTTCTGTTGAGATTTGAAATTAATTATTGGCTTTTTCTTCATTGACTTGCAGTTGCCCATTTGGTCTTGGTGGTCTCAACTGTGGAAACCGTAAGTGTACGAGGCTTTTCATTCCTCTTGGGCAGGAGCCTGCCCAGGGAGTCAGTCTTCCCCTCAGCTTACGTCCTCTGCCTTCTTGGGGGAGGGGGATGGGGGGGGACAAAGATAAAAATCTCAATTGGTGCCCTCTAGGGACTTGTGGTCTGGTAGGGGAGAGAAAGGCATGAAGAGGCCTGACTTTGCGAGTGTTAATGCGATAAATAAGGCTTGAGGTGTGACGTAGGGAGGGAGGGACCAGGCCCAAGGAGAATAGAAAAAGCCCTTTAGCGCCAGTAGGAGTGCTCATAGCACACAGCATAAGTCTGTGAACCTTACCCTAAACCATGGTGTTACAAACCAGAGAGACTTCAATAATTTCATGGAGGGTGGGTTGAGAATAATTTAAGGGAGGGAGGAAGGTTCCGGGTACAGTAGAGTGGCATCCTCTGTGCAAGGAACTTACTCAAACACAATCCCACAGTGGATGGCAGAGAACGGGAGAGTAAGAGAAACAAGGTGATGAGTTAGGGATTTTGCTGACTCTCTTGTCCACTGTGTGGTGAATCTGGGAGCCGGAAATGAGAGGTGCCCATCTGCCGAGTTCTCCAAGGCTTCTCCTAGAATGTACTAGTGCATTAAACCTGTTCTGGTCAAACATCTCCCTGAAACAGTTTTATTGGAAAATGCTTCATATTTCTTGGTGAATGGAAGAGTGATCGGAGAGGAGAAATGAGTCTAGGAAGGGTTGAAAGCATTTAATGACTTTTTTGCAGAGATTATTATATACTATAGATGTCTGAAGATGATATTCCCTTCTAGTTACTATTCTGTGAACTCTTGTGCTGGGAAAAAAGTCAAGTCTCCCCCATTATGGTTGTAGAGTCCTAGTAGTAGCCAGAATTTCTCCCTGATTCCAGAGACTTCTTTTGTTTAAGCTGCCATCACTGTGTCCAGCAGAGGACAGACTTCCATTTGGATGGGCAGCTCCTGTCCACCCCCTGTTAACTGGCAGCTTGCGTAAATGTGTGGTGACTTTCCGTAACTCTGTGATGGTGTGGTGAATGCCACTTTATAATTGTGATGCCTGTGTTAGTTTTAGTGTTGCTAGACAATCAATAGTGGCTGATCACAAATAACACCTGCCACCGCCTCTTCCGTGAGATCTGAGACCAACCCGAGGGGTTGGTTAAGGAATCGGGAATGCTGGAATTTCATCCTCATGAAAACTCTTTGTGTGATGATAACTCTTTGTGTGATCTGTGGCTTGTCATTCAGTGCATTGTGCCCAGCAGGGCCCTGACCACCCACTGCTGTCACTTCTGCTTTTACCCCTCAAGAGGAGCTGCCTCCTTGGGGTGGTAGCTCCAGCTGGGTTCTTCACAGGCAAGAAATGCTTTTTCTCCATGTAGATTCTTTGGGTACATACTCCACCCAAGCCAAGTGAGATGGTGAGGCCAGCTTTTCTAGCCAAGCACATGGTCTTGAGATTCCCCCGTTGCTGCATTCCTCGGGGTTATATAACTGGATATTCTGGGCTTACACAGGGATTGGGTCCTGCCTTTCTAGAAGTTTCTACTAGCTTTCTAATTTTGACCAGATTTCACTCCTCATTCCTCTTAGAGAATATCCTTCAGACTGGAAAGGAAAAAACAAACCTTTCTCTAAAGTTCCTTATTCAGGTGGGCAGAGGCAGGGCCACCCCACCTGGTCAGGTCAAGCCTGCACCTGCCTTACCACTGTTCTCCTTTTTTATTTCCTCTTTATGCAAATGACGTCTTCGTTTGTAGCTCATATTCCAACAACTATGTCCTCTTATACCATTTGTCAAATGACCCCAGAATTCTTTTACAGCTGTTTTGTCAGAAATGCCCTTTCCTCCTTTTGCGCTTGCACTCTTTTCTTAGGTGTACATGTTTGCTCCTTTGCTGGGGTTTTGTGTTGACACATCTTGGTTTGCTTCACTTCTTTTATAAAAAAATAAATTCTGTTTTTTGGTAATATAAAACACTTGCCCATTAATTTCTTTTTTTTTTTTTTAACTCCAGTTAGAGCATAGATATAAATTAAAAGAAAAAAATTAAAATAAGCAATCTCATCACCCATTAAAAATTATTGTTAATACACTGGTTGGTTACTAAGTGTGGTTCATGAACCAGCAGCAGCAGCATCACCTGGGACTTGTTGGAAATGCAAAATTTCAGTCTTCCCCACTTAAGACCTACTAAATCAGAATCTGAATTTTAACCAAACCCAGAGATTTGATTTGACGCAGATTTACATACATATTAAAGTTTGAGAAGTACTAGTATATATATCTCTCTTCAGAAATGTGTGTGTTTTATTTTTAGTAGAAATTGGATGTCACAGAATGTCCTATTTTGTAACCGGCTTTTTAAAGCTGGTAAACTATGGAATGTTTTCATGTACTTAATTTTATCATATTGCTTTTGATAGTTCTAGGGAATTCTACTCTGCAGATATACCATAACTTATTTAACCATTCCCCTCTTATTACCTTTCAAAATTCTTTTTTTTTTTTTTTTTTTGTTACCCTCCTCTAAGCCATTTTTCTGTTTTATACTTAGGGTTACTTGTGATTATAGGGTTCACATAATTTTTCTAGATGACCTTTTTCTGGCCTCAAACGTGTTTGTCCATCCCTCTTTCATATTCACAATATGCCCCTTTTGTAGAATCTTCCATTTAAAGATTCTGCAGCTCTTCGGTAGAGATTCTTCCCCGCCAGCCTCCCAGCAGGGCCAGAGAAGATTTAGGGCCTGTCTTCCCCACTTATGGGCCTCTTCCTCTTCTTCCAGTGAAACTACAGCATTCAATTTAAAGATAAATCTGCACTATCTTTCCACCCAACCCACAGTCCAGTGGCAGGTGCGTAAAGGATCTTTTAATTGTGTTCACCCTGTTAACATTGGGCTGTAAAAAGATTCACATCAGTGGAAATGCTGAATGTTGGCAGGAGTCAGTCATTACTCAAATATACAGGAAAACTGCCCTAAACTGCTTAAGTGGAAGAACAGATAATTAATTATCCAGACATCAACTGGAAGTCTCATTCAGCTAAAAGCAAAACACCTCATTCAGCCTTGACTGGCCTCATTTGATGTCAAAAAGGAAAGGAGATGGGGGTTAGGGAGAAGGGATTGCTACTCTGTTATCTAATCTTCCTACTAGGAAGAACCGGATGGGACAGAAATCACATGAAAATGTGAAAAAAATCATCTAAAAAATGGATATGCTGGAGGGCAGGGGCACTGAGCATGATCCCTTATAGGCTTAGAGACTTGAAAGGCAAATTTCAAACAATGCAGAGAAAAAAAAAATCAGTGCTGTGAACCTCTTAAGGAAAGATGATGCAAGTATGATGGAAAGATTTAAAAAGCAAAATTCTAACCAAACTTCACTAATGACCTCGGTGAGAGAAAACGGAGAGAATGGAATGAATGGTATAATAAAAACTAATGTGGCTACCTAAATAGTCTGTAATGAGTTCAGATTTTTAAAGGAAGGTGAATTGGTTGGCTAAGGTTCTTCTGGAATAAGTAAGCCTCCCTAGCTTAAGCAGTAGAGTTTGTCAGAAGGATTGTGGGGTATATCATGGAATTCCAGTGTCAGGAATGGCAGGGATCAGGGATCCTCGGCCATGGGAGGTTGTGGACCTTCTTTTCAGAGCACATGGTAACGTGACTCCATCTCTGTCTCTCATCTCTGCTCTTTGTTGTGTGTGTCTGTGCACAGGCTCGCTCTCCTTCCCAGATACCATGACAGAAAATAGGGTTGCCAGACAGCTCTTGAGTGTGTGTGATTCCATTGGTTCAGCCGTTGTGAAAGAGAAGTACCGCACTCTCTCCCTTTTCCAATTTGAGATTCCAGGACAGGAACTAATTGATCCAGCTTGTAGGAAAGGTTTACTCCCAGACCCATTAGCTGTGACCAAGGGGACAGTGTCACACGTACAAGAATGACTGCCGCCAAACTGAAACCATGCAGAGGAAGGGGGTGAACAGGTCCCAAAAAAGGGATTTGGCAAGGAAGAGAGCCTACTAGATTCCATCCAAGTAAGCATATAAACAAGGACAAATACAATATACAGGAAAGGCTCAGGCACACGAAGCGTTAATTTGGTGAAAAATTCTGACAGTCGTGACACATTAACCTGTGATCCAAACGCAAGAAGGAAAAGAAAAAGTAGAAAAATTGTGAAATGTCAAATGTTAAAAAGAAAATAGGTCTACAAATTCCAAGTTCTCTAATCTGGAGAATCTCTTCATACTAGGAAGCATTGGATAGACAAGCCTAAGAAAATGTTTGCTGTCTTCTTTTCCACGTTAATAAGTATTCAAAACCCCTGCTACGCTAGTAAATGTAAGAGCTGGCATTGATCCAGTCCCATGCGCTGTTCATCATGTGGCCTTACAGAAGTCTAAAGTCAGTATTTAAGTTCAAAAGATCAATCACAGAGGTTCATGAACTGACTTGACAGCGATATGAAAGATAAAGATCTGTGGGTTATATTGTCCATGAACTCGTTAAAAGTTTCCAGTGACACAACTGCCAAAAAAAAAAAAAAAAAAGCACTCTTTTACAAATTATTTATATGTGTATAATATATATATTTGTGCATGGACACATACACAGTTTCTGGATTTAGAAGGGATGCAGGTTTATATAAAAATATTTAAAAATGGAAATACAGAAAGCACAGAGAAGAAAATTAAAAGTTGGCCATAATGACCCAAGGCCGTGCTAACTTTTGTGAATGTTTTCATATATTCGCTCCCTGACTCTTTTTCTGTGCTGCCCAGCTCAGAGGTCTTTTATTAATTCAGACAAGGGAGATGGAGTTGTTACCATTACAATATCAAGTCTAAACAGAGCTGAGACTAAGTTAGAATAGCCATTACAAAAGTAGGTATAAACAAGAGTGAGACTACCTTGGAATAACCATTATGAAAGTATAAACAGGGCTGAGACTAGGCTGGAATAACCATTACCATAATATTATATAAAGCGCTGAAACTAGTTGAATTTCAGGTATGACTTCTGCCTATTCAACAGTATAGAAAGGAAAATCATCTGTGTAATGAGACAATAATCATAATCATTTTTTAATTCTTGATTTCTCAGTTTACACTATCACCATCAATTCAAAAAACTAAAAGCAAACAAAAAAACCACCAAAAGATGGGGAATGGCCGGGAAAATATTCTCCTGTTTCTCCATTACTTTTTTATAAATCCACTTTACTGAGGCATAATTTACACATAGTAAAAGGTACCCATCTTAAGTGAGGGGAAAAAAAAAGTAGGACAGACAGGACAAAAATCTTAGAATATCAAGTAGTCATTAAAACGGAATGAATTTAGTTTTTTAAAAAGTCGGTATCTTTATTTTTTCTCCTTTTACCATGGATTGGTGAAAAGGTCATCAGAGGCTGGTCTTCTGGTAGAATTTGGGAGCCACTATTCTAAGAGTGGCTGAGAAAGGGGAACTCTTTTCCAAATGGAGAACATGTAGGGAGAGATGGAGGGTTGAAGAGCCTTTGGCCAGGCACAGGAAGTGGTAGGTGGGGAGGCCTGGGGATGGCTTTGGGGCCAGAAGAGAAATCATATCCTTTTGTAGTCATTCTTCCTCCCTTCTTTTTTTCAACGTGTTTAGCCTACCAGCTTATCACTGTAGTGATTGCAGCAGCAGGAGGTGGGCTTCTGCTTATCCTGGGCATTGCACTGATTGTTACCTGTTGCAGGTAAGTTCACAGTCTAATTCCTTTCTTTGTCAGTGCTAAGGAAGGGCCAGTCTTTATTCTTTTAAAGAATGTTTGGGATGGTTTGCAATTTAAATTAAAAAAATGGCTGAACTATTAAAAAAAAAAAAAAAAGGAGAAAGGGAAATTCATGATAGTTGGTGCCAGTGAGGACGGCGAAGGACTAAAAATGAGGCTTTATTTTCTTTATTCAAAAAGAATGTCCCAAAACAGAAACAACAGAAGAAAAAAGAGATAAGTTGAACTTCATCAAAGTGAAAAACCTTTGTGCTGTGAGGGACGTTATTAAGAAAATGAAAAGACAACAGAATAGCAACATATATTTGAATTCATATATATGATCTGGGACTATATATATGTATCTAGAATATATAAAGAATGCTTACATCTCAATAATAAAAAGACAGATGACCCAATTTAAAAATGGGCAAAAGACTTGAAAGACTATTCTCCAAAGATGTGCAGATGGTCAATAAGCACATGAAAAGATACTTAGCGTCATTATTCATTAGGGAAATGCAAATCAAAACCATGACGAGAGACCACTTTACAAAATGGGAAATAATAAATGTGGGTGAGGATGTGGAAAATCGGAATCATTGTACACTGCTGGTAAAATTGTAAAACGGTACAACTGCTGTGAAAAACAACAATCTTGCAGTTCCTCAAAAGGTTAAACAGAGTTACCGTTTGACCCAGCAAGTCTACTCTTAGGGATAAGAAAGAGAAATGAAAATATATGTTGTTCCAGCCCAGCTCTTCAAGAGCTGGGTCGGCATCGTCCTAAGACCAAAGAACACTCTGGGCAGAGAGTTAAACATGGATTTTATTGGGAGTGACAAAAAGGAGAAGATTCTTCTCAGTGGCAGCCAGTTGGAAAATGAAAGTTAGTGTTCCACAAAGGGGTAGGGCATAACAAGGGACAGTGTTAAAAGGTTTAAGAAAACTAGGGAGTTTCAGCAGGGTCTGGACACGGAGGTGGGTTATCAACAGTGATTAAGGAAGGGGAATTTTAATGCTTTGTTTACAATGCTATCTGTACATTCCTTTCCCCCCTTCCCCCCACCCCACTTCAGGAGGCCTGATGACCTTTAACTTCTGCCCCAGTGGTCATTTTAGCTAGTAAATTATGCTCAACATAGAGGTAGAGGCGGGCCCAGGCTGGATCCCCACAGTCCACCCCACGCAGCAGACCACGTTGACCACAGGACAGACATTGCATCATATTCCACAACAACAGTATAAGAGGGGGTGCAAGGGTAGTTCAGCGGTAGAATTCTCACCTGCCATGCAGGAGAGCCAGGTGCGATTTCTGCCCTGTGCACTTCCTCCCCATCCCCCCCCCCAAAAAAATTCAACAAATGGTGCTGCCGTAACAGGATAGTCACATGGAAAAAGATATAGCATGCAAAAACATACAGCCTAGAGAAACAAAAACAAAACAGGATAAGAGACAACAGAACACAAGGAGTCCCCCACACAGAGATAACAACCCCACAAAGAGATGCCATCATGGCCAAGAAAGGGAATTAAAAGATTGTTTTCCAGATTTTTCCGTGCGTTGAATTCAGCCAAGCCAGCAGGGTATTCCCTGCACTCCAGTTCACAGGGGTCACAGTCAAAGGAAGACCAGCAACGTCTGAAGATGGCAAGTCCGGGCCAACCCAGCATCGGGTTCGATTGTGGACATGAGTTACCGCTGAAGCCCACTTTGGGAAGGTGTTTGCTGGGGCACTATGTGAAAGGAAAGATGTTTATGAAGAACAGTAAGGGGTAATTCCTGCTGATCTAACAGTATACATGCTGAGTTCCATTGGTTGACCACAAGGTATCAGGCAGAGGAACATTATGGGAAGGTTTTAAACACCAAATATTTTCCCCTTGAAAATTTTTTAGAGTTCTCTACCATGACAGCAATCATTTAGGCCTAAGAAGGGTCCGCAAAGTTATGCATAAGATTCCTGTGGGAAGAGGAATCCCAGATTGGTAATAAAGGTTTTTTTTTTTTATAATTCCATTCTACATATATATTCAGTAATTCTCAATATCATCACATAGTTGCATATTCATCATTTCTTAGAACATTTGCATCAATTCAGAAAAAGAAATAAAACAATAACAGAAAAAAAAAAGATTATACATACCATACCCCTTACCCCTCACTTTCATTTATCGCTAGCATTTACTTTAACATTTGTTCCCCCTATTATTTATTTTTATTCCATATGTTCTACTCATTCCTTGACAAGGTAGGTAAAAGGAGCATCAGACACAAGGTTTTCACAATCACACAGTCACACTGTGACAGCTATATCATTATTCATTCATCCTCAAGAAACATGGCTGCTGGAACACAGCTCCACATTTTCAGGCAGTTCCCTCCAGCCTCTCCATTACATCTTGAATAACAAGATGATATCTACTTAATGCATAAGAATAACCTCCAGGACAACCTCTTGACTGTGTTTGGAATCTCTCAGCCATTAACACTTTGTCGCATTTCACTCTTCCCCCTTTTGGTCAAGAAGGTCTTCTCAATCCCTTGGTGCTGGGTCTCAACCATGTCATTTATCCATCCCTGAATAGGGATGGCTATTTTCAAGGTACAGGTCATCTTGCATCAGTCCCTCTACTTGAAATAAGGCATTATACGCAGCACGCAATTGCTTTTCCAGGGGGCTCTATCATATTCTGCCCCTTTCCATAATTATGACCAAGAGCCAAGGGGGCATTCATTTAGAATATTGCCTCTGCCACAGACCCCACCTAAAGCTAATGTCAGTGCTGGTGACATCCAGTTCAGAGAGTGAGTCTGGATCTTTGCTCTCCAGTGCTTGTGCTTGTGCTATTGCCCTTTTGCTTTTTCAGCGTTTGTGGTCAAATGCTGAAGGACCATTTCCAAGTAGGACCTTTTCTAAATAGCATATACAAAGGTTTTACCGTTTGGGCTAAGTGAGAACAAAAGGTTTCCAATACCTCAGCAACCCCAAGAAATCCATTAGTTGTTTTGGTGTATGTGACATAGGAAAACATTGTACCTTATCAGTTATTGTAGAGGAGTAATTTTTCTCTTACCCAACCATACAACACGATGTTGATTTGCTCAAGCTGCCCAAATGCAATATACCAGAGATCAAATGGGATCCTTTAACCAGATTCTTTCCATGGAGATATAATCCACTCAATTGTAGGTATGCCCTTTTGACTAGATGGAGCTGTGACACCACTCATTTAAAGTGGGTCTTGATAAGTTTACTGGAGTCCTTTAAAAGGGGAAATATTTTGGAAAGAGTTCAGAACTGACAGAGCCAACCAAGCTGACAAAGATGGAGATATTTTAAGATGCTTGGAAAGCTGACAGAGTGGAAGTCCTTTTTGTTTGCCTTACCAGGTGAAGGTGAAAACAGGTTGACTGGACTTATTTAAGGGATAGTAAAGAAAGCATTTGTTAAAATCTAAAACAGTGATAATGGCATAATTTAGTGCTAATTCCTTGTAGTAATGAGGCAACCTTTGAAACCACTGCATACAAAGGTTGCATATTACTTTATCCTCTGCTTCCCAAAC
Organism: Tamandua tetradactyla; assembly: GCF_023851605.1. Lineage (NCBI taxonomy): Eukaryota > Metazoa > Chordata > Mammalia > Pilosa > Myrmecophagidae > Tamandua > Tamandua tetradactyla. The sequence goes on from NC_135336.1 coordinate 19,945,033, forward strand.
CTTTTCTTTTTCTTCCTTTTCATTATCAGATGTAGAATCTATAGGATCCCAAACTTTTGGGTCCCACCCGGGATTAGTTATTTTTCTCTGGACTCGAGCCTGAAACAATTTACAGAATCTGACTCCATCAGTCAGAGAGTCCTTCATTTCCACTTGGACAAGGTAGAATCTCCCTTTAGTTCTGATTCCTCCTCTAAACATCCTGTAGTAGCTTTTGCTGCTTGTTCTGCCTCAGTAGCCATTGCAAGGCTCCCTGCTATTTGACGGTCTCCTTACTAAAATTTGGTTGTCCCGTTGTCTGTTGCAAAACAGTTAGCAACCCCACCAGAGATTTCAGGGTATCCCCATATTCTCATGGTAGTCCCCATTTGGATAACTCTCATTTCTATCTGTTAGATTAGGGAAAATTGCTCTCTGATTTAGAAGATAATAATGGGCAGGAATTATCAGGATTTAACCCAGAATCTGCCAAAGAATGAAGTTATCTCTTCTACCATTGATGAAAAAAACCAAAAACATTTGAAGATATCCACTATCTCTAATAAGGCTGCTGAGAGTCAGACTGGGGATTTGCAGCAATTTTCCCTAGCCACCTGTTCAGGAATGCAGGCCTCACAGTATGCCCTGCCTCTGCCTGTTGTTTACCAAATTGCCATCAAATCATCAAAGATAAACCATCTGGGTGGAAATAGAATACTGAATGCAAAACTAGGAGTGGTTACCTGGAGATCCGAAAGCAGAGTGCTTGAGGGAGTATAGGCTCCATATTTGCTAGGTCTCCTGTACCATGTGGGCATAACCATTTTGGGAAGGAGCCTGTGACTATTGGTTATGGGAAGCACTTTAGCTGTGAATGAGTAAGTCATTGTTTGAGACCGGACACCCCACCCTCCAGTAGCCACACAGTGACATGTCTGTTCTGAACTTGCAAGAAAGGCCTAACCCACATGTTGGACATTTGGTTTTATGGTCCTGCATCATTTCCACAGAAATGACTGCCTTTCCCAGAAAATTTATATATAGAAAAGTGGGTAGAAGGTAGAAACTTCAGCTGATCTTAACCCAGGGCAAGTATAATGAAAAGTTTCTGGTCGTAGGCCCATTACATGGGTGAATAACACATATTCCAGTAGTTTCCAGTTGGTAAAATTTCCCAAGCAGGGAACTAGTCTCAGGGTTTCCTGATCTGCTGAAATGAGAATATTTCTGGATCTAAAAATATGTGGGATATTTTGCAAACAAAACATCCTGTTTTCATGGCTTGTGAAGTAGCTTCATATTGTAGAAAGAGCACTGGCCCAGGAATTGGGAGGTCTGAATTCTAGTCCTAGCTTTGCCAGTAGCAAAACGTGACCCATGTTTGCCACCGGCAAAACAAGGTGCATTTCTTTGCTGAGCCAGGGTTGCCTCATCCACAGAGACCCTGATTAGGTAAATCTGGGTGAGACCTAGAAGCTTCCCATGTAAACTCTGACGTTTGGGCAGGTTGGGAACCATCAGACTAGAGGAATTCTAAGGACCCTTCCGGCACTGGCATTCTGTGAATTTATTATTCATTTCCCTTGCTGCTCTCAAGACCCAAGGATCTCTGCCCCTAGACTCGTTTGCTCCATTGCAGCTGATGATCTGATAATCCTGATAATCTGATCCTTTTGGGTTGGAAGATTTTAGCTTTTTGTTTTTTTTTCCATCTTATTGCATTTGTATTTATAATAAACAAATACTAAAAATAATGACATATAAGGGTGCACGGGTGGTTCAGTGGTAGAATGCTCGCCTTCCATGCAGGAAACCTGGGTTCGATTCCCAGACCATGCACCCCCTCCCCCAAATAAATTTTAAAAATAAATATAAAATCGTAACTCTCCTCAGCTTTTGGTCAATTTGCCCTGTGAAATAATAGTTGGGTTAAGTTTGGGTAATGGATGGTAGTGGTGATTGTACAACATTGTGAATATAATTAACGGTTCTGAATCATATACGTGGATGTGGCTAAGAGGGGAAATTTTCAGTTGTGTGTTGTTACCAGAATAAAAAATTTAAAAAAAAATGAAAACGGAACTGTACAGCATAGTGAGCCTTACTGTAAGCGGTGGACTGTAGTTAATTATACAATTATAAAACTGTTCTTTCACGAATTGTAATAAATGTACCACACTAATGCAAGGTGCAAATAATCGAGTGGTATATGGGAACTCTACGTTATGCATGATTTTTTTTTGTAAACTACAAATATTCTAATAAAAAAATAATAGTTGGTGCTTTCACAAAAATCATTTCTTGGCAGAACGTATTCATTTAACTTTTCAAATATTTTTTACCCTACAGAAAGAATAAAAACGACATAAGCAAACTTATATTCAAAAGTGGGGATTTTCAAATGTCTCCATATGCTGAGTACCCCAAGAACCCTCGCTCACAAGATTGGGGCCGAGAAGCTATTGAAATGCATGAGAATGGAAGTACCAAAAACCTCCTCCAGATGACAGATGTGTATTACTCGGTGTGTATTCCCAGGCTCAGTGCAGCCTCAGAGTGCCAGTTTCTTCTGAGAAGAAAAGTAATTCTGTTTTTCAGTAGTTTAGGTGTTACAGCTAGTTGAAATGTTGAGGAGAATAATGACATGAGCTTTTTTTTTTTTTTGCATAGGCAGGCGCCGACATGAGCCTCTTATTTACACATTTAATTGTTCAGTTTACTTATGACCTCTTTGCATGGTATTTACTAGTCTGGCACTGGGATGTGAAGGATACTATTATATATTGAGCACACTGCTTTTACGGGGTTGTAGCAGTCACCCCATTGTTACCAAATTTGCCTTTAATTTACAGGATTAGAAATTAAAAGGTAGAGAAAGAATGTAGTGATATTTACCTCTTGGCCCTTTCTTTTTAACTTTTTATTTTGAAATACTTTAAAACTTACAGCACAGTTACAAAAATAATATAAACCCCATACAGAGAACTCCAGCATATCCCGATTCCTACCTACGTCCATCAATTTTAACATTTTGCCGCATTTTTCATGTCTTGGTATTTTTCTCTCTTTCTCTCTTGCGCTCTCTGCCCACCTGTCTACCCATCAATCTGTTTTCTGAACACTTGAGTGTAGATTGTACACATCATGCTCCTTTAGCACTTATTACTGTTCTGTGCATTTCCTAAGAACAAGGGCATTCACTCACATAACCACCTTAAGTGCCATTATCAAGTTCAAAACTTTAACATTAATAAAAAACTTATAATCTATAGCCCAGTTTTTTTCATATGTCTCAATAGTATCCCTTTGAGCTTTTTCTCCACCCTTGCTATATCCCATCCACCATCATGTATTGCATTTAATTGCCGTCGTCTCCTTAGTTGCGCTTTCTTTTTTTCTTTTTTTAAGTGTGGGAACATACATACAACATAAACTTTCCCATCTCAACCACTCCCAAGCCTACCATTCAGTGGGATTAATCACAGTCACAGTCACATTCATTGGAATTAATCACAATATTGCGGTGCCCTCAATACCTTCTTTTATTATAACTTTCCTATCTCCCCAAACAGAAATCCTATAAACATCGTGCATTAACTTCCCAGATCTCTTGCCCCCTGCTGCTGGAAACCTATACACTAATTTCTGTCTCTTTGAGCTTGCGTATTTTTCTTTTAATCTTTTCTTTGTAGTTACCATGGGGCTTAAATTTAACATCCTAAATCTATAGCAATCGCATTTGCTTTGATACCAATTTAATTTCAACAGTATACACAAACTGTGTTCCTTTACTCATCCATCCCCACCTTTGGGTTGTTCTTGTCACAGATTACATGTTTACATATTGTGTCCAGAACCACTGATTTAGCAGTACACTTTATGCATTTACCTTTTAGATCCCGTGGGAAGCAAAAAATTAGAGTTACAAACCCAAAATGCAATAGTTCTGGCATTTACATCTACGTACAGGGTGACCCTCACCGAGAGCTTTATTTCTTCATGTGGCTTCAATCTACTGTCTCTTCCTTTCAACCTGCAGAAGTCTCCTCTGCATCTGTTGTAGGGCCAGTTTAGTGGTGATGAACTCCCTCGGTTTTTTTTTCTTTTATTGTGAAGAATAACATATATACAAAAAAGCAATACATTTCAAAGCACACCACAACAATTAGTTACAGAACAGATTCCATAGTTTGGTTTTTCCTTCTGGCTTCTTCAAAACACTGGAGACTAAAAGAAATATCAGTATAATGACTCAGCAGTCCTACTCATTTGTGAAATCCTATCTCCTTTTTTATCACTCCACCTTCTCCTTTGATCTTTTTTTAAAATTATTTATTTTTTATTGACATATATTATATATTTACATACCATGTTATCATCCAAAGTGTACAATCACTCCTTCAGTTTTGTTTATCTGATTGTCTTAATCTCTCCCTCATTTGTGAAAGACAGTTTTGCCGGATTTTAGAACTCTTGGGTGGCAGGTTTTTCTTTCAGCACCTTAAATGTGCCATCCCACTGCCTTCTGGCCTCTGTGGCTTCCAGTGAGAAACTGACAATTTTATTGAGGCTCCCTTGTGTGTGACATATTACTTCTCGCTTGCAGCTTTCAGAATTCTCTCTCTATAGCATTTGACAGTCTGACTATAACATGGCACAGTGTGGATCTATTTGGGTTTGTCCTGTTTGCAGTTCGTTGAGCATCTTGGAAGTTTATATTTATGTCTTTCATTAAATTTGAGAAATTTCTGCTGTTATTTCTTTGAATAGTCTCTCTGCCACTTTCTTTCTTTCTTTTCCTTCTGGGACTCACACAATGCACATATTTGAATGCTTGATGGTGTCCCACAGGTTCCTTATGATCCGTTCACTTTTCTTCCTTCTTCCTTTCTTCTGTTCCTCAGCATGAATGATTTCAATTACCTGATCTTCAAGTCCTTTGATTCTTCTCCCAGTTCCAACTTGCTAATGAACCCCCTCTAGGGAATTTTAAGTTTCTGTTACTGAGGTCTTCAGCTGTATTTGGTTCCTTTTCATAATTTCTGTCTGTTGATATTCTCTTTGTGTTCATCTGTCATTTTTCTGGTTTTCTTTAGATCTTTGTCCATGTCTTCCTTCAGCTCTTAGAGCATATTTAGGACCATTTTTAAAAGTCTTTGTCTTGTATGCCCCTGGTCTGGTGGTTCTCATTGACAGGTTCTGATGAGTTAATCTCCTTTGCCTGGGCCATCACTTCCTGCTTCATTTTATGTTTGTAATCTTTTGTTGGAACCTGGATATTTTATATTTTAATGTGTTATCTTTGGACTTTAAGCTCTGAGGCATCTATCCGTTCCTTAAGTTTGTACCCGGCTAGTGTTATGGCAGCATGATAGAGCTTTCCTTGATTTCCAGGAGCTAACCTAAAAAAAATAAAGAAGAAGAAAGAAAAAGGGAAAACACATTTCCAGCTTTGCAGGCCCACCTATGCCAACGTTTCTCCTTCAGGGCTTATCCATAACAGTGAGTTTGGACAGTAGCTGCAGGCCAAAGCATAGGGGCCTCCTGATCCTTTCTGCTCATGCTTCTTGTCTTGTGCATACACCTGTGGTCCCAGGAATTTCCCTATTTGCAGGGTGCCGAATGTCTCCTTTTCCCTAGGAAGCATTTTCTTCGAGGACCTGGGAACTGTAGTAAATGCCTTACAGCCAGAAATCTCTTGCCCCAGACAGTACACCTTGACTGCTCTCCCACAGCATTGCATAGGAAAGCTCAGTGAGCCACCTTTTATGTGCAGGGCAAGTTCTGGGACCGCACATCCCTCAGGCTACCACCAGACAGATCAGGTCAGATGTGTGTTCCAAGTATATGCACGAAGGTTACTCTGCTCCCTCAGGGGCCAGGACCAGAGATCTACATTCCCAGGGGAAGGGCTAGCCAGAGCACTGTGAGATCCTACTCCATTTAAGTAGATTTTTTTCTTGATTTGGTGCTTGTCCTGTTACTACAGTCCTTCAGCTGTTTCTGTAGCTTTGAGAATGATGTTTCTGCCAGTTTTTGCTGGTTGTTCTAAGTTTCCATGGGAGATCAGAGCCGTATTGGGGCTCCCACTACCTTGTTCCACCTTGATTTGGGTGAGCTGACCCTTCCATTTTTAACTCTTTTCTACTGTGCTTCACCTCCTGCGGCTGGGTACTTAGAATTGGGGAACTGGAAGAAGGTAAATAGCGGATAACTCAGTGTAATCATCAACAAGCACTTCTTAAAAGTTTGGAATATTATCTACTCAGTAGGTCTTTAATAATCTGATATGTCCAGCCCTAGACTGCATCTTTTGGAAAGGAGAAGACTACCTTGGACCCTTGTTTCTTCTCTCTCACATAAGATTTAACCAAAGTCATATTTCCAAGCACTACAGAGTTCATTTCCCATTGCACTGCATCACCCATAAAGTATACACTAACAGGGGGTGTGGAGGGAGTGTAATCCAAATGGAAAAATAAGTGGATGTCAGGTGCTCTCATGCCATGCTGTTTGAGCTATAGCAATAAACATGAAAACACATGCTTAGACAACCTCATTACAGAAGTTGTAACCCTCCTGGTTGCTATGGGAATTAGCCACAAGGATTCTGACTTTGGATGGGAGGGGCAGGATTGTTCATGCTAAGGAGATGTTTGTTTTGATGGACTTATTTTGAAAATTTTAACTGAAGGAAGACCAAGGAGAAAAGAAGGGAAAGAAACAGACATGAACTTGGCTCTAGCTAAAATGTTTCTATTTCTGCATAAAGACGTGCTTTCCTCTGTTTGTCAGGAAAGTCCTTTTAATAACTGAGGCCATAATTATCAAGTGTTTTGCACATGTGTGCCCACACACACACACACGCCCTTTGCTTGGCATGCTTCCACCCCAACAGAGTACAGTAACATAGTCACAAACAGGCCTGAGGTGTCACAGGACCAAACTTAAGCTGCGTGTTTCCATAACAGAAGCTAGAGAGTTGCCTTAAATAGATAGGGTCAAGAACTTAAAGGGACCCAACCTTCATTTCAAAAATGGTAGATTGTGCAGTGTTGAGGCAGAGCTTAGAGCATGGAGCCGCCTACTAAATGGGGTGTTTGTTTCTCCCTGGTCTCACACTATGGTCCTGGGGCTCCCTAGATTGGACTCCCTTAGGGTTTATGCTTATAATACAGGAACACCTCTGAGATATTACAGGTTTGTTTCCAGACCATGACAATAAAGTAACATCACAATAAAGCCAGTTTTCTGGTGCACATAAATGCTATGTTTATGGTACACTGTCGTCTACTAAATGTGCACTAGCATTACATCTAAAAAGACAATGTGCATGCCTTATTTTTAAAATATTTTATAGCTAAAAATTGCTAAGCATCCTCTGAGCCTTCAGCAAGTCATAATCGTTTTGCTGGTGGAGGGTCTTGCCTTGATGTTGATGGCAGCTGACTGACTGCTCAGGGTAGTGGTCACAGAAGGAAGGGGTGGCTGTAACAAGTTCTTAAAATAAGACAATGAAGTCTGCTGCATTGACTGATTCTTCCTTTCACAAAAGATTTCTCCTTGGCATGTGATGCTGCTTGATAGCATTATATCCAGAGTAGAACTTTTTTCAAAACTGGAGTTAATTCTCTCAAACCCTGCCACTGCCTTAGCAACTAAGTTTATGTAATACACTAAATCCTTTGTTGTTATTTCGACACTGTTTGCAGTATTTCACCAGGAGTAGGTCCCATCTCAAGAAACCACTTTCTTTGCTCATCCATAAGAAGCCACTCCTCATCCGTTCATATTTTATCATGAGATTGCAGCAATTCAGCCACTCCTTCCGGCTCCCCTTTTTATTCTAGTTCTCTTGCTATTTCCGCCATATCTGCAGTTCCTTCCCCCACTGAAGTCTTAAGCCCCTTTAAAGTCATCCTTGAGGGATGGAATTAACTTCTTCCAAAGTGCTGTAGATGTTGATCTTTTGACCTCCTCCATGAATTACAAATGCTCTTAATGGCTTCTAGTATGGTGAATCTTTTCCAGACCGCTTTCAATTGCCTTTGCCCAGTTCCGTCAGAAAAATCACTGTCCATGGCAGCTGTAGCCTTACAAAATGTATTTCTTAAATCATAAGACTTTAAAGTCGAAATGACTCGTTGATTCATAGGCTACAGAATGGATGTTGTGTTGGCGGGCATGAAAACAGTATTCATCCTGCCCATCTCCCTCAGAGCTCGTGGGTAACCAGGTGCATTGTCAATGAGCAGTCATTTTGGAAAATAAAAAATCTTTTTTCCTGAGCAGTTGGTCTCAACAGTGAACTTAAAATATTCAGAAAGCCATGTTGTAAACAGATGTGCTGTCCTCCAAGCTTTGTTGCTCCATTTATCCATCACAGGGAGAGGAGAATTAGCATCATTCTTAAGGGCACTAGGATATTTGGAATGGTAAATGGGCACTGGCTTCAACTTAAAGTCACCAACTACATTAGCCCCTAACAAGAGAGACAGCCTGTCCTCTCAAGCTTTGAAGACAGGCACTGACTTCTCTCTAGCTATGAAATCCTAGATGACATCTTCCAATAGAAGCAATGTTCTTTTTTTTTTTTTAAACTTTTTAAATTGTATATTATGACATAGATACAAAGCAAAGGAAGAAAAAAGCGATGGTTTTCAAAGCACTCTTCAACAAGTGGTTACAGGACAGATCCCAGAGTTTGTCGTGGGCTACCATACGATCCTCTAAGATTTTTCCTTCTTGGTGCTCCAGAACAGCAATTCCAGAAGGAATAGATATTTTTTATCACAATCGACTTATTTTTTCATTTTTGTGTGTGAGAAATAACATATATACAAAAAAGCAATAAATTTCAAAGCACAGCACAGCAGTTAGTTGTAGAACAGATTTCAGAGTTTGGTATGGATTACAATTCCATAATTTTAGGTTTTTACTTCTAGCTGCTCTAAGATGTTGGAGACTAAAAACTATCAATTTAATATTCAGCAGTCATATTCGTTTGCCAAACCCTACCTTTTCTGTATAAGTCCATCACCTTTGATCTTTCTATCCCACTGTTTAGGGGAAGCAATGTTCTTTTAAATCTTCTTTTAATATGGGCAAAGATATGCCAGGTTCCAGAAAAAGAGACAGACCTGTAAGGGTCCCCACTTCCAGATCAGGCCTTGGCTCTACTCCTGCCTTCAATTTAAGATTATGAAAAGTTTGCATTCCTTGTTTTAAATTTTAAACTATTAAACTCAAGAATAGTACCTTGACTTTTCTTCTTTTCTCTTTGGCAACCAGCCCACAGGTGTAAGGAATCCTGAACTTGAACGAAACGGGCTCTATCCTGCTTACACTGGACTGCCAGGGTCCCGGCATTCTTGCATTTTTCCCGGACAGTATAACCCGTCCTTCATCAGTGATGAGAGCAGGAGAAGAGACTACTTTTAAGTCCAGGAGAGAGAAGTTACCCAGCACCTCTGCTGTTCCCGGGGTGGCATCTGGGGGAGGAGCATGTGCTGGCTGCCCCTGGGACTTGCCGGAGCCACACCTGAGCGGCAAACAGATGGTGAGACAGGCGCGAGGGGTGTGACCACAGTGGAAGGGGACAGATGGAACCTGCGGACATGGAAACCACAGGCTGCTCATTCGGAACCTTCGTTGTTACTGTGAACATGAACCTGGGCCAGTACGGAGGGGATTTCTCTGAGTACCTACCAAGTGGCTGCTGGCCCTAGGAGGGGACTGTTAACTAAGGCAGATCATTAGGTATCATGGCAAGGATCCAGTTTTTTCTTAGTTTGCACTTTAGCAAATTGGGTAGGGAGGCATCCTTTGGGATTTATGTCAAGACTGTTCCCCAAAGAAGGCCTCCTTTGCTGATTAATTTGCAGCAAGATTCTGGCTCTTTAGTTATTTTCCTGCCCAATGTCTACATGCTAAACAACAGATGAAGATAAGGATACCACTAAGGTCTGAAGATGCTGCAGTTTAATGTACAGTATTTTAATATGTTTCTAGGTCTTAATATGCTATAGTTTCCAAGCCAACACCCAAAACACGGAATTGAAGTGTGTGAGGCACAGCACACAACACCAATGTGTTGGTTTTTTTTTTTTAATCAAGGTGATAATGTTTATTTAAAATTTTTTTTTCCCTCTGCTGTTAGATCTCACTTCCTCAAACAAGTCCAGATTAAGGCAAAACAACCTATCTTTGGTTTTAGTTAGAGGCATCCAGCTGCTGTGTAGTGAGCCCAGCAGGCAGAATTGGGTGGAAAGCTTCCGGGCTGCAGGTGTCCAGGTACTTCTCATCAGTGTGGCACCTTGGGGTGCCTGGGACTCTGTCCACCATCGCTGAGGCCATAGGCTGCTGTGTATGGATTAGAAATGGAAAGCTGATTGCACATTGGGTCTGAGCAAGTATTTGCACAGCTACTGGGAAATCGGCTGATTGTAGTTTCCTACAGCAGAATGTAGTTATAAGAATGGACAGAAAAGGCATGTTAGCTTTCCTACAATGTCAGTGCTTTGAGAAGCTGTGTGAATTCCTGGGGAAGAATAGAGGGCTTGGATGTCGCCTCATGTGCGTTTGCCTGTCTGCTAGTACAGCAGCTTGGATTGTACCTGTGATCTTGCCCACAAACTCAGTGCAAACTTTCAGTTGCTCAAAGCTATTTATTCATTGAAGAAGTAACTTATCATCTCTCATCCAGTCATTTATACCTCTTACTACTACTATGCAGTTCCCTCCAGAAACATGGTGATAAGTCAGGTCAGCATTGGAGAGCTAAAGACTGCTGGCTAGTTAAGGGAGTTGAGAGCTTGCCCTTGGGAAGGGAATCCCATGCTTCTTATTTATTACTCCTGTGACTTGGGTCCTGTTAGGGGAACATATCCAGTGCTCTGTGTCTTTAACTGCTACTTTTGGAACTGTGTTTATTCCTGGCATCTGCTTTTGGAACATTGTGGTTTGGATGAGGTGACGAGAACCCAGAGATAAAGGAATTGTACCCACACGGAAGCTCTGGGCTCTGTAAGACACATTCCTCTGGAAACACTTCATCTATTAGCAGTTCCAGCCTGGGTGTGGTTGATCAAAGTTCTCAAATCTCTTCAGAACATAGAGGTAATATATAATCCTTATTCTTACATAATCCTCGGCCTGCCGGTTTTAACTTTGTACACCTGTGTTCCATGGGGCACCCCCCCCACCGCCCCCCCTCACCACTGCTGCAGCAGGAACATGAGTCAGGTGTGATGCATCTTAGCACTTAGCGCTCATCTCATGGGACATATTTAAAAAAGAAAACATCCTTCTTTGTCAGTGGATACCACCTTAAAATGTCAGAACATCACATTTTTGAAATCTCAGGTCTTGCATCTCTCTGTATTGCTATGGAACCAAATAGCCCTCTCTGCCTCATTGCCTCACATCTGACTGGAGAGCTCAGCGCTCCTGTCCTCAGCTCACCTGAGCCAATAGACCTGGAGCCCCAGTGAGGTGGCCCAGCTGCTGGCTCTTTACTCGGTATCCCTGCTCCTCCCCCAGGACCAATAGATATGGGACGAACCGAGATGAGGGGCTATTCCCAGATAGATGCTTCTGCTGCCTGCAGCTGACCCCACAGCTGATACTCATCTCCTCTAAGAGGGCCAGGAGTACAAGTTCCACAAAATGAAGTCCACTGTTCTCAAAAACATTCTTGAGATGCATCCCAAAGTTCAGAAAAGGGTGTTCTTGTGAGTTTTAAGAACCTTTTCCTGTTGATTGGTTTTGTCAATATAGATAAGATTGAATGTTTTTTGTTGGTTGGTTGGTTTTCTTACTGTGAAAAAAGGGAGGCATCCTGCAAGGTTGAGTTAAAGGAGGTATATGGAGTTGGGAAGACTGCACCTCAGGAGCCATGGGGTACTGGGAAATATGTATGAAATAGCATGACTTACCCATGCTAGCTGCCCACCCTGGGTGAGAAAAAGAGGGCTGGCTTCCCTCCTCTTTGGAGCTGGTACCTCCAGGACGGTCCTGGTGGGCCGAGGGGAAATCACTGGTTGGGCCACCATGGCCTTTGGACTGTCAGAGCAGGGAGAACCCACCCCTGGCAAACAGAAGCTCTCAGCTCTGGCCTGGGTGCTCCTGCATCAGTCCCTACCCTGGAATGTGTGGCAACTCATGTGCAGGTTGCACCACAGGACCCCACAGCTGGCCGAAGTTGGGAAGAAGGGAAAAGTGACACTTACTGCTCCAAAGACACTCAAACTTCTGTAGGGAAGGCTGAATGGAACCCGGTGGCCCACAGCATATAGAACATGTTGTGTCAGAACACAGAGATGCTAATAATCTGTGGGTTTTTAAGTCCCAGAGGGTCTTGCTTCTCCTTGTCTTCTCTATTCCTTGGGAGCCAGCTCAGAGCGCTAGCACCTGTTTATTTCAGAGAATACAATTAGCATCTGTTGTGTTCACACCATCACCGGGCTCCATGCAGAGCACTTGGCCTCCCAACATTTCAAGTGAGGCGGGTGGGAGCGTGCCCAGTGCTCAGATAAAGAAACCTTCCGATTCCAGTCTGCCTGACTTGACCTCTTGCTCTTTCCACTATACCTCCCTGCCTCACCTGCCCGGCACACTGCCTCACCCTGCAGTTTACTTTGAATGTCAAAGAGGGCAAGAGAGAATGGACTTAAAAAGTAAGTTGGTCTTATTTTTTTTTTTTAAAGAACTTTAAAATGATTAAGCAGTAACCAACTAACGACATGAAGTGTAAAGAAATGTTGACTCCCCTTTTGAAAAGTCCTTTCAGGTTTGTTTCTCCATATATTTGACACATGTGGTTATTGTTAAGAAAATAGTGGCTGGCTTGTGCTTGGCAAGAAGCATATTGGTACGTGGCTTTGGTGTAGGAGTTGTAAGACTTGGGTTTTTGACAAACAGACCCAGATGTCTGAGGGCTGCATCCTTCAAAGGGGACCGCTGGGAAAGCTTGACTTTGTTCCCGGAGAAAGGCCGCGACTCCCAGCATACTGGAAGCCTGCTTTTGTGAACCATTATCAGAGTTGGGAGCAAATTCAGTTGAATGTCTTAAATGCTGTCAAATCTTCCTTCTTAGAGGAGTTTATTTTCAGAAGCAGGTCAAGTCATTTAGACCCAAGATTGTTGAATAGATGGTGTAATCAAGCTAACAGACAAAATTTGAGGTAAAAAACTAAGGTGTTGACTATTCCGTTTTTAAAGAGGTGACTCTTCAAGTTGACTTTGAGAGCACTTCCCAGAAGGGAGGGGAGCGTTTTCACAGTACAAGGCTGGTGGCTGCCCAAGAAAACGTCCTGGGTGGAGATACCTGTTCGAATGGGAAAGTTCCCAGAGCAGGGAGTCTTCCCTCTCACGTGGCTCTGTAGAGCCTTCCATAAAGCCATTTTGCCCACTGGTGAGGTGCACAGGCTCCCTTTAAATCTGTTTAATTTTGTCTGAAGAAACTAGAGCTGTACAGGCCACTTGTTCTTGGCTCAGGCAAACCCAATACACCCCAATACAAACCCAGTACAAAACTAGAGTTTGACCCCTAGTTCTAAAATACACTAATTTTGAGACTCAAAATCTTCTTTGGAGAAAGGAAGACTGAAAAGTTGAGTATTTCCGAATTTTGCATCTTATTTAAAATTGTTTTTAATATCAGAGATTTTTCTTTTTGAATGCTTTTGGGTGGATTATAAGGGACATTTCATTGTCTTCTCAAAGCATCATTCTGAGATTCTCATGGGTGTTTTTGGAAACAGAGATCAGGTTTTGTATAGTTTGCCTTTGAGAATGTATTCTTTCTTCTTTTCTTGAATCTCCCAAAAAGTAAACTGGTTGAAATACAAGGTACATTAAATTATTAAATGCCGATTAATTTGTTGTTTTAAAATATTTCACAATTGTGTTACAATCCATCACACCTGGGGTAAACTGTTCACAGACAAGCCTTTGCAGCCAAAGGGTACAATGTAGGTCTGAAAAGAAACAGGTGTTAGACTGACTTTGTCTCCTTGACATTTTAGTAATTTACAGAGAGTCAGTTTTTTTTTAATGACCTGTTTTGGACATGTCTAATATACTTCAGGTGCAGAGTTCTTGGGTAAGGATGATGGGATAGGGCAGGAATGGTATGGGCTTGGAAGACTCGCCCAATTCACTTTTCTCTCTGTATTACCTTGACCTATTTAAAAAAAAAAAAAAAGATAGTTTCATCATGGGTTGCTGCGAGTTGTATTAATGTTTGCGTTGCTGGATTTGTGGTTAAATGAAGCGTATAGTTGGGATGTGAGCTTTTTGAATTTTCAGATTGTCCTGGATTTCTTTTTGTAAACCTTTAAACCTTAACCCCTGGTTGATTGTGTTAAATCCATTATGAGAATGTTATTTAAAATTGTATTATAATTGCAACCTCCACTACTTACTCAGTACTGTAGCAGCAAAGTATTATTTGTAAGAATTCGGTTATTTTTATACTTATATCCATTGTAAGTCTGGCGTTCTAGTCAGTAAATGATGCAATAAAATTAATATCATTTTCACTCTGTGTGTTTAATAACAAGCAGACCACACCAATGATCAACCAGCTTTTTTTCATGAAGGTATCACTCAGACAATGGGTCAGTACATGTGCTGTACAGCGACTACGTCATTTCTGTATCCTCAGAGCCCAGCACAATAAGGAAATATTCTGTAGGTGGATGGATGAATCATGGATGGATAGATGGACTTAAGTGATAAGAAGTCTAAATCAGGTATCACACCTGGTTTTGTTTACTTTTCTTTCTGTGGATTAGAAAGAATACGTCACTGATTCGGAGACTGAAAATGTCTTCCTGAATGCCTCAAACTGCCACCCCTTGCCTCTTTATGTCTTGAAGGAGAAGAGAAAGTGAGCTTGTCAATAGCTGTGGTAGAGAGAATCTGTAGAACTTTTGAGCAATGGGTCTTACACTTAGGGTGGCTGATAAATGCAACTGCCTGGCTACATACATGTTCATTAACTAATTGCTATCTCCAGAGCCTTCCATGGCAAAGATGGACCTCTCAGATGTCTTATGGTAAAATCTCTGGCACTGGTAGAGACCTATAATGGCAGGCTTGGGGCATGAAGGTGACCTTTTGGCAGATGAGATCAGGGTTGCTGCCCATCCCACTCTTTGGGATGGGATGACCAATTGCACTCTCCTCTCCTGACCACAGCTCCCTCCCACCCAGCTTTCCTCACTTCTAGTTAACAGCCCCCACCTGCCTTCTTCACAGGAGCCCAGTATTGACCAGCTGAGCAGGGCATTACAAACATCTTATTATCTCTCACCTGGCAATTGGCTTGAACCTAAAATGGAAGGGACTTTTGCTGTACCTTTACTAGCTGGTCTGTGTGCTCATCCTGCTTGTGCCTCTGCCCTGGCAGTGCTAAGCCTCGGCCTCAGGATTTGATATACCACTAAATAAAGATCTAAAAAATATTTTGGAACCTTTCCATTTAAAGTACTTCAGCAATGCACAATGAGCCATTTTCAGTTGGGTGGAAAATAATGAAAGATAAGAGGCACAATATATAGATCAGACAGGCCAGAGTTCTTCTGTATTGAGTGGATATTGAATATTTTGGGCAGCTTTAAATAAAGCGGCCACCTGAGCATGACCTGCAGATCAGACAGATATGAGAGACCAGGAATGAAACTATTTATGTTGATTTTTATGGCCTTTATAAAAACTTGCAACACTATTAGAAGACTGGGCTCTGTCAGCCATAAAAATACTCCGACATTTTTATGGCTGTTTTTCCCAGGTTCTCTTCAGTAGGGCCCTCCTCTAATCTCAAAAGAAGGAAAGATGATTGCAGGGCTGATAGGTCATTGCAATGTCTACTAGTGAATGTCCCTGAAGACCTTGGACTTACTGTCAAAGTGTTTTCATCATTTCCCCTTCACTCCTCCTCCAAACTGTTCCCCATATCATAAAGGGATTAATTGGTTCTATATTATAAATTCTTAGGGGTAGAAATCAAGATCGTCTTAAATATTATATGCCCAGTGCCTCGCAGCTAGTATATACTCGAAATAGGTAAGTGGGAAGGCAATTCACCCAACAGAGCACACCAACTGTAGATCTAGGCTCTTTAGCAGCTGCAGGCTGATACTAACTTGTGATGGATCAATATATAGCTATGACCTACAACTGAACAGGAACCCTCAGCAAAGATCTCTTCTAGCAACGCTCAAGTAGGTATTTGTGGAGAAAACACTTGAAAATATACTAAAAAGCCATTTACTTGATGAATAACATTTCAGAACAACCATACAATGGAATAATGCTCAGCAATAAAGAGGAACAAACTTGGAACTAAAGATGCTGGTTGCACAACATTGCGAATGTACTAAACGCTACTGAATTTAAAGTGGTTAATTTTGTTATGTAAACTTCATCTCAAGAAAATATATATTTATATAAAAGAACGGACTATAACAATGGCAGCAACATGGGTGAATCTCAAAATGTGCTAAGCGAAAAAAGTCAGACACATACTGTACGATTCTATTTATATTACGTTGTGGAGAACACAAAACTATATGGGGCAGAAAAGAGATCAGCAGTTGCCTAAAGATGGGGGTGGGGATCTCTGCTAGTCACCAAATATTTCCAGCTTTCTTCCTTCTTTGACATGGTAGGATGCACTTCCTCCTACTTTGCAGTTAGGTATGGCCATGTGATTTGCTTTTACCAAAAACAAATGTGACTAGAAGTGAAATGGGTCACTTCTGGGAAGACACTTTACAAGCCAGTATGTGATGTTTGCTTCTCTCTTTTTTTTTTTAATATATTTTATTTTTTTTAAATACCAAAAAACACCAAACACGAACATTCCTATTTTGATCATTCCTTTCTACATATATAATCAGTAATTCACAATATCATCACATAGTTGCATATTCATCGTCATGATCATTTCTTGAAACATTTGTATCTATTCAGAAAAATAAAACGAAAACAGAAAAAAAATGTGTAGATACCATACCCCGTACCACTCCCCTTCACCGATCACCAGCATTTCAAACTAAATTTATTTTAACATTTGTTCCCCCATTATTTATTTTTATTCCATATGTTCTACTTGTCTGTTGACAAGGTAGATAAAAGGAGCATCAGACACAAGGTTTTCACAATCACACTGCCACACTGTGAAAGCTATATCATTATACAATCATCTTCAAGAAACATGGCTACTGGAACACAGTTCTATACTTTCAGGCAGTTCCCTCCAGCCTCTCCATTGATGTTTGCTTCTCTTGCTTCAGCAATCACAGAAGTAATTTGTTGGGATGTAGCTACTGTTGGCCTGAAGCTAACATGGCCCCTTGCTGACTGGGGTTGGGCATGTGTGAGACACTTTTGTTGGGTTAAGGCACTGAGGTTTAGGGGCTGTTTGTTAAGCTAGGTAGTAGAGCTTACTAAAGGCAATATTAGTTACTGCACTTGATGTGAATTGCTTGATTGTTCAACGCCAGGGAGCATTAATGTTTATTGTTGAAGTTCCTCAACTAAGTTGTTTTAAGTTTTTGTTTGTTTTTCCAACAAGGAGAGACACTCATTCAATGTATAATGTCTGTTGTGTGAGGCTTTGCAATATGGATGGGCTTAAACGAGAATGACTTCAATTTGAATCTTGCCTCTACCACTTATTAGCTGTGCTACCTTGATGAATTTCTTAACCAATCTGATCATCAATCCTCCTTTTTAGAGTGGAAATGATGATAGTACCTAATTCCGAGTTATGTTGAGGAATTAAGTGATAGCATCCATCTAGAGTGTATCTAAATGTTAGGATGTATCAAAGCTCTGGGCCTGGCATGAAGCAGACATTGAATGTGTATTAGGCTCTTTGGTCGGCATAGTTAAAGTAGCTGTCTTGTCATATATGTAAAACAAGAATGTTAATGCTTCTGCCCTGCCCTTCCTGTTTACTTCACAGGTGATAATTCTGTTGTAAGGCATTATCACTATGACACTAGTATTGAACTGGACAATACACCATCATTTTATAATCCATGTCGAATGTGATCTATATTTAGCCTGATGATAACTGGGCTGATTGAGGAACAAAGTCTATTTCTCCTGTATCTCCATACCCATTACTCCCAATTGTGTAACATCTTCTCCCTCACTTCCTTGTTGACAGGTTCCCGCCTCTCGCTGAGGTTAATTCCTTCCTAAAGTCCAAGGAACCAGGATATAGTCAATTTAACCTGGGAAAATAAGAACAGCTTTCAACTCTACTCATAAAACCATAGGATGGGAGAGCTGGAAGGCATTTTAGAAGATCATCTAGGCCATTGGTTTTCAAATCCTGTCCATAGGGACATAGGAGGTCCTGGTCCAGGAAGAAGCTTATCACTGGTCTGAGGCCAGATACATAAATCATAGCAAGTTTTCCAAAAAGCTAAATGTACTCAATTTAAGGGTTATCTCATTATTATGAGACAATGTCCTTTCTACTTTTTTTGGTTATAAAGACGTACTTTATTTTATGAAACAATGGTGATGGCAGTTCCATTTATTTATATTTTAATGTCAATGCTTAGCAAGATTAAAGCTAGCATCTCTATATCAGTCCTCTCCACAATTAATTTTTTTAGACATATCACTAGTTTTCTTTTTAAAAAACTTTCTACTTTAAAATAATTTCAAACTTACAGGACAGCTGCAAAAATAATATAGCTCCTTTACAAAAGACCTTCAACATACCTCCACCTCCACCAACACACAGATCCACCAACCTCAGCATTTTGCCTCTCCTGTCACATCATGCCATCTGTCCATGCACCATCTCTCCACTGTCCATTGAATGAGAGTAATCACATTCACAGTGGTTCAGTGCCTTCATGACCAGCCATTACTATTACTTTCCCATTACCCTAAACAGAAACCTGACACTCATTTTGCATTGACTCCCCATTTTCCCTGCTCCTGCCTCCACTTCTGGTAACCTGTACTCTACTTTCTGTTTCTATAAATTTGCATATTCTGTAATAATTTTGTTGTGGTTACCATTGGACTTAAATTTAACATCCCAAATCTATAATAATCATGTTTGCTTTGACAACTTAACTTTAATAGTATATATAAACCATGTTCCTATATCCTTCTGTCTACCTATTTTATGTAGTTCTTTTCACAAATTACATATTTACACATTATGAGTCCAAAACCATTGATATATCATTACATTTTATGCATTTACCTTTTAGATCCTGTAGGAAGTAAAAAGTGGAGTTAGAAATTAAAAATGTATGGGTATTGTTTTAGCTTGCTAGCTGCCAGAGTGCAATATACCAGAAACGGAATGGCTTTTAAAAAGGGGAATTTAATAAGTTACAAGTTTATAGTTCTAAGGCTGAGAAAATGTCCCAATTAAAACAAGTCTATAGAAATGTCCAATTTAAGGCATCCAGGTTCAAGAAGGCCAACGATATTCAATGTTTCTCTCAGCTAGAAGGACACATGGCAAACATGGAGGCATCTGCTGGTTTGCTCCTGGCTTCCTGTTTCATGAAGCTCCCTGGGAGGAATTTTCCTTCTTCATCTCCAAAGGTCTCTGGCTGGTGGACTCTCTACTTCTTGTGGCTATGTCGTTCTCTGCTCTCTCAGAATCTCTCACATTCTCTAAAATGTTTTCTCTTTTATAGGATTCCAGTAAACTAATCAAGACCCACCCAATGGTTGGAGACATATCTCCACTTCATCCAGTTTAACAACCACTCTTGATAAAGTCACATCTCCAGGGAGATGATCTAATTACAGTTTCAAGCATACAGTACTGAATAGAGACTAGAAGAAACAGCTGCCTTTACAGAATGGGATTAGGATTAAAACATGGCTTTTCTAGGGTACATGCATCCTATCAAACCAGCACAGGTATTAATATTAATATTGATATTTACTCATGTCATTCTCTTACCAGAGATCTTTACTTCTTCATGTGAGTTCAGTCAGTTGTCAAGTGTCCTCCCGTTTCAACCTGCAGGCCTTCTTTTAGCATTTCTAGGAGGGCTGGTCCTACTGGTAATGAAGTCCCTCAACTTTTGTTGATTGGGAATGTTTTAATCACTCCTGCATTTTTGTTGTTGTTGTTGTTTTAACATTTTTTTAAATTGTGAAATATAACATATATACAAACAAGCAATAAATTTTCAAGTACATTTTAAAAGTAGTTATAGAGCAGATTTTAAAGTTTGGTATGGGTTGTAGTTCATGATTTTTCATTTTTTCTTCTAACTGCTCCAAGACACTGGAGACCAATAGAAATATCAATATAAATGATTCAGCAGTCATACTCATTTGTTAAATCCTATCTTCTCTGTTATGCTACTCCTTCTGTTTAAATAACGTGTATATATAAAAGCAATAAATTTCAAACTACATCTCAACAGTTAGTTATAGAACAGATCTTATAGTTTGGTATGGGTTAAAATTCCATAATTTTAGGTTTTTACTTCTAGCTGCTGTAAGATACTGGAGACTAAAAGAAATATCAGTATAATGATTCAGCACTCACACTCATTTGTTAAACCCTACCTTTTCTGTATAACTTCACCATCTCCTTTGATCTTTCTCCCACTCTTTAGGGGTATTTGGGCTATGCCCATTCTAACTTTTTCATGTTGGAAGGGGCTGTCGAGAATATGACTCCTTCATTTTTCAAAGACAGTTTTGTTGGATCTAGAAGTCTTGGGTGACAATTTTTTGCTCTCCGCATCTTAAATATGCCATCCTACTGCCTTCTTGTCTCCAACGCTTCCAGTGAGAAATTGACTATTTTATTGAGATTTCCTTGTGTGACACAGTACTTCTTTTTTGCAGCTTTCAAAATTCTCTCTTGATCTATGGCATTCAACAGTTTGATTATAGCATGGCACAGTGTGCATCTATTTGGGTTTATCCTGTTTGCAGTTTGTTGAGTATCTTGGAGGTTCATATTTGTGTCTTTTGTTAAATTTGAGACGTTTTCTGCCATTATTTCTTTGAATAGTCTCTCTGCCACTTTCTTCTGCTTCTGAACTCACACAATGTTTATATTTGTGTGCTTGATGGCGTTCCACAGATTCCTCAGGTTCTGTTCACTTTACTTCATTCTTTTTCCTTTCTGTTCCTCAGCATGAATGATTTCAATTATCTTCAAGTTTTCTGATACTTTCTTCTGTCAGCTCCAACTGAAAGTAGCCTTCAGAGACTTTGCTGCTGAAACCCTCTAGGGAATTTTAAGTTTCTGTTACTGTGGTCTTCAGCTCTATCTGTTTCCTTTTCATAATTTCCATCTGTCTATTGATAGTCTCTTTGTGTTCCTCTATCATTGTCCTGATTTCCTTTAATTCTTTGTCTACATCTTCCTTTGGCTCTTTGTGCATATTTAGTATCACTTTTTTTTTTTAATACTCTTTGTCTGAAATATCTTAGATCTGTCCCTCCTCATTGATAGGTTCTAGTGCTTTAATCGTCTCCTTTTCCAGGGCCATCACTTCCAATTTCTTTGTATGTTTTGTAATCTTCTGTTGAAACCTGGGCTTTTTGATATTTCAGTATGTTATCATAAAAATTTCTACTCTGAAGTATCTGTCCCTTAAGATTATATCTGTCTAGTGTTATGATAGAATGACAGAGCTTTCCTTGATTTTTATGAGCTACAAAAGGAGGGGGGAGGAAGAAAGAAAATATCTTACCCAGTCTTTGCCGATTAACCTGTGCAAATCCTCTCCTTCAGGACTTATCTATACAATGAGTTTGGAGAATAGTTCCAGGCCAGTGCATATGAGACTTTTTGATCCTTTTTGCTCATGCATCTTGTCTTGGGCATGTGTGTGTGGCCCTAAGAATTCCCCTGTTTACACAGTTTTGAATGTCTCCTCTTCCCCAGAAAATATTTTCCTCACAGTTGCAGGCACTGCACTGCATGCCCTACAGCCACATATCCTTTGCCCCAGGCAGTGCATCTTGACCACTCTTCCACAGCATTCTGTAGGAGAGCTTGGTGAGCTGCTTTCTACATGCAGGACAGTTTCTGGGACAGCGAGTCTCTTAGGCCACCACCAGACAGCTTGGGTCAGACTACATGTTCCCAGAGTATGCACAAGGATTACACTGCTCCCTCTGGAACTGGGAACAGACACCTGAACCGAGATAGTAGACCAGCTCTGTGCTGAGCTGATGAAGTGCTTAACAGGGTCCTACCACTTTTAAGTGACCTTTTTCTTGATGCAGCACTTGCCCTGTTACTACATTTAACGTTTTTTGAAGCTTTTAAAAAGATGTTTCTGCCACTTCTTGCTAGTTTGTCAAAGCTTCTTTGGTAGGATGGTATCAGAAAGCATCTCACTCTTCCATCTTGGTGGAAGTCTTGACAAATCTTTGTGATACCTCACACTTAATTGTGGGTTTTTTCCCTATTTTTAAAATTAGGTTATAGAGGGCCAATATGGTGGCTTAGCGAGAGGTGGGATTTAGTTCATCCTCCAGAGCAGCAAATAAATAGCCAGGAACAGTACAGAATTATTGCTGGGTCCACATCGGTGACCTGACACACAGCATACCCCAGTCTGGATCAGCTGGACTGGCTGTGAGCCCACCCAGAACCATGAGCTCCCCAAGCTGTGGCAGCCAGCACCCTTCCCCCAAAGGCTGCTTCCCAGAGGGGAAAGGAAAGAGAGTTTACCAGCAGCAGGGGCTGAGTGCAACCAAACTCCAATTGTGGAATTAATTCACAGATTCTGACTACTAAAAATAGGCCCCTAGCTCAGCTGAACCTTGAGTAAAAGCAGAGGTCGCCTGTTTGTGCCCCAGCGTAGAGGGGGCAGGGCTGACGGAAAAAGAAGTAAAAAAAAAAAAACAGGTTTTTTTTTTTGGATTTGAAAAGGTCTGGGCCTTGAAGGAAAGGAGGGAGCACATAGGACCTGGAGATACACAGAGCAACGTACCAACTTAAGCTCTTGATTAGCAAACCCGAGGAATGGGGGTCCTGCTCTGAAAAGGATTTTTCTCTTTCATTTTGGTGGCTGTGTTTGTACAGCTTGACTGCTTTTGGATACAAGGTTTCTTGGGCTCCACTGCCTCAGGAATAGGTAGAATTAAGCTTGTTTGAGTATTTATCTGGAGCCTATACCTTCTCCAGCAGAGGGGTGAGGCCCAGCTCGGGTGGATTCCCTCCCTCAAGGAGTTCAGACCCCAGGGTCTGGAAAAGTGAAGCTATTAAAACCAGACTATAACCTCTCTCTGTCTCCACCATGCCTCCAGCAGGGAGAGTCTGCTGAAGTTAAAGGTACCACATCATCTTATGCTGGTGGGACCTGCAGGCAGATAAGCACCACATACTGGGCAGGATAAGAAAAACACAGTGTCCAGAGACTTCATAAGAAAGCCTTTCGCCGGACTTTAAGGCATATTATGAAGCCACAGTGGTCAAAACAGCATGGTATTGGCATAAAGATAGATATATCGACCAATGGAATCGAATAGAGTGCTCAGATATAGACCCTCTCATCTACGGACATTTGATCTTTGATAAGGCAGTCAAGCCAACTCACCTGGGACAGAACAGTCTCTTCAATAAATGGTGCCTAGAGAACTGGATATCCATATGCAAAAGAATGAAAGAAGACCCATATCTCACACCTTATACAAAAGTTAACTCAAAATGGATCAAAGATCTAAACATTAGGTCTAAGACCATAAAACAGTTAGAGGAAAATGTAGGGAGATATCTTATGAAACTTACAATTGGAGGCGGTTTTATGGACCTTAAACCTAAAGCAAGAGCACTGAAGAAGGAAATAAATAAATGGGAGCTCCTCAAAATTAAACACTTTTGTGCATCAAAGAACTTCATCAAGAAAGTAGAAAGACAGTCTACACAATGGGAGATAATATTTGGAAATGACATATCAGATAAAGGTCTAGTATCCAGAATTTATAAAGAGATTGTTCAACTCAACAACAAAAAGACAGCCAACCCAATTACAAAATGGGAAAAAGACTTGAACAGACACCTACCAGAAGAGGAAATACGGATGGCCAAGAGGCACATGAAGAGATGCTCAATGTCCCTGGCCATTAGAGAAATGCAAATCAAAACCACAATGAGATATCATCTCACACCCACCACAATGGCCATTATCAACAAAACAGAAAATGACAAGTGCTGGAGAGGATGCGGAGAAAGAGGCACACTTATTCACTGTTGGTGGGAATGTCAAATGGTGCAACCACTGTGGAAGGCAGTTTGGCGGTTCCTCAAAAAGCTGAATATAGAATTGCCATACGACCCAGCAATACCATTGCTAGGTATCTACTCAAAGGACTTAAGGGCAAAGACACAAACGGACATTTGCACACTAATGTTTATAGCAGCGTTATTTACAATTGCAAAGAGATGGAAACAGCCAAAATGTCCATCAACAGAAGAATGGCTAAACAAACTGTGGTATATACATACGATGGAATATTATGCAGCTTTAAGACAAGATAAACTTATGAAGCATGTAATAACATGGATGGACCTAGAGAACATTATGCTGAGTGAATCCAGCCAAAAACTAAAGGACAAATACTGTATGGTCCCACTGATGTGAATGGACATTCGAGAATAAACTTGGAATATGTCATTGGTAACAGAGTCCAGCAGGAGTTAGAAACAGGGTAAGATAATGGGTAATTGGAGCTGAAGGGATACAGACAGTGCAACAGGACTAGATACAAAAGCTCAAAAATGGACAGCACAATAATACCTAAGTGTAAAGTAATCATGTTAAAACACTGAATGAAGCTGCATCTGAGCTATAGGTTTTTTTTGTTTTGTTTTTTTTGTTTGTTTTTTACTATTATTATTACTTTTATTTCTTTTCTCTATATTAACATTCTATATCTTTTTCTGCTGTGTTCTAGTTCCTCTAAACCGATGCAAATGTACTAAAAACGATGATCATGCATCTATGTGATGATGTTAAGAATTACTGATTGCATATGTAGAATGGTATGATTTCTAAATGTTGGGTTAATTTCTTTTTTTTCCATTAATTAATAATTAAAAAAAAGTTCAAAAAAATATATATAGGGCAGGCCACGGTGGCTCAACAGGTAAGAATGCTTGCCTGCCATGCCCGAGGACCCGGGTTTGTTTCCCGGTGCCTGCCCATGTTAAAAAAAAAAAAAAAAAAATATATATATATATATATATATATATATATATATATATATATAAAAAGAAAGCCTTTTAATCTTCCGAGTCTCAACCTCAGGGAAAACTGATGCAGGTGACTCTTTCCTCCTGACAGGAGGTCAATTTGGTCTGGGAAAATCTGACTGGGGTCTATAATACCTAAGTAGACTCTCCTAAGGGGGGAAAAAATGTACCATATGGGCAGGGCAAGAACAAGAAATAAGAACTGAAAAAGTGCTCAGTTAAACAAAACCTAAGCTAGTGGTTCAGAATGAGTAGAACTGAATGTCAAAGAACAGATAGAAAACAAAGTCATCCAGCAAGAAAATCCTAGGTAAAAAAAGTGAAAACAATCTCCAGAATAATTAAGGTAATTAAATGCCTAGATGCCAGCAAAAAATAATGAATCATACTAGGAAAATTGAAGATACAGCCCAGTCAAAGGAAAACCGACAATTCAAATGAGATACAGAAATTGAAACATCTAATTCAGAATGTTCAAACAGACATGGAGAACCTCATCAAAAATCAAATCAATGAATGGAGGGAGGATATAAAGAAGGCAAGGAATGAACAAAAAGAAGAAATTTTAAGTCTGAAAAAACAAATCACAGAACTTATGGGAATGAAAGGCACAGTAGAAGAGATGAAAAAAAACAGTGGAAACCTACAACATCAGATTTCAAGAGGCAAAAGATAGGATTAGTGAACTGGAGGACGGTACGTCTAAAATCTGACAGGCAAAAGAAAATAAAGAGAAAAGAATGGAAAAATATGAGCAGGGACTCAGGGAATTGAATGACAACATGAAGCACACAAATATAAGTATTGTGGGTGTCCCTGAAGAAGAAGAGAAGGGAAAAGGAGGAGAAAAACTAATGGAAGAAATTATCACTGAAAATTTCCCAACTCTCATGAAAGACTTAAAATTACAGAACTAAGAAGTGCAGTTTACCCCAAACAGAATTGATCCAAATAGATGTGCTCCAATACATTTCCTAATCAGAATGTCAGATGTCAAAAAGAAAGAGAGAATCTTGAAAGCAGCAAAAGAAAAGCAATTCATCATGTACAAGGGAAGCCCAATAAGACTATGTGTAGATTTCTCAGCAGAAACTATGGAGGCGAGAAGACAGTGGGATATATTTAAATTACTAAAGGAGAAAAACTGCCCACCAGGAATTCTATATCCAGCAAAATTGTCCTTCAAAAATGAGGGGGAAATTAAAACATTTTCAGACAAAAAAATTACTGAGAGAATTTGTGACTGAGACCGGCTCTATAAGAAATATTAAATGGAGCACTAGAGTCAGATACAAAGCGACAGGAGAGAGAGGTGTAGAGAAGAGTGTAGAAATGAAGACTATCAGTAAATGTAAAAAGAAGGAAAATTAGATATGACTTATAAAATCCAAAAGGCAAAATGGTAGAAGAAAGTATGGCCCATATAGTAATAACACTAAATGTTAGTGGATTAAATTCCCCAATCAAAAGACATAGACTGGCAGAATGGATTAAAAAGCAGGACCCATCAAGATGGCGGCTTAACAATGTGCACGTTTTAGTTCGTCCTCCAGAACAACTACTAAATAACCAGAAACAGTACACAACAGCTCCCGGGGCCACGTCAGTGACCAGACACACAGCGTACCCCAGTCTACACCAGCTGGACTGGCTGCAAGCACCCCCCCAAACCGTGAGTTCCCAAAGCTGTGGTGGCCAATGCCCCTCCCCAACAGGCCGCTTCCCAGAGGGGAAAGGAAAGGACTTTACCAGCAGCAGGGACTGGGCACAATCAAACACCAATTGTGGAACTAATTAACAAATTCTGACTACTAAAAATAGGCCCCCAGCTTAGGTGAACCCAATCAAAGCGGAGGTTGCTCATTTTTGCCCCAGTGCCAAGGGGGCAGGACTGACAGAAAAAGGGGGGAAAAAAAGAAGGAAACAGAGGTTTTTGTGGCTGTGTATCTACAAAGGCTTGACTGCCTCTAGATACAGCAGCAGGCCTTTTCAGGCTGCAACTGCTCCAGGCATAGGCAGAAGTGAGCTCTTTTTGGGGCTTGTCTGGAGCCTGTGCCTTCCCCAGGGGAGGTGTGAAGCCCCACCCAGGTGGAATCCCTCCATCAAGGAATTCAGACCCCAGGGCTTGGTAATTTGAAGCCATTAAAACCAGCCTACAACCTCTCTTCTGTCTCCACCACGCCCCCAGCAGGGAGAGTCTGCCAAAGTTAAAGGGACCGCATCATCTTATGCTGGTGGGACCTGCAGTCAGACAAGCGCCACATACTGGGCAGGATAAGAACAACAGAGCCCAGAGACTTCACAGGAAGGTCTTTCAACCTGCTGGGTCTCACCCTCGGGGAAAACTGACGCAGGTAACTCTTTCCTCCTGAGAGGAGGCCAGTTTCGTCTGGGAAAATCTGGCTGGGGTCTATAACATCTAAGTAGACCCTTCTAAGTGTGTGTGTGGGGGAAGGTACCACACAAGCAGGGCAAGAAACAAGAAAACAAGAGCTGAAAAATTCTCCTCTGTTAAACAAAACTTAAGCTAAAGGTCCAGATAAAGCTGAACGGAATGTCAAAGAACAGATAGACAACAAATTCACCCAGCAAGAAAGCCTAGATAAAAGAAGTGAAAGCAATCTCCAGAATAAACTAATTAAGGTAATTAAATGCCTAGATGCCAGCAAAAAATAACAAATCACACTAGGAAAATTGAAGATATGCCCCAGTCAAAGGAACGAACCAACAATTCAAATGACATACAGGAGCTGAAACAACTAATTCAGAATATACGAACAGACATGGAAAACCTCATCAAAAACCAAATCAGTGAATTGAGGGAGGATATAAAGAAGGCAAGGAAAGAACAAAAAGAAGAAACTGAAAGTCTGAAAAAACAAATCACAGAACTTATGGGAATGAAAGACACAATAGAAGAGATGAAAAACACAATGGAAACCTACAATGGTAGATTTCGAGAGTCAGAACATAGGATTTCAAAACTGGAGGATGGAACATCTGAAATCCGACAAGACACAGAAACTATAGGGAAAAAAAATGGAAAAATATGAGCAGGGACTCAGGGAATTGAAAGACAATATGAAGCACATGAATATACGAGTTGTGGGTGTCCCAGAAGGAGAAGAGAAGGGAAAAGGAGGAGAAAAACTAATGGAGGAAATTATCACTGAAAATTTCCCAACTCTTATGAAAGACTTAAAATTACAGATCCAAGAAGTGCAGCGTACCCCAAAGAGAATAGATCCAAATAGACATAATCCAAGACATTTAATAATCAGAATGTCAGAGGTCAAAGAGAAACAGAGGATCTTGAAAGCAGCAAGAGAAAAGCAATCCATCACATACAAGGGAAGCCCAATAAGTCTATGCGCATATCTCTCAGCAGAAACCATGGAGGCAAGAAGACAGTGGGATAATATATTTAAATTATTAAAAGAGAAAAACTGCCAACCCAAAATTCTATATCCAGCAAAATTGTCCTTCAAAAATGAGGGAGAAATTAAAACATTTTCAGACAAAAAATCACTGAGAGAATTTGTGACCAAGAGACCAGCTCTGCAAGAAATACTAAAGGGAACACTAGAGACAGATATGAAGACAGAAGAGAGAGGTGTGGAGAAGAGTGTAGAAAGGAAGACTATGAGTAAAGGTAAAAAGAAGGAAAATTAGATATGACATATAAAATCCAGAAGGCAAAATAGTAGAAGAAAGTACTACCCATGCAGTAATAACACTGAATGTTATTGGATTAAACTCTCCAATCAAAAGACATAGTCTGGCAGAATGGATTAAAAAACAGGACCCATCTATATTCTGTCTCTACTCAAAGGACACGAGGCCAAGGACACAAATGGACATTTATACACCAATGTTTATAGCAGCATTATTAACAATTACCAAGAGATGGAAACAGCCAAAATGTCCATCAACAGACAGTTGGCTAAACAAACTGTGACATTTACATAAGATGGAATATCATGCAGCTGTAAGACAGAATAGAGTTATGAAGTATGTAACAACATGAATGGACCCTAAGGACATTATGCTGAGTGTGATTAGCCAGAAAAAAAAGGACAAATACTGAAATACTGTATGGTCTCACTGACATGAACTGGCATTAGTGAATAAACTTGGAATATTTTCTTGGTAACAGAGACCATCAGGAGATAGAAATAGGGTAAGATATTGGGTAATTGGAGCTGAAGGGATACAGATTGTGTAACAGGACTGAATATAAAAACTCAGAAATGGACATCACAATACTACTTAACTGTAATGTAATTATGTTAAAACACTGAATGAAGCTGAATGTAAGAATGATAGAGGGAGGAGGGCTGGGGACATAAATGAAATCAGAAAGAAAGATAGATGGTAAAGATCGAGATGGTATAATCTAGGAATGCCTAGAGTGTATAATAATAGTGAAATGTACAATGTACAAATTTTAAAAATGTTTTTGCATGAGGAAGAACAAAGGAATGTCATTATTGCAGGGTGCTGAAAATAGATGATAATTAATACTTTAATATGTCACCTTATGTGTGACAAAATTTGTATTTTGACTAGTGCATTTCCTAATATAACTTATGTACATAGTTTGCTTGAACACCGTAAGTACTTGGAATCTCAGGTAGGACATGAGATTTTGTTGGTTTGTCCAGAGTGATGCCCCGATAAATCCCAGAGTGATTAGATCAGTGAGTGGAAAAGTATTTGCAAGCTCCCTTCAGGGAATGGTGAGAGTGGGGAGAAATTCAACTTCCCCAAGTTGAATTCTTGATATTCTCACAAGCAGTGTGGGCAACCAAAGCTATAGGCTGAGCCCCCAGTCTTGGGGTTTGTTCATATGAAACTTAACCCCACAAAGGATAGGTCAAGTCTACTTAAAGTTTAGGCCTAAGAGTCACCCCCAAGAGAGCCTCTTTTGTTGCTCAGATGTGGCCTCTCTCTCCAGCCAACACGACGAGCAATCTCACCACCCTCCCCCTCTCTGTGTGGGACATGACTCCCAGGGATGTGGACCTTCCTAGCAACGTGGGACGGAGATCCTGGAATGAGCTGAGACTCAGCATCAAGGGATTGAGAAAAACCCTAGAATGAGCTGAGAATTAACATCAAGGCATTGAGAGAACCTTCTCGACCAAAGGGGGAAGTGTGAAATGAGAGTAAGTGTCAATGGCTGAGAGATTCCAAACAGAGTTGAGAGGTTATCCTGGAGGTTATTCTTATGCATTAAGTAGATATCACCTTGTTGTTCAAGATGTAGCGGAGAGGCTGGAGGGAACTGCCTGAAAATGTAGAGCTGTGTTCCAGTAGCCATGTTTCTTGATGATGATTGAACAATGATATAGCTTTCACAGTGAGACTCTGTGAATGTGAAAACCTTGTGTCTGATGCTCCTTTTAGCTACTATATCAACAGAAGAGTAGAACATATGGAATAAAAATAAATAATAGGGGGAACAAATGTTAAAATAAATTTAGTTTGAAATGCTAGTGGTAAATGAAAGTGAGGGATAAGGGGTATGGTATGTATAATCTTTTTTCTCTCTTATTGTTTTATTTCTTTTTCTGTTGCCTTTTTATTTCTTTTTCTAATTCGATGCAAATGTTCTAAGAAATGATGAATATGCAACTATGTGATGATATTAAGAATTACTGATTGTATATATAGAATGGAATGATATCTTAATGTTTTGTTTGTTAATTTTTTTAATTAAAAAAAGTTAAAACAAAAAATAAACAACAACAACAAAAAAGCAGGACCCTTCTATATGCTTTCTACAGGAAACACATCTTAGACCCAAGGATAAACATAGGTTAAAAGTGAAAGGTTGGGAAAAGATCTTCCATGCAAATAACAATCAGAAAATAGCAGGAGTAGCTATAATAATATCCAACAAATTACACTTCAAATGTAATACAGTTAAAAGAGACAAAGAAGGACACTATGTATTAATAAAAGGAACAATTCAGCAAGAAGATATAACAATCATAAATATTTATGCACTGAGCCAGAATACTTCAAAATACTTGCAGCAAATACTGAAAACACTGAAAAGATAAATAGATACATCTACTATAAGAGTTGGAGACTTCAAGTCCCCACTCTCATCAATGGACAGAACATCTAGACAGAGGATCAATAAAGAAACAGAGAGGTTGAATAATGCAATAAATGAGCTAGACTTAACGGACGTTTATGGAACATTAGATGCCACAATAGCAGGATATACCTTTTTCTCAAGTGCTCATGGATCATTCTCAAGGATAGATCATATGCTGGGTTACAAAGCAAGTCTCAATTAATTTAAAAAGATTGAAATCATACAAAACACTTTCTTAGATCATAAAGGAATGAAGTTGGAAATCAATAATAGGCAGAGTGCCTGAAAATTCACAAAAATATGGAGGTTCAGCAACACACTCTTAAAACAACCAATGGGTCAAGGAAGAAATTACAAGAGGAATCAGTAAATATCTCGAGGCAAATGAAAATGAAAACACGATATATCAAAATTTATGGGATGCAGCAAAGGCAGTGGTAAGAGGGAAATTTATTGCCCTAAATGCCTTTATCAAAAAAAGAAGGAGCAAAAATTGAAGAATTAACTGTCCACTTGGAAGAACTAGAGAAAGAACAGCAAATTAACCCCAAAGCAAGCAAAAGGAAAGAAATAATGAAGATTAGAGCAGAAGTAAATCAAATTGAGAACATGAAAACAATAGAAAATCAACAAAAACAGGAGTTGGTTCTATGAGAAAATCAATAAGATTGATGGACCCTTAGTGAGGTTGACAAAAAGAAGAGAGAGGATGCAAATAAATAAGATCAGAAATGGAAGAGAAGACATAATCACTGACCCCACAGAAATAAAGGAAGTAATGAGAGGATACTATGAACAACTTTTTGCTAATTAACTCGACAATGTAGATGAAATGGACAACTTCCTATAAAGTCATGAACAACCACCATTGACTCGAGAAGAAATAGATGACCTCAACAAACCAATCATAAGTAAAGAAATTGAATCAGTCATTAAGACACTCCCCAAAAAGAAAAGTCTAGGACAAGATGGCTTTACATGTGAATTCTACCAAAGATTCAAGAAAGAATTTAGACCAATCCTGCTCAAAAACTGCAAAAAAAATTAAACAGGAGGGAAAGTTACTGTTCTAGTTTGCTAGCTGCCAGAATGCAATAAACCAGAAGCAGAATGGCTTTTAAAAAGGGGAATTTAACCAGTTGCTAGTTTACAGTTCTAAGGCCAAGAAAATGTCCCAATTAAAACAAGTCTATATAAGTATCCAATCAAAGGCATCCATCCAGGGAAAGATACCTTGGTTCAAGAAGGCCAACGAAGTTCAGAGTTACTCTCTCAAGTGAGAAGGCACATGGCAAACACAGTCGGGGCTTCTCTCTCAGCTGGAAGGGCACATGGTGAACACGGCATAATCTGCTAGCTTTCTCTCTGGCTTCCGGTTTCATGAAGCTCCCTGGGAGGCATTTTCCTTGTTCATCTCCAAAGGTCACCGGCTCATGGACTTTCTGCTTCGTGGTGCTGCAGCATTCTCTGCTCTCTCCAAATCTCCTTCATTTTCCAGAATGTCTCCTCTTTTATAGGAACTCCAGAAACTTATCAAGACCCACCCAAATGGGTAGAGACATGTCATCACCTAATCCAACTTAACAACCACTCTTGATTAAATCACATCTCCAAGGAGATGATCTGATTACAGTTTCAAACATACAGTATTGAATACGGATGATTCTACCTTCATGAACTGGGATTTTTATTAAAACGTGGCTTTTCTAGGGTTCATACATCCTTTATGTACAGCTACCTAACTCATTCTATGAAGCCAACATCACCCTCATACCAAAGCCAGACAAAGATATTACGAAAAAAGAAAACTACAGACCAATCTCTCTTATGAATATAGGTGCAAAAAAACTCAACAAAATTCTTGCAAATTGAATCCAACAGCATATTAAAAGAATTATATACCATGACCAAGTAGGATTCATCCCAGGTATGCAAGGATGGTTCAACATAAGAAAATCAATTAATGTAATACACCATATCAACAAATCAAAGCAGAAAAACCACATGATCATCTCGATTGATGCAGAAAAGACATTTGACAAAATTCAACATCCTTTCCTGTTGAAAACACTTCAATGGATAGGAATAGAAGGGAACTTCCACAACATGATAAAAGGAATATATGAAAAACCCACAGCTAACATCATCCTCAATGGGGAAAAACTGAAAACTTTCCCCTTAAGATCAAGAACAAGACAAGGATGTTCACTATCACCGTTGTTATTCAACATCATGTTGGAAGTTCTAGCCAGAGCAATTAGACAAGAAAAAGAAATACAAGGCATCAAAATTGGAAAGGAAGAAGTAAAATGCTCACTGTTTGCAGATAATACGATATTATATGTTGAAAACCCTGAAAAATCCACAGCAAAACTACT
Source organism: Tamandua tetradactyla (assembly GCF_023851605.1). NCBI lineage: Eukaryota > Metazoa > Chordata > Mammalia > Pilosa > Myrmecophagidae > Tamandua > Tamandua tetradactyla. Next base: position 19,978,733 of record NC_135336.1, read on the forward strand.
AGTGCTAATAAATGAGTACAGCAAAGTGGCAGGTTACAAGATGAACACTCAAAAATCTGTAGAGTTTCTATACACTAGTAATGAACAATCTGAGGAGGAAATCATGACAAAAATTCATTTATAACTGCAACCAAAAGAATAAAATATTTAGGAATAAATTTAACTAAAGAGACAAAAGACCTATACAGAGAAAACTATAAGAAATTGTTAAATCACAGAGGACCTAAATAAATGGAATGGCATACCGTGTTCATGGATTGGAAGACTAAATATAGTCAAGATGTCAATTCTACCTAAATTGATTTATAGATTCAATGCAATACCAATTAAAATCCCCAGAACTTACTTTTCAGAAATAGAAAAACCAATAACCAAATTTATCTGGAAGGGCAATGTGCTTCGAATAGCTAAAAGTATCCTGAGAAAGATAAATGAAGTTGGAGGTGTTACGCTACTGACTTTAAGGCATATTATGAAGCTACAGTGGTCAAAACAGCATGGTACTGACATAAAGATAGATATACTGACCAATGGACTCAAATAGAGTGTTCAGATATAGACCCTCTCATCTATGGACAATTCATCTTTGATAAGGCAGTCAAGCCAACTCACCCGGGACAGAACAGTCTTTTCAATAAATGCTGTGAATTTATTGTACATACATAATATCCATAGAGAACTGGATATCTACATACAAAAGAATGAAAGAGGATCCATATCTCACACCCTATACAAAAATTAACTCAAAAATGGATCAAAGACCTAAACATTAGATCTAAACCATTAAACTGATGGAAGAAAATGTAGCGAAATATCTTATAAATATTATAATAGGAGACCTTACACCCAAAGCACGATCATTGAAGAAAGAAATAAATAAATGGGAACTCCTCAAAATTAAGCACTTTTGTGCATCAAAGAACTTCAAAAAGACAGCCTACACAATGGGAGACAATATTTGGAAGCTATATATCAGATAAAGGTCTAGTATTCAGAATATATAGAGATTGTTCAACTCAACAACAAAAAGACAGACAATCCAGTTACAAAATGGGCAAAAGACTTGTACAGACACTTCTCAGAAGAGGAAATTCAAATGGCCAAAAGGCACATGAAAAGATGCTCAGCTTCCCTGGCTATTAGGGAAATGCAAATCAAAACCACAATGAGATATCATCTCACACCCACCAAAATGGCCATTATCAATAAAACAGAAAACAACAAGTACTGGAGAGGACGTGGAGAAAGAGACACACTTATCCACTGTTTGTGGGAATGTCAAATGGTACAACCGCTGTTGAAGGCACTTGGTGGTTCCTCAGGAAGCTAAATATAGAATTGCCATATGACCCGGCAATACCGTTGCTAGATATCTACTCAGAGGACATGAGGGCAAAGACACAAACAGACATTTGCACACCAATGTTTATAGCAGCATTATTTATAATTGCCAAGAGATGGAAACAGCCAAAATATCCATCAACAGACGAGTGGCTAAACAACTGTGGTATATGCATATGATGGAATATTATGGAGCCGTAAGACAGAATAAAGTTATGAAGTATGTAGCAACATGGATGGACCTTAAGGACATTATGTTGAGTGAGATTAGCCAGAAACAAAGGGACAAATAGTGTATGGTCTCATTGATATGAACTAAAATTAAATGACTGAATTTGTATAATTTCAGTTTGGAACAGAGGTCATCAGGAGATAAAAATAGGGTAGATACTGGGTAATTGGAACTGAAGTGACACAGATTGTGCAACGGGACTTGTAAAAATTCCGAAATGGATAGCATAATACTAACTAACTGTAATACAATAATGTTAGAACACTGAATGAAGCTGAATGTGAGAATGATGGAGGAGGTCTGGGGGCACAAAAGAAATCAGAAGGAAAGAGAGACAATAAAGACTGAGATGGTATAATCTAGGAATGCTTAGAGTGTATAATGATAGTGACTAAATGTACAAATTTAAAAATGTTTTGCATGAGGAAGAACAAAGGAATGTCAGTAATGCAGGGTGTTGAAAATAGATGGATATTAATATTTTAAAACTTTAACTTATGTGTGAGACTAAAGCAAAAAGTGTTTATATGGTAAAAAATTTTTTATTTCGTCTAGTGTATTTCCTAATATAATTTATGTGGACAGCTTAATTGAACACAATAAATACATGGAACTTTGAGTAGGGCATGAGATTTTGTAGGTTTGTCCAGAGTGATGCCTCGATAAATCCCAGAAGGATTTGAACAGTGAATAAAAAGTATTTGCAACGTCCCCTAGGGGGAATGGTGAGAAAGGGGAAAATTCAACTTCCCCAAATGGAGAATTCTTGATATTCCCACAAGTAGTGGGGACAACCAAAGCAATAGGCTGAGGCCCAGTCTTGGGCTTTGTTCATATGAAACTTAACCCCACAAAGGACAGGCTAAGCCTATTTAAAGTTAGGCCTAAGAGGCACCCCCAAGAGAACCTCTTTTGTGGCTCAGATGTGGCCTCTCTCTCTCAGCCAACACAACAAGCAAACTCACTGCCCTCCCCCTCTCTACATAGGACATGACTCCCAGGGGTGTGGACCTTCCTGGCAACATGGGACAGAAATTCTAGAATGAGCTGGGACTCGGCACCAAGGGATTGAGAAAACCTTCTTGACCAAAAGGGGGAAGAGAGAAATGAGACAAAATAAAGTGTCAATGGCTGAGAGATTCCAAACAGAGTTGAGAGGTTATCCTGGAGGTTATTCTTGTGCATTAAATAGATATCACCTTTTCAGTTAAGGCTTAACAGAAAGGCTGGAGGGAACTGCCATAAAATGTAGAGCTGTGTTCCAGTAGCCATATTTCTTGCAGATGATTGTATAATGATATAGTTTTCACAGTGTGATTGCGTGACTGTGAAAACCTTGTGTCTGATGCTTCTTTTATCTACCTTATGGACAGATGAGTAAAACATATGGATTAAAATTAAATCAATAATAGGGGAAACAAATGTTAAAATAAATTTAGTGGGTTGAAATGTTAGTGATGAATGAAACAGAGGGGTTAGAGGTATGGTAAGTATGAATTTTTTTCTGTTTTCTTTTTATTTCTTTTTCTGAATTTGATACAAATGTTCTAAGAAATGATCATGATGATGAATATACAACTGCGATAAAAAAGAATGTTCATATTGTATACAGATTGGGTGTATTAATAAAATGTTTTAAAAATTTACTTTGGAAAAAAATTAGGTTATAGTTTCGACATAAAAAGGAAGTCACTCTTAAGAGAGCAGAATCAGGTTAGCCTTAGACTTCACAGAAACGCTCAAAGCCAGAAGACAGTAAAGCAGTTCCTATAAAGTCATTTAATCATAAAGGTAACAGGTAGACATTGTCCATCATAAAAGACTTCATAGAACGCGGCACCTAAGAAAAACTACTCCATGGTGAAGTTCTGCCAACCGAGAGAGGCAACGAAACAGAACTTGGGAATGAAGAAGCACGATAAAAAGGGTGAGGGATTAGTATTGAATCTGTTTAGATATAGAATTAAGATTAACCAAGAAAGAATTAGATTTGAAAACTGAATATAAATGTTACTAAATCATGATAAAGTAAAAATAATAAGATCAGCAAAACAGGAGACGAGGGAGATGAGATTTCTTCCCCATATATATTTTTTACAGAGGCAGATCAAACTATACTGTTTAAAATTAAATTTTAAGTTTTTAAAAAGCATATCTCTGACTTATTACTGATTGTTTCCATTTGCTAAAGCTGCTGGAATGCAATATACCACAAATGTATTGGTCTTTATAAAGGGGATTTCTTAAGTTACAAGTTTACAGTTCTAAGTTCATGAAAATGTTCTAATTAAGGCACCAGCAAGAGGACACCTTCTCAGAGAAAAGGCAGCCAGCATCTTGAACACCTCTGTCAGCTGGAAGAAGGCACATGGCTGGCATCTTGCCCCCAGTTTGTCACTTTCAGCTTCTTGATTCCCATGGCATTCTCTCTGTAAGCATCTGTGGGTCCTTTCTTAGCTTTTGTGGGGCAAACTCTGAATTTCATTTCTTAGCTTAGCATCGCCAAACGACTGTCTCTGGTTTCATTTCTCTGCCCTCTGTGTCATCTCTGAGTTCTCTCTCATAAAGGATTCTAGGAAAGGATTAAAATCCACCTTAATAGGTGGGGTCACATCTTTATGGAAACACCTAATTAAGAGGTCCCATACAATAATAGGTCTGCCCCCATAAGATTGGATTAAAAGAACATAGCCTCTCTAGGGTATATAACAACTTCAACCAGCACAATGGTTATCATAATATTTTTGTTAATCTTGGAGGAATGTGTTTGGAACTGATAAAATTATACCTATCCATCTATTTCTCTCTCCCTATCAGTCCCTATGCATGAGAGGTTTCACATGGTACCCACAAAATATTAATGCTAGTTATTTCTGGATTTGGGGGGCTGTGGGTTTTTTTTTTCCTTATCTATGCTTTTCTGCATTACTTGAATTTATTGTAATGTGCATGGATCATTTTAATAAAAACAATATCATTCATTTACAAAATAAAATGAGAACAATAATACGAAACTTTCAAGAGATATATATAGTGCCTACCACAGTTCCTGACATACTGTAAGCACTCAGTAGATGATGATGTTATTATCATTGCTTTCCTGGGGGGAAGAAGAAGAGCTCTAAATCCTATGTGTAATACCTCCTGTATTGGTTGGCATTCTTAGTTACAGATATGAGGACCCACTCTCTTTGGTTTAAGCAGAAAAGGGACTTATTAAATGATATCAGGTGGTTGTCAAAATTTCCAGGGAAGGCTGATGGTGGATTTGAAACTCCACAGTCAGGATCAATGGCCAAATCACCCCCCACCCCGACCCTAAGGAGTATCAGTGAAGAAAACCCTACCACTGCCAGGCACAGACCCTGCAGCTCCAACCCCGGACCCCAGGTGGGATGCAGGTACCTCAGGCTCTGCTCCTGCTGAAAGCTGGTAGATGCTGCAACAAGCGCCACCAGAAAAATGGAGTCAGTCTGGTGCCTGCTTTCTTTCAGTTCTGTCTTCTCAATACGAGTCCTATCCTGGTGCCTCTGGTTTATAGTACCAATTCATAAGGCTGCATTCCAGACACAAGAGAGGCTGCAAAAGCAAGGTCTTGGCTGTTACCTTGGAGAGACAGGACTTATCAAGGGGGAGATCCCCTGTTCTAGTTTGCAAGCTGCTGGAATGCAATATACCAGAAACAGCTTTTACAAGGAGGAATTGATTAAGTTGCAAGTTTACAGTTCTAAGGCAGATGAAAATGTCCCAATTAAAGCAAGGCTATAGAAATGACCAATCTAAGGCATCCAGGGGAAAAAAATGACCAACCTTGGTTCCAGATGGCAGTATGAGGAGAAAGAGAATTCCTGTTCAACTGTGTGACCATCTCTCCCCAGGTAGTGGGAGAGAGCAGATGACACCGGTCACTCATGCAGACTTCCTGGGGCCACATCTGTGTTCCCCTACTTACTAGCTCTGTGTCGCAGGGCAAGTTGTTTTTAAACTCTTTGTGCTTCAGTTTCCTTAGATGTATTAGTAATAGATTCTACCTATGATGGTTGCCATGAGAAGAAAAGAGTCTGTCTATAAAACACAACAGTATTTTTCATGTAGTAAGTGCTATGTAAATATTTGCTGTATATAAACATTTTGTACTGCATACTGTGAACGATGCAATTGACTGGGACTTGGATTTTACAATTTATGTATCCAATTTCACATACTGCTGCTGCTTTTTTTTTTTTTTTTTTTTTAATTCCGTTTTGACAACCTCTCTAATAATAGGATAACAAGTTGGGACTCATACCATACCAAGAGGGATTCTCGCTCTTCTGTCCACCCTCCAATACCCTACCCCAGCGCTATGCTTGTGTCCAAAGAACTAAGTCATGCTAACCTTCAGGAATAATGGAGCATCTTCTCTGTCCCCTAACTGATAGTCATCATAATAAAGTAAATTCTCGTGGCGTACTATCTATAAGGTCAAAAAGCCCATTGACTTCAATGCTATTGATTCCCAAATTTCTATTATTAGTTCCTTGGTCATCACTCATCTTACTATAGACTCCTCTAGGGCTGGGACCTCAGTCTTATTTATCTTTGTTGTTGTTGCTATTAGCCATCCTAATCCCCTTCTATTAACCCTCATAGAATATATGCTTAATATTTGTAAAAGTGGCTTTCACTTCAGCCTCTCCCCACTCTGTAATGCCCAGCATGAGGCTGTGCATTTTTTCATGCATTTGGCTGAAAATAAAGTTGGCTTCTGTTCAGTTAACCTAGTCCTAAATGCCCTGTGTATATGCCAACCAGTTGACACATAAACAGGGTGCTGTGTTTATTAATAGACTATTGTGACATATACCTTAAAGCAAGGCTCAGGGCCCAAGCCTTGCAGGGCCTGTCAGCAGTAATAACTTTACGTAACTCTCGTTAGTAAAGAGATGTGGCAATATGTGGGTGATAGAACATGATGGAAAATTGATTGACTCATGGAAGATTAAAACTGGAAAGGTTAGAAATGATATCATTCAACACCTACTCCTATTTTACAGATAAGAAAATTGAAGATCTGAGAGGGAGAGAAAATTTCCCAAGGTTACGTGGCTGATTCATGGAAGGATTGGAGTTAAGAGCAGGGTCTAGACATCCAGCTTATTATGTTACCCAGGACCCCATGTTACCATGAAAATTATTCATCATAAAATCGCATCAGCAAAAAAAAAAAAAAATCGCATCAGCAAAAAAAAAAAAAATCGCATCAGCAAAAAAAAAAAAATCACATCAGCAATAGAATGCAAGGGAGAGGGCAAGGTTGGCAAATCCAGCTATGTGAATTGATGAGGCAGAGCTCCATAGTGGAGGAAGTCCCTGTGATCCTGTGAGAGGTCAAGTTGAAGTATATGGGCAGGGATGTAGAATGGACTTAGATAAGTATCCAGATCATAAAGCGAGTAGAACATGGCTTTTGGAACTGGGGATTCAATCTCAGGTCTGCCACTTATCTTCTCTGAGATCCAACTTTTTATCTGTAAAAATTGGCCCAGAACCTCACTTAACACATATATTCAACTTGAATATTATAGCACATAAGCTTCTTGCTACTTTTATTTTATTATTATTATTTTTTTGTATGCTGTATGGCAGAGGTCACATTTCATTCTTTTTCCATGTGAGTATCACCTTATTACAGCACCATTTGCTGAATTTTTGTTTGGTTGGTTTTTTTGTTTGTTTTTTTTCTTTTGTTTGTTTGGGAAGTGCATGGGCCAGGAATCCAACCCAGGTCTCTTGCATGGCAGGCGAGAATTCTACCACTGAACTACCTTTGCACCCCACTTTTATGTATTTTTAAAAAAATTTTATCATTAAGTAAAAGTCTGAACATCTTTTCCTGACTTATGTTGCCTCACAGTTTTCTCTTTTATTTCCTTAAATATATCAAATGTATACTTGTAAGGAATATGTGATAATTGCATTATCTGAATCCCTTATGGATATGTTTCTATTATCTGTTCTTTCTTTGCATTGTTGATTGTCCTTTGTCTCCTCATATGCCTGGTTATTTTAGTGAATGCTGGGTATTGGATATGAATAAATGCAGAGCTCATTAAATGAAAAAAAAATTAGCCCAGAGAACTGACTATTCAGAGTTGAGTTAAAGGAAATAGCAGGCATCTTGAAATGTTTAACCCAGCAACAGCCAAGAGCTCTGGGAGATTGTGGTTTGTGACATCCTCTAGGAGGTTAAGTCTTGTGGCTATTCTAGGAGGTTAAAGATGAGCATGTAACTCTCTGTCGATTTTTAGGATGCTTTTGGACAGAGATGAGCTCTTACTTTGGTGAGGGAACCTATGCCCATTGGACTGGTAGTCCTCTAGAGTGGCAGTTGGATCAAATCTAGTCAGTGGCCTATTTTGCTAGGGCCAGAAAACTAAGAATCATTTTCCCATTTTTAAATCATGTTAAAAACTCAAAAGAAGTTTAGTGAAATATGAAAATTATATGAAATTCAGATTTCATTGTCCATAAACAAAGTTTTAGTGGAACACAGTCACACTTACTTGTTTATGTATCGTCTAGACTGCTTTTGTGGTCCAGTAGCAGAATTTAGTATTTGCAACAGAGATTGTATGTAGGGCTCTCATCACTTCACACTGCTTCTCAGCATCCTACATATCACAGTGTCACAGTTATAACCCAACAGTGTTTCAAACGACACATGTATGGCCATATGTACTGTTTTAGGCTGTAAGCTGCCAAAATGCGATATACCAGAAACACAATGGCTTTTAAAAAGGGGAATTTATTAAGTTGCAAGTTTACAGTTCTAAGGCCATGAAAATGTCCTAACTAAGGCATCTAAGGAAAGATACCTTGATTCAAGAAAGGCGGATGGGTCCAGAACAGCTCTGTCAGCTGGAAAGGCACATGGCAACGTTTGCTAGATTTCTCTCCAGGAAACTTCAGTGGCTTCCCAGGAATCTGTCCATTCTGTCGGCTCTGTGGGTTCTGGTGGCTTTAAAGCTTTTTACAAAATGGTTCCCTCTTTAAGGGCTCCACTAAGCAACCCCACTTTGAATGGGTGGAGATGCCTCTCCATGGAAACCATCTAATCAAAAGTTACCACCTACAATTGAATGTGTAACATCTCCATGGACATAATCAAAAAGCTCTCACCCAGCAGTATTGAATGAGGATTGAAGAACCTGGCTTTTCTGGGGGTACACAACAGATTCAAACTGGCACACGTACCATAACATTTTATTTTACTTATTTATTTTATTACCAGTGCATATCTACCATGTCAAAACAAGAAAAGAAGAATCAAGTAGAATTTAAATATCACCCTGTTAAGTCACAATGAAACAGGTGCTGGCAAGGCATTGTGTTTATTATGCAATGACACTATATATGGACTAAAATAATATGGATTGTGTAAATATTACCAGACCAAGCACACAGCACAATACTCCCAGCTCACAGGAAAGCAATCGACAGATAAAATAGAACTTTTAAACTGATCTGTCTCATCACAGCAAAATTTTTTGGTGAAATTAAAAAAATGAAATTGAGGCTGGAACCAAAGTAAGTTTGCAAGCAGTTCATTTATTAACCAAGCAAGGAAAGCTATTTACAGATGAGTTAATTAAATCAGATTTGGTTGCAACAGCTGAAGAAATGGGTCCAGAGCGACTGAACTTGCTTGAGGCTGTTAGGCTTTCAGAAAAAAAGAGTTGCTCAGAGAGGTGGGAACATCAGAAATAATATCAATAGTCAATTAAAAAATAAGGCAAATTATGCAAATGGTTTTCCTTGGCTCTTAATGAGCTGACAAAGGTTAACAGACCTAGCCAGTTGGTATTTAGTTGAGGAGTTAATGCCAACTTTGAAGTGACTGAAGAATTAGTTTCTATAAATACTCTGTACAGAACAAGTATAGGCAAGAAATTTTCAAAACTGAATTATCCTAAATAGCTGAATTGTATGATTTGTAGATTAAATCTCAATAAAGTTGTTTTTTGTAAAAGAATATTTTCAATGAAGTTGAAAAGACACTAAGTGTAGGCTGAGGTAGAATCTGCTAAGATGTATTGCAACTAATGGTGGTAAAAATATGAATGGGGCACAAAAGAGTTCAGTTGGACTAATTGACAACGCTTGTGAAAATGTAAGGCATTTAAAGTTTAGGGTTATTAATTTGCAGAAAATATTTGAATGTATCAAATATTATTGAACCAATAGTGTCAATGGTGAACTTCATTCACTCTGGTAGATTTAACCATTATTAATTTTGTGGATATTTATCACATATAGAAGCTGAATATCATGACTTACCCTAACACAGTTTTAGAATTTAGCAGTTGTAAAATTTTATTGTGATTTTTTTTGAGCACAGAGCTGAGAGTAAAGTTTTTCTGAATGAGAAGAAACACTCTCAATCATTATCAAATACTGAATGGCTTTGGAAATTAGCTTTTACTGCAGACTTGATGTTTCTTAATGAACTCAACCTAAAATTACAAGGCAAAACAGCATTTATATGCAAAAATTATACTTCAGTAAGGTCATTCCAACAATTAATGTTGTGTGAATCAAAAGGAATGTTAAGCTGATTTATACACTTCCCATGCAGTTAAAAGTTAAAATGAGAAGTGAGATCTTTATTCCCACACAAATAGGCAGCAGGTATATTTTCTGAATTCAAACTATATTTTTAGCAGCCTTTTTTGGACCTCAATTTCCATATTTCAAAATTCATTTCACAATGCAATTGAGTAGCATCTACCTAATCGTCAGTCGGAAGTGACTGATTTGTAATGTGATGACATGCCAAAAGGCAAGTGTATTAGAGTTCTCTAGAAAAACAAAACTGACAGCAAATATCTGTAAATATGAAATTTATAAAGATGATTCCCGCTGTGATGAATTCTCTGCGCACTCCATAGGAAAGGCTCACTGCTGAAGAAGCAGTGGAAAAGTCTCTTCTTTTTTGAAAGTCTTTGACTGATAGGATTATTTCATTGTGGGAGATACACCTTAGTTGATCACAGATGTAATTGGCAACAAATGCAATCAACTGACTGATAATTTAATACACCAGCCTTCCAGTTTATTGACCAGCCATGAAATATCCTTTCAGAAACAGTCAGGCCACTGCGTGCCTGACCAGACAACTGGGCATAATCACTTGACCAAGTTGATACCAGAACCTTATCATCACAGTCCACCCTTTGTCAACTTGGCCTAACACATCACCTTGAAACATGCTTAATTTCCAAATAGAACACAAAACAGATATATATTTTACCTAACAATACTCAAATGTCCTGCATTCAACTGAAAGCCCACTACATCTCTCCAGAATAGGGTGCAAGTCCTTAGGCAACATCCACTCTTAATCTTCATATCTTGTTACTTAAATACTATAGTATGAAAATTACAACTTACATCATATGATAAGAGAAAAACAAGATATTTGCTTATGAAGAAAAGTAAACATCTCAAAACGGAGAAAATATTCATAGAATCACAGTCCTTGTTTCCATAACTGATCACGTGGTCGTAGTTCATATTTATCACTGCCTTCTTCTACTACCCATTCCATGTTCCCTTTCCCCTCAGCAAACACTTTAGCTGGCCGTGGTTCTGTGCTAGGTGGGGTGACCCAAACCTTTATTCCTGAAGTTTCTGGGCCATTGTTAGTTCTGTCTGGACTGGGTTGTTGCGATTTTCCATTGACTTTAATCACAGGGCATGGTAAGTACTAAGAGACCCCTTAGGGGATCTCCTATATTCCAGGAAAATTCTTTACCTCCGTTGTGAATTTGCAGTCCTATTTCCCCTTAATAGTACTAGACTAAACAGTAATCCCCTTTTGTGCCTGTTGAGTCAGTGGCATGAGAAACACAAAGTAGCCAGGTAGTAGTCTTAACTTCCAGTTCAATGAAGTCATTGTTGTGCTGCCTGGAAGGAGCACTCCTCCTTTTGGAATTAAGACTTGTAGACCAGCAGAGCTTAAGGTTGCAGGAACAGGAAGCAAAAAGTATCCTCATGGATCACTAGGGGTGCTGGTGAGTGGTGTCACTCCCATTTCCACCCCTTGATTCCTGGACCCATGAAGCCTGGCTATGGGAGAAACAGCATTATAGAGTGGACACTGATTCAGAGCATACACAGCTTCTGGAAAACACTGTCCCAGCCCTAAGGTATTGCCACCTAGTTGGCACCATAATTGGGTCTTCAAAAGGCCATTCCACTGTTCTATCAACCCAGCTGCCTCTGTATGATGTGGAACACGATAAGACCAGAGAATTCCATGAGCATGAGCCCATTTCTGCACTTCATTTGCTGTGAAGTGGGTTCCTTGATCATTAGCATCATGGTGTGTGGAATACCATGATGGTGGATAAGTCATTCGGTAAGTCTACAGATGGTAGTTTTTGCAGAACCATTGCATGCAGGGAATGCAAACCCATATCCAGAATATGTGTCTATTCCAATTAGAACAAATCTCTGCCCTTTCCATGATAGAAGTGGTTCAATGTAATAAACCTGCCACCAGGTAGCAGGCTAATCACCTCCAAGAATGCTGCCGTACTGGGGACCAGGTGTGGGTCTCTGTTGCTGGTAGGTTGGGTACTCAGCAGGGGTTGCAGCCAGATTGGCCTTGGTGAATGGACGTTCATGTTGCTGAGTCCATGCATAACCTCCATCCCTACCACCATGCCCACTTTGTTCATGAACCCATTGGGCAATGGCAGAAGTGGCTGAGAAGAGAGGATGACTTGCATCCACAGGATGGGTCATCTTATCCACTTGAATATTAAAACCTTCCTCTTCTGAAGTTATCTTGTGGTGAGCATTCACATCGGACACAAATATCTTCATGTTCTTTGCCCACTCAGAAAGGTCTATCCGCATACCTCTTTCCCAGACCACTTTGTTACCAATTTTCCAATCATGCTCCTTCCAAGTCCCTGACCATTCAGCCAAACCAATAGCAAAAGCCCATGAGTCAGTATACAAATGCACCTTTGGCCAGTTCTCCTTCCAAGCAAAATGAACAACTTGGTACATTGCTTGAAGTTCTGCCCACTAGGAGGATTTTCCCCACCTGTCCTTTAATGACATCCTATAAAGGGGTTGCAGTGCTGCAGCTGTCCACTTCCAGGTGGTCCTTGCATATCATGCAGAACCATCTGTAAACCAGGCCTGAGATTTCTTTTCCTCAGTCAACTGACTGTAAGGAACTCCCCAAGAGGTCATAGTTCTGGACTGGGAAAGAGAAGGTAAGGTGGCAGGAGAGGGGGCCAAGGGCATTTGGGTTACTTCCTCATGTAACTTAACTTATTCCTTCAGACTTGCCCAAGCCCTTTCTCTAATATACCATTTCCGTTTTTATGACAGAATGCTACTGTGTACACCCAACTTTATGACTTGGTGAGTCAGACAACACCCACCTCATAATAGGTGACTTAGGTCTCATGGTAACTTGATGGCCATGGTTAAATATTTAGTCTCTCCTAAGGCCTACTAGCAGGCTAAAAGCTGTTTCTTAAAAGGAGAGTAATTATCTGCAGCAGATGGTAAGGCTTTGACCCCAAATCCTAAGGGTCTATGTTGTGATTCTCCTAATAGAGGCCTGCCAAAGGCTCCAGACAGCCTCCCTATTTGCCACTGACACTTCCAGCACCATTGGATCTGCTGGATCCTATGGCCAAGTGGCAAAACAGCTTTCACAGCAGCCTGGACATGTCACAGAGCCTCTACTTGTTCTTGTGCCCACTCAAAACTGGCAGCTTTTCTGGTCACTTGGTAAATGGGCCAGAGTAGCACACCCAAATGAAGAATATGTTGTCTCCAAAATCCAAAGAGGCCAACTAGGCATTGTACCTCTTTTTTGGTCATAGGAGAGGCCAGATGCAGCAACTTATCCTTCACTTTAGGTGGATATCTCCACAGCACTGGACACCTAGAAATTTCACTGAGGTGGAAGGACCGTGTACTTTTGTTGGATTTATCACCCATCTCCTGTCACACAAATGCCTTACCAATAAGTCTAGAGTAGTTGCTACTTCTTGCTCACTAGGTCCAATCAACACGATATCATCAATATAATGGACCAGTTTATGTCTTATGGGAGGGAGAAGTGATCATGATCCCTTTGGACAAGATTGTGACATAGGGCTGGAGAGCTGATAACCCCCTGAGGCTGGTCTTGCCAGCTGAATGCAAACGGTTTCTGGTGGCCCTTACTAACAGCTATTGAGAAAAAAAATCATTTGCTAGAGCAATAGCTGCCTATCAGGTACCAGGCAATGTGTTGATTTGTTCAAGGAATGATACCACATCTGGAACAGCAGCTGCAATTGAAGTCGCCACTTGGTAAAGTTTAACCACTGTCATCCTTGAAGTCCCATCTGTTTTCTGCACAGGTCAAATAGAGTTGAGTGAGGATGTAGTGAGAATCAACACCCTTGCATCCTTCAAGTCCTTAGGAGTGGCACTAATCACTGCAATCCCTCTCAAAATATGTTATTGTTTCTGAGTCGCTATTTTGCTAGGGAGGGGCAGTTCTAGTGGCTTCCATTTGGCCTTTCCTATCATAATAGCCCTCACTCCATGAATGAGAGCACCAATGTGGGGGTTCTGCCAGTTGCTGAGTATGTCAATTCCAAGTATGCATTCTGGAACTGGGGGAATGACCACAGAATGGGTCTGTGTTCCCACTGGACTCACTGTGAGATGGAACTGAGCTTAAACTCCATAGATCACCTGACTCCTATAAGCCCCTACTCTGAATGGTGGATCAGAGTGACATTTTGGGGTGTCCTGGAATTAGTGTCTTCTGAACCAGTGTCCAATAATCCCCGAAATATCTGATCATTTCTTTTTCACAGTGCACAGTTACCCTGTTAAAGGGCTGTAGGTCTCCTTGGGGGAAGGCTGGGAAGAAGGTTACCAGTGTAAATTTTGGGCAGTGTAAAAAGGTCCCTACCCAAGGGCACCTGGCCTTCCCCTCTTTGGAGGGGCTCTGGGTCTGTAAACTGTCTCAAGTATGGAAATTACAAAAACAGTAATTCTGTTCTTGAATTACAAAAATTCTGTTTTTGTAATTCAAGTTAGATTTTTGTTCACTTGATCTAGAATTCTTCTGCTTATATAGTCAAACAAGAATTTAGTAAATTTCCCATCTATTTTATTTCTGGGTACCCCAGTGATCTACTAGCCAACACCACAAGTCTCTGTGAATTCAGATTATTTTGACTGCTGCTTTGAGTTTGTTGTCCATTATGGTGGCCATGCCCACCTTGCCTATGGTGAAAACTGTAGCCACCTGGCTTCTACCAACTCAGGATCCAATCCATTGTGTTTAAAGATTCCAGCTCAGTGACAGCAGTTCCCATTGTAATATCTGACTTACAGAGAAGGGCAACTAAAGAGCTCTTCAGGGATGATGGAGCTAGTCTCACAAATTTATTTCTCACAGTTCTGGTAAAAAGTGCCTTCTCCGGACATTCCTGGGGTATGTGAGCAGTTCTTCCATAATAAATCCACTCTAACATTCCCATCTATCCAAGCCTGTAGATCCCCTCATCTGTATTATACCAGGGCAGTTCTGGAATTTCGACCTTAGGTAATGTCAGCCATCTTTTTTGTTTAACAGAGGGTAATTTTTCAGTTCTTGTTTTCTTGTTTCTTGCCCTGCTTGTATGGTGCCTTTTCCCTCCCCACCCTTAGGAGGGTCTACGTCAGTATTATAGACTCCAGCTGGGTTTTCCTGGACTAAACTGGCCTCCTATCAGGGGGAAGGAGTCAGCTGCATCAGTTTTCCCTGAGGGTGAGACCCAGCAGGTTAAAAGACTTTCCTGTGAAGTCTCTGGGCTCTGTTTTTCTTATCCTGCCCAGTATGTGGTGCTTGTCTGCCTACAGGTCCCACCAGCATAAGATGTTGCAGCACCTTTAACTTTGGAAGACTCTCCCTGCTGGGGGCATGGTGGAGACAGAGGAGAGGTTGTAGGCTGGTTTTAATGGCTTCAAATTGCCAAGCCCTGGGGTCTGAATTCCTTGAGGGAGGGATTCCACCTGAGTTGGGCTTCACCCCTTAGGCACAGGTGGGAGACAGCCCTGAAGCAGCCCATTTCTACCTATGCCTGGGGCAGTTGCAGCCCAAGAAGTCCCACCGCTGAATCCAGAGACAGCCAAGCCTCCGTAGAAACACAGCCACAAAAACCTCCGTTTCCTCCCTTTTCCTCTTTTTCTATTAGCCCAATGAGTGACCTCTGCCTTGACCAGGTTCACCTGAGCTGGGGGCCTATTTTTAGTAGTCAGAATTTGTTAATTAATGCCACAATTGGTGTTTGGTTGGACTCAGCCCCTGCTGCTGTTAAAGTCTCTTTCCTTTCCTCTCTGGGAAGCAGCCTGTGGGGGAGGGGCACTGGCTGCCACAACTTGGGGAACTCACGGTTCTGGGGAAGCTCACAGCTGGTCCAGCTGGTCCAGACTGGGGTATGCTGTGTGTCCAGTCACTGATGTGGCTCTGGGAGCTGTTCTGTACTGTTTCTGGTTGTTTTGGAGGACAAACTAAAACTCGCACATTGCTAAGCTGCCATCTTGGCCCAATGTCAGCCATCTTTTGATCCATCTTTCAGCCAACCATCCAGACAAACCATTAATGCCCTTTCTAACCCCTCAAGCTACACTGAATGCAGAATCTCTGCTCAGTAGGCCCATATCAATAAATTCAGCTTGATCCAACTTTGTATTCCTTCCTGCACTAATCCATATGCTTAATATCCATTTCCACACATAGGAACCTGATTTTTGTCTGTATTGATTGGAAAACTCATGCAGTTCTCTTGGAGTATAGCATACCTCCTCATGGATCACACTTTGTATCTCACCTTTTGGGACTTTAGTCTAGTTGTAGGTTTTGAAGAAAAGAGAGGTGGTGAGGGTAGGTCATGAAAAGAAATAGAAGTATCTTTCAAGCCAATTACCTCAAGTCATTTCACTACAGTTTCATCTGGTGAAACAGGATTAGTCACTCTAGATAGAGGAATGAGGGCTATTTCCCCAGGGAAGGTGGTTACAGGTTTAGCAGGCACTGAAGTGTTCATCTTATTAGGTGGAGGGTGGATGGCAGACTGGAGGCTGGGAAGCTGTTTCCTCAGGGTAGTCCATTAAAGATCTATCTAGTAGAGGCTCAGCAGATTCTAGGGATTCCATCTCCCCATCACTGTTAATATCAAGTTATATATCTCCATCCCATAGTTCAGGATCTCATTCTTTTCCAATCAAAGCCCTTACTTTAACAGCAGACACCCTACAAGGTTGAGATTTTAGTTTATGCTGTAAATGTGCTACTCACACAATGAGTGTGTCTGGTTTGCAGAGATCTCAAGTCTGTGACCACAGGAAATAAGACTTTTCATTCAGGGGAAACATGGAAACTTCTACGTCATTCATATGGCACTTAAGATGCAAATTTGAAGCCTTCAGCTCATCCGTTTCCCTCATCACTATATTCAGCATATCTAACAACAATATCACTATACCTCTTAATTCAACAAAACTCTATAAAGATGTCAAAAACATTCTCACTGAGGGACTTGCCTCATATAAGCATGTAATTAGCGGAATTTAACAGTCATATTTTGAGTATTTATTTTGCCAGCTCACCCCATGGACTGTCAGTGTTATCTTGATGATTGGTAATAAAGTCATTAGTGCCTCTGATGAGGTCAGAGTAGAAAACCAATTGTTAAACCCATTTTTAAGATTCTGTCTCTCAAGAACCACTCCTGGTACTAAGCTGTATCAGTTAGGGTTCTCTAGAGAAACAGAACCTACAGAAGCTAGCTGTAAATATGAGATTTATAAAGATAATTCATGCAGCTATGGAAATGGAAGAGTCCAGAATCCATTGGGCAGGTGGTGGAGCTAGTGGCTCCAATGAAGGATTTGGATGAACCCCAGGTGAGGCTGGCTGATTGAAGAAGCAGTGGAAAAGTGTCTCTTCCTTAAAAGCCTTCAACTGATTGATTACCTTATTGTGGGAGACATGCCTTAGTTGATTACAGATGTAATCAGCCACGGTTACAATCAATTAACAGATTATTTAATACACCAGCCTTCCAGCTCATTGACCAGCCAGAAAATATCCTTGCTGCAGTGATCAGGCCAGTGCTTGCCTGACCAGAATATTGGGCGTTGTTACTTGGCCAAGTTGATACCAGAACCTAATCATCACAGCAAGTATTAAGAGAAGAATCTAATACAATTTTCTAGCTGCCTTCTAAGCAACAGATATGCTCAATTAAAATCATATACTTAGGATTAATATCAGTATTTGTCAGTACCTATCTGTGTGAAAAGATATTTTCAAAGGTGAAATACAAAAACTTTCATTACAGATCAGCATTAACAGTTTAGCATTGCAACGGATTTTGATGATGAGTGTCATGGTCAGGTTCACGTGTCAACTTGGCCAAGTGGTGGTACCTGTTTGTCTGGTTCAGCAAGTACTGGGCTGTCTGTTGCAACGAGGATATTTCATAGAATTAAATCATGATCACTTCAGCTGCATCCACAGCTTATTCCATTTGTAATCAGCCAAGGGGCATTTCTTCTGCAATGAGTGATGCTTAATCTAATCACTGGGAGCCTTTTAAGGAGGATTCAGAAGAGAGAGATGTCTTCCTGCTTCACCTAGTGAGCCTCTCCTGTGAAGCTCATCTGGACCCTCCATTGGAATCACTGGCTTCACAGCCTGCCCTGCAGATTTTGGACTCTGCATTCCCATGGTTACATGAGACATTTTATAAATTCTATATTTGTGAGTGTTTCCTGTTGATTTTGTTTCTCTAGAGAACCCTAACTAATATAACTTGGTACCAGAAGTGGGGTGGTTCTTAAGAAAGAGAGTCTTAAAAATGGGTTTTTATGAATGGTTTTCTACTACGATTTGACTCAAAGGCAGTAAGGACTCTAATTCTCATAATCAGAATGACACTCCCAATCCATAGAGTGAGTTGGCAAAAGTGATAGTCAAAATATCACCATTTGATTCTCCTAAGGCTTTGCTTGTTCAAAGCCAGGCTCTGGGGGATAATGTTTTTGACACTTTTATGGATTTTTTTTGGAAATAAAAGGTATAGAGATGTTGGCTGGTTGTTGTTAGATACACTGGATACATTAAGGAATGAAAGAGATGGGCATAAGGCTTCAAACGAGAAGCTTAAGCCCTGACTGACAGATGTAGAAGTTTCTATGAGTATCCTGAAGGAAAATCTTATTTCCTGTAGCCCATAGACTTGAGATCTCTAAAAATGAGACTCAGAGTCTTATTGTTAGAGTAGCAACTTTACAAGGTAAACTGAAATCTCAATGTTGCATGGTGTCTGCCATTAAAGTGAGGGCATTGATTGGAAAGGAGTGGGACCCTGAAAAATGGGACAGTGACATATGATTGATAATGATGTCAGGGGTGAGGTTGAAACCCTAGGTCATGCTGAGTCTTCTCTAGATAACCCTATAATAGTCTTCCCTGAGGACATAGCCACTCCACCTCCAGCCTGCCTTGAGGAGTTGGTCAGCAAACCTCCTCTTGAAGGGATTGGTCCTAGAATGATTAATCCTGTTTCACCAGATGAAACTGCAAATGAATGCCCTGAAGCAAATGGCTTGGAAGATATTTCTAATTCATTTCATGACCCACCCCCATCATCCCTCATTTCTTCCCGAGCTATAACTAGACTGAAGTCCCAACAGGCCCCTAAAGGTGAGGTACAAAGTATCATACATGAGGAGGTACATTATACTCAAAAAGAACTGTGTGAGCTTTCCAATTTATATAGAAAGAAATCATGAGAATGTGTGTGGCAATGGATTTTAAGGGTGTGGGATAATGGTGGGAGGAATATAAGGCTGTATCAGGCTGAATTTATTGATATTGTCCCACTAATCAGAGATCCTGCATTCAATGTTATAGATTGAGGGGTTAGAAAAGGTATTAACAGTTTATTTGGATGGTTGGTTGAAACATGGATCAAAAGGTGGCCAACATTACCTGAGGTTGAAATGCCAGAACTGCCCTGATATAATGTAGATGAGGGGATCCAGAGGCTTAGAGAGACTGGAATGTTAGAGTGGATTAATCGTGCAAAGCCTCCCTTACACCCCAGGAATGTCCAGAAGATGCACCTTTTACCAGAACACTGGGAAATACATTTGTGAGATTGGCATCATCGTCCCTGAAGAGCTCTGTAGTTGCACTTCTCTGAAGGTCAGATATTACTGTTAGAACTGCTGTCACTGAGCTGGAATCCTTAAACATAATGGGGATGACCAGATCCCAAGTTGGCAGAAACCAGGTGGCAGCACTTAATCGCCAAAGACAGGGTAGACATGGCTATTATAATTGACAGCAAACTCAAAATAGGAGTCAAAATTATATGACTCACAGAGATTCGTGGCATTGGCTAGTAAATCATGAGGTACCTAGAAATACAATAGAAGGGTAGTCTACTAAATTCTTATTCAAGCTGTATAAACAAAAGAGTTCTGGGTCAAGTGAACAGAAGTCTAACCTAAATTACAAAAACACAGAGTCATGTCCATTAATCAATTTCCAGACCTGAGACAGTTTACAGACCCAAAGCCCCTTGAATGAAGGAGAGGCCAGGTCCCTTTGGGGGAGAACCCTGTTACACTGCCACAAACTTATACTGTTAATCTTCCTCCAAGCCTTTCCCAAGGAGACTGACAGCCTTTTACCAGGGTAAATGGGCATTGGGGAAAAGGAAATGATCAGATATTTTGGGGATTATTAGACACTGGTTCAGAAGTGACATTAATTCCAGGGGACCCAAAATGTCACTCTGGTCCACCAGTCAGAGTGGGGACTTATGGGAGGCCAGGTGATCAATGGAGTTTTAGCTCAGGTTCATCTCACAGTGGGTCCAGTGAGACCCTGGACTCATTCTGTAGTTATTTCTCCAGTTCCAGAATGTATAATTATAAAAGACATACTGAGTAACTGGCATAATCCCCACTTTGGCTCTCTAATTCGTGCAGTGAGGGCTATTATGGTAGGAAAGGCCAAGTGGAAGCTACTAGAATTGCCCCTACCTAGCAAAATAGTAAATCAGAAGCAATATCAGATTCCTGGAGGGATTGCAGAGATTACTGCCACTCTTAAGGACTTGAAGTATGCAGGGGTGGTGATTCCCACCACATCCCCATTCAACTCTCCTATTTGGCCTGTGCAGAAAACAGATGGGTCTTGGAGGATAACAGTGGGTTATCATAAGCTCAACCAGGTGGTAACTCCAATTGCAGCTGCTGTTCAGCACATATCCCCTGGTACCCTGGTATGCAGCTATTGGTCTGGCAAATGTTTTTTTCTCAATAGCTGTTAGTAAGGACCACCAGAAACAGTTTGCTTTCAGCTGGCAAGGTCAGCAATATACTTTCACTGTCCTACCTCAGGGGTATATCAATTCTCCAGCCCTATGTCATAATCTTGTCCACAGGGAGCTTGATCATTTCTCCCTTCTAAAGACATCACATTGGTCCATTACATTGACGATATCATATTGACTGGACCTAGTGAGCAAGAAGTAGCAACAACTTGACTTACTGGTAAGGCATTTGTGTGTCAGAGGATAGGAGATAAATCCAAGTACAGGGGACTTCCACCTCAGTGAAATTTCTAGGTGTCCAGTGGCCTGGGGTATGTCAAGATAACCCTTCTAAGGTGAAGGATAAGTTGCTGCATCTAGCCCTTTCTATAGCCAAAAAAGAGTCACAATACGTAGTTGGTCTCTTTGGATTTTGGTAACAACATATTTGGGTGTGCTACTCTGGCCCATTTATCAAGTGACCAGAGAAGCTGCTAATTTTGAGTGGGGACCTGAACAAGAAGAGGCTCTGCGATGGGTCCAGGATGCTGTACAAGCTGCTCTGCCACTTGGGCCATATGATCCAGCAGATACAATGGTGCTGGAAGTGTCAGTCACAATAGAGATGCTGTCTGGAGCTTTGGCAGGCTCCTGTATGAGAATCACAACACAGACCCTTAGGATTTTGGAGCACAGCCTTACCATCTGCTGCAGATAATTACTCTCCTTTTGAGAAACAGCTTTTGGCCTGCTACTGGGCCTTAGTAGAGACTGAATGCTTAACCATGGGCCACCAAGTTACCATGAGACCTGAGTTACCCATTATGACTGGATATTGTCTGACCCACCAAGCCATAAAGTTGGGCATGTGCAGCAGCACTCTATTGTAAAATGGAAATGGTATATACTAGATAGGGCCTGAGAAGGTCCTGAAGGCACAGTATGTTACATGAGGAAGTGGTCCAAATGTCCATGGTCTCCACTCATGCCACCTAGCCTTCTCTTTCCCAGGCCAGAGTTATGGCCTCTTAGGGAGTTCCTTACAGTGAATTGAGTGAGGAAGAGAAAACTCGGGCCTGGTTTACAGATGGTTCAGCACAATATGCAGGTACCACCCAAAAGTGGACAGCTGCAGCATTACAACCCCTTTCTGGGGTGTCCTTGAAGGACAGTGGTGAGGGGAAATCCTCTCAGTGGGCAGAACTTCAAGTAGTGCACCTAGTTGTTCATTTTGCTTGGCAGGAGAACTGGCCAAATGTGCATTTGTATACTGACTCATGGGCTGTTGCTAATGGTTTGGCTGGATGGTCAGGGACTTGGAAAAACAATAATTGGAAAATTGGTGACAAAGAAGTCTGGGGAAGAAGTATGTGGCTAGACCTTTCTGAGTGGGCTAAAAACATGAAGATATTTGTGTCCCATGTGAATGCACATCAGAGGGGGACTTCAGCAGAGGAAGGTTTTAATAATCAAGTGGATAAAATGACCCATTCTGTGAATACCAGTCAGCCTCTTTCCATAGCAACTCCGGTCATTGCCCAATGAACTCATGAACAAAGTGGTCACAGTGGTAGGGATGGAGGTTATGCATGAGTTCAACAACATGGACTTCCGCTCACCACGGCTGACTTGGCTACAGTCACTGATGAATGCCCAGTCTGCCAGCAGCAGAGACCCACACTCAGTCCCCGATATGGCACCATTCCCTGAGGTGACCAACCAGCTACATGGTGGCAGGTTGATTACATTGGACCACTCCCTTCATGGAAGGGTCAGTGATTTGTTCTAACTGGAATAGACACATGTTCTGGATATGGATTGCTTTCTGGATATGGAATGCTTCTGCCAAAAGTACCATCCATGGGCACATGCTCATGGAATTCTCTGGTCTTACCATGTTTCCCATCATCCAGAAGCAACTGGATTGATAGAATGGTGGAATGGACTTTTGAAAACTCAATTATAGTGCCAACTAAATGGCAATACCTTGAAGGGTGGGGGAATGTTCTCCAGGAAGCTGTATATGCTCTGAATCAGCATCTGTGGTATGGTGCTGTTGGTTCCACAGCCAGGATCCATGGGTCCAGGAACCAAGGGATGGAAATGGGAGTGGTACCACTTACTATTACCCCTAGTGATTCACTAGGAACATTTTTACTTTCTGTCCCTGTGACCCTGAGCTCTGCTGGTCTATAGGTTTTAGTTCCAAAGGGGGAGAGCGTCCACCAGGAGAAACAACAAAGATTCCATTGAACTGGAACCTGACTACCACCTGGTCACTTTGGGCTACTCATGCCCCCAGATCAACAAGACAAGAAGGGGATTACATTATTGGCTGGGGTGATTGACCCTGACTATCAGGGGGAAATAGGAATGCAACTACACAACGGAGGTAAAGAAGAGTTTTCTTGGAATATAGGAGATTGCCTTGGGTGTCTTTTAGTACTACCATGTCCTGTGATTAAAATCAATGGAAAACTGCAACAACCCAATCCAAACAGGACTACCAATGGCTCTGAAACTTCAGGAATGAAGGTTTGGGTCACCCCACCAGGAAAAGAATCATGGCCAGCCAAAGTACTTGCTGAGGGTAAAGGGAACATGGAATGGGTAGTGGAAGAAGGTAGTGATAGATATGAACTATGACCATGTGATCAGTTACAGAAATGAGGACTGTAATGCTCTTTTGTCCCTGTTATACTATTTAAGTTATAAGATATCAAGTTTAAGAATGAATATTACCCAAGGACTTGCACCCTATTCTGGAGAGAGTTAATATGTTTCCAGTTATATGCAGGACAGTTGAGTACTGTTAGGTGAAAGAAAAATATGTGTGCCTTATTGTTTTTTATTTAGAAATTAGGTATGACTTAAGGTGATATGTGTAGCTGCCAAGTTGACAAGGGGTGGACTGTCATGGTCAGGTTCATGTGTCAACTTGGCCAAGTGGTGGTACCTGTTTGTCTGGTTGGGCACTTGCTGGCCTGTCTGTTGTGATGAGGATATTTCATAGAATTAAATCGTGATCATGTCAGCTGCATCCACAGCTGATTCCATTTGTAATTAGCCAAGGGGTGTGTCTTCTGCAATGAGTGATGCTTAATTTAATCACTGGAAGCTCTTTAAGGAAGATTCAGAAGACACAGGTTCTGTTCCTGCTTTGGCCGGCAAGCCTCTCCTGTGGAGTTCGTCCAGACCCTCCATCAGAATAGTCAGCTTCACAGCCTGCCCTGCAGATTTTGGACTACGTTCCCGTGGTTACATGAGACACTTGCATAAATTTTATATTTGCAAGTGTTTCCTGTTGATTTTGATTCTCTAGAGAACCCTAACCAATACAATGGGGAACCTTAACTTTGGATTCCAGTTAAGCTAAATGTTATCTCCCAACCCCCAGCCCCCCCCCAAAAAAACCCTCTATTCTTCTCATTAGCAAACCTGTATTTAAAAAGATGTTCTCGGACTTCCGGGTCAAGATGGCGGCTTAAAAACATGCATGTTTTAGTTCGTCCTCCAGAACAACTACTAAATAACCAGAAACAGTACAGAACAGCTCCTGGGGCCACGTCAGTGACCAGACACACAGCGTACCCCAGTCTAGACCAGCTTGACTGGCTGCAAGCACCCCCCAGAACCATGAGTTCCCAAAGCTGCGGGGGCCAGAGCCCCTCCCCCACAAGCCGCTTCCCAGAGGGAAAAGGAAAGTACTTTACCAGCAGCAGGGACTGGGCACAGTCAAACACCAATTGTGGAACTAATTAACAAATTCTGACTACTAAAAATAGGCCCCCAGCTTAGGTGAACCTGATCAAAGCGGAGGTTGCTCATTTTTGCCCCAGTGCCAAGGGGGCAGGACTGACAGAAAAAGGGGGAGAAATAAAGAAGGAAACAGAGGTTTTTGTGGCTGTGCATCTACAAAGGCTTGACTGCCTCTGGATATAGCGGCAGGAATTTTCAGGCTGCAACTGGCATAGGCAGAAGTGAGCTCTTTTGAGGGCTTATCTGGAGCTTGTGCCTTCCCCAGGGGAGGGGTGAAGCCCCACCCAGGTGGAATCCCTCCATCAAGGAACTCAGACCCCAGGGCTTGGTAATTTGAAGCCATTAAAACCAGCCTACAACCTCTCCTCTGTCTCCACCATGCCACCAGCAGGGAGAATCTGCCAAAGTTAAAGGTACCATATCATCTTATGCTGGTGGGACCTGCAGTCAGACAAGTGCCACACACAGGGCAGGATAAGAAAAACAGAGTCCACAGACTTCACAGGAAAGTCTTTTAACCTGCTGGGTCTCACCCTCAGGGAAAACCGACGCAGGTAACTCTTTCCTCCTGAGAGGAGGCCAGTTTGGTCTGGGAAAATCTGGTTGGGGTCTATAATATCTAAGCAGACCCTCCTAAGTGCATGTGGGGGAAAGGAACCACACAAGCAGGGCAAGAAACAAGAAAACAAGAGCTGAAAAATTCTCCTCTGTTAAACAAAACTTAAGCTAAAGGTCCAGAAAAAGCTGAACGGAATGTCAAAGAACAGATAGACCAACAAATTCATCCAGAAAACCCTAGATAAAAGAAATGAAAGCAATCTCCAGAATAAACTAATTAAGGTAATTAAATGCCTAGATGCCAGCAAAAAATAACAAATCACACTAGGAAAATTGAAGATATGGCCCAGTCAAAGGAACGAACCAACAATTCAAATGACATACAGGAGCTGAAACAACTAATTCCAAATGTACGAACAGAAATGGAAAACCTCATCAAAAACCAAATCAATGAATTGAGGGAGGATATAAAGAAGGCAAGGAAAGAACAAAAAGAAGAAACTGAAAGTCTGAAAAAACAAATCACAGAACTTATGGGAATGAAAGACACAGTAGAAGAGATGAAAAAAAACAATGGAAACCTACAATGGTAGATTTCGAGAGACAGAACATAGGATTTCAAAACTGGAGGACGGAACATCTGAAATCTGACAAGAAACAAGAACTATAGGGAAAAAAAAAGAAAAATATGAACAGGGACTCAGGGAATATATATGAAGTGCACGAATATATGGTTGTGGGTATCCCAGAAGGAGAAGAGTAGGGAAAAGGAGGAGAAAAACTAATGGAGGAAATTATCACTGAAAATTTCCCAACTCTTATGAAAGACTTAAAATTACAGATCCAAGAAGTACAGCGTACCCCAAAGAGAATAGATCCAAATAGACATATTCCAAGACATTTAATAATCAGAATGTCAGAGGTCAAAGAGAAAGAGAGGATCTTGAAAGCAGCAAGAGAAAAGCAATCCATCACATACAAGGGAAGCCCAATAAGACTATGCGCAGATCTCTCAGCAGAAACCATGGAGGCAAGAAGACAGTGGGATAATATATTTAAATTATTAAAAGAGAAAAACTGTCAACCCAAAATTCTATATCCAGCAAAATTCTTCAAAAATGAGGGAGAAATTAAAACATTTTCAGGCAAAAAATCACTGAGAGAATTTGTGACCAAGAGAACAGCTCTGCAAGAAATACTAAAGGGAACACTAGAGACAGATACAAAGACAGAAGAGAGAGGTGTGGAGAAGAGTGTAGAAAGGAAGACTATGAGTAAAGGTAAAAAGAAGGAAAATTAGATATGACATATAAAATCCAGAAGGCAAAACAGTAGAAGAAAGTACTACCCATGCAGTAATAACACTGAATGTTAATGGATTAAACTCTCCAATCAAAAGACATAGTCTGGCAGAATGGATTAAAAAACAGGACCCATCTATATTCTGTCTCTACTCAAAGGACAGAAGGCCAAGGACACAGCATTATTAACAATTACCAAGAGATGAAAACAGCCAAAATGTCCACCAACAGACAGTTGACTAAACAAACTGTGACATTTACATAAGATGGAATATTATGCAGCTGTAAGACAGAATAAAGTTACGAAGTATGTAACAACATGCATGGACCTTAAGGACATTATGCTGAGTGTGATTAGCCAAAAACAAAAGGACAAATACTGTATGGTCTCACTGATATGAACTGGCATTAGTGAATAAACTTGGAATATTTCCTTGGTAACAGAGACCATCAGGAGATAGAAATAGGGTAAGATATTGGGTAATTGGAGCTGAAGGGATACAGATTGTGTAACAGGACTGAATATAAAAACTCAGAAATGGACATCACAATACTACTTAACAGTAATGTAATTATGTTAAAACACTGAATGAAGCTGCATGTAAGAATGATAGAGGGAGGAGGGCTGGGGACATAAATGAAATCAGAAAGAAAGATAGACGTTAAAGATTGAGATGGTATAATCTAGGAATGCCTAGAGTGTATAATAATAGTGGAATGTACAATGTACAAATTTTAAAAATGTTTTTGCATGAGGAAGAACAAAGGAATGTCATTATTGCAGGGTGCTGAAAATAGATGATAATTAATACTTTAAAATGTCACCTTATGTGTGAGACTAAAGCAAAAAATGTTTATTTGTTACAAAGTTTATATTTTGACTAGAGCATTTCCTAATATAACTCATGTAGATAGTTTGATTGAATGTCATAAGTACTTGGAATCTCAGGTAGGACATGAGATTTTGTTGGTTTGTCCAGAGTGATACCCCGATAAATCCCAGAGTGATTTGATCAGTGACTGGAAAGGTATTTGCAAACCCCCTTTGGGGAATGGTGAGAATGGGGAGAAAATCAACTTCTCCAAGTTGAATTCTTGATATTCTCACAAGCAGTGTGGACAACCAAAGCTATAGGCTGAGCCCCCAGTCTTGGGGTTTGTTCATATGAAACTTAACCCCACAAAGGATAGGTCAAGTCTACTTAAAATTTAGGCCTAAGAGTCACCCCCAAGAGAGTCTCTTTTGTTGCTCAGATGTGGCCTCTCTCTCCAGCCAACATGACGAGCAGTCTCACCACTCTCCCCGTCTCTGCATGGGACATGACTCCCAGGGATGTGGACCTTCCTGGCAATGTGGGACAGAGATCCTGGAATGAGCTGAGACTCAGCATCAAGGGACTGAGAAAAACCCTAGAATGAGCTGAGAATTAACATCAAGGGATTGAGAGAACCTTCTCGACCAAAGGGGGAAGAGTGAAATGAGACTAAGTGTCAATGGCTGAGAGATTCCAAACAGAGTTGAGAGGTTATCCTGGAGGTTATTCTTATGCATTAAGTAGATATCACCTTGTTGTTCAAGATGTAGCGGAGAGGCTGGAGGGAACTGCCTGAAAATGTAGAGCTGTGTTCCAGTAGCCATGTTTCTTGATGATGATTGAACAATGATATAGCTTTCACAATGAGACTCTGTGAATGTGAAAACCTTGTGTCTGATGCTCCTTTTATCTACCATATCAACAGAAGAGTAGAACATATGGAATAAAAATAATTAATGGGGGAACGAATGTTAAAATAAATTTAGTTTGAAATGCTAGCGGTAAATGAAAGCAAGGGGTAAGGGGTATGGTATGTATAATCTTTTTTTTTTCTCTGTTATCGTTTCATTTCTTTTTCTGTTGTCTTTTTATTTCTTTTTCTAAATCGATGCAAATGTTCTAAGAAATGATGAATATGCAATATGTGATGATATTAAGAATTACTGATTGTATATGTAGAATGGAATGATATCTTAATGTTTTGTTTGTTAATTTTTTTAATTAATAAAAAAAGTTTAAAAAAAAAAGATGTTCTCAATAATTGGTATATTTTAAATTTCACCCATAAAAATGTTTTTGGAAGTTTGTTTTCTCTCTTGTTATGTAAGTATCTACATAATATCCTTGATTTTGCCTGTTGCCCACAAAACCTAAGATATTTATTATTTGGTCTTTTACAGAAAAAGTTTGCAAATCCCTGAAATAAATTCACATTCCTATTAGTGTTTCAGATTCCTAGCTATAAAATGAATATTATTATAGTAATTCTTCCTCATGAATTTGAATTAACAGCACAATGTGTGTAGAACACTGGCACATGGCAGGCATTTTTAAGTATGTTATTAATTTAATATTAATAACTATTTTCTATAGTTCTTCTGAACTAGACAGAATTGTGGTCTTTACAAAAGGTCACAAGGTTCTCACAGGAATAATAGCTGTGGGAAACTTCCCAGGAACAGGCTTTCATCTCATTAAAGTTAATCGGCAAATAGCTTAGAGTTCAGCTCTAGCTCAGGCCTGGTACCATTTTCTTTTGTTAGTATGGTTTGACATTTTATTGCTTATTGACAATTTTTGTTTTCTTTAATGAATTTACCTGTTTATGTCCTTGACTCCTCTGCCCCCCCACACTTTTGCAAGCCCTCTTCTTCAACATTCACCTGAAGATGTGCCCTAGCACAGTGTTTTCCAAACTTTGATCAATTCTGTTCCACCCTCAGGTTCTTGACGAACCAGATATTTATAGTCTCTACACTTTCTTACATAACATTTTTCTTAAAATTAACTTATTTTTAAGACCTAAATGAATTTGCTTTAAAAATAAACTCTACACTGCCACAAATGAAAATTCAGTTTCATTTACTATAAATAGAAAGTAACTGTAAGATAACTACAATAAAATAAAATCTTACCAGGTTTCCAGTAAATATATTTGGTTGCCAGAAGGTCTGTGCCTGATATCTAGTTTCACTCCCTTGTAAAAGGAGATAACAAAAATTAAAGATCAGTTAAAGATATCCTGGCCGTAAATGAGAGTTTATTTATGTAATCAGAATGACTGAAATACATTTGAAAAGACAATATTTCCCTCCTCTAAGTGGATTAATGTTATGTAATGCTGTGTCCATGTACCACATAAAATCATCTGCTCAGAACCCTTTCTTGATTAAACACACACACACACACACACTCTCAGAACACTTGGAATAGAGGGTAACTTTCTCAACATGATAAAGGGTATGTGTGAGAAACCCACAGCTAACGTCATACTCACAGATGAAAAACTGAAAGCTTTTCACCTAAGACCAGGAAAAGACAGGATGCTCACTACTATTCAACAGTGTACTATGAGTTTCAGCCAGAGCAATTAGTCAAGAAACAGAAACAAAAGTGGAAAGGTCAGAAATAAAAGTATCCTTATTTGCAGGTTACATGACACTATAAACAGAAAATCTTGAAAAACCCACAACAAAGATACAAGAGCTAATAATGAGTTCCACAAAGTGGCAGGTATGAGATCCGCCTGCAAAAATCAGTAGTGTTTCTACATACTAGCAATGAATAATCCCAAAAGAAAATCAAGAAAACAATTCCATTTACAAGAGCAACTAAAAGAATCAAATATCTAGGAATAAATTTAACCAAGGATGTAAAAGATTTGTACATGGAAAAATACAAAACCTTGCTGAAAGGAATTAAAGACATAAATAAATGGAAAGATATTCCATGTTCATGGATCAGATTTGGATTTCAATACTATCCAAAGCATTTTACAGACACAATGAAATCAAATCAAAATTCCAATAGCCTTTTTGTAGAAATGGAAAAGCCAATCAACAAATTCACAAGGTAGAGCAAGGGGTCTCGTATAGGCAAGAAAAAGAATAGCAAAGTTGGAGGGCTCACACTTCCTGATATCAAAACTATTATAAAGCTATAGTAGTCAAAACAGCTTGGGTCTGGCACAAGGACAGACATATAGACCAATGGAATCAAACCGGAAGTTCAGAAATAAACCCATGTATCTATGGCCAATTGATTTTTGACAAGGATACCAAGTCTACTCAATGGGGAAAGAATAATCTCTTCAGCAAATGGTTATGGGAAAGCTGGATATCCACCTGCAAAAGAATGAAAGTGTGCCTCTACCTCACACTGTATATAAAAATGAAGTCACCATTGATCAACAACCTAAATTTAAGAGTCAATACTGTAAAACTCTGTGAAGAAAACATAGGGAAATATCTTCAGGACTTTGTGTTAGGTAATGATTTCTAGACTTAATATCTAGCACAAGCAACAAAACAAAAAGTAGATAAACTGGTATTCATCAAAATTAAAAACTTTTGTGTGGCAAAGTACATTATCAGGAAAGTGAAAATGAAACCTATAGAATAGGAGAAAATATATGGATATTATTTATTTGATGAGGGTTTACTCATCTGGGATTAACAACAAAAAGAGAAGCAACAATAAAAAGAGGAACAATCCAATTTAAAAATGGGTAAAGGTTCTGATTAGACAGTTTTCCAAAGAAGATATTCAAATGGTCAATAAGAACATGAAAAGATGTTCAACATCATTAGCCATTAGGAAAAGGCAAATCAAAACCACGAGATATCATTTCATACCTACTAGACTGGCTATTATTTTTATTACTTTTTTAATGAAAAATTTACTGATTTTATAGTGTCTCATGTTCATCAAGCTTACTTAAGCACAAAATTTTTTTTCAAGAAATACCCATTAATACACTCCAAGGAGGTTATCCTAAAATATAAATGAGGAAATGCTTTCTCAGCATGCATGTAAATGGGGCTATCTCATTTGAAATTTATGGGTCTTTAAACTGATAGATTGGTTTTTTTTGGGGGGGGGCAGGCTCCCTAGATAGAATAGTATTCCATATAAATGACTTCTATTGTAATATTTTTTATTGTTTGAATTTTTTCTTTAAGTGTAATTTTATTGAGACATATTCACACCATACAACCTATTTGAAGTATACAATCAATGGCTTACAGTATCACATCATAGTTGTGCATCCATCACCATGATCTGTTTTAGAATATTTTCATTACTCCAGAAAAAGAAATAAAAAAGAAAATCCCAAATTTCCCATACCCCTTATCCACCCACATTCTTTTTTTTCTTTTAAGTTTTATTCACACACAAATCCATCCTAAGTGTACAATCAGTGGTTCTTGATATAATCACATAGTTATGCATTCATCAACACTATCAATATGAGAGCATTCTCACTTCTTCTGAAAAAAAAAAATCTCATCCCCCTTATATCCCCGTTACTGACATTTAGCATTGGTAGAGTGCCTCTGTTACACTTGATGAAAAAATTTTGTAGTGTTACATTAACTATAGATCTTAATTTGCATTAATTGTATTTTTCCATATATACCATTATTAATATCTTGTAATAGTGACATACCTGTCACTAAGAAAATTCATGTAGAAATTTTCTTATATGCATACAATTAACCACCATCATTGTCCACTCTAAGTTACTAAGTTATAGAGTCCCAGTTTTTAGCCTCTTGCCTTCCTTCTGGTGACATACATAATCCTAGCCTTCTTTCAACCACACTTATACTCAGCTTTGTTAATTACACTTAAAGTATTGTGCTACCATCACACAGTGTTGTGCTATCCATTTCTGAACATTTATAATCAACTTTATTAAGAATTCTGCACTCCTTAAGCATTGATTACCTGATCTCTCCCCTCTTTCTATCTCCTGATAACCTATGCTCTCTCATTTAACTCTCTCAGCTTGCTAATTATAGTTGTTTCATATTATGAATTATATTTTTAATTTTTAAAAATTTTTATTGACATATATTATATATTCACATACCATGTAATCATCCAAATTTTACAATCGATGGTTCACAATATTGTCATACAGCTGTGCATTTATCATCATAATCGACTGTTTTTCTTTTTTATGAAAAATAACATAAATACAAAAAAAGCAATAAATTTCAAAGCACATTACACAGTTAGTTGCAGAACAGATTTCAGAGTTTGGTATGGGTTACAATTCCACCATTTTAGGTTTTTACTTCTAGCTGCTCTAAGGTACTGGAGGCTAAAAGAAATATCAGTATAACGATTCAGCATTCATACTCATTCATTAAATCCTAGCTTCTCTGTGTAACTCCACCATCACCTTTGATCTTTCTTCCACTCCTTAGGGTATTTGGGCCATGTTCATTCTAACTTCTTCATGTTGGAAGGGGCTGTTGATAATATGGGACAGGATAATATGGGATAGTTGATGTTCTGGAGAGGCTAGCCGCTCTGCATTTCAGGACTTATGTGGTCCAGGGACCCATGTGGAGGTTGTAATTTTCTGGAAAGTTACCCTAGTGCATGGAAGCTTTACAGAATCTTATATAATGCTCTAGTGTTCTTTAGGATTGGCAGGAATGGTTTTGGTTGAAGTTAGGCAAGCTATGATAGGTAGCAATGTCTAACTGAATCTTCCATAAGAGCAACCTCCCGAGTAGCTGCTTGGCTCTATTTGAACTCTCTCAGACACTGATACCTTATTTGTTACACTTTCCCCCCTTTCTGTGCGGATGGCATTGTTGATCCCTCAGTGCCAGAGCCAGGCTCATCCCCGGGAGTCATCTACCATGTAGACTGGCTATTACTTTAAAACAGAAAGTAACAAGTGTTGGTGAAGATGCAGAGAAATAGGAAATTCAGTACATCGAGTTGACAGGAATCAAAATGGTACAGCTGCTGTGGAAAACAGTTTAGTAGTTCCTCAGAAAGTCGAGAATAGAATTGCCTTATGAGCTGGCAATCCTACTTCTAGATATATACTCAAAAGAATTGAAAAACAGGGACTTGAGCAAATATTTTTACACTGATGTTCATAGCAGCATTTTTCATAGTAGCTAAAAGGTGGAAGTAACTCAAGTGTCCATCAACAGATGACAGATTAAAAAAAAAAAAAAGTTGTATATACATATGGTTTAGTTGCTAAAGTTGCCAGAATGCAATATACTAGAAATACATCAACTTTTATAAAAGAGATTTATTAAGTTAAAAGTTTACAGTTCTAAGGCCTTAAAAAATGTCCAAATGGATGGAGGTGAACTAAGGGTATAAGGACTGAGGAGTGGAAGGGGGAACTGTGGTGTTTGTATATAACGGACTACTCAGTATCTTCGAGAAGCCTGCAATTATGTGAATGAAACATAAGGATTGTATGTTGAATAAAATATCAGAAACAAAAAGACAAATATTATCATGACTCATAACATACGGACTAACTACAATATACAAACTTGGTGAACTGAAGTTCAGAGCATGGGTTATCAGGTTGGGGCCTATTGTAAGGGGTTCTAGATTGTAAGTTCTTACAGCAGTCACATATATTTAGGAGTTATAACTGCTACTTCTAAATTCTGAGAGACTGAGCTATTTGTATATAATCTGGTTGTTCCCTGAAACTCTGGATTTTTATGTAGCATCCAAGACTCAGATTTAGAGCCCTGAAGCTATAAAAGTCAGTGATACCCCATTCAGCAACTGTTAAGAAAGCTGAAAAAGTGATCAGACTTCAACTTAGAGATATGAATGAAGCTGATCTGGATAGGACTAAGGTAAATCAGAATATTGGGTAAATGATGATATGACCCATATTTTCAAACTTCAACTTCTGTGTGATACCAAAGTGGGAGAGGTTCATTTGGCGCAAATTTTAATTTTTGGTAGCACATTATCTAATTTAACTCATATGGTCAGTTTACTTGAACATGATAATTACTTGGAATCTAGAATAGGGCGTGAGATCTTGTTGATTTGTACAGGTTAGCATGATGCCTCAATATATCATAGAGTAATCTGGGCAGTAAATAAAGAAGTATTTGCAAAGTTCCCTTTGGAAGAGAGGGATGGGGAGAAAGGAGGACATATTAAACTCCCCTATCTGGGGAATTCCTGATAAGTCTCACAGTGGAGACAACCAATTCAATAGACTGAGCCCACAATCTTGAGGCTCACCCCAGTGAAGCTTATACCTGTAAAGGATAGGCTAAGCCAACTTAAAATTATGCCTAAGAGTCACCTCCCGAGAACCTCTTTTGTTGCTTATATGTGGCCTCTCTCTCTAGGCCACCTCTGCAGGTGAACTCACTGCCCTTCCCTCTATGTGAGACAGGACACCCAGGGATATAAATCTCCCTGACAACATGGGACCTGAATCCAGGGATGAATGGGGACCCAGGAACAAGGGATTGAAAAAGGCTTCTTAACCAAAAGGGGAAAGAGAGAAATGACACAAAGTAAAGTTTCAGTGGCTGAGAGATTTCAAACAGCCGAGAAGTTATCCTTGAGATTATACTTATGCATTATATAAACAACCTTTTTAGTTTATAGTGTATTGGAGTGGCTGGAGGGAAGTACCTGAACTGTTGAGCTGTTGATTCTTGAAGATGATTACAACTATAATTTTACAATGTGATCTTGTGATTGTGAAAACCTTGTGCCTGATGCTCCTTTTATCCAGGGTATGGACAGACGAGTAAAAAAAGTAAACATAAAAATTAAATAAATAATAGGGGGGATAAAGTGTTAAAAATTGGGTAGATTGAAATAATGGTGATCAAAGAGAGGGAGGGGTGATGGATATGGGATGTATGAGTTTTTTCTTTTCATTTCTTTTTCAGTAGCGATACAAATGTTCTAAAAATGATCGTGGTGATGAATACACAACTGTGTGATGATATTGTGAGCCACAGATTGTATAATATGGTTGAACTATATGTGTGTGAAGATTTCTCAATAAAAACACATTTTTAGGGCGGGCAATGGTGGCACAGTGGCAGAATTCTTGCCTAGCCATGCTGGAGACCCAGGTTTGATTTTTGGTGCCTGCCAAGCAAAAAAAAAAAAAAAGTACATATGTGTATATATATATGTTCAAACTAAGGCATCTAGAGGAAGATACTCTGACTCCAAAGAAAGGCCAACGTTATCACATGGGAAGTCATGTGGCTGGCATCTGCTGTTCCTTATTCCTGGTTATATTGCTTCCAACTGCTGATTCCAATGGCTTCCTTTCTAATATCTTGTGGCCCCTCACTGAACTGCTCCAGGGAAAAACTCTGGGTTTCATCTCTTAGTTTGTCATCTTCCAGGGCCAGAGATTTCTTCTTTTAAGGTTCTGGCTATTTTTGTGAGTCTTGCTTAGCATTCAAACTTTTTCTGTCTTGATCTCCAACTGTCAGTGTCTGTGTCAGCACTCTAGTCTTTCTTTCTCTGGGAGCTACAGTGGTTAAAACATCATGGTACTGGCATAAACATAGATATACTGACCAATGGAATAGAATAGTGTTCAGATATAGACTCTCTCATCTATGGACAATTGATCTTTGATAAGGCAGTTGAGCCAACTCACCTGGGACAGAACAGTCTCATCAATAAATGGTGCCTAGAGAACTGGATATCCATATGCAAAAGAATGATAGAGGATCCATATCTCACACCCTATACAAAAATTAACTTCAAATGGATCAAAGACCTAAACATTAGATCTAAGACCATAAAACTTTTAGAAGAAAATATAGGGAGATACCTTATAAATCTTATACTAGGAGGTGGTCTCCTAAACACTTCTCAGAAGAGGAAATACAAATGGCCAAAAGGCACATAAAAAGATGCTCAACTTCCCTGGCTATTAGGGAAATGCAAATCAAAACCACAACGAGATATCATCTCATACCCACCAGAATGGCCATTATCAATAAAAGAGAAAATGACCAGTGCTGGAGAGGATGTGGAGAACGAGGCACACTTATGCATTGGTGGTGGGAATGTGAAATAGTACAACTGCTATGGAAGGCAGTTTGGCAGTTCCTCAGGAAGCTAAATATAGAATTGCCATATGACCCAGCAATACCACTGCTAAGTATCTACTTAGAGAACTTAAGGGCAAAGACACAAATGGACACTTTCACACCAATGTTTATAGCAGCATTATTTACAACCGCAAAGAGATGGAAACAGTCCAAATGTCCATCAACAGACGAGTGGCTAAACAAACTGTGGTATATACATACAATGGACTGTTATGCAGGTATAAGACAGAATAAAGTTATGAAGTTTGTAACAACATGGATGGACCTTAAGGACATTATGTTGAGTGAGATTAGCCAGAAACGAAAGGACAAATACTGTATGGTCTCACTGATATGAACTGACATTATTGAATAAACTTGGAGAATTTCACTGGTAACAGAGACCATCAGGAGATAGAAATAGAGTAAGATATTGGGTAATTAGAGCTGAAGGGATACAGATCGTGCAACAGGACTGATTGTAAAAACTCAGAAATGGACAGCACAATTCTACTTAACTGCAATACAATTATGTTAAAACACTGAATGAAGCTGCATTTGAGAATGATAGAGGGAGGAGGGCTGGGGGCACAAATGAAAACAGAAAGAAAGATAGATGATAAAGACTAAGATGGTATAATCTAGGAATTCCTAGAGTATGTAATGATACTGGCTAAATATACAAATTTAAAAAATTGTTTTTGCACGAGGAAGGACATAGGAATGTCATTACCGCAGGGTGTTGAAAATTGATAGTAATTAATATTTTAAAGTTTCACCTTATGTGTGAGACTAAAGCAAAAAGTGTTTATTTGGTACAAAGTTTATATATTGACTAGTGCATTTCCTGATATAACTATTTCTTCTAGGGTCAAAGTTGGTTGTTCATGCCTTTCTAGAAAGTTGTCCATTTCATCTACATCACTGTATTTATTAGCATAAAGTTGTTCATAGTATCCTGTCATTACTTCCTTTATTTCTGTAGGGTCAGTGGTTATGTCTCCTCTTCCATTTCTGATCTTATTTATTTGTGTCCTCTCTCTTCTTCTTTTTGTCAGTCTTGCTAAGGGCCCATCAATCTTATTGATTTTCTCATAGAGCCAACTTCTGGTTTTATTGATTTTCTCAGTTGTTTTCATGTTCTCAATTTCATTTATTCCTGCTCTAATCTTTGTTATTTCTTTCCTTTTGCTTGCTTTGGGGTTAGTTTGCTATTCTTTCTCCAATTCTTCCAAGAGGACAGTTAATTCCTGAATTGTTGCCCTTTCTTCTTTTTTGATATAGGCATTTAGGGCAATAAATTTCCCTCTTAGCACTGCCTTTGCTGCATCCCATAAGTTTTGATATGTTGTGTTTTCATTTTCATTCACCTCGAGATATTTACTGATTTCTCTTGTAATTTCTTCCTTGACCCACTGTTTGTTTAAGAGTGTGTTGTTAAGCCTCCACATATTTGTGAATTTTCTGGTGCTCTGCCTATTATTGATTTCCAACTTCATTCCTTTATGATCTGAGAAAGTGTTGTGTATGATTTCAATCTTTTTAAATTTGTTGAGACTTGCTTTGTGACCCAGCATATGGTCTATCTTTGAGAATGATCCATGAGCACTTGAGAAAAGGTGTATCCTGCTCTTGTGGGGTGTAATGTCCTATAAATGTCTGTTAAGTCTAGCTCATTTATTATAATATTTAAATTCTCTGTTTCTTCATTGATCCTCTGTCTAGATGTCCATTGATGAGAGTGGGGAATTAAAGTCTCCAACTATTATGGTAGATGTGTCTATTTCCATTTTCAGTGTTTGCCTCATGTATTTTGGGGCATTCTGGTTCGGTGCATAAATATTTATGATTGTTATGTCTTCATGTTGAATTGTTCCTTTTATTAGTACATAGTATCCTTCTTTGTCTCTTTTAACTGTTTTACATTTGAAGTCTAATTTGTTGGATATTAGTATAGCTACTCCTGCTCTTTTCTGGTTGTTATTTGCATGAAATATCTTTTCCCAACCTTTCACTTTCAACCTATGTTTATCTTTGGGTCTAAGATGTGTTTCCTGTAGACAGCATATAGAAGATCCTGTTTTTTAATCTATTCTCCAGTCTATGTCTTTTGATTGGTGAATTCAGTCCATTAACATTTAGTGTTATTACTGTTTGGGTAATACTTCCCTCTACCATTTTGCCTTTTGTATTATATATATATCGTATCTAATTTTCCTTCTTTCTACACTCTTCTCCACACCTCTCTCTTCTGTCTTTTCGTATCTGTCTCTAGTGCTCCCTTTAGTATTTCTTGCAGAGCTGGTCTCTTGGTCACAAATTCCCTCAGTGACTTTTTGCCTGAAAATGTTTTAATTTCCCCCTCATTTTTGAAGGACAATTTTGCTGGATATAGAAGTCTTGGTTGGCAGTTTTCTCTTTTAGTAATTTAAATATATCATCCCACTGTCTTCTTGCCTCCATGGTTTCTCCTGAGAAATCTACACATAGTCTTATTGGGCTTCCCTTATATGTGATGAATTGTTTTTCTTTTGCTGCTTTCAAGATTCTCTCTTTCTCTTTGACATCTGACATTCTGATTAGGAAATGTATTGGAGCACATCTATTTGGATCAATTCTGTTTGGGGTAAACTGCACTTCTTGGATCTGTAATTTTAGGTCTTTCATAAGAGTTGGGAAATTTTCAGTGATAATTTCTTCCATTAGTTTTTCTCCTCCTTTTCCCTTCTCTTCTCCTTCTGGGACACCCACAACACGTATATTTGTGCTCTTCATGTTATCATTCAATTCCCTGAGTCCCTGTTCATATTTTTCCATTCTTTTCCCTATAGTTTCTGTTTCTTTTTGGATTTCAGATGTTCCATCCTCCAGTTCACTAATCCTAACTTCTGTCTCTTGAAATCTACCATTGTAGGTTTCCATTGTTTTTTTCATCTCTTCTGCTGTGCCTTTCATTCCCATAAGTTCTGTGATTTGTTTTTTCAGACTTTCCATTTCTTCTTTTTGTTCATTCCTTGCCTTCTTCATATCCTCCCTCAATTTATTGATTTGGTTTTTGATGAGGTTTTCCATGTCTGTTTGTATGTTCTGAATTAATTGTTTCAGCTCCTGTATCTCATTTGAACTATTGGTTTGTTCCTTTGACTGGGCCATATCTTCAATATTCCTGGTGTGATTTGTTATTTTTTGCTGGTGTCTAGACATTTAATTACCTTAATTAGTTTATTCTGGAGATTGTGTTCACTTATCTTACCTAGGGTTTTCTTGCTAGATGAGTTTGTTGTCTATCTGTTCTTTGACCTTCAGTTCAGCTTTTTCTGGACCTCTAGCTTAGGTTTTGTTTAACAGAGGATAATTTTTCAGTTCTTGTTTTCTTGTTTCTTGCCCTGCTTGTAAGGTGCCTTTTCCCTCCCCACCCTTACAAGGGTCTACACAGGTAATATAGACTCCAGCCAGGTTTTCCCGGATTAAACTGGACTCCTATCGGGGGAAGGAGTCACCTGCATCAGTTTTCCCTAAGGGTGAGACCCAGCAGGTTAAAAGACTTTCCTGTGAAGTCTCTGAACTCTGTTTTTTCTTACCCTGCCCAGTATGTGGCGCTTGTCTGCCTGTGGGTCCCACCAGCAAAAGATGTTGTGGTACCTTTAAGTTTGGAAGGCTCTCCCTGCTGGGGGCATGGTGGAGACAGAGGAGAGGTTGTAGGCTGGTTTTAATGGCTTCAAATTGCCAAGCCCTGGGTTCTGAATTCCTTGAGGGAGGGATTCTTCCTGAGTTGGGCTTCACCCCTCCCCTGGTGAAGGCACAGGCAGGAGACAGCTCTGAAAGCAGTCCGTTTCTGCCTATGCCTGGGGCAGTTGCATCCTGAGTAGTCCCACCACTGGATCCAGAGGCAGCCAAGCCTCCGTAGAGACAGCCACAAATACCTCCGTTTCGTCCCCTTTCCTCTTTTTTCGGTTAGCCCAATAAGCGACCTCCGCCTTGACCAGGTTTGCCTGATTGGGAGCCTATTTTTAGCAGTCAGAATTTGTTAATTAATGCCACAATTGATGTTTGGTTGGACTCAGTCCTTGCTACTGTTCAAGTGTCTTTCCTTTCCCTCTGGGAAGCCGCCTGTAGGGGAGGGGCACTGGCCGCCGCAGCTTGGGGAACTCACGGTTCTGGGGGGTCTCTCAGCTGGTCCAGCTGGTCCAGACTGGGGTATGCTGTGTGTTTGGTCACTGTCGTGGCCCAGGGAGCTGTTCTGTATTGTTTTTGGTTATTAAGTAGTTGTTCTGGAGGACGAACTAAAACGCGCACCTTGCTAAGCCACCATCTTGGCCCTCCCCACAGGTCTTTATAAATATAACGAGATTGAAATTATTCAGTTACTTTCTCTGATCATGACAGAACTGTATTGGAAATTGATAATCACCAAAGAAATTAAATTTTCACAAATATATGGAGATTAAACAATACACTCTTACACAATCAATGAGTCAAAGAAGAAATTGTTAGAGAAATTCATAAATACCTGGAGATTAACGAACATGAAAATATAACATATCAGAACTATAAAGGCACTGCTGAGAGGTATTTTCTGAATAATGAGTAAAAATTGATGACCTGACTGCTCACCTGGAGAGACTAGAGAAAGAACACCAAACTAACCCCAAAGCAAATAGAAGAAGAGAAATAGCTAAGATTAAAGTGGAAATAAATGAACTGGAGAA
The DNA here is from genome assembly GCF_023851605.1 of Tamandua tetradactyla. Classification (NCBI taxonomy): domain Eukaryota; kingdom Metazoa; phylum Chordata; class Mammalia; order Pilosa; family Myrmecophagidae; genus Tamandua; species Tamandua tetradactyla. The sequence goes on from NC_135336.1 coordinate 20,019,928, forward strand.
CAAAAAATGACAGAAAGAATCAACAAAACCAAAAGTTGGTTCTTTGAGAAAATCAATTAAATTGATGGACCCCTGACTAGACTGACAAAAGAAAAAAAAAAAGATGGTGCAAACAAACAAAATCAGAGATAAGAGGTGGGTTGTTACTGCTTAAGTCAGGGTTCTCTAGAGAATTCTTACCTTAGTTGATTGCAGATATAATCAGCCACAGATGCAACTGACTGATGATTTAATATACCAGCTTCCCAGTTTATCAGCCAGCCACAAAATATCCTTGCAGCAATGGTCAGGCCAGTGCTTGCCTAAGCAGGTAACTGGGCATAATAACTTGGCCAAGTTGACACCAGAACCTAATCAGCATAGTACACCCCTTTCAACTCTGCAGCTATATCACCTTGAAACACGCTTGATTTCCAAATAGAATGCAATAACAGACAGGTTTCTCCTAATAATACTCAACTGTCTTATGCACAAATGGAAATGTGCTATATCTCTCCAGAATAGGGTGCAAGTCCTTAGGTAACATTCACTCTTAAACTTCATTTACTATGACCTAAATACTACAACATTAACAATGTAACTTATGTCATATAATAAGATAAAAGCAAGATATTTGCTTATGTACAAATGCAAACATACTCATAACAAAACAGGGAGGAAATATTCATGCAATCACAGCCCTCATTTCTGTAACTGATCACGTGGTCGTAGTTCATATTTATCACTACCTTCTTCTACTACCCATTCCATGTTCCTTTTACCCTCAGCAAGCACTTCAGCTAGTTATGGTTCTTTGCCAGGTGGGGTGACCCAGACCTTCATTCCTGAAGTTTCTGGGCCATTGGTACTTCTGCCTGGATTGGGTTCTTGCAGTTTTCCATTGACTTTAATCACAGGACATGGTAGCAGTAAGGAAGGGTGTATTAGTTAGGGTTCTCTAGAGAAACAGAATCAACAGGGAACACTTGCAAATATAAAATTTATAAAAGTGTCTCACGTGACCGTAGGAACACAGAGTCCAAAATCCACAGGGCAGGCTGCAAAGCTGATGACTCCAACGGATGGCCTGGATGAACTCCACAGGACAGGCTCACCAGCCAAAGCAGGAATGGAACCTGTCTCCTCTGAGTCCTCCTTAAAAGGCTTCCCATGATTACATTTAGCATCACTAATTGCAGAAGACACTCCCCTTTGGCTGATTACAAATGGAATCAGCTGTGGATGTAGCTGACGTGATCATGACCTAATCCTATGAAATGTCCTCATTGCAACAGACAGGCCAGCGCTTGCCCAATCAGATAAACAGGTACCACAACTTGGCCAAGTTGACACCTGTCCCTAACCATGACAGAGGGGATCTCCTATATTCCAAGAAAACTCTTTTTTACCTCCATTGTGTAGTTGCAGTCCTATTTTCCCTTGATAGTCAAGATCAATGACCCTAAGCAGAACAGTAATCCCCTTTCATGCCTGTTGATTCAGTGGCATGAGAAGCCCAAAGTGACCAGGTGGCAATTTTAATTTCCCGTTCAATGGAATCATTGTTGTGTCTCCTGGAAGGAGCACTCCTTCTTTTGGAACTAAGACCTATAGTCCAGCAGAGCTTAAATTTTGACAGGAAGCAAAAATTATCCTTGTGGATCACTAGGGGTGATGGTGATTGGTACCACTCCCATTTTCACCCCTTGATTCCTGGACCCATGAATCCTGGCTATGGAATAAACAGCACCATAGAGTGGATGCTGATTCAGAGTACACACAGTCTCCTTGGAGAATATTGCCCCAGCTCTTCAAGGTCTTGCCACTTAACACTGTGATTGGGTCTTTAAAGGGGCATTCCACCATTCTATCAATCCAGCTGCCTCTGGGTAATGGGGAACATGGTAAGGCCAGAGAATTCCATGAGCATGTGCCCACTCTGTATTTCATTTTTTGTGAAGTGGGTTCCTTGATCATTAGCAATGGTGTGTGGAATACCATGATGGTGGATGAGGCATTACGTAAGTTCGCAGATGGTAGTTTTTGCAGAAGGGTTGTGGCAGGGAATGCAAACCCATATCCGGAGTATGGGTCTCTTCCAGGTTGATCACCTCAGGGAATACTGCCATATTGGGGACTGAGTGTGGGTCTCTGCTGCTGGCAGATTGGGCACTCAGCAGTGACCATAGGCAGGTTAGCCTTGGTGAGTGGAAATCCCTGTTGCTGATCCCATTGCATAACCTCCATCCTTACCATCATGCCCCTGTTTTGTTCATGAGCCCACTGGGCAATGGCAGGAGTAGCTGAAGAGAGAGGATGGCTTGTATCCACAGGATGGTTCATCTTAACCACTTGATTATTAAAACCTTCTTCTGCTGATATCACTCTCTGGTGAACATTCACATGGAACACAAATATCTTCATGTTCTTTGCCCACTCAGAAAGGTCTATCCACATACCTCTTTCCCAAACCTCTTTGTTACCAATTTTTCAATCGTGCTCCTTCCAAGTTCCTGACCATCCAGCCAAAACAAGAGCAAAAGCCCATGAGTCAGTATACAAACGCACCTCTGGCCAGTTCTTCTTCCAAGCAAAATGAACAACTTGGTGCACTGTTTGAAGTTCTGCCTACTGGTCGGTTTTTCTCTCACCACTGTGCTTTAAGGACATCCCAGAAAGGAGGTGTAGTACTGTAGCTGCCCAACACTACAGGTGGTCCCTGTATATTGTGCAGAACCATCTGTAAACAAGGCCTGGGTTTTCTTTTTATCAGTCAACTGACTGTAAGGAACACCCCCAGAGGACACAGTTCTGGTCTGGGGAAGAGAAGGTAATGTGGCAGGAGTGGGCGCCATAGGCATTTGGGCCACTTCCTCATGTAACCTACTTGTGCCTTCAGGACCTAATCAAGCCCTATCTCTAATATAACATTTCCATTTTATGATGGATTGCTACTGTGCACACCCAACTTTATGGCTTGGTGGGTCAGACCACACCCAGCTCAGAATAGGCAATTCAGGTCTCATGGTAACTTGGTGGCCCATGGTTAAACATTCAGCCTCTACTAAGGCCTAGTAGCAGGCTAAAAGCTGTGTCTCAAAAGGAGAGTAGTCATCTGCAGCAGATGCCAAAGCTTTGCTCTGAAAGCCTAAGGGTCTGTGTAGTGATTCTCCTATAGGGGCCTGCCAAAGGCTCTAGACAATATCTATATTTGCCACTGACACTTCCAACACCATTGGATCTGCTGGATCATTTAGCCCAAGTGGCAGAGCAGCTTGCCCAGCAGCCTGGACATGTCACAGAGCCTCTTCGTGTTCCAGTCCCCACTCAAAACTAGCAGCTTTTCTGGTCACTTGGTATATGGACCAGAGTAGCACACCCAAATGAGGAATATGTCATCTCCAAAATCCAAAGAGGCCAACTAGGTGTTGTGCCTCTTTTTTGATAATAGGAGGGGCCAGAGGCAACAGCTTATCCTGCACCTTAGAAGAATATCTCAACATGCTCCACACCACTGCCACCTAAAAATTTCACTGAGGTGGAAGTCCCCTGTATTTTTGTTGGGTTTATCTCCCATCCCCTTATATGCAAATGCCTCACCAATAAGTCTAGAGTGGTTGTTACTTCCTACTCACTAGGTCCAATCAGTATGATATCATCAATATAATGGACCAGTGTGATGTCATGTGGGAGGGAGAAATGATCATGGTCCCTGCATACAAGATTGTGACATAGGGCTACAGAGTTGCTAAACCCCTGAGGTAGGACACTGAAGTTACAGAGCCTTGTGCACTGAATGCAAACTGTTTCTGGTGGTCCTTACTTACAGCCATTGAGAAAAAAACATTTGCCAGATCAATAGCTGCCTACCAGGTACCAGGCAATGTGTTGATTTGTGGTATCGAGCAATGATACCACATCTAGAACAGCAGCTGCAATTGGAGTCATCACCTGGTTAAGTTTATGGTCATCCACTGTCATCCTTCAAGACCTATCTGTTTTCTGCACAGGCCAAATAGGAGAGTTGAATGGGGATGTGGTGGGAATCACCACCCCTGCATCCTTCAGGTCATTAAGAGTGGTATGAATTTCTGCAAACCCTCGAGGAATCTGGTATTGCTTCTGATTCACTATTTTGCTAGGGAGGGGCAGTTCTAGTGGCTTCCCCTTGACCCTTTTTTTTTTTTTTACAATAAAACCCATCACTAGATGGGTCAGAGAACCAATGTAGGGATTCTGCCAGTGGTTGAATATGTTGATTCCAATTATGCGTTCTGGAACGAGGGAAATGGCCACAGGATGGGTCCAGAGACCTACTGGATCCACTGTGAGATGGAACTGAGCTAAAACCCCATAGATTACCTGACCTCCATAAGCCCCTACTCTGATTGGTGGACTACAGTGACATTTTGGGCCTACTGTGACTAGTGTCACTTCTGAGTCAGTGTCCAATAATTCCTGAAATATCTAATCATTTCCTTTTCTCCAGTGTGCAGTCACCCTGGTAAAAGGTCACTGATCTCCTTGGGTAAGGCTGGGGGGAAGGCTAACAGCGTAAATTTGGGACTGTGTTAAAGGGTCCCTCCAAAGGGTACATGCACCCCCCACCCCCCACCCAATTCGAGGGGCTCTGGGTTTGGAAACTTTCTCAATTCTGGGAATTGATTAAGGAACCATGACTCTGTGTTTTTGTAATTCAAGTTAGACTTGTGGTCACTTGACCTAGTATTCTTCTGCTTATATAGCTCAAACAAGAATTTGGTAGACTGCCTTTCTCATCTATTTTACTTCTAGGTACCCCAATGATCCACTAGCCAATGCCACAGGTCTGCGAGCCAGAGTATTTTTGCCTGCTGCTTTGTGTCTGCTGTCCATTATGAGGCCTCACCTACCTTGTCTATGGTGAATAACTGTTGCCACGTGACTTTTGCCAACTCAGGATCTGATCATCCCCATTGTGTTTAAGGATTCCAGCTCAGTGACGGTAGTTCCCACAGTAATATTTGACTAAAGAGAAAGGTGTCTACAGAGCTCTTCAGATGATGGAGATAGTCTCACAAATTTATTTCTCAAGGTTCTGGGGAAACATGTGTCTTCTGGACATTCCTGGGGTATGTGAGCAGTTCTTCCATGATAAAACCACTCTAACATTCTCATCTCTGTAAGCCTCTGGATCACCTCATCTACATCATACCAGGGCAGTTTTGGCATTTTGACCTCAGGTAATGTTGGCGACCTTTTGGTCCATGATTCGGCCAATGATCCAAACAAACTGTTAATGCCCTTTCTAACCCCTCAAGCTACAACACTGAATGCAGAATCTCTGCTTAGTGGGCCCATGTTTTAATTTGAAAGCTGCTGGAATGCAATATACCTGAAATGGAATGGCTTTTAAAAAGGGGAATTTACTTAGTTGCAAGTTTACAGTTCTAAGACTATGAAAATATCCAAATTAAGGCAAGGCTGTGAAACTGTCCAAATTAAGGCATCCACGGATCCTGAAAAAAAAATTTAAATGATCATAAGAGGATATTATGAACAACTGTACACTAACAAATTAAACAACTTAAATGAAATGAGCAGATTTCTAGAAACATACGAATTACTGGCCCGACTCAAGAAGAAATAGGAGATCATAACAAACCAAGTACAAGTAAAGAGTTGATTAGTTATCAAAAATCTTCCTACAGTGAAATGCCCAGGGCCAGATGGCTTCAAAGGGGAATTTTATCAAATATTCCAAAAAGAAGGAACTAAGACCAATTTTGCTCAAAGTCTTCCAAAATAATTGAGGAAACAGAAACATTACATAACTCATTTTAGGAAGCTAACATCACTCGAATACCAAAACTGGATAAAAGTGCTACAAGAATGGAAAATTACAGACCAATCTCCCTAATGAATATAGGTGTAAAATTTCTCAACAAAATTTTAGCAAATTGAATCCAATATATTAAAAGAATTATACATCACAGCTGGGTGGGGTTTGTACCAGGAATGCAAGGGTGGTTGCATTCAATCAGTTAATATTATAAGGGAATCAATTATTGTAATATAGCACATTAACAAATCGAAAGGGAAAAATCATAGGAACATATCAATTGATGCTGAAAAAGTATTCAACAAATTTCAGCATCCTTTTCTCATAAAAACACTTCAGAAGAAAGGAATTGAAGGAAACTTCCTCAATATCACAAAAGACTTATATGAAAAACCTACAGCCAGCATCATTCTCAATGGTGAGAGATTGAAATCCTTTCCCCTGAGATTGGGAATGAAACATGGATGCTCATTGTCACAGCTATTATTCAACATTGTACTAGAAGTTTTAGCTAGAACAGGAAGGCGGGAGAAAGGAATAAAAGGCATTCAAATAGGGAAGGAGGAAGTAAAACATTCAGTATTTGGCAGATCCTATACTTGGAAAATCCTAAGAAATCTATGACAAAGTTACTTGAGCTAATAAAAAAATGCAGCAAAGTGACAGATACAAGTTTAATGTGCAAAAATCAGTAGTGTTTCTATATACAAGTAATGGTCTCACTGAGGAGACAATTAAGGAAAAAACTCCATTCAAAATAGCCACTGAAAGAATCAAGTATTGAGAAATAAATCAGGGATGTGAAGGACCTGTACATAGAAAACTATAAAACACTGCTAAAAGAAATTAAAGATCTTTTTTAAATAATTTTTTTAATTTTTAAAAATATAACAATAAACAAACACATTCTTAACATATGATCATTCCGTTCTACATATATAATCAGTAATTCGCAATATCATCACATAGTTGCATATTCATCATCATGATCATTTCTTAGAACATTTGCATCAATTCAGAAAAAGAAATAAAAAGAAAACAAAAATTCATACATACCATACCCTCCCTTTCATGGATCACTAGCATTTTAATCTACTAAATTTATTTTAACATTTGTTCCCCCTATTATTTATTTTTATTCTGTATGTTTCATTCATCTGTCGATAAGGTAGATAAAAGGAGCATCAGACACAAGGTTTTCACAATCACACCGTCACACTGTGAAAGCTGTATCATTATACAATTAAAGAAGATTTTAATAGATGGAAAGACATTTCGTGTTTATGGACAGGAAGAATCTGTAGAAGTTGATCTACAGATTGAATGCAATACCATCAAAATTCCAACAACCTGTTTTGATGACTTAGAAAAGTTAGTTATCAAATTTACTTGGAAGGTAAAGAAACCTCGAATAGATAAAGATATCCTAAAAAAAAGCAATGTGGGAAGACTAGCACTTCCTAAAATGTAAGGACTAACACTTGAAAGCTTACTATAAAGCCACAGTGGTCAAAACAGCATGGTATTGGCATAAAGATAGAAGGATTGACCAATAAAACTGAATTGAGAGTGCAGAGATTGACCATCAAATCTATAGTCAATTTATCTTTGACAAGGACCCCAAACTCACTGAATTGGGACAGAATAGACTTTTCAATAAATTGGCTTGGGAGCAGTGGATATCAATAGCCAAAAAAAATGAAAGAGAACCCCTCTCTATCTTATACTCTATATAAAAATTAACTCAAAACGATCAAAGACCTAAATATAGGAGCCAGTACCATAAAACTCCTAGAAAAAAATATAGGGAAACATCTTCAAGACCTAGTGATAGGCGGTAGTAGCCTCTTGAACTTTACACCCAAAGCTCAAACTATGAAAAATAAAATAGATAAATGAGAACTCGTCAGAATCAAAAGCTTCTGTGTCTTAAAGGAGTTTGTCAAAAAGGTGAAGAGGCAGCCAACTCAATGGGAGAAAATATTTGGTGACCATATACTGGATAAAAGCTTGATATCCTGTATATATAAAGAAATCATACAACTCAACCACAAAAGAATAAACAACCCAATTATAAAATGGGCTAAAGATATGAATAGGCATTTTTCCAAAGAGCAGGTAAAATGGCTGCCTTTTTCCCCCTCTGTCTGTGAAGAGCTTGTGAGAAGTGGAAAATGGCAGCAGTGCTCTTACCTCTGATCTCTCCCATGGAGGTTGCCCCCTGGACTGAGGGAAGGTGGTGGTCCCCTGCGCCCGGTGCCATCGCTGTTCTACCGCCACGTGCAGGGCCCTGAATCCTACATCTGAGTCCCGGGGCCATGAGGGGGCTTTGGCCTAAAGATGGACATGGCTTTGGGAGCTGTTGGGGGTGGGTTGGTGGTCCAGCCGCAGCAGCTCGTCCAGCTCTTAGACGCTTCAGAGCCGTATTAGAAATGTCTGGGTCTCCATGAAGCCCTAGGGGTTTGGGCAGGAATGGGTTTGACGGCCTTCATCCTTCATAAAATAAGGAGTGTTGATAAAAGAAGCAAAGCTTTGAAAGCTTCGGACCCACGCCTGCGCAAGGTCACCATTAACCAGCTCAGCGTAGAGAGCGGGTCAGAGGTAAGGGCGTTCTGGCTGGGAATGGGCGGCGACCCTGTTCGATGGGGTCCTGGTGCATTGGGGCTTCATGGCGTGAATAAGCCTGTGTGTAAGCCAGCCCTCTGCCTGTGCTTCTGCTTTAGCCCTTCCCCCTCAGGCCCTTGACGCTTTGAGGCAGCAGATGCAGTTGGAATCTCCCTGAGCCTTCCCACCTTTGGGAAGCCCCAGGACTGAAAAATAAATAGGTCCCTGTTCCAGGAGTTGGGCATCAAAATCTGGGTGGGCACTCACTCTCCTGAAGCTCAGTAAACGTTTAGCAAACAGAAGCACATGCGCGCGCGCGCGCACACACACACACACAAAATAAATAAATAAATAATGATGGTTGGGTATTTGGTACACACAATTTATAAAGATTAAATAAATGCTCTCTTCTATTCTCAGCTAAATAAGTGTTTTTATCACAAATCATTGTTGAATTTTATGAATTTTTTCCTTGTAGTATTTTCCTTCTAATTTGTATATGGGATTTACCTTTCATTTTTGTTGTTTAATGTAATTTCTTTAATTTCAAAAGAATTTTATCTATTCTATCTATCTATTCTTCTGGAATAAGTTCAACTTGGTCATGATATATGTATATTTTTCTGTACTTCAGAATTACACAAACTATTATTTTCTTTAGGATTTTTGCATGCATGTTCATAATTTGAGGTTGGCCAATCAGTAATGCTCTTTTCTCATGGTTTTTGCATCATGGTTACTTTAGCCTCTTAGAATGATGGGGAAAGCATTTCTTCATTTGCTCTTTTTCCATTTTCTGGAAAAGTTTGTAGTTATTAGGGATTTTATATGTTCCTTGAATGCTTAGAAGAACTCACTCATAAACCTGTCTCGACATGCTGTTTTATTTGTAGCTATGGATTCCATTTCTTTAATACCTTTTCAGGCTTGCTGTTTCTACTTGAGTTCATGCTTTTTTCATATTTCATCTGTGAATTTTATTTAAAAAATAGTGTATCTACATGAGTCCATCTATATGAAATTCTAGAAAAGGCAAACTGATGTAAAATGACAGAAAGTAGATCAGTGGTTGCCTTAGACTGAGAGTGGAGAAAAAGATGGCCATAAGAAAAGTTTGGGGGCTGATGGAAAAGTTTGGTGTCTTGATTATGGTTTTAGTTTCATGGGTATATATAAATGTCAAAACTGTAAATATGTGAAGTTTATTATACCTAAAATTATACCTCAATAAATATTATACATAAAAATATGCCTATTTTATTATATATAAAATAGGAAGGGAACAACTGTTGATACACACATTTCAAAGTCATTGTGCTGACGAAGAGAAGATAGACACAAAAGAGTACATATTGTATGACTCCATTTGCATTCAATTCTAGAAAATGCAAAGTATTCTCTCCTGACAGAAAGCACATCATTGGTTGCCTGGATGGACTGCAAAGGGCAGGAGGAAACTTCTGGATGTGATGGAAGTGTGTTCTGTATCTTGATTATAATGGTGTGTGTGTATATATATACATATATATGTATATGTATATATGTGTGTATGTGTATATATATATATATATATATATATATACATCCATGAAAAGTCATTGAATTTTACACATTAAATGGAAACAGTTTATTGATGTAAATTATACCTCATTATTATTGATGTTAATCATGCCTCACTAAAGTTAGTCTAAAAAAGAAAAGAAAATCATTAAAAAGAACTTTGTTTCAATCCTGGTTCCAGGAGTCATTCAAGCTGAGAATTACACAACTGCACACGGTGGGTCTGGTAGGTGGCTTTGCTTGGGAAAATATATTTACACGGGTCTCTCAGCTATGTAAGAGCAAAACCCAAAGCCTCTTCTCTAATGGAGACTTTGGGGACAACAAGGAGCTAACTTGCTATGTATTAATATAAAAGTTTTGTTTTCACTAAGGGTAGAGTTAAAAATCTTGTCAAAATTAATAAAGTATTTTGCTTTTATTCCTTTGGTTGGGCCTAGACATAGGGAAAATTGGGGCCTTGGATGTTAAGGAGAGAGGACTGGATTTAGAGGGTTCTTGTCTAAGTGATAAAGCTGGTTCCTGAAAAACTCGGTGAGAGATCAGGGGCTGAGGAACAAGATGATGAGTACGGGGGGTGGGAGGTGGGGGACATGGCCAATGAACAGCCAGGAGTGAAGAGATCAAATTCTTTTAAGTTTTCCCATTTCGGCACTTTATTTCCCCCTCCTTGACCTGTAACCCATGAGCCTTCGGTTAAAGTTGGGTTAAATGCTACAATTTGGTGTTTGGGAACATTCGTGGGGGAGATGGGTCTGAGTCCAGGTAGGTGGAGCACCATGGAAGCTTGGAGATATGGTTACAAAGTTGCTAGAAGTGACCATCAGAGAGACCCAGAGTGGTGGAACACAGAGAAAGGTGACAAAAGTCACCTGAATGCAGATTGAGGAAGCAAGTAAGTACTCCTCAGGGATTCTCAGAACTACCAGGGGAGGAAACAGGATTTCCTGTGCTCAGAAGGAAGGGGGTCATGGACTCTGTTAGTTGGTGTTGAGAGGAATGGTGACCCCCTAAAAGATGGTAGCTTGGGATGTCTGGATTACAAAGAGAACAACCAGACTCACCTCCCACCTGTCTCACAAGGACGTCTGGAAGGTTCCTGAGTTATTTAGACTGAGTCAGAAAAATAACCCAGGAGGTCAGTTTCCCCCTCCTATCTCATGTTGTCAGAATAGACCCATGGTAAATGGCCAAACCCTAACTAGTAATTGCACTTGGTGGTTTGATGTCAGTTTATGACTGGACTTCGGACCTGAAAGAGAGTTAAAACTAAAGAGAGTTGGGAGAAAAAATAATTTCCTCCTTGGATTACCAAGCGAGAGCATCAAAAATGAAAGGCATCGTTCATCTCAGTCTTCTCACCCTCCTTTTTGCAACCTCTGGTAAGGAATATTGTTTTATTTAAGTTCTTCTAATCATGTTGGTTCTCATTGTGATAGAATTAGCAGACTTAACAGCTACCAATTCTTATAGCTCAACAGGGTGGACCATTTTGTAGGTGAAGTTTCTCTTGAACTCAGCTCTAAGAAAAAAATTAAATTCTGTAATTAAAGAAGATAGAACAGTAAAAGAAGAGGTTTGTAGACTAAGACTTTGGGGTTCGTTAAACCAGAGAGTTGTCACTGAGAGTTCCTGTGGCCAGATGAGAATGTCACTGTGGGTTCTGAGGGCTCTGCACCCTCACAGAGGCTTTCTGGATCCCTTCCCATGATAATCACAGAGAACGTGCCACAAGAAAAGCCCTCCTTCCGCACATATACTTGAATTAGAGTCTGCTAGGCCAAGGAGAGCAATTGTCATATGACTGGACTCCAGAAATGTATTTTTTTCTTCTGAGTTAGGAAAGGTTAACTTGGGGGCATGAGGATGAGAAGTTCATTTGTATATCTGAGAGATGAGGTTTAATGAATGGAAATTTAGAAGCTGTTTTCAGAAAGGTATAAAGAATTGGCTAAGGCAGAAATATGAAGAGAAACTGAGTCCATTTTAAGGAAACTCGAGTGGGCAATGATAGGATTTGCTTTTTTGAGAGCTGGTCAGAAAGTCCTAACAGGGGGAAGGTTGGGGAAGGTTGTCCTCCCTAAGGAGCAGGGCTCCTCCAATCCATGCCATCAGCTCTGGGGACAGATGCTACATCTTTAGATTACTAAGAGCTGTCTGACTTTCAGGAGCCACCATTAGAAAAGGCTTCACTGGCATCACTGGCATCAGATGGAAGAAGAAATGGGTGGGGAGGACCAGGAAGGGTCTCAGGCTGGGAGAGGAGGGGAAATGGTGAGAGATCGGGGAATCAGGAATCACTGAGTGTCAAGATACCCTGGGGAGTGGGGAGGATATTTCATGGCCCAGAGAACTCAAGGGGCAACGCAAGTAGCTCAGCATCGTATAGTGTGGGGAAAACATGCTTTGGAGTGAAGCAAGCAGGGATCAAATACTATGCCCCTACTTATTATCTGTGGGGTATCTCTGAGCCTTCTAGTATACCCCTACTTGTTAGGAGTATAGAAGAAAAATTTCTATACTGAAGAGTAACTGAGATGGTTAAATAAGACAGAGTATATGGTGGGCAGGGGATAATGCCTGGTACGTGTAGGGTTCAATAGATATTCCTTAGTGACCAGGTTGCTAAGAGAAAGGATTGAAATTGGGTTACGGACAGAAATAAAGAGAGCCAGGAACTGGCAAAGCAGATGGCTGTAAACACTCCATAAGCAAGCTGAGATTTGTTGAGTAGAACTGAGCTGAGCTCTGTGAAGGCTGCTGCTGTATCTTAATTGCCAGTATCTATTTTGTACACAACTATCATTCTGAAGTCAGGCATTGCCTTCCTGACGGGCTTGATGGAAAACAGAAAGGAATCAAATAGTCTTTCTTTGGGAGACAAAGCCCTTCACCCTCCACATGGAGCCACCTCATTTCCCATGAGTAAAGCGTTCAAAGACTCTGGAAGCTGGAATCAGTCCCTACTCTGGACGAGGCCCACGTGACATGCAGGGGCCAAGGAGAAGGCACCTGGTGACTCAGCAGTGGGTGGGCAAGGGGACGTCCTCAGAGGAGAGAGTGAGGTAAGGAAGGCGGTGGCCTGAGCAGGAAACAGAAAGATCATTCCTATCACAAAGGGCAAAGGAATATCATTTGTTCTCCTTCCCTGTACCCTCTCCTTACAAACCCTAACAGGAAATAAGAAGGCGGTCACTTTGTGAAAAGCACTGAGAACCTGTTTGGAGGCCTTTCTGGTTACATGTGGAAAGAACTGTAGACACTGACCAGGCAATTCAGATTTATGTATTTATGGGTTACCCTTGGCGCTTTTTGTCATGTCTGCACTTGTATTCAATGTTTAAACTTTGGTTTTGTTTTGCTCTTCTTTGTTTAAAAAAGTTCAAATTACGCAAACCTGTTGTAACAAATTCAAACAGTACAGATATTTGTGAGCACAAAAGTGACATTATGACCTGCCCTTCCACCCACCTCCCCCATCCTTGCCACCTATTCTGAGATCTACTACTCTTGAGAGGTTGGTGGATGTTAAGGTTTGTTTTGGAAAGAAAAAAAATCTTTTCTTTTTCTCCAGAATGTTAAAGGTTAGGCAGATGTGTGTGAGGAATTACTATTTCAAAAACAAGTCCCATTTTGGATTCTTGTACACTTTTACATCCTCACTGCCGAGCATTGACTGATGCCTTGAATGCGACACGTACTTTATATTTATTGGGAAAAAAAACAAAGAAAAACTTTGCAGGCTTGAAATTCAAAGTTCCTTTAATAGGCAAAACTTTCCAGGTTGTTTTAGTTTTCTTTGAGAGATTAGGACTGTTTCATTCCTCAGGATCTGATGGGAACATTTGGGAACCAAAGTTTCATAAAATCCAAGAACCTATGTCAGGAAGAAAGGCCATTTCTTATAAGTGGTTTTAGAAAACCTGCAACTAGCTCTGAACAGAGCAGCCCCAGATGTTCACCAGGCAGTGATGGTGATTATATTCTCCAGGAAGTAGTCATATCAGGGAATATCTTTTTTCCCCTTTAAGCCCATGACTGATGCCAAATGGACAGTGTGCTATCCATGTATTATTTAGAAGCTCCAAAACCTCAGTAAATAAAAAGGTTAAAACTATTTTTACTATGCTGACACCATAATATATTTCTATAACTAGAGATTGCATATAATAGGTTATATCGCAGTTCCTCTTGGGTAACCAGCCTTTCCACTCTAAACTGTCTTCCCTGGAATCTATACAACGGTCAGATAAAACACATGCAAACACAGCCACCCATACACACACGCACGCCTTTATTTTAGGGTGTTTTGTTTTAAACCCATGTTATTGCTGTTCACAATGATGAATAGCTCTCAGCTTGTAATGTGTCTCATTTATTAAAACTAATTGGGCATTTTTGAATGCTATCTTCCCAGCAAATGGAAATTTGAAACCAAAATGAACAAACCACCCTAGCTAAAGCTCCCTGCCAGAATCTCAGAGACCTGCAGAAAACCTCTTAAGAAGTTCCAATTAGTTGCGTGCCTACGTATGCAAACATTTTGGTTATTTGGCATCAGCAGAGAGCGAACATTTCTGAAGCATGAAATTCAAGGTCTGGTAGGGTGTTGGCTGTTTGTGCCCACAGTCTGCCAAGCCCTTTTCTTTTGTAGAATTTTCTCACTTTTCATGGCCTAGGTCCCCTCATCCCCAACGGTCCCCGTGCTCCTCCAGTAATAGGGGACAACGCGGAACTGACCTCTACCTCCATCGCTTTCATTCTGGTCTCTGATCTTCTCTCTTCTCACTCTGTTTGATTCTCTTGTACTTGGCTTTTCCATTAAATGGTTGACCTTTTACACAACTCCCAAGGTCCTAGTTAAGATATTGACATTACACAGACCTGGTTTTGCTTCTGGGATCTTCTATCAAATGTCATTGCTCCTCTTGATTTCACAGGTACTGTATAGCACGGGGTAAGCACTTTATAAATGATAATATTAGCAGGAATAGGAGTAGCAGAAGTCAACATTGCCGGCTATATCTTTCCTGGCCCCTGGAGGAGCGATCACTTACCTTTTCACATTTAGGAGCAACTATTTTATGTCAGGCCCTGTTCAAGAGAGGAGCCAGGCTCTGCTCACAGACCCACAGGAGACCCAGACAGCATCTTCAGCAGTTGCCTGTACCAGAGGGCTTTGGAATATTTTCCCCACTGATACATTTTCTTTTAATTTTATTTTTTAAAGCTATTGTCAACAATGAAGGATTCTAGAAAACTGATCACTGGATCACTAGTTGTTTACTAACCCACGAGTCCAGAGGTTCCTAGAGTTGTGAAAATGCAACTTTGACTGACTACCTCAGCCCTAGGCAAAGATGACTTAGTCATCTGTCTAGGATTTTACATGGTTAAACATCATTAGAAAAAAACTGGGGAGAAATTCAATTAACACTTACTGAGGTCTATTTATTCCATCATTCTTTAATACTCCCCCTTTCCCTTCATATCTATCAAAAGGGGAAACACCATGCAATGGAAAATTGGGGCAATTGCCTTAAAGTGTAGAAAACAAAAGGATTCAACCCTCAGGTACTAATTGCGCCACCTGGTGGCAGTTCAACTGTCCTCTCTGAGGATAAGTCTCAGGAATAACCAGATCAACAGATCCACAAACACAGACATAAATTCTAATACCTCCTGGTACTCGTGTTAATAAATATTAACTCTTTATATTATTTGTAACTCTTTTTTTGTAATAGTTTTCAATAACATTTTCCCAATTTTTTCAGTTTAATTGTTCATTTTATTTATTGTCTTTTGTATCTTCAAGTAATCATGAATTCTCATTTTTAATGGATTCACATATATTCATTTTCCTAAAAAAGAATGAGTTGGGTATTAATTAGTATTAAATAATTTGTAATGGTAACTCTAATATTTCTTCAATATGCTATCTTCTGAAACCTGATATCTTTGTTCCTCCAGTCACCAGTCAAAAGAACAATTCTGCTGCCACTACACAGCCTAATACATCTGGTCTCAATGCAACTACTCTAACTGTTTCCAGCGCAACTACTCCAACCGTTTCCAACGCAACTACTCCAACCGTTTCCAACGCAACTACTCCAACCGTTTTCAACGCAACTACTCCAACCGTTTCCAACGCAACTACTCCAACCGTTTCCAACGCAACTACTCCAACCGTTTCCAACGCAACTACTCCAACCGTTTCCAGCGCAACTACTCCAACCGTTTCCAGCGCAACTACTCCAACCGTTTCCAACGCAACTACTCCAACCGTTTCCAACGCAACTACTCCAACCGTTTCCAACGCAACTACACCAACTGTTTCCAATGCAACTACTCTAACTGCTCCCGGCACAACTGCTACACCAGCTCCCCACACAAACTCTACAAATGGTTCCACCACAAATCCCCCCATTACAGATTCAACAACTTTTAATTGTACAGTCACAGCAAATGTAGCTCAGAATTCCAGCACCGTGACAAAAAATGAATCAACCACAACTGCTGGTTCCTCAGGTAAGAGCAATACCCTTGAAGACTCCTCAGTAAGGGTTCCTAGCATTGTGGGGGATGATAGATAAATGTGTCGTGGTGGCATAGGAAAATGGGTGTAAAGGGACCCAGGCTCGTAGTGATGAGAGAGACCCTAACTGACTACCATCACTTCCATTCTCTCCTCTTTTTCTTCCCACCCATCCCACCTCAAGTTATTTTCCAGGTGTAGAACATTTTTTTATGAACTTGAAGTTTGTGAAAGCTGCTTTTCTAGTGTCTCTCCCAGGCAGGGGATTTTTTGAAATAGTTTCAGCTTCTCAGAGAAGGCTGAGGCCAAACAAGCACTGGCTCTCGCTCAATTATCTA
This sequence comes from Tamandua tetradactyla, assembly GCF_023851605.1. Classification (NCBI taxonomy): domain Eukaryota; kingdom Metazoa; phylum Chordata; class Mammalia; order Pilosa; family Myrmecophagidae; genus Tamandua; species Tamandua tetradactyla. The sequence continues at coordinate 20,036,765 of NC_135336.1, forward strand.
ACTCCCTGGTCTACCCCAGAGGCAGTCCCCTTTACACTGAAGTTATGGCAGATCACAAACCAAAATTTTGAGCCAAGTGAAGGACTTTGAGCCTGAGGGATGAAAACCTAGTGTTTGAGCAGTCCCAGGCATGACCAGAACCATTGTCCAAAGGACAGATGTCTTGAGGATGCTGTCTGAGAGATGACAATCTACCTCAAACAGAAGTATTGAAACAGAAACAACTTACTTCATTGCCAAAGCTTGGTCTAGAACAGGGGTCAGCAAACCTTATCTGTAAACACCAGCTAGTAAATGTTTTAGGCTTTGTGGGTCCTTCACTGTCTCTGTTACACTACTCAATTTTACCTTTGTAGAATGAAAGCAGTCATAGGGAATAGGCAAATGAATGAACCTGGCTGTGTTCCAATACATCCTTATTTATGAAAACGGAAGATGAGCCAGATTTGGACTATAAGCCATAGTTTGCCAACCCCTGATCCAGAATTCTCAGACTTTATAGCCTGAAGAGTCTAGATAGACTCTGTCATTCTCAGAATGGGAAACTGAGGTCCAGTGGGGACAGTGGCTTGCCCAGCATCAGAGTGCAAGTTGATATCTCCCTACCCCTACTACTGGTGACTTCCCCAACATTTTCTGATAAAGAAATCTAAGAAATGGATGATTGCGCAAAGAGAGCCTGGAACCTATATCTAAGACCTTGTTCCCCAGTCCTCTTCCGTGGTTAGGAGGGACCACTTAAGGCTGGGTCAGATGAGACATGACGACAAATCAGCTCCACTGGAGACAGGGAAAGTTGCTTTTCTAAGCCATTTCTTCTTCCCCAGACAATCTCTCAGAATTAAGGCAGTCTTTTGTTTGCTTTCTGGAAGCAAATCACTTCTCCTCTCTTGGCTTCAACTCATTCATCTGTAATAAGGGGTGACTAAATGAAATAGCCACCAGGATCCCTTCTAACTATAACATCTTGTGTCTTAGTCAATTCCTGGCAGACAGAATAAGCTAGCAAGTCTGTCCTCTAACGCGAGAGAAAGAACATACCAGGAGTAACTGGTCGGATGTCTCCAGGGTGGAGCGGCACTCAATTTCTTCCCTACGATTTTCCAAACCATCCTTGAGATGTGACTGAGGCCTTTTAAACAGCAATTTACTCTAATTAGAATACTGCCTCACACCTTGTTGGAGGGGTAAACTTCCTGGTGTTTAGGTGATCACTGCACTATGTCTCCTTTTGCCCCAGGTCATCTATTTTGTTTGTTAATAAAAGTAAATTCGAGGTGATTATCATTTTATTTCTTTTTCTGTTGTCTTTTTATTCCTTTTTCTAAATCGATGCAAATGTACTAAGAAATGATGAATATGCAACTATGTGATGATATTAAGAATTACTGATTGTATATGTAGAATGGAATGATATCTAAATGTTTTGTTTGTTAATTTTTTTTTTAATTAATAAAAAAAAGTTAAAAAAAAAAAAAAGTAAATTAGAGGTGGTGAGATGGTGGCTCAGTGGCAGAATTCTCACCTGCCATGCCGGAGACCCGGTTCGATTCCCAGAGCCTGCCTATGTGAAAGAAAAAGAGCAAAAAAGTAAATTAGACCCTTGGTTATTAGAAAAAAAAGTACCGTAAACAGTTCAGGATATATATACAGTAAAATTAAATCTTCCTCCCACTCTAATCCCCTAGGACCAGATCCCTAGTTTCCTTCCCCAGAGGCAGCTCTTGTGATCAGTTTCTTGTTTCCCTCTGGAAATAATCTGCATATATATACAAACAGATGTGTTTTGGGGTCTTTCCTCCTTTTTTTATCACAAAAGGGATCATGCTATACATATTGCTCTGTATGTCATAGATATCTTATTTTTTTTTGAAAAATTCGATGACTTCTAGAGATTTGTATGTAAGAATCGCTGGACAGCTCTGAAGGTTGTCAGACGCTTTTGCTATTCTGAAATCAAAGCTCAGAATCATTCATTTTGCTTGACAGAGATGAAGAAAATGACAAGCCGAGATCACCATTTGGCTACAGCCCTAACTTCTCTCCTCAGATCCCATCAGAGATAGGCAAGATCTCTGATGGGAGATAATTTCTTCCAGTCTGGTCTGGGAATCCCAGCCTGTGCTGTGGAAACCCATTGCAATATTATTTTCACCATTTATTCAAGTCATCCACTTAGAAAATCAGAGAGGAGGGTAGCATGTTCCCTTATCAACTCCTCTTAGAGCTTTCACTTGGCCGATCCACATTCTGTCCTTTATTATCTCTTTCCTTTCTTCATGGATCTGTGTATTGTGCGTGCTAAGCAGAGCATGACATCTAGTTTTGTTTTTTTTTTAACTCCTTGTCTGTCCCTCTCTAAAATATATATTGCCTTAAATAAAGCGGGATTGGGGTTCCCTACCTAATCTTAGAGGGTTTGCGGGATCCACACCTAGTCTTACAGTCATCAAAGTTCTAGAGCGTCCTTGTGGTTGAAAGATGGAGGAGTGCTTGGAATTTTAAAAGATTGCTGTCTCTTTCTCTGAAGAGACCCTTGTCCACCAACTCTGAACTTTGCTGACAACAGGCACTTGGCTCCAGAATTTTAGCAACAAATTCCCCAATGACATGAGAAAACATTTGTTTCTAGCTTTTTTAAGGGTGTGCCATAGAGTAATACAATCAAAGAATAAAGAGTGCCTGGGAGGGGAGGCATTAGGTTTTAAAATTATGCTTCTCACTGTTAATTTGTTGTTGTTTCTGTGGGTTTTTATCATCCTCTTCTTTTTTTCTTTTTCTTTTTTGGGTGCATGGTCTGGGAATCAATGTTTCTGTGAGTTTTTAATCTCTTTCTACTCCATCCAAGGTTCCAATGATCATTGTCAATTGGATTCCTGTGGAGATGGTGCGTCATGTGTTAGTCTGAATAATACATTTTTTTGCCTGTGTTCACATGGATATTACTACAACTCTTCCACATGTATGAAAGGTGAGTTACAAGGGATAAAACATGGCAGAGGTTTGCGTCTCGTACTTCCAGTAGAATAGAAAGCTCAAAATGATGGCGAAAATAAAGTCCAGAATACTAGAGTTCAAGGAAAGCTTGGAGGCAACAAAAGCTAGCAAAGAAGTCTAGAAATTGGTATTTTGTCTTGGTGGAACCTAATGGAAAAGGAAATGGACCAAGTCAGGAAAATTGTGTGCTAGGCCTGAAGGTCCCACAGTGGATATGACCTTTCACTCTACCTGTTCAAAGGAATGGTACCTGACCTGCAGGGTTGCTATGGAGATAAAACGAGAGTGACACATGTTGAAGCCCCTGAAAAAGTACAAAAACTATACCAGTACAGGGAGGTGCCTTTACATGGCACACTGAGGCAAAATAAGTGAAGTTACATACCTAAGATCACACAGTCAGACAGACCTGGTCTTCTTTTTTGCTTGTTTGTTTTAACCCCCATACTCCCTATTGTCTATTTTTTATTTTTTTGTCTTTTCATTTTCCTTACTCATCTGTCCGTACACTAGATAAAGGGAGCATCAGTCACAAGGCTTTTTTTTCTTTTTTACATGGGCAGGCACCAGGAATCGAACCCGGGTCCTCGGGCATGGCAGGCAAGCACTCTTACCTGCTGAGCCACCGTGGCCCACCCAGTCACAAGGTTTTCACATTCACACGTTCGCATCTTAAAAGCTTTATAATTAGTCAATTATCTTCACAGAATCAAGGCTACTGGATTACAGTTCAACAGTTTCAAGTATTTCCATCTAGCTACTCCAATACACCAAAAATGAAAAGGAATCTTTATCTACTGCATAAGAATAACCTCCAGAAAGATCTCTCAACTCTGTTTGAAATCTCTCAGCCACTGAAACTTTATTTTGTCTCATTTCTCTCTTCCCCCTTTTGGTCAAGGAGGTTTTTTCACTCCCATGATGCCAGGCTCAGGCTTATCCCTTGGAGTCATGTCCCACATTGCCAGGGAGATTTACTCCCCTGGGAGTCATGTCCCATGTAGGGGGAAGGGCAGTGAGTTCACCTACAGAGTTGCTTCAAGGCCACATTTGAGCAACAAAAAAAGTTCTATGGGAGTGACTCTCAGGCATAATCACAAATAAGGTCTCGTCTACCGACTTCAGTTCAATTCTTGTCACAGGATTTGCTTGTTGTGTAACGACAAAACCCTACTTTTAGAGACTTGAGTTTCTAAGCTCTAGAACCAATTGATACATCCTTGGTATAATGCTTTTTGTGTTTATACCAGGTGAGTGCCATGAAGGGCTAAGGCTGTCCCCTGAGTTATAAAATGTATTCTGTTTCATGAATGGGAAATATCACCTCACTCTATGCTAGAGGACACTGTACGGGTATAAGAAATGAATACATTGCATTAGCTGCAGGAGTTAAGGATGTATCAAAAGCCACAAAGGTGTTCATATCTTTTGTACCAATAATTTCATTTCTGGAGATCTATTCTAAGGAAATGACTTGAAATATAGAAAAGATGTCAGTAGCAACCTTTAAAAAAATAATTAAAAACTTTCAAGTTCAACAGTAAAAATGACTAAATCACTGATGGGGGCATAAATTTATAGAATATCATGCAGCCCTTAAAATGATGGTTATGAAACCTAAGTGATGACTTGGAAAAATACTTACTATATAAAAGTAGTGAAAAAGCATGATATAAATTTGAGATTATAACTGTGTAAACTGTCATGGAAAAAAATCTGGGAAAAATATCACAAAATGTAAATGGTTATGTTAAATTGGGTGGGATTATAGGTAACAGCTTTTTATATTGCCCCTACTTCCTATCGTGTTATAATATAATGTTTAGAATTTTGTTAAAAATCTATGTCATTTCACTTTTTACATTAAATACTATAGAAAAATTCTGCTTGAATTTTAGGAAAAATATTCCCTGGAAAGATAACAGTGAAACAGTCAGAAATAGCTGGCTTGGAAAATGCAAATTCTATAGCCTATGAAGACTTATTTAATAACACCAAAAAGTTTGTAAGTATTTTCTAACTTTCTTTTCTCTATGAGTCTCCTTCATTCTAACCCTAAGTTGTAGAGTGTGGGGCTGGTATTCGTGCGAATAGGCTCGTAGTGAAATGCATCCTTGCTCGTTGGTAAATAGCAGCTTCCCTGAGCCCAGGTGTCATTGCTACCCACCCTTGTCCTGGCTGCACCCCTCAGACCCTTGATCTCCCATGATCCTGCCCCTGGAGGCCTAAAGCCTGGAACAGCAAAGGGCTTTTAGAAGCTTATTTCAGCAGTGCCATACCTGGCGTGACATACATTATATTTTTTCATTATTTTTATTGATAAACAGCATACAACACAAACATTCTTAACATACAAACATTCCATACATGGTGTACAATCAATGACTCAAAATATCATTGCATAGTTGTATATTCATCACCATGACCATTTTTTAGAACATTTGCATCACTCCAGAAAAAGAAATAAAAAGAAAAAACTCATACATACCATGCCCCTTACTCCTCCTTCTCATTGACCACTAGTATTTCCATCTACCCAATATTTTTTAACCTTTGTTCCCCCTATTTTTTCCTATACCCCTTACCACTCCTTTTCATTCACCGCTAGTATTTCAGTCTACTCAGTTTGTTTTAACATTTGTTCCCCCTATTATTTATTTATTTTTAATCCATACTTTTTACTCATCTGTCCATACCATAGGTAAAAGGAACATCAGGCATCAGACCCAAGGTTTTCACAATCACCTAATGACATTGCGAAAGCTATATATATGTTCATCTTCAAGAAATATGACTCCTGGAGCACAGCTCTACATTTTCAGGCATTTCCCTCTAGCCCCTCTAATACACCTTAAACTAAAAAAGGGTATCTATATAATGCGTAAGAATAACTCCAGGGTAACCTCTAGACTCTGTTTGAAATCTCTCAGCCACTGACACTTCATTTTGTCTCATTTCTCTCTTCCCCTTTTTGGTCAAGATTTTCTCAATTCCTTGATGCTGAGTCCCTGCTCATTCTAGGATTTCTGTCCCACATTTCCAGGGAGGTTTACACCCCTGGAAGTCATGTCCCATGTATAGAGGGGGAGGGCAGTGAGTTTGCTTGTCATATTGGCTGAGAGAGAGATAGGCCACATCTGAGCAACAAAAGAGGTTGTCTGGGGGTGACTCTTAGGCCTAATTTTAAGTAGGCTTAGCCTATCCTTTGCAAGGATAAGTTTCATAAGAACAAACCCCAGGTTTGAGGGCTCAGTCTATTGATTTGGTTGTCCCCACTGCTTGTGAGAATATCAGGAATTCTCCAAATGAGGAAGTTGAATTTTCCCCTCTCTCCCCATTCTCCCAAGGGGACTTTGCAAATCCTTCTTTATTTACTGTTCAAATTACTCTGGGATTTATCAGGGCATCACACTGGACAAACCTACAAAATCTCATGCCTATTCAAGGTTCCATGTACTTATAGTGTTCAGTTAACCTGTCCATATAAGTTATATTAGGAAATGCAGTAGTCAAAATATAAATTTTGTAGAAATAAGCATTTTTGCTTTAGTCTCACACAGAAGTTAAAGCTTTAAAATATGAATTATCATCTATTTCAATACCCTGCAATATTGAGATTCCTGTATTCTTCCTCATGCAAAAACATTTGTTAATTTGTACATTTAGTCACTATCATTGTACACTCTAGGCATTAGAGTGTACATTTCATTAGAGTGATTTTACCATTTCAGTCTTTATCATCTATTTTACCTTCTTGTTTCATATGTACCCCCAGCCCTCCTCCCTCTATCATTCTCACATTCAACTTCATTCAGTGTACTAACATTATTGTGCTACAATCAGGTAGTATTGTGCTATCCATTTCTGAATTTTTACGATCAGTCCTGTTGCACAATCTGTATCTCTTCAGCTCCAGTTACTCAATATCTATCCTATTTCTATCTCCTGATGACCTCTGTTCTTAACTGAAATTCTCCAAGTTCATTCGTTAATATCAGTTCATATCAGTGAGAACATATACAGTATTTGCCCTTTTGTTTCTAGCTAATCACACTCAGCATAATGTCCTCAAGGTCCATCCATTTTTGTTACATGTTTCATGACTTTATTCTGTCTTACAGCTGCATAATAGTCCATCGTAGGTATATACCACAGCTTGTTTAGCCACTCGTCTGTTGATTGACAGTCCACCTCTTGGCAATTGTAAATAATGCTGCTATAAACATTGGTGTGCAAATGTCCATTTGTGTCCTTGCCCTCATGTTCTCTGAGTAGATACCTAACAATGGTATTGCCAGATCATAGTGACATACATTGCTAAAAATATTTTTAACAGACAGCTATAATGACATTTTAAAATAGAAGAGAAAAATACAAAGTTGTAGTTCTTTCCATTTTATGTTAACATTGGCATACATTTTTTTGTTTGTTTTAAATATCTGGATTAGGAAGTCCATCTGAATTAACATCTATGTGGTTCTTTTACATTGTCAAAGATATAAAAAAAACAATGGTTTTATCACACTTAGATTGTCATGAATGAGTGTTGGCATGAAAGGGATGGATTTCTCCATTCTGGAACCACAGATGTTAGATCTTGAGGGCATCTCAGAGAGCATCTGACCAATGTTTCTTAAACTTTAGTTTTAAAGGAAAAGGAACATTATCCTGTAAATATGTCTTAGAACCAACTCTAAGTGAGGAAATGCATTTTAAAAACCAAAGTCTTATTCCATGACAGTGTCTTTTAATTCAGAATTATGTCACCACCAGTTTTGTTAGTAGACCTGGTAGAACTTAAAGTAATTAATTTTAAAATTTAAATCTTTACAAATTTTACAGAGCGAGCTAGTGTTCAGGATCACATAGTAGTACCCGGCTCTGCTCGGACAAACCCGAGGCTGCTGTGGCCCAGCGTTGCCCTTCCCTTTGTGGTGCTACATCTGCTTGGGCCAGCTGGTGGTGGCTTATCCTTTAGCCTGAACCTGCATTTAAATTTGCCGGCTTGGAAAATATTCAAGGCATCTAGAGTGGCGAGATGTCCCGTACACTGAAGACATGTTCCTACTTCCAAGGAATTCCTGGATTTTCTCGTGTGGCTCTTCTGTGCACTGGCTGCTATGGCCACCATATTTCCTGAACTTGCTTTGAGTGAGTGCCAGGAAAGTCCCCTCTGGCTATAGGTCCCATACCCTGGTCTTCAGGACCAGTGTAGAGATTTGATCTCAATCAGAGCTTCATGGTCCCATGGAGGACCAACGACAGGATGGAACACTCTTACAATTTCTTTTTCTTTCTTTCTTTCTTTTTTCTTTAAAATATTTTTAGTGACAAATCTTCACACACATACAGTCCATACATGGTGTACAATCAATGGCTCACAGTATCACCACATAGATGTATATTCATCACCATGATCATTTTTTAGAACATTTTCATCACTCCAGATAAAGAAATAAAAAGAAAAACTCATACAGACTATACCCCTTACTCCTCCCTCACACTGACCACTAGCATTTCAATCTACCCAATTTATTTTATCCCTTATCATCCCTTATTATTTATTTATTTTTGTCCATATATATTTTTTTTACTTATCTTCCCATACCCTGGACAAAAGGAGCAGCAGACACAAGCTTTTCACAATCACACATTGTAAACATTATATCTTTATATAATTGTCTTCAAGAATCAAGGCTACTGGAACACAGCACTACAGCCACTCCAATACACCATAAACTGAAAAGGGATATCTATATAACGCATAAGAATAACCCCCAGGATAACCTCTCAACTCTGTTTGAAATCTCTCAGCCACTGAGACTTTATTTTGTCTCATTTCTCTCTTCCCCCTTTTGGCCAAGAAGACTTTCTCAAATCCCATGATGGTAGGTCTTGGCTCTTCTTAGGAGTTCTGTTCCACATTGCCAGGGAGATTTACACCCTTGGGAATCACGTCCCACGTAGGGGGGAGGGTAGTGAGTTCACCGACTGAGTTGGCTTAGAGAGAGAGAGAGAGACCACATCTAAGCAACAAAATTCTTAAACAAATGTTTAATCCAACAGAGGTATACCAGAATCCCCAGGCATTCTCTGTAGGAGGGGTAGGAAAATAGAGATAATTTACTTTCTTTAAGGTCCTCTTAGCAAACACTGTGGTTGGGGAAGCCTCAGTTCAGGCCCTGAGAACTCTCCCAGGATCCATTTTGTACCCTGCTTGATCCTCAAATGGTCTGTCTCTACAGGGATTTGGAGTTGCTGTGTCGCTACTATTTAGGTACTATATCTGGCATTTTTTGTGTGTCCTAATTCTAATTCTTGAAACAGCCCTGTTAGAAAGATACTGCATTCATGCCCATTTTACAGATGAGGCAGTTAAGAATCTGGAAAGTTAAGTCACTGACTAAAGATCACCCAGCTGGTGAGTGAGGAGGTTGGGATCTGAGCCAGAACCTGCCTGACATCTGATCTGGTTCTTTTGCTTCTCACCTGTTGGGCAGTGAAGACCAGGCAGGCCCATTTGGATAGGTCCTGCCTTCTTGTCCAACCTTGCACCCTTCAGATTTAGAGATGCATGCTAACATCCTCAGTGGGTGGCCTGACAAAGAAAAGGGGGCAAAAAAAAGAGAAACACTTTCTCCTATTCCAGACACGGTTTCTTAATCCCTTCTTTGGAATTAAGAAAATTAAATGGACAATGGTTAGTAGCGTTGCTAGGAAGGACCTTCGAGATTATCTGGCAAATTTATCCTAAGTAGAATCCTTAAACCCTAATGGTCTACAGAAATAGCAGCCATTCTGATATTAAAAAGAGTAAACAGGAATTTGGGCATATGCTGGATATAAGGCTGCCCAGATGAATGAGAGCATCAAATTTATTTGCATTGATTAAAAAATTTAATGAGAAATTATTTAACTACATCTTTGTAAATATATTCATGGCCATGATCTTTTAAAATATGATATCTCCATGGGCAGAAAGAGAATAGAAGAGGTCATGGATTATGAAAAGTTTGTACTGATCCATTTCATCACTCCTATCTAATAAATATGGAAACTGAGATACAAAGAGGAGAAGACACCTGGCTGTCCAAAGTCATGATTATGTCTTTCACATTTAATTCATTCGGGCTATCACTACACTGAGTATGTTTATTGAATATTTTCTGAGGATTGCCACGTGCTATATGCTATATGGTGCAGTCGGGGGTTGGGCATGTCATAAGAAAGAGAAAAAAAATGCTGTTGGTGTCAAAGAACTTATGTTGTAATTGGGCCTCCTCTTTCCACCATTTCCCACACCCAGAGGTCCCAACTTGATCTCCGGCCACTCTCTTGGAGTGTCTCTGTTCTTGGAACACAACCCAAGTCTAATCATATCTACCTGTGATGGAGCTCCTTACAGCTCACAGAGCTGTGCATCATATATTCCAAAAGCTAAACTATGCAAAAGCTAAGTGGTGAAATTTGACCTTAGCTTCCCAAATTCTTCTCAGGAAGTCCCTGTGTTCTTCCCTGTGTTCTTCCCAATTCAGCTTGCTCACCTTTGAGACACACTGCCTTGGAAGATTAGTGTGTGCCCTTGTTTCTTTCACTCCCTGTGCTGGCTCTACCTGTTGAAATGCTTCATCTCTTTATGAAGTCCTCTGTGGTTTTCTGCAACCGGAAGAGAGTTCTGTGGTGGCTCACACCTCTCTATACCACTTACTCTCTCAGCTTCATGGTGTGGTCCCCCTGCTTGATGACCATCTGTGGTCCCCAGGCAAAGATGGCCAAAGATGGCTGAGTCTTTCCACCTTTGTAATCTCTAAGGCCTCCAGCTTAATGCCTTGGGCAAGGTAGGCAAGTAAATAATTGTTTTTATTTATAAAAAATAAAAATATGTAACATGCATTATGGATAAGTCCAACAAATAGGCAAAACTTCACCATGACTTTGCCCTGGACTACTGAGTAGCCAGAACAACTTAAGAAGTTCATCATCTTAGTTTTAAGAGCATGGTATCTTACTTGGCTGCGAGTTTAGGTTTCCATCATTTACCTATATAACTCTGACATATCCAAATCTTACTATTTGTTACAGCAAAGATTATTGAAAAGTGTTGTTCTAGTTTGCTAGCTGCCAGAATGCAATATGCCAAAAACGGAATGGCTTTTAACAAGGGGAATTTAATAAGCTGCAAGTTTACAGATCTAAGGCCGAGAAAATGTCCCAATTAAAACAAGTCTATAGAAATGTCCAATCAAAGGCATCCAGGGAAAGATACCTTGGTTCAAGAAGGCCGATGAAGTTCAGGGTCTCTCTCTCAAGTGAGACAGCACACGGCGAACACAGTCAGGGCTTCTCTCTCAGCTGGAAGGGCACATGGCGAACACAGCATCATCTGCTAGCTTTCTCTCCTGGCTTCCTATTTCATGAGGCTCCCCGGGAGGCGTCTTCCTTCTTCATCTCCAATGGTCACTGGTTGGTGGATTCTCTGTTTCGTGGTGCTGAAGCATTCTCTGCTCTCTCTGAATCTCTCTGAATCTCTCATTCGCCAAAATGTTTCCTCTTTAATAGGACTTCAGAAACTAATCAAGACCCACTCAAATGGGTGGAGGCATGTTGTCCCCCAATCCAGTTTAACAACCATTCTTAACTAAATCACATCAACCAGGGAGATGATCTCATTACAGTTTCAAATATACAGTATTGAATAGAGATTATTCTACCCTATGAAATGGGACTTCTATCAAAACATGGCTTTTCTTAGGGGGCACACTTCCTTTCAAACCAGCACAAGTGTTAAAGTGCTAGCAACCAGAATAAATGATTTTGTTGTGATGAACCATGTATATTTATACAGATGAGTTTAGAAATGTATTTATGTTAAAACTTAGACACATTATTGCTTTTTGCTCTTTGTACTTATTATTAAATCTGTTCTCTTCCTCCACAGTTTCAAGATGTATTTACAGAACCTGATTTTGGGCAGACTGTAATTATTAAAGTAAGGTAAGTTCACTACAGACAGATCGGATATTTTGAAGGCAGATGTGTATTTGCCTAACTTTCAGACTTCTCCTGCATTTCTTCTGTGGCACTAAGGGCCCTCTTGTGCCAAGTCACAAGTCAAGAAGAGGGAAAGCAGTCTGAGCATTGCAGAGAGGACTGTGTGCCCTGGGCCTGCCTCTGATTTCACACCAACTGTGGCCCGGATGTGGCCAGGGGATGGCAAGATGCTCTGCCTGTGATTGGGTACTCAGCAGCTGGAGCACGTGGTCAGGACATCATTTTGTTTGATTTGATCTGTTGGCTGCAAACCACACCTGGACAATGGCTCAGGGTCATTTTTCCATTTTCCTTTGAGAATAACAGTCACACCCAAATTGCATACTCTACTAGTGAAAGGGCCAGTGGTGAGCTCTTTCTTCATTAGCAATGAGCAGTTGCTGAGCATCTCAATAGGCAATGATGAGCGTGGGTGCTATTTGGGGGCATAAGGAACCAGAAAATTCCCAAGAAATTAGCAATCCCATCTCGTCCTTACCTGAAGCATATTAACTCATGAGTGCTGCAAGCTTAGCATGCTCTAAGATAAATGTGGTTGTGCAGAAAAAGTAGGCTTAGTGAAGCATTTATACTTTATGGTTTTATTATTGCATCTGTCCTCATGAATGTGGTCAAATCCGTGGTGGAATGAATAGGTATGTAAATAGGTTACAATTTCACAGAAGGCCTCCTAAAGGTGGTTGAGTTTTGTGCTTGGTCTTGAATGAGGTGCAAGTCTGGTTGGTTGGGGGAAGGCTGATAGGCAATCTGATAGGAAGGACGGTACCCCAGAGCTCTCTTTCAGTGATTCCTTAAGAAAAGGGGCAGGCAGCACAGAGGCTGGGCCCCTGGCCAGAGGCTTTCCTGAAGGTGGACATATACAGATAGACGGGAGACAGTTGCAAGAGGGCTATGAATTACTCAGGGCCTTAGCCTTGACTTAATGGACCATAAGGTGTGATAAGAACAGGAACAGTGAGGTGTGAGTGAGCCCAACCTGGGTGTGAATCCCGACTTTCCCACTTCCTCTCTATATTGGGTAAGTCTTCACATCTCTTTGCACCTTTGTCATTTCATCTGTAGTATTGGGATGATCTGATCTACCTCCCTGGAACCTGGTGAAGAGGAAATGAGATAGCTGTTGAAAGATTCCCTGCACACGGTGTCTGCCACCTTCCAGGGTGTGGGACCCCATGGACTGATGGAGAGCTGGTCCCAGAAGGTGTCTTGGGGAGGGTCCCCAAAACTATGGCACTCTGCTTTTCTTAAGGAATCACTGAAAGAGAGCCAAAGGTGTTCGGAGGCAAATCTTTTTCTGAGAGCTTAGTGTTAGGAATGGGGACTATTCCCACCCTCGGGGACCACTTAGAGCAAACAGATCCCATGCCATATAGGGAGGTGCTTTTTAGGCTCCAGCTGATAATGTTGTTTCTCTCCTCTGAATCCCCAAGATCTTTAACTACCATGCAAATGTTGGAATTTGAGGAGTCCTTAGAATTTCTCTTTTCCACACCTATCCATGGGCAGAGGACAAAAGTCCAAAAGAGAGTAGCAAATGGTTCTAGACCTCAGGCCTCTTAACTCCAAGTCTAGTTCTCTAGTCCTTTACGCTACAGTTTGTTTTTGCCATTTAAGTGCTACGGTTGCGGCATTGCTTCCATTAACTGTTTCATGGGTGAAATGTGTGAGCTCCTGAATAGAGTGGTAGACCAGGAGGTTCTTTGAGTGAAGTGATTGCAGAAGGCATTCTCTAAACTAGCCACGATGTAGAATCAGACCTCTGGTCATTTTCATCCCATATAGAATCACTTGCTTCACTGCCCTTTCTCACCACCCTCTATGTTCTATCCCATATACCTCAATCTTATTATACGTGAACAATGGTTGCAAAATTTTTTATTAAAATTCTGAAACCCACTTTCTTTTTTTGGGCTCACTTTCAAGGCGATTGTTCCTAAAAGTGAAATTTGGTTTGTTTGTGTTTCTTTTTTTTTTTTTTTAACTATTTTTTTATTGTGTAGTATGACATATATACAAAGCAAAGAAAGAAAAAAGTAATAGTTTCCAAAGCACTCTTCAACAAGTAGTTACAGGACAGGTCCCAGAGTTTGTCCTGGGCTACCATACCATCCTCTCAGATTTTTCCTTCTGGCTGCTCCTGAATATTGGAAGCTAGAAGATACATATAATTTTTATCATGACTTTTGTTTTCCTTTTTTATGAAAAATAACATATATATATATTTAAAAAGCAATAAATTTCAACACACAGCGTAACAATTACTCACAGAACAGATTTCAGAGTTTGGTATGGGTTACAGTGCCACGGTTTTAGGTTTTTATTTCTAGCTGCTCTAAGATACTGGAGACTAAAAGAAATATCAGTATAATGATTCAGCAATCATTTCCGTTTGTTAAACCCTACCTTCTCTGTATAACTCCACCATCACCTTTGATCTTTCTCTTGTTTGGGATTCCTTGATTGATCTAAGGAATCAACATGGCTTCAAACATTTCCTAAAGAGGTTTGCTGTTTTTTTTTTCAAGCTTCTGTACTTATTCAGAAGTCAAAATAGAGTTTAGAAAAACATTTGCAGGTAAAATAAATCCTAAGTCTTAAAAAAAACACACTCAAAAAACGTATAGGAAAGTTTTTATGTCTTTTTTCCCTCCTCTCTCAGTGTTTGTTTGACTTGATTCCCTTTACACAGTGAAAAATTAAAACTTGGCACAGCTATTCTTTTTTTTTTTTTTTTTTTTTTTGGCATGGGCAGGCTCCAGGACTCGAACCCAGGCATGGCAGGCGAGAATTCTGCTGTACAGCTATTCTTTGTGTTTCAAATTGCACCAAAAATATGAGAGACAGGGGAGGGAGAGAGAAAGAGGTTATAATGTCTTGTTTATGGCAGACCCTCGATATTTAGTGATACGATTTGATGTTATGTGCTCATGCATTCTACGGCCCCATCTCCTTCTTTTCTGTTCTCCTCTGTGTCATGTACGTGCCAGGCCCAATCACATACCCTCTTTGAAGCTGTCTGCTAACTTCCTGCCCTGGAAGACCTGGGAATAACCCAGGCTCTGTGCAGGTGGTTACTGTTCTCTCATGCTCAGGGAGGAATGCACACTGCTGTGTCTCTATTAAACTACATTTCTGAGAATTGCCAGCTCAAGAAGAGCTGTTCTATAGGAAGGGACAACTTACTATTTCAGGTGTAACTTGTTCTAGTTAGCTAGAGGCTCCCAGATCCTAAAAATTTTCTTAAGTCCACAACTTTCCTAAGCATCTTCCAACAGGACCTTGTTTTAACCACAGGTTTCCTCTGAAAGCTTATCACATAAAGAGCTCAAAGCCTGTAACTTGTCAACTCCCTAACCCCAGATCTTGATGCTTGGGTCCCAATTGCAGTAATAAGGCCAAGAGTAGGACTCGGAGATTTGGGAGTCTGGGAGGGTAGGAGATTATTTGTTGATTCCTTGGTTCAATTCCTCAAATGACACTGATTTATTTCATTTTTAGCATATCTCCTTCAGCAAGAACTGAAATGCGTAATGTCAAGTCTGTGGATGTAGAAGTAGTAAACATTTTCGCAGAAACTACACAAGAAAATGAGACGACTGTGTCTTCAAAAATTGACAAGGAAGTTGACAAGTCAGATTACTTTTCAAACTATATTTGTAAGCATTGCATAATTTTATTCAAAGTTTACCTGCAGACATACCTGCCTTTTTGTAAACCTTTATGTAAGAAGGGGGCAATAAGAACTGTATCAATGAATCCATAGATGTATCCAAATTTTCTTTGAAGCAGTCCAGCTGCTTCTCTTTCCCTCTCACTTGGATTCTACTCCTTCTCTCCAGCCATGCCCCAAGATCTCAAACTAACCAGTTTGCTCTTCTTCTTGGAAAACACAAATGACCAGAGAAATAGTCCCTGGGCAAAGAAGGATGGAAAAAGAGAAACAAGAGGCTCTAGATCAACTATAGCCTTCCAAGTGATTATGGAAGGTCTTACTTATACTATTTCCCTTATAGGCTGACACACAAACCCATAGTGCAGCTATAACAATTAGTGCTTGCTATGTTGCAAACCACCTTCAAACAACAACCATTTATTTATGGCAACTTCATAATTCTGTGGGTCAGGATTTGGACTGGTCTAAACTGGGCAATTCTACTGATCTGGACCAGGTTTGGTTGATCTCTGCCCACGTGACTTAAGCAACTGCCATTAGCTGCTGGGTTGGCTGGGGGCTGAGTGATCTAAGATGGCTCAATTGGAAGGACTAGCTCTGCTCCACATGGTCTCTCATCCTCCAGCAGGCTAGTCCTGAAAGGTTTCTTGTGCAGCAAGAGAGCAAGTTCCAACGCATGTATGTTTCTCAAGTCTATGCTTATGTTACTTGTCACTGTCCCAGTGGCAAATTCACATGATGAAGAGCAATATGGAAAGGCTTTATCAAGGGGCATGGATACCAGATGTAAATAAATTGGTGCCATTACTGCAATCAGCCCACCACAGCAGCCATCAGGAGTTCCTCAGAAGCGACCTGTTATGGATGACCTGAGCAATTGTTCTCAGTACTGATTGCCAAATCCAAAGGCCTCTATTGAGCTGCAGCTTATCTGACTTTCTGCAGCATTTGTCACAGGTATCCTTCCCCTCTTGAAATCCTCTCTTCTCCCTGGGCCTCCACTTAACACCTTTCTAATCCCCTTCCTGCCTCCTTCACCCCTTTTTTGCTCCTATTCTGGCTCCTTCCTTTATCTTTTAAATTTTTAGTTTTTAATGATTATGACCTCTTTGGCTAGATTGTATAGCCAACATTTTTCTATTGGAAAATAGAAACAAATCTTGCTCATTTATAGTCACCGCTTTTTCTCTTCCACAAAGATTCTCATTGTTCTCTTAAGACCTAGAATGCAGACAATCTGTGGTAAACACTTAAAATTCTGTCAGAAAAGAGGGGGACTCCTTTACTTTGTACCCCTTCTTGGACTTTGGTCTCCTCTTAGCAATATTCATCCAACTCTGTTTTATCCAAATATTACTTCCTGGTAGAAGAGACTGAGGAAATACAGGCGTAGAGGCGTTCTGTTTTTCTCATGTCATCCAGAAGCATTATACTAAGAAGGCCTGACCTTTCCATGAGCCCCATGGAAAGGAAATACAAACATTCATTCACTTGTTTTCTTTTTCATTTTAGCCCCTTTGCTCTTTATTATTGGAGTTTTGGGTAATTTAGGGTTTGGTGGCAGTCAAGCCTGAGCTTATTTGGTGTTCTAGACTTTCTCTGGTGTGTAGCTTTTTTTTCCATCTTTGTCTACAGGAGCTTCTTTCCAGGTTTTATTTATTTATCCTCTTGAATGAGCACTTCCTGTACAAACTACACAGTTTCTTAAATTACCTGATCCTCCCACTTATTTATTTTTTTATGGTTTGTTGGGTGATTTGCAGTTATATAGTTAGAATTGCGTTTTCAGAGCTTCTCACTTTTTAAAACTGTTTTCATCTTCCAGAGTCTCATGTCATTGAACTAAGCCTTTTTCTTTTCAAATGTTTCAATATCTACTCTCTCCAAGTCTATAGCACACATCTGTGCCATGTTTCTTTCTCTGGCTATCAGTTGCTCTCTGTCTTCCAAGGGACCGTTCACTTCTACCCACCAAACAATTTTTCCCTGGGGTCAGAATTTGGCCTAGTGTAGCAATTTATGCAGTCATAACCTCTATCTTCTGCGAGATAGAATTGTCAGCAAAATAAGTCAAGACCCTATCGTATGCTCTGTTTTTGTGTAGGTAAGACTTTGAACAAGTCTGAAGAAGTTCAGCTTCTTATCATCCTGACCACTATCCACTCAGAGTGGTTGCCAGCTGGAAACCACGTGTATTCTTCAAGATAAATTTGGGGTCCCCTATGCAATTCTCTCCTTTTGGCTCTCTTCTGTCATTGCCCTGACTATAGGCCCTGGCACACTTTAGACCATCTGGCCTCAAACTGAGATGTGCTCCTGGACACATTGGCAAATTACCAAATGATGCTAGTTAGAGATAGCCTCAAGAGCACGAACTGCCCAGCAAACAGAAGCGAAAGCCTCTTAACTGCAAGGAAAACACCTTTTGCTCTCCAGTTTCTGCTGCAAACCTGTGTTCTGTCTTCTGTGTCCAAACGTACAGAATCTTTCTTTCACAATTTAATTGAAGATATTTGCAAATGGCAGGTAATTTAGTTGTGAAAAGAGTAACCACAGAACTGTTCTACCTGCTCCTATTATCTCCCTCTAATCTGTTCTCAGATATATATTTTTACCCCTAATGCCTTCCAACCCATTTCTAGACTAACATTCTTAAGAGATTGTTTTCTCATACAATGCTGGTGCTCAAAATCCCCAATGAATTCTTGGGTTTATAGGACAAAATCCAATATCATTAGTCTGATATTTAAACCCTGCTACATCTACAAATGAACAAAAGACTGATTATTCATTAAGGCCCGTATGGTAGGTACTATCATTTACATTAGCTCATTCAATTCTCATAAGAACCATGAATCAAGAATTATTAGCCCCATTGTATAGATGGGGAAACTTGGGCCCATCAAAAATCACATGATGGAACAGAGAACTGACAGCAAATAAATGGCAGAACCAAGAATTCCCAATTTCCTTCCACCTCCCCACTGTCTCTCTCCTATGCAAGCACAGCCCTGCTATACACCTTGACAAGAATCCTTTGTATCTTTTCATGCCTTATTTACCCCAGTTAGACAGACTTTGCCTCTCCTCTGACTGTTCAAGTCTTCCCTGTCTTTTAAGATCTAGCTCCATTCCCATCTCTTCTAGGGTGTCTTTAACTACTGACCGCACAGCCTAGCACTAGAGAATGAATCGTTCAGTATGTCTCTTTATGGCTTCAAATGTGTAACACTACAAATATGGACCACAACATTTAAATGTCCCTTACGGAAGCTAGCACAGAACTACGTACAAAAGCGATCTTGAACTTGAACTTAATTGCATTGCACTGGATTGAATTAATTTGAGTTCAATAACATAAGGAAACAGCCATGGAACAGAAGAGGTGAATTTCACAATCCCATATTTTTATTTGGTAAATCCCAAAGCCTATTAAAAGGCAAATTGTAACAAAATGGATTGGGATGCTTCCACAAGTTTTTATCTATTCATATTGTCTTGCTGAATATGTTTTTAAATATTTGCCCATTTTCTATCTGTTCATATTGTCTTGCTGAATATTTTTTCTTAATATTTGTGCCTCCCGTTCAGCGCAAGGACTGTGTGATTTTTATGGTTGTGAAAAGAATGCTCAAGATGACTGCAGCAGTGGTAGACTGTGTAAATGCAAGGAAGGGTGGGAAAGAATTCACCCTCAAGTCATTTTCTGTTTTGGTAAGTGTCCCACCTGCCTCTAAATGTCCTTCATAAAACTGTTCTCTCTCATTTTGCGTGTGCTTTCCTGTGCAAGTCTCCATGTGCATTTCTGAGTCTGAGCGATGAGAATTTTGACTTTAGACATTTGTACCTGGTCTGGGATCCTGGCTTGGAGTGGGTGAGGCAGCCATGTGCAGCTTCGTAGAGGGCATGTCATGTGTGGAACCAATGAGCTGTTTCAGATGCCCCCATTGTAATTTAAAAAGGCAATGTGAAAAAAAATTGTGTTTTGTGACCTGTCACTTTGGGGGTAAAAAGTTGTTTCTGAAAATTATACAGCAATCCTTCTGTTTTGAAGCTCCCCGTGCAAAGTGCCCTGATAAATGCACCACAGACCACAACAAGCAATGCTTAATGCAGAACGATGGTGGAGCCCCTCACTGTGCGTGCCTCCCAGGCTACCGGGCAAATGATGATGGGACCTGTCAAAAGTAAGAGAAATCCTTCTTTTAAAACTCTTGCTGTAGCTGGTGCTTGCTCAAAAGGATTGAACTTGGTATATAAATACATGCTTAGAGTTTAGAGACTGGAGGGGGTAAGCTAGCATCATTTGGCAACTATAGAGCATCAACATATTGAGCTTTCTCTTTGTGCTAGGAGCCATGCTAGGTCATGCCTGCCACAGAACAACACTGGCAGGAATGTATTATTTCCCCCATTTTCAGGGGAGGACACTGAAGCTCAGAGAGTTCAGATAACATTTCCCGGCTCATTCAGCAGCACGTGGCAGAGCCATGTGGCCTCATGGTGGAAGTGTCCCCACGATGCTCCACATCTTGAGGTCAGCTTCCTCTGAATTGCAGAGTGTCTTCCCGGAGCTCAGAGGATAAAGGGTTCACTCAGTAACAGATGATACCACATGGGATTGTATACCCCTCTCAGCCTTCCAGATCCCCATGGAAGGTGTCCAGCTGAAAGAAATGGAATGAAAGGAAGATAAGAGCAGGAAGGAAAGCAGCAAGGGAAGACAGAACAGAGGGAAGAAGGAAAAAGGAAGGAAGAATTAGAGATGTGGGTCAATGGGAACTGGAACCTGCTCCCCCACAGAGGCCCTTTAACATAACTTCCTATTACTTGTTCTATTCCAGGTGTGCATTTGGCTATAGTGGAGTAGACTGTAAAGACAGTGAGTACAAAACTCTTGTTCTATTATTTAAACATCCAATAAACAAACATGAACCATTTTCAAAATTCTGTTCACTCCTCTAAATTCTCTGGCTTCCTTCATAAGGAGAGAGGAAATCTGCCTGCAGTTTGTCTTCTGGGTCATGCCATATGTCTTACTTTGCCAAAGGCTGCTATGACAAATACTACACACTGGTTAGCTTAACAACTAGAATTTATTGTCTCGCAGTTCTGGAGGCTAGATGTCCAAAATCCAAGTTTTGTCAGGCCATCCTTTCTCTCCAAAGTCTGTGGTTCTGGTGCTGCCTTGCCACATTCCTTGGGGCTCCTTGGCTTGCATCTCTGCCTCCCATCACATGGTGATCTCTCTCCTTGGTCTCCTCCTGTGGCTTTCTATGACTTTTGGCTTCTACTGAGTATGTCTGTATTTCTTCTGCTTATAAGGACTCCAGTTGTATGGATTAAGACCCACCCTGATTCAATTTGTCCTCCTCTAAAAAGGGTTTTTGAAGATCCTATTCACAAATGAGTCCATACCTTAACTAGTAATAACATCTTCAAAGGTCCTATTTACAATTGGGTTCTTACCCGCAGTACAGGGGCTAGGACTTGAATATGTCGTTTGTAGGGCACATGATTCAATCCTCAGCACTATCCCCTGCCCGCCCTGGCCCACCCCAGCCCGGATCACTGGGCAGCAGGACCTGTATAACAGCCCGAAGGGTAGGCTTGTACCACTCTACTTGTCCCAGACCAGAGCAAGGTCGTGTGATGTCTTCTAACTTTATATTCATTTTCTACATTAATATACATTTTCTGCTTCTAGAATGAATAAAAGACCATTAGATTCCAGAAACTTTGATGGTTATGGGAGAGTGAAACTAGAAAACAGACCTTTAAATATTCAAATCTTCCCTTTGTCTCAGAGCTATTTATCAATTTGACATGAGTGATTGCAAATTCAGTTCCTGTGTTGCCTCCCTTCCCCAAACCTGCCAGACTAGGCTAATGATAACTTTATATTTTAAATTTTACTTAATAAACTAAAGATCAGTGATCCAAGATAAAGTAAATATTATTACCATTGACCTTCCAGCCAACCCAGAAATTAGAGATGAGGAATGCTCTCAATCTCTACTGTGCTTTGTTACAAAGATGGATGTGCTAAGCCATTTCTTCCTTTTGGGACTTCAATTTCCACACCTTTAAAATGAGAGGTTTGCCAGATGACCATTGAGGTATTTTCCAGAGCTGATGGCCTACAGCCCCGTGAATCAAGTTTGGAGGTGGCACATGTGGCAGTCACACAGCAAAAAGAGACTGCTAAAGGGGTCCAGGGAAGCACTGTCCAATAGAAATACAAATTTTAAATTTTAAAAAATTAAATGAGTTTTTTAAAGTAAAAAGAAATAGGTGAAATTAATTTTACAACATATTTTATTTGAACTAAGAGATCCATAATGTTTTCATTTCAACAGATAATCTACATAAAATTATTAATGATAGTACATTTTCCCCCATATTCAGTGTTTGAAACCTAGTGTGTGTGTTACACTTACACCCCATCCCTAGCCACACATCAAGTGCTCAACGGCACTAGCCAGTGCAGATTGAATGGAAGAGAATAGATGGTAATGAGCCTCTCAACTTCTCCCTCACTGATTCCATCAAGCCATTACCTGGGTCCTATCCTAACAACAAATCTAATTCCAACCTAGCTCCGCCAGCTCACTTGTTGAGCTTCATCAGTAAGGTGAAGTATGGTGGGCAGGCAAGGGCAGCAGAAGTACAGAGGGAGAAGTGGACCTTGGCTGAGACCCCACCCCCCACAGAGCCCAGGAAGACCCTACCACCATCAGCCCCCCTTGTACTTATGGTCTTCTTTCTCTGGCAAAGTTGCCTCTTCTGATTGAACCCTTGAGTTCTAAAGGAGATGAGCCACCCACCCAGCCTGACTATGTTGTGGTCCGGAGGTCAGAACCCAACTGTCTTCATGGCCAGAACAACCAGGAGTCACTAGGAACACATATACCTGTGCAGTAGGCAGTTGGAGACTGTTCCTACCATTCTCTTCTTTTTTCTTTCAGAATTTGAGCTGATCCTTATCATCGTGGGCACCATTGCTGGCGTCCTCATTCTCAGCATGGTGATTGCATTGATTGTTTCAACAAGGTATGGAATGGAAGGGTCCCTTTCCTGGTACACAGCACCGCCGGCATTGCACTGTGGTTTCCAAACACACTTGGCCTATCCCAGGCAAGAGAAAAGAAATAAGGGAAGGCCTCTCTAATGCTATTTACTTCTCCTTTTCTTAATTTTCTTCTGATTATGGAAACTATATGTGACCATTGAAGAAAATCTAGAAAATAGAGAAATGTATGCAGGAACAGAATTTTAAAATCACCCACAAAACCCAAACATCCTGCTAAGAATTTGTCATATATCCATCCAGGCAGGGTCTTTTAATTTTCTCATATTTTTTAAAATGATAGTGTATATATATATAAAATAGTTTGATATCCTTATTTTGTTGAAGTTTGTTTTTGCTTAACATTGTTATGATTATAGCAACTATTTTCTTATGTCATTAAAAATTCCATGTTAATAGTTTCTAACTCCATTCATATCGTCAAACATCATTTTCATCAAGTCATTCCCCTGCTCAGGACCCTGCTGCAAAAGGTCTAAAATTGACCCCAACTAAGCCTCCTGTATTTTAAAAAAAGTATAAATGTCACCTCTGTCTGGCCATTTCTCAGCTTGGTGCTTTAAGTCTTCTTCTCTAAGGGAGGGGAAATAAATATCCATTCATTAATTCAACAAATAGTTAGATATGTAAATTTTTCTCCCTATTCTACTCTAAATGTGCCAACAGGATCTTAGCTCTGTGAGGATCCACTTTGATAGGCTCTGAAAGGGAAAAGGGAAAAACAAGCCTCTTTTTTCCTAACATCTAAGCACGTATCTTCTATTTTGGCAAAATCGGTATTTTTCATTATAATGCTAGGATAAATAGGTTTTAGTTCCTAGAATCTTTTCCTTATTTTTTTCTTTTATTATATTTTGATATTAACTCTTCCCCAGGGACTTAATTATAAGGAAGCAAGGCTGGAAATTGGACATGTGAGCACCCATCTCTTCTCTGAATTTCTTTTATCTAGGAGAGAGCCAGAACATTTCCAATTCTGGAGCAAGGCTCTCTCCTCCTTTCTTAGGAGGATTGGCTAAACTTGTTGGGTCTTCGAGGGCATCAGGGACTGCTGTAGAACCTCGTGGCCCTGCGACAGTGATGCTTTCCACACCCTCCTCCCTGCTTCAGGGCCAGGTTGCTCTTAGCCCAGGTACAGATTCCATGATTTTTGGGAAGACACCAAGAATTATCATTTCCTTGCCCATTTCAATGGAAGGGAACCTCTCCTCAGCTGCCTTAGATAGGGTCTTGGCAAAGGGCAGGAACTGTTTTGTGCTGGTCAAAAGGGTCACACTGGGTGAGTAGGTCCTCCTTTATGGCATTCCCCGTGTGACTGGGCAGGGTGAATGTCATCCTGGGAGTGGCCCCATGGGCACCATAGAAGCAGCCTGTCCCACTCCTCATTCCTTCAATGGTCTAGGGTGTGAAGGGGCAGGACTTTGCCTGTGGGCCAAGAAGGATGGAAGGAAGGGTCATCATCAGGGTCATTTGGGGGTAGACCTCTCTTTCACTAGCATAATGGACTTCCACCTGGCTTTGAGTACTTACTTGAGATCCTTGAAGGTCCCCAGCAAAAACTGGGAAATTCTCATTCTTCTAAGACCTTTGTAATCTGAACTCATTTTACTCACAGAGGTGCTTCTGTTGGTGTTGACTTCGTTTGAATGAAAACTTATATTGCAAATCATCTTTTCTCTGACTTCTATTATTTCCATAAATAATCCAAAAGCACACTTAAGAATATTACCATTATTGGAAAAATTTGAATGGGGCCAATAGAATCAGATGGTAATGTTGGGTTAGTGTTAACACCCTGGTATTGAGGGTTAGACTTTGTTCATTGAGGAGACTGACCTTAAATTTGGGAAATACACACTGAATGAAGTATCATGGGTTACAGGACAGAAGGTCTAAGATTAGTGCTTAAATGGTTCAGAAAAGCAGATCTAGAAGATGGGTGCATGGGAATTCTGTGCAATATTTTTGTAACAAAAAAGCAATTTGAGGTTATTTCAAAATTAAAAAAATATTTCTAAAAGAACACTAAAATTTACATTAAGGTGCATTCTGCCACTGTCAGGTCCTAATTCCTGTTACCAATTACAGATCTAACAACAAAAGTAAGAATAGTGAAGAACAGAAGCTGATTGACAACGAATTTCAGAACCTGAGACTTCAGCAGACAGGATTCATCAACCAGGGAGCAGAGGGGAGCCTCTTTCCTAAGGTCAGGACAACGGTCCCCAGAGGCAATCAGCCACAAAATCCCTACTCAACTCAGTTACCTTTAAACCAGAGAGGCACGCCATATCTCAACTATTAGGTGAGTCTGTGGATTTTCTATTTGGCTTTTCAGAGTGAATGCCCCAGAGTGGGTAGGACCCTCCACTATTTAGCTTTACCAGGCCCTGGCTGCCCTGTGGGGTTTTGGGGTTTTGTTTGGTTTTGATTTTTGTTTTTTTGTTTTTGTTCTTATCAAAAGAGAAAGATTAAGGAAGAAGCCCCCCCCCCACCCCGTTACCCCCACTTGGTCCTGAGCACAGACTGTCTCTGTGACCTGGCACTTAGTATCTCTGCCCTTTGATTTTCTCATCTGTGAAAAGACAAGCTTAATTTGCTCTTCAGGTCCCTTTAAATTATAAACATTTATGGGCCTGACTCTAGTGATTGTGTTGTTGGTCCCCAGACTATTTAAGGACCTTAAGGACCCACGTCCTAGGGCACAGCAGACAAGGGAGGCTGAGACACGCGTACTGCTCTGTTGGGACCCTCTCCAGCCATGGTTGTCTAAAGTTAAACCTCTCCTCCTTACTTCTCCTTAGACCTGAGGCAACTAGATTCATTTTCTTAAGAGAAAAGTCAGGTTGGCAATATTTTATTTCCCTTGGGAAGACTTTCAATGGGAATAGCTTGGGCTCGTTAGATTTTTACTGAGTAATCATAGCTGGCATTGGTTGGTGTGATTTGAATGAAATGATGAAAGGAGAGAGCCTGTAAGAGACAACCCTGTGGAGAATGTGACGGAGGGGCTGAGGTGAAAGGAAGGAGGGATGGTGAGGGAAGAGAAGAAAGGGCCTGGGGAAGAGACAGGAAAAGAAAGAAAGAAAGGTAAAGAGAGAAACAGAAAATGAGGAAAAGTAGTAGAGAGAGAGAGAAGGTGGGAGAGAGGTAGGGCAGACTCAGAAAAGTAGAAAAACGAAGGGGATTAGAGAAAAGGATGTGAAAGGGGTAGTAGAGGCTGAGGAAGGGAGCCAGACACCGTGTGCACGTTTCATTTCCTCAGACACCCTCATGAACAGCAATGCACTTTGAGGATCTTAATGGCATCTCAGCACTTTAAACATTTGGGAAAACCTGGTTTATTTTTATGCTGAAATTCCATGGCTCATTTTGGATGCAAAGTTTCCTTGGAAGTCTAAATGTTTAGTGTGTGTTTAAAGGATTGACTTGCATAAAATACGCAATGTTGGATCAGAC
This sequence comes from Tamandua tetradactyla, assembly GCF_023851605.1. Taxonomy (NCBI): domain Eukaryota; kingdom Metazoa; phylum Chordata; class Mammalia; order Pilosa; family Myrmecophagidae; genus Tamandua; species Tamandua tetradactyla. The sequence continues at coordinate 20,063,035 of NC_135336.1, forward strand.
ACAAGGTCCAGTCAGCAATGGCAAAGAATGGATGTCCTTTGGGGAGACTGTTGGCCACCCTCTTCCCAGATGTGAACACTAACAATTCAGTCCCCCTTCTCATTAGTGGAGCACTTATTTCACCTACTACAAAGTATAACCTCTAAAAAAGATTCCATTGGCAATAAAATAAGTCCAAGATTTAAGAGTCAGACAGATCTTAGTTCAAATCCTCGTCCTTACTAATACTAGCTTTGTGATCTTGGTTAAATTTTTTGACTTCTTGGGGTTTGTTTTTTCATCTCTGAAATGGACAAAATGAAGTCACCCTCAACAGGGTAAAGATTAAATAAGTCAATACATATGAAGAACCTAGCACTTTGGCTGGATCTAATTTGAATAATAGTTTTCAAAGAATGTTAATTAAGATACTGTTGATTTACAAATCTAAAACTTCACATATGTTTCTCTTAGGATATTTCTTTTCTTCAAGAGTCATCTCCATATATCTTTTTTTGTCTAGAATGGTCAAATTTTGGAACATCCTTGGCCCGACCCAATGCACAAGCCATTATTTTGAGTATTAAGAAAGACCGACAAAAGTGAGCACTGATGAAGGTGTGCGTGTTTCTCTTCCACCCAATGAAAGCCTCTCTCAACAGACGTTGTGAATGTCTGGAATTAAATATCTATACATGCTATTAGCACTTCTAAGATGGTGATTTTCTCCAATCAGTCCAAAGAACTAAGTCAACAGTTAGGTTATTTTCCTCCCCTAAGCAGACAAACATCAACAACCATTTCCTCCCTAGAAGAAAAAGTCCCAGGATTGATCGTTCCTCTGAGAAGGTGGCTCCTGAATCGATTTTCTGCAGATAATGACCTAATTCTACTCCACATCAGCTGCGGCAGTACCAGGCCAGAGAAGAAATATCCTCCTTTGAGGTTCTCAGGTTCATGTTGACAAGTTAAAATAGGGGCACTCCTTCTGTCCCTCGGATGCAGGGATTTCTGCTGGCCATGCCTCGTGGGCACTTGTGGCCTGGCCTCACAGAAAGAAGACAGAAAAGACGCAGGTCACTCAGCTTCCTTGGGAGGAGTGACTGGGAATCGAGGAACATTTCGATGTTAACGAGAAGGCCTGGACTAGCAATGTCCACCACGGGGTGCATCCTAGAGTGTTTGAAATGCTAGTGGGTGGGAGGGGCGGGGAGGAAACAGGATCTGGAGTAGGTGAAGTCAGAGGCAAAGGGAGAAACTGGGGCTGGGAGGATGAGCAAGGGGAAAAGAACCTGGGATCCACATCCTTGTCCAGACTCCCTTCTCCGCTGAATCAACAAACATTTGCTCTAATTCATGGCCTCCCCAAGAGGGCAAGGATCCTAGGAAAACATGTGAAAACATAAACTAAAGGAGCAAGAGCTTCAGGTCACTTTGAAATTGCAGACATTCTGTTTGGCTGAGGGTGAGAGGGGAACGTGAGCTCATGAGTCCAGATGTCCAGCCTCCTGACACAGTTTCCAGAAGTACTCTACCAGAGCCTCAGCCTTCCCTGGTGACAGAAGCTTAGCTGCGGCCACCACCACATGCCTTCCCAGGAATGGAGGCAGCTGCACTCAGCCAGACTTTATTTTATGTTACTGGTGTCCTTGTTTATGTTTAATATCTGGTCCCATGGCATGTTTATTTTCATTTGTTGTTATTATTATTCATTCTTGAGTGTTAATTATAAAAGAAACACAGTAAAGTATCTTTGGAAGAAGGTGTCCTTTCTCATGTTTGGGGCTTTTGGTGATACCCACAGCAGTGAGTCTCCCTTTAAAAGGTAAACAGGGTTGGTTGACATCTTCTGTCCTCATTAGGGGCTGTTGGATCACCCAAGGTAATTTTTTTTAATGTGTAGTGGGCATTTTTGACTGCTTCCTCATGCACATTTTATTCCCCAACCGCCCACCCCCACCCCATTAGGAGACATGCAAACATTTTTGGTGAGAACTGACTGCCAACTCTGGTTCCAGGGAGAGGCCTTGATTGGTCCAAGCTGATCAGTGGAATCCCATTCCCCTCTTGCCACAGTGATTGACTAAAGAGTGAGCACCAGGCATAAGTGCATGTAATTAGAATAAAGCCCAGACTTTGGTAGAAGACTTCAGGGAAGAGAAACTCTTCCTTTTTCCCCGAAGTGATTTGAGGATGTGAGGCCTTGAACTACTTTAATTTTGCTGAGGACAAAGCTGACACATGGAGAAAGGCAGAGCTGAGAGAACTGTAAAGAACTAGACCTGGATCCCTGATCAAACCATACCTGAAGCCCCTGGACTTTACTGTTAAGAAATTTTGAGTAGGTTTTTTTTTTTTCCCCTATTATTTGCAACTAATAGCATCCTAAGATTGATACCACTTGTGGTTTACTCTTCTGTTCTTAAGGCTAAGCAGTGGTTAGAATTTAAAAATAAACCTTATGAGTTATTAAAGCCAGAGTAAAGATATTAGCCATCAACCAATCAGTTAATAACAGCAGAGTTAATTCAGGCATAACTTAAAATTGGCTGACCACTGTAATGGTCATTACAGATTTTAATTCTGACCTGTATGTTACCTCCATTACATTTGAAGCTGATGCTGGGTTCAGTGCTGGAAGTAGGCTATTTGAATCCTGGTTCTAAAGAGCCCCACCTCACTTGTGTCCTTCTGAACACAGCATGCCAGTTCCCATCACTTCTCAAAGGTCCTCAGCCATACAAGCCCTGGTCTTCAGAGACCAGAGTTTTTTTTCTGTTCTTCAAATACTTTAAACGTTGAAATTTTTAAAATATGAATCATACATATGCACAATATTTATGAAAATGGCTTTTGCATTCGAAGTTGCTTTTGATTTTTTTATAATATGGCCTTCAGTTTGATATTCTGTCACTTACTGGAAACTCTTCAAAGATTTCTAATTGATTTTCCTGCAATTTTGGAGAGTTGTCAGAGGAACTTTCTAAAATGCAAATCTGATCATAACATTCCCTTGCTGAAGTGGACACAACCGGGCCCTTTGTGGCCCCTCAGTCATAGGCATCTGGTTAATGCAGATGGTGCTGGCTTTGCCTCGCGCCCCTCTGTGCAGAGCCGCAGGCCCATGGCTCTTCACCAATCACACCACCTCTTCATCTCTCCTTTCCTTTGCTCATGCTCTTCTCTCCTCTTGAAATGCCCTTTTCTTCCCACGGCCTCATAATCACATCTGTCTGGATTCAGCCAAGCTTCATTTCCTCTCAGCAGCTTTTCCTAACCCTCCCAGCACCCTCAAGTAGAAATAAGCGTTGCTTTCTCCATGGCCCACCTGGATCTGGTAATCAGCGGTCCCAGGAAAGAGGCTGGGCATGGTGAGTAGAGTTTCCTTCACAGGCAGCCCAACACCAGCATAGAACTAGTAGTAAGTAATTGTGAAACAGGAGCATTGCGTGGGCCTCTTCCCATCTATGTTCATTATCTATGTGGCAATGGCTTCGAGGGTTGTACGTATACAATCTTAACACATTGTATACTTTATGTATGTACAATTTATTGTATGGCAGTTATGCCTCATTAAAGCTGTGTTGCATTTCTTTTTAAGTGGGGGGTGGACTCAATGCATGGCCCTCGACTAAGATAGGACAAGAACACCTGTCCTTCTGCTGGATCACAGCATTTGACTGAAAGTTCTTCAAGGTCAGCATTGCCCGAATCTTGGCACCTGCTTTCCCTATGCTCCAGTCCAAGTTCTCTCCCCAACCTCTACTGCTGGCTGGGCTCAGCTGTACATTGGAGAAACTAGAGGAGATATAAAATCCACTGATGCTCAGAGTGCTGGGTTGGTTGGTCTTAGGTAGGAGTTGGTGGCAATGGAATTCTTTAAGCTCCCTAGGTCCACCCAGCAATACTGCAGTAGAATGTATAGCCACCTCCTTAGATCGGGGGCTCAACTCCTCAGGGTCAAGCTCTAGGTTATATCATTTTCCATTCTTTCCCCCAGGAGTCCAGGCACCGAAAGTCTGTTATGCTCAAGAAGACTCAGGGGGCTCTGAGCAGCCTCCTTATGGAGAAGGTGATCAAGTGGCATCAGCACCCAAATGGCTTGAGCCTTAAATCTTTTAGGGCAGTTTTGCCTCAGAATCACCATCCTCTAGCCCGGTCCTAGCCACTGGGCAAATTCTGTGGCCAGGAGGTGGTGCTGTTTCCTATGGCTTGCAGAAAACTCAACTTCCAGTAGGGTCGCACTTTTTGAAAGAAAGTTGTATCAAATCTTTAACTTTTAATGCACCAGTTCTAATTAATTTCCCCTTAATTTTTCTTAGTCTCTCAATTCCTTCCTCTAATGACAGAAAGGATGAATGTTACACAGCTCACTCTTGTTGAAATATTTGCATTGTCAGAGATCATGTATTATCCCCCTTGACTGGTCTTGTAATAGATAACCTTAGGTATTGAACTAATATTACTGTCATATAAATGGTACGTTAATATTTGGTACAATTGTTCAGATCATCAGTGTTCTATCTCATGGTGATTTTCCAAAATAAAAAAGAGGCTAAATCCATTTTCATTGAAAATTCTTTTGCTAAGATATAAAACAAAATATCACCAGTGGAAGGTTTCTGTCTTTCATCAACTTTTATGAGGTGAGCCACATCTGGCTGTTTTTTCCCCAAGTGTTTTCTCAGAAATGTGGTTTGTCCTTAATTGATAACCGCTGTGCAGAAAGCAAGGGTAGGGAATGAGCCTGGGGAGAACTCTGGGGCACATATGGGGGTCCTTGCCTCAACCTTTGTTGTGAAATATGGGATCTTTTATCCAAAGATAGACCCTTGGGGGAAACCATTAAAGGCCTCGTTCATTCCTGCAGTCCTGTTAACATGTTTTCTGAGTCCATGGTCATGGCATGTGGTCCAATAAATGTTCTCTGCTGCTTCCAGAAGTTTGAAAAACAACAATAATAATTGCTACTATACTATAGAGTACTTACTATGTGCTTTACATCCATTAACCTCTTTAATTCTCATGATAATTTTAAGGTAAGTGCTATTATTATCCCTGTTCAAAAGTTCTAGAAAGAGAGGCAAGTAACTTTCCCAAAGTCACAATGCCGGTCCGTGGCACAGTCAGGATTTGAACTCAAGCAGTCCAACTCCAGACCCTACCTCTCCATCATTTAATGCCAAAATATTGACTTATATAGGATAGTACAAACACATATTTGAAACTGAGAGTGCTCTGTATTTATGAGGCCTGCTTGGTGCCAGGTGCAAACAGAGTGCCCTGTGAAGCACAGATTTTATCTTTTCAGAGCTCACATGTTAATAGGCCTTTATTACTAAAAGTGAAAGATTCTTTCTTACTCATGCAACTGTTCAAATTTCATAAAGTACTCTTTCCATTAAAGTAGTTCATCTAAAATAATCTGGAAAATGCCTGAAGCTTATTACTCATTACTTCAGGAAGCTTATTACTCATTACTTTTTGTTTTGGGGGCCCTCCAGCTCCTTTCTCTCTCCAATATGAATTATTTTCCATTCTCTGACCAGTCGTGGTGTCCTGCCCTTATGTGGTGATGGGACGCATCTTTGAAGCTGCTGCTTTCCTTTTGGTGGAAACAATAACCTCTGGATGGGGTCCATGCCACAGTGAATACCCCATTGCCTTGGCCCCTCTTTGGAGCACATTGATCAGGCAGTCCCTTCTCTGCCCCCGAGCTTCCTGAGGGACAGCTCTCTGTCTTATTTCTCTGGCATGTAGAAGGCCCTCAACAAAATTTGTTGAGTGAAGGCCCTACTTCAATGAAGTTACATGTTAAAGCAATGAACATTCAGGGATATGGAAGGAAATCAATAGAATTAAGGTACTCAAGTTTCTAGGAATAAGTTCAACCAGGGAAGTAAAACACCTTCACACAGAAAAGTACAAAATATTGTTTAAAGAAATTAAAGAGGATCTAAACAGATGGAATGATATCCCATGCTCATGGATAGGAAGGTCAAATACTGTTAAGATGTCAATCCTATCTAAATTGATCTATAGATTCAATGAAGTAACAATCAAAATTCCAACAACCTATTTTGAAGACTTGGAAAAGTTAGTTATCAAATTCATTTAGAAGGGACAGAAACCTCGAATAGCTAAAGATATTCTAAAATAGAAAGGCAAAGTGGGAGGATTTATATTTTAAAGCTTTAAGGTTTACTACAAAGTCACAGCTGTTGTCATGGTTAGGGACAGGTGTCAACTTGGCTAAGTTGTGGTACCTGTTCATCTGATTGGGCAAGCGCTGGCCTGTCTGTTGCAATGAGGACATTTCATAGGATTAGGTCATGATCACGTCAGCTACATCCACAGCTGATTCCATTTGTAATCAGTCAAAGGGGAGTGTCTTCTGCAATTAGTGATGCTAAATCCAATCATGGGAAGCCTTTTAAGGAGGACTCAGAGCAGACAGGTTCCATTCCTGCTTTGGCTGGTGAGCCTCTCCTGTGGAGTTCGTCCAGGCCATCCATTGGAGTCATCGGCTTCGCAGCCTGCCCTGTGGATTTTGGACTCTGCATTCCTACGGTCACGTGAGACACTTTCATAAATTTTATATTTGCAAGTGTTCCCTGTTGGTTCTGTTTCTCTAGAGGACCCTAACTAATACATCTTGGTACCAGGAGTGGTTCTTAAGGGACAGAATCTTAAAAATGGGTTTTTATGAATGGTTTTCTACTCTGACTGGGCTCAGAGACACTAAGGACTCTGATTCCCATAATCAGAATGACACTCCCAATCCGTGGACTGAGTTGGCAAAGGAGATAGTCAAAATATCATCATTTGATTCTCCTAATGCTTCGCTTGTACGAAGCCAGACTCTGGGGGATAATGTTTTTGACACCTTTACAGAGTTTTGTAGAAATAAGAGTTATAGAGATGTTGGTTGGTTGTTGTTAGATACACTGTCTACATTAAAGGGTGAAAGGGATGGGCTTAAGGCTTCAAACAAGAAGCTTAAGTGCCGTCTGAAAGATGTAGAGGTTTCTATGAGTATCTTGAAGGAAAATTTTATTTCCTGTAGCCGTAGACTTGAGATCTCTGAAAATCAGACTCAGAATCTTATTGTTAGAGTAGCAACTTTACAACGTAAACTGAAATCTCAGTCTTGCATGGTGTCTGCCGTTAAAGTGAGGGCATTGATTGGAAAGGAGTGGGACCCTGAAAAATGGGATGGTGACATATGGATTGATAATGATGTTGGGGGTGAGGTTGAAACCCTAGACCATACTGAGCCTTCTTTAGATAACCCTGTAATAGTCTGCCCTGAGGACATAGCCGCCCCACCTCCAGCCTGCCTTGAGGAATTGGCCACCCAACCTCCTCCTGAAGGGATTAGCCCTAGAGTTATTAATCCTGTTTCACCTGATGAAACTGCAAATGAAAGCCCTGAAGCAAATGGCTTGGAAGATATTTCTAATTCTTTTCATGACCCACCCCCACCACCCCTCATTTCTTCTAGACCTATAACTAGACTAAAGTCCCAACAGGCCCCTAAAGGTGAGGTACAAAGTATCACACATGAGGAGGTACGTTATACTCCAAAAGAACTGTGTGAGTTTTCCAATTTATATAGACAGAAATCAGGGGAATATGTGTGGCAATGGATTTTAAGAGTGTGGGATAATGGTGGGAGGAATATAAGGCTGGATCAGGCTGAATTTATTGATATGGGCCCACTAAGCAGAGATTCTGCATTCAATGTTATAGCTAGAGCAGTTAGAAAAGGTGTTAACAGCTTGTTTGGGTGGTTGGTTGAAACATGGAACAAAAGGTGGCCAACATTACCTGAGGTTGAAATGCCAGAACTGCCCTGGTATAATGTAGATGAGGGGATCCAGAGGCTTAGAGAGATTGGGATGTTAGAGTGGATTTATCATGCAAAGCCTGCTCTTACACCCCAGGAATGTCCAGAAGATGCACCTTTTACCAGAACAGTGAGAAATAAGTTTGTGAGACTAGTACCATCATCCCTCAAGAGCTCTGTGGTTGCACTTCTCTGTAGGTCAGATATTACTGTAGGAACTGCTGTCACTGAGCTGGAATCCTTAAACACAATGGGGATGACAGGATCCCGAGTTGGCAGAAGCCAGGTGGCAGCACTTAATCACCAAAGACAAGGTAGACGTGGGTATTATAATAGACAACAAACTCAAAGGAGGCATCAAAATTATATGACACGCAGAGATTTGTGGCATTGGCTAGTAAATCATGGGGTGCCTAGAAATACAATAGAAGGGCAGTCTACTAAATTCTTGTTGGAGCTGTATAAACAAAAGAGTTCTAGGTCAAGGGAACAGAAGTCTAACCTGAATTACAAAACACAGAGTCACGGCCCCTTAACCAATTTCCAAACTTGAAACAGTTTACAGACCCTGAGCCCCTTGAATGAAGGGGAGGCCAGGTCCCTATGGGGGAGAAACCTGTTACACTGCCACAAATTTATACTGTTAACCTTCCTCTAAGTCTTCCCCAAGGAGACCGACGGCCTTTTACCAGGGTAACTGTGCATTGGGGAAAAGGAAATGATCAGATATTTCGGGGATTATTAGACACTGGTTCAGAAGTGACATTAATTCCAAGGGACTCAAAACGTCACTCTGGACCACCAGTGAGAGTGGGGGCTTATGGAGGCCAGGTGATCAATGGAGTTTTAGCTCAGGTCTGTCTCACAGTGGGTCCAGTGGGCCCCCGGACCCATCCTGTAGTTATTTCCCCAGTTCCAGAATGTATAATTGGCATAGACATACTGAGCAACTGGCAGAATCCCCACGTTGGTTCGCTAACTCGTGCAGTGAGGGCTATTATGGTAGGAAAGGCCAAGTGGAAGCCACTAGAACTGCCCCTACCAAGCAAAATAGTAAATCAAAAGCAATACAGTATTCGGAGGGATTGCAGAGATTACTGCCACTCTTAAGGACTTGAAAGATGCAGGGGTGGTGATTCCCACGACATCCCCATTCAACTCTCCTATTTGGCCTGTGCAGAAAACAGATGGGTCTTGGAGAATGACAGTGGATTATCGTAAACTCAACCAGGTGGTAACTCCAATTGCAGCTGCTGTTCCAGATGTAGTATCATTGCTTGAGCAAATCAATACATCCCCTGGTACCTGGTATGCAGCTATTGATCTGGCAAATGCTTTTTTCTCAATAGCTATTAGTAAGGACCACCAGAAACAGTTCGCTTTCAGCTGGCAAGGTCAGCAATATACTTTCACTGTCCTACCTCAGGGGTATATCAACTCTCCAGCCCTATGTCATAATCTTGTTCGCAGAGACCTTGATCGTTTCTCCCTCCCACAAGACATCACACTGGTCCATTATATTGATGATATCATGTTGATTGGACCTAGTGAGCAAGAAGTAGCAACTACTCTAGATTTACTGGTAAGGCATTTGCGTGTCAGAGGATGGGAGATAAATCCAACAAAAATACAGGGGCCTTCCAACTCAGTAAAATTTTTAGGTGTCCAGTGGTGTGGGGCATGTCGAGATATCCCTTCTAAGGTGAAGGATAAATTGCTGCATCTGGCCCCTCCCACATCCAAAAAAGAGGCACAACGCCTAGTTGGTCTTTTTGGATTTTGGCGACAACATATTCCTCATTTGGGTATGCTACTCCGGCCCATTTATCGAGTGACCAGAAAAGCTGCTAATTTTGAGTGGGGACCAGAACAAGAGGAGGCTCTGCGACAGGTCCAGGCTGCTGTGCAAGCTGCTCTGCCACTTGGGCCATATGATCCAGCAGATTCAATGGTGCTGGAAGTGTCAGTGGCAAATAGAGATGCTGTCTGGAGCCTTTGGCAGGCCCCAGTAGGAGAATCACAACGCAGACCCTTAGGATTTTGGAGCAAAGCCTTACCATCTGCTGCAGATAACTACTCTCCTTTTGAGAAACAGCTTTTGGCCTGCTACTGGGCCTTAGTAGAGACTGAATGCTTAACCATGGGCCACCAAGTTACCATGAGACCTGAGTTGCCTATCATGAGTTGGGTGTTGTCTGACCCACCAAGCCATAAAGTTGGGCGTGCACAGCAGCACTCTATTGTAAAGTGGAAATGGTATATACGAGATAGACCCAGAGCAGGTCCTGAAGGCACAAGTAAGTTACATGAAGAAGTGGCACAAATGCCCATGGTTTCCACTCCTGCTACCACATTACCTTCTCTTTCCCAGACCAGAGCTATGGCCTCTTGGGGAGTTCCTTACAGTGAACTGTAAGGAACTTACAGTGACTGAGGAAGAGAAAACTCGGGCCTGGTTTACAGATGGTTCAGCACGATATGCAGGTACCACCAGAAAGTGGACAGCTGCAGCATTACAACCCCTTTCTGGGGTGTCCTTGAAGGACAGTGGTGAGGGGAAATCCTTCCAGTGGGCAGAACTTCGAGCAGTGTACCTGGTTGTTCATTTTGCTTGGAAGGAAAACTGGCCAGAGGTGCGTTTGTATACTAACTCATGGGCTGTTGCTAATGGTTTGGCTGGATGGTCAGGGACTTGGAAAGACCATAATTGGAAAATTGGTGACAAAGAGGTCTGGGGAAGAAGTATGTGGATAGACCTTTCTGAGTGGGCTAAAAACATGAAGATATTTGTGTCCCATGTGAATGCACACCAGAGGGTGACTTCAGCAGAGGAAGATTTTAATAATCAAGTGGATAAGATGACCCGTTCTATGGATACCAGTCAGCCTCTTTCCTCAGCAACTCCTGTTATTGCCCAATGGGCTCATGAACAAAGTGGTCATGGTGGTAGGGATGGAGGTTATGCATGGGCTCAGCAACATGGACTTCCACTCACCAAGGCTGACCTGGCTACAGCCACTGCTGAGTGCCCAATCTGCCAGCAGCAGAGACCCACACTCAGCCCCCGATATGGTACCATTCCCCGAGGTGACCAGCCAGCTACATGGTGGCAGGTTGATTACATTGGACCACTCCCTTCATGGAAGGGGCAGCGATTTGTTCTAACTGGAATAGATACATACTCTGGATATGGGTTTGCTTTCCCTGCACGCAATGCTTCTGCCAAAACTACTATCCGTGGGCTTACAGAATGCCTTATCCATCGTCATGGTATTCCACATAGCATTGCTTCGGATCAAGGAACACACTTCACAGCAAATGAAGTGCAGGAATGGGCACATGCTCATGGAATTCTCTGGTCTTACCATGTTCCCCATCATCCAGAAGCAGCTGGATTGATAGAACGGTGGAATGGCCTTTTGAAAACTCAATTACGGTGCCAACTAGGTGGCAAAAACTTGAAAGGCTGGGGTAATGTTCTCCAGGAAGCTGTGTATGCTCTGAATCAGCGTCCACTGTATGGTGCTGTTTCTCCCATAGCCAGGATCCATGGGTCCAGGAACCAAGGGGTGGAAATGGGTGTGGTGCCACTCACTATTACTCCTAGTGATCCACTAGGAAAATTTTTGCTTCCTGTCCCTGCTACCCTGAGTTCTGCTGGCCTACAGGTTTTAGTTCCAAAACGGGGTATGCTTTCTCCAGGAGAAACAACAGTGATACCACTGAACTGGAAGTTAAGATTGCCACCTGGCCACTTTGGGCTACTTATGCCTCTGGAGCAACACACCAAAAAGGGGATTACATTATTGTCTGGGGTAATTGACCCTGACTATCAGAAGGAAGTAGGACTGAAACTACATAATGGAGGTAAAGAAGAGTTTTCTTGGAATATAGGAGATCCCCTGGGGCGTCTATTAGTACTACCATGCCCTGTGATTAAAATCAATGGAAAACTGCAACAACACAATCCAGGCAGGACTACTGATGGCTCTGAAACTTCAGGAATGAAGGTTTGGGTCACCCCACCAGGCAAAGAACCACGGCCAGCTGAAGTGCTTGCTGAGGGGAAAGGGAACATGGAATGGGTAGTGGAAGAAGGTAGTGATAAATATGAACTTCGACCACGTGATCAGTTACAGAAACGAGGACTGTAATGCTGTTTTGTTTGTGTTATATTATTTAAGTTGTAAGATATCAAGTTTAAGAATGAATGTTGCCCAAGGATTTGCACCCTATTCTGGAGAGATTTAATGTGCTTCCAGTTATATGCAGGACATGTTGAGTGTTGTCAGGTAAAAGAAAAAATGTATGCTTATTTGTTTTCATTTGGAAATTAAGTATGGTCTAAGGTGATATATATGTGCCAAGTTGACAAGGGGTGGACTGTCATGGTTAGGGACAGGTGTCAACTTGGCTAAGTTGTGGTACCTGTTCATCTGATTGGGCAAGCGCTGGCCTGTCTGTTGCAATGAGGACATTTCATAGGATTAGGTCATGATCACGTCAGCTACATCCACAGCTGATTCCATTTGTAATCAGTCAAAGGGGAGTGTCTTCTGCAATTAGTGATGCTAAATCCAATCATGGGAAGCCTTTTAAGGAGGACTCAGAGCAGACAGGTTCCATTCCTGCTTTGGCTGGTGAGCCTCTCCTGTGGAGTTCGTCCAGGCCATCCATTGGAGTCATCGGCTTCGCAGCCTGCCCTGTGGATTTTGGACTCTGCATTCCTACGGTCACGTGAGACACTTTCATAAATTTTATATTTGCAAGTGTTCCCTGTTGGTTCTGTTTCTCTAGAGAACCCTAACTAATACAGCTGTCAAAACAGCATGGCATTGGCACTAAGTTAGAAATATTCATCAGTGGAACTGAATCAAGAGTGTGGAGATTGACAACCAAATTTATGGTCAATTGGTCTTGAATGAGACTCCCAAATCTACTAAATTGGGACAGAATAGTCTTTTCATGAAATGGGCTCAGGAAAACTGGATATCAATAGTCAAAAGAATGAAAGAGGACCCATATCTTACACCTTATACAAAAATTAACTCAACATGATGAAAAACCTAAATATAAGAGCCATCACTGTAAAATTCCTGGAAGAAAACATAGGCAAACATCTTCAAGATCTAGTAATAGGAGGTGGTTTCCTGAACTTTACACCCAAACCACAAGCAACGAAAGAAAAAATAGATGAATAGAAGGAAAAGCGTCTGAGCCTCAAAGGATTTTGTCAAAAAGGTGAAGAGGCAGCTAACTCGATGGGGAAAAAATATTTGGAAGCCATAAATAAATAAAAGTTTGATATTCCACATACCTAAAGAAATTATACAATTCAACAACAAAAGGATAAACAACCCAAAATTATAAAATGGGCAAAAGATATGAATAGACATTTTTTCTGAAGAGCAAGTACAGATAGCTGAAAAGCACATGAAGAGATGCTGTAAGGGAACGCTTATACGGATGCTTCTTTAGCTATAAGGGAAATGCAAAGTAAAACTACAATGATATATCTCACACCTGTAAGAACGGCTGCCATTAAACAAACAGGAAACTACAAATGTTGGAGAGGATGTGGAGAAATTGGAACATTTATTCACTGCTGTTGGGACTGTATATTGGTACAGCTGCTATGGCAGACAGTTTGGCATTTCCTCAGAAAACTTAACATCGAGTTGCCCTACGATGTGCTATTGCTGGAGTAGTCCAGCAATAGCACTACTCAGGATATACCCAGAACAACTGAAAGAATTGACATGAACAGACATTTGCACACCTATGTTCATAGCAGCATTATTCACAATTGCTAAAAGATGGAAGCAATCCAGGTGCCCATAAACAGACAAGTGGATAAATAAATTGTGGTATATACGTATGATGGAATATTACGCAGCAATAAGATGAAATGAGGTCCTGAGGCATATGGCAACATGGATGAAACTTGAGAATATAATCCTCAGTGAAATCAGCAAGACACAAAAGGATACACACTGTATTATTTCAATATTACGACTGGTAAAGATGATAGCGTCAAGGTTCAGGTGAGCTTAATGAGTTGCTCTAAATAATAGGCCAAGAAGTGATTAGCTCCCAGACAGAAAGTGAATGCAACTTCCTCTGATATTTTGCTCTAGTATGATCTGGATGAAGATTTAGGAAACAGGGAGGGAATATGGTGCTCTCCTGACCTCATTAGCTTCTCTTCTCCCCACTTCTTCTCTCTCTCCTCTCTCCCTTCTCCTCATTACTGGACAAAGGCTGTGAATTCTTTTGCCTGAAGCATTCAAATGAGCAACTCCTGAGATACCAGGGCTTCAAAGAGAGAAAAAGTTGTTTATTACTAGGCACAAGTAGAAGAGCAGATGGCCTACAGGCTCAAAATCTGTTTCCCCAAACTGTAATAATTCTGATAGTTTTATTAGAGGAAAAGATGGGCAGTATTGAGGCTAATGAGCACAGTGGCCCCAGATAATCTAATCAGAGGTGATCTAATTATTGAGCATGTGCAATTGATTATATGCTTAATCATAGAACATATGTAACAAAATGGTGGCTATAATATGATGATGGGTGTGATTTTTAGTGTCATAGTGAGGTCTAGGTGACCTGTAGATTAAAGCCTAAGCTACTGCACATGTCAGGCAGGCCCACTGTGATTAGATCCTGTCTCGGTCATCAAGAGAACTTTGGACTTGGGTGAGTTAGTTAGTTCTGAGCGGACCCAAGACCTTCATTAATAAACATTAGGGGCTGTTTTTAGTGAGCACAAGACTCTAAAGTTGAAAAACTGGATAAATGTGTACAAATGAAGGTTAGTCATAAGGTTTTTAAAATCACAGGGCAGAAGATAAAGGCTATACAGTCATTGTCAGAGATCAAAGCAGCTGGATTGCAAAGATTTCATGTGTTTTCCTCTGTCTACTCCAATATACCAGAAAGCAAAAAGGAATATCTATATAATGATTCAGTAATCAAAAGCATCCCTTAAATCCTAATTTCTTGGTTACATCCTTTTCTTTTTGTTTCTGTTTCTCTATCTCTCTTTCTCATTTTCTTCCCTGAAAAAAAGAATAAAAATAAAAATAAAGTAGAATTGAGACACAGTAAGAGAGGTCCTGATTTGGCCATAACAGAAAGCATGCTTCTAGCCACCCCTAACTCAGGGTCTTCATCATTTCCTTAATGAGGAAAATTAACTTAGACAATACCTCTAAGTGGTACATAATTCTTATCCCAGAACATAGCAATTTGTCATTTTAAACTAATCGTTTTTATTTTACATTGTTATTATCCTAAGTCTCACGATAAAAAGAAAATATCTCTAAGTGTCAGTATAAATAGACACTTAACAATAGATCCCACCTGAATGCTATAATCAAGAGAATTGTATCCCTGCTTCTGGTTTTCCTGATGAACCCTCAGCTCTCCTCCAAATGGTGACTCAGTTTCCTTCCTGCCTATGGTTCCACCATATTTAAACATGACTCTCAAGGTGGCTGCACTTATGCACATTAACCCAGTGGAAGGCAAAAGAGTATGGATGATCACACCAGAGATTTTATGCACCAAGTTTGGTATTAGTGCCCCTCACTTCATCCCACATCCAACTGGCTTAGAACTCAGTCACATAACCATACTCAACCACTAGGGAGGTAGAGAAATTCAGCCAAGCTCTATGTCCAGGAAGCAAAGCAAATGGGTGCTTTGTGAGCAGCTCTCCTATGCCTGCTCCTTCCCCACCTACTGCCTTATCCCATTTTCTCATCCTTCAAGACTGCATAAATGTCACTGTTCTATCCCTAACTCTAGAACAGTATCTGCCACCTACCTGACCCTTAAAAAATATTTATTGAATAGGTGAGTCATTTCACAAATACTTTTTAAGTGCCCACTCTCAAGGAGTTGAGAATTAAGCCAGTGAGATAGTCATGGCATAAACAAGTCACTTCAACATCGACTCTTCTAATGAAAGCAGGGTCAAAGTACTTTGAGAACCTGGAGGAAAACCGTCACTGGCAGTTCTGGAAGGCTTTACAAAGGAGGCAACATTTGAACTGAGTAATGAAAGATGAGTAAGAGTTTACCAGTCAGAGAAGATCAGGGACAGGATCTTCTAAGGAGAAGAAACACGTTGTGCAAGATACGTAGGTGAGAACATGTTTGTGAGGGTGATAATAGGGGACAGGCTGAAACAGTGGGTTGGGAACTGCAGCCTTACAAGGCTGCAGGGGGCCTTGTAAGTCTCGTAGTAATCTTTTTTTATTTTTTATTTTTATTGTTTTCTAGTTCTTTTTCTTTTTTTTTTTTCTCGTAGTGATCTTTACTCCTGGATTGCTGGTCTTTCAGTTATACCAGGTATGTTCCCTGCCTGCTTTTTTCTAAATATAAGGCTGAAAACTATAATTATCAAGGGTAATTTCCTTTACCTAGTTAGTCACAACCACAAAATACCTTCAGAGCAACATTTAGGCTAGTATTTGACCGTGGGCATCATGGGCCAAGTTGACACATAAAATTAACCATCACCTGTACTTTAGGTAATATTAGGATATTTCTTTTGAATACACTCAAATTAAGTTTAAGACTATGTCATAGTCACAGCAAAGATGAAAAAGTGCTTTCAAAATGAGGCAGCTTTGATATAGTGGAAAGAACAGTAGACTTGGAATCAGGAGACTTGGGTTCATATTTTGGTTCTATTCCTTATCAGCTGGGCAAGTCACCTTAACTTCTCTGAGACCCAGCGTCCAAATAGGGAGAATAAGAAAGGATTCAAAGCTCATATACCTGATGGGGCTTCCCTTGAGTTCGGTGACTCTTGGTGCTGTTCTTGTCTTTTTGGAGGAAACTGGAAACTATACCCCTGGGATTATTACAAAAGATACGGCTTCTAAGGCAAGGCAGCCCCTGCATCTGCCCAGCGTGGATCTCATCTCTTTGTACCTGAGCTGACTGCTGTGCTAAACTGAGACAGGAGCTCCTGCGAGAGGAACCCTTGGTGCTGTGGTTCCCCCCTACAGATTTCTGAGTTGACTAAAGCCAAGCGTGACCTCTGGAAGTGTTGACATCTGAATGTTCAATTGAACCTAAGATGAACCTCTGGTGTGCACTGAAGACTTGTTTTATTTTTGGTCTCTGAAATGGTGGAGGGGCAGCAACCAACTGATACCCATCTTCACTGAAGCCAGGAGAAAAGGAAACTCTCGGAGAAGTAGCCTGGGTAACATGGAATGTGTGGAGACCCAGGGCCTGGGCTCCCCCTCCATAGTGAGAGTATGTTACTTCACGTAGCTTCCTACGTGCCCGGGACAGAAGTTAAAGGTCAACAAACCTCCTCAGGGAGGAAAAGAATGTACAAATGGTATGAGACATTACTTATGTCACATTAAAACTCCTCTCCCCTGATATGTTGATAACAAATCTCCAAACCCGCATGTCATGATACTGTGCTAAAACTCTGTTCTCACACCCTCCAGAATGTCCTTGTCCTAAACCCTTATAAGCTGTCCCCTTGCACCCTTGACTTTGTGGAGTGCTGAATTCCTAAATGACCATCACCTGGCATAAGTCCTAATAAAATTCATGTTTGACTCTATGCCTAGCATGTTCTTTGGTCTTGGGGCTGTACTGACCTGAGGCTGTCAAGAGCTAAGTTGGAACAGAATGAATAACGTGCTAGGAGGGATGATTAAATAATCAGACTGGATTACCTAGACAGCAGATGGAATCTCCTTGAGATATCATTTAATAGAGATGAGGTGATCATTTTCAGAGTCCCTCACAATCATCCCACTTAGATAACATGTTCAAGCAGGCATTGCATCCTCTGTTAGAGAGCAGCATTTCTGGGGGGGAGGGCAAGTTCTAGTTGATATAATAGGTTATATAAACCAATTGCCATATACTTCACATGTAGTAATTATAGAGCCAGCTCTGGCAGAGAGCAGCCCCAGAGAGGGGAAGGGAGTGGCATGGTTGCTCAACTACTTCATGGTTTTGAAGATTGGAATTCAATTCTTCAGATTCTGGCCCAAGATTTCTAGAAATTGAATAGGAGGAGCCATAGTCTACAGCAGCGCCTGTACACAGGCCAAAGTTGGGTCTCAGGTGGTGGCTGATGGCTGATCCTTGGCCTATTCCAGATCCGATCATCAGGCAGCTGCTTAGCCTTCAACCCCCTCTCCCAATAGACAGTCCCACCCCCCACTCCAAGGGCAGGGATCAGAAGCTTGACCCTACCTTTTAAAAGGCTACCAAAAAAAAAAAAAAAAAAGAAAGAAAGAAAAAAAAGGCTACTGAGCCAGTGTCTTAGGAGCCACTGTTAGACCTAAGACAAGGTAGAGGGGACAAGCGAGAAGGAACAGGAGGGGGTGCAAGGGTAGTTCAGTGGTAGAATTCTCACTTGATGTGAGGGAGACCAGGGTTTGATACCCAGTCCATGCACTCCCTCCGACAAAAAGAAAATCAACAAATGGTGCTGCAATAATGGGACAGTCACATGGAAAAAGAAGGAAATTTGACCCCCCATACCAAAAAAATGGAAGGTAGTGGAGTAGAGGTGGAAAACAAGGCGATAAAAAAGAAAATGGGACTTCCGGGTCAAGATGGCGGCTTAACAACGTGTGCATTTTAGTTCGTCCTCCAGAACAACTACTAAATAACCAGAAACAGTACAGAACAGCTCCTGGGCCACGTCAGTGACCAGACACACAGCATACCCCAGTCTGGACCAGCTGGACCAGCTGCGAGCACCCCCCAGAACCGTGAGTTTCCAAAGCTGTGGCGGCCAGCGCCCCTCCCCCACAGGCCACTTCCCAGAGGGGAAAGGAAAGGACTTTACCAGCAGCAGGGACTGGGCACAATCAAATGCCAATTGTGGAACTAATTAACAAATTCTGACTACTAAAAATAGGCCCCCAGCTTAGGTGAACCCAATCAAAGCGGAGGTTGCTCATTTTTGCCCCAGTGCCAAGGGGGCAGGACTGACAGAAAAGGGGGAAAAAAAAAAAGAAGGAAACAGAGCTTTTTGTGGCTGTGTATCTACAAAGGCTTGACTGCCTCTGGATACAGTGGCAGGAATTTTCAGGCTGCAACTGCCCCAGGCATAGGCAGAAGTGAGCTCTTTTGAGGGCTTATCTGGAGCTTGTGCCTTCCCCAGGGGAGGGGTGAAGCTCCACCCAGGTGGAATCCCTCCATCAAGGAACTCAGACCCCAGGGCTTGGTAATTTGAAGCCATTAAAACCAGCCTACAACTTCTCCTCTGTCTCCACCACGCCGCCCCCAGCAGGGAAAGTCTGCCAAAGTTAAAGGGACCGCATCATCTGAAGCTGGTGGGACCTGCAGTCAGACAAGCGCCACATACTGGGCAGGATAAGAAAAACAGAGTCCAGAGACTTCACAGGAAAGTCTTTCAACCTGCTGGGTCTCACCCTCAGGGAAAACTGACGCAGGTGACTCTCTCCTCCTGACAGGAGGCCTTGGTCTGGGAAAATCTGGCTGGGGTCTATAATATCTAAGTAGATCCTCCTAAGTGTGTGTGTGGGAAAGGCACCTTACAAGCAGGGCAAGAATCAAGAAAACAAGAACTGAAAAATTCTCCTCTGTTAAACAAAACTTAAGCTAAAGGTCCAGATATAGCTGAACGGAATGTCAAAGAACAGACAACAAATTCATCCAGCAAGAAAACCCTAGATAAAAGAAGTGGAAGCAATCTCCAGAATAAACTAATTAAGGTAATTAAATGCCTAGATGCCAGCAAAAAATAACAAATCACACTAGGAAAATTGAAGATATGGCCCAGTCAAAGGAACAAAGGAACAACAGTTCAAATGACATACAGGAGCTGAAACAATTAATTCAGAATGTACGAACAGACATGGAAAACCTCATCAAAAACCAAATCAATGAATTGAGGGAGGATATAAAGAAGGCAAAGAAAGAACAAAAAGAAGAAACTGAAAGTCTGAAAAAACAAATCACAGAACTTATGGGAATGAAAGACACAGCAGAAGAGATGAAAAAAACAATGGAAACCTACAATGGTAGATTTCGAGAGACAGAACATAGGATTTCTGAACTGGAGGATAGAACATCTGAAATCTGACAAGAAACAGAAACTATAGGGAAAAAATGGAAAAATATGAGCAGGGACTCAGGGAATTGAAAGACAATATGAAGTGCACGAATATACGTGTTGTGGGTGTCCCAGAAGGAGAAGAGAAGGGAAAAGGAGGAGAAAAACTAATGGAGGAAATTATCACTGAAAATTTCCCAACTCTATGAAAGACTTAAAATTACAGATCCAAGAAGTGCAGCATACCCCAAAGAGAATAGATCCAAATAGACGTACTCCAAGACATTTAATAATCGGAATGTCAGAGGTCAAAGAGAAAGAGAGGATCTTGAAAGCAGCAAGAGAAAGCAATCTATTACATACAAGGGAAGCCCAATAAGACTATGTGCAGATCTCTCAGCAGAAACCATGGAGGCAAGAAGACAGTGGGATGATATATTTAAATTATTAAAAGAGAAAAACTGCCAACCCAAAATTCTATATCCAGCAAAATTGTCCTTCAAAAATGAGGGAGAAATTAAAATATTTTCAAACAAAAAATCACTGAAAGAATTTGTGACCAAGAGAACAGCTCTGCAAGAAATACTAAAGGGAACACTAGAGACAGATACGAAGACAGAAAAGAGATGTGTGGAGAAGAGTGTAGAAAGGAAGACTATGAGTAAAGGTAAAAAGAAGGAAAATTAGATATGACATATAAAATCCAGAAGGCAAAATAGTAGCAGAAAGTACTACCCATGCAGTAATAACACTGAATGTTAATGGATTAAACTCTCCAATCAAAAGACATAGTCTGGCAGAATGGATTAAAAAACGGGAGCCATCTATATGCTGTCTCTACTCAAAGGACACGAGGCCAAGTACACAAATGGACATTTACACACCAATGTTTATAGCAGCATTATTAACAATTACCAAGAGATGGAAACAGCCAAAATGTCCATCAACAGACAGTTGGCTAAACAAACTGTGACATTTACATAAGATGGAATATTATGCAGCTGTAAGACAGAACAAAATTATGAAGTATGTAACAACATGAATGGACCCTAAGGACATTATGCTGAGTGTGATTAGCCAGAAACAAAAGGACAAATACTGAAATACTGTATGGTCTCACTGATATGAACTGACATTAGTGAATAAACTTGGAATATTTCCTTGGTTACAGAGACCATCAGGAGATAGAAATAGGGTAAGATATTGGGTAATTGGAGCTGAATGGATACAGATTGTGCAACAGGACTGAATATAAAAACTCAGAAATGGACAGCACAATATTACCTAACTGTAATACAATTATGTTAAAACACTGAATGAAGCTGCATATGAGAATGATAGAGGGAGGAGGGCTGAGGCATAAATGAAATCACAAAGAAAGATAGACGATAAAGACTGAGATGGTGTAATCTAGGAGTGCCTAGAGTGTATAATGATAGTGACTAAATGTACAAATTTAAAAAATGTTCTTGCATGAGGGAGAACAAAAGAATGTCATTACTGCAGTGTGCTAAAAATAGATGGTACTTAATAGTTTAAAATTTCAACTAATGTGTGAGACTAAAGCAAAAAATGTTCATTTGGTACAAATCTATACTTTGACTAGTGCATCTCCTAATATAACTTATGTAGATAGTTGATTGAACACCTTAAGTACATGGAACTTTGTATAGGACATGAGATTTTGTTGGTTTGTCCAGGTGATGCCCTGATGAATCCCAGAGCGATTTGATCAGTGAGTGGAAAAGTATTTTCAAAGTCCCCTTCGGGGAATGGCGAGAACGGGGGAAAACTCAACTTCCCCAAGTTGAATTCTTGATATTCTCACAAGCAGTGTGGACAACCAAAGCTATAGGCTGAGCCCCCAGTCTTGGGGTTTGTTCATATGAAACTTAACCCCACAGGGGATAGGTCAAGCCTACTTAAAATTAAGCCTAAGAGTCACCTCCAAGAGAACCTCTTTTGTTGCTCAGATGTGGCCTCTCTCTCCAGGCAACACAGCAAGCAGACTCACCACCCTCCCCCTGTCTACGTGGGACATGACTACCAGGGGTGTGGATCTTCCTGGCAGTGTGGAACAGAAATCCCAGAATGAGCTGAGACCCAGCATCAAGGGATTGAGAAAACCTTCTCGACCAAAAGGGGGAAGAGTGAAATGAGACAAAGTGTCAATGGCTGAGAGATTCCAAACAGAGTCCAGAGGTTATCCTGGAGGTTATTTTTATGCATTAAGTAGATATCACCTTGTTATCCAAGATGTAATGGAGAGGCTGGAGGGAACTGCCTGAAAATGTACAGCTGTGTTCCAGTAGCCATGTTTCTTGATGATGATTGTATAATGATATAGCTTACACAGTGTGACTGTGTGATTGTGAAAACCTTGTGTCTGATGCTCCTTTTATCTACCTTGTCAACAGATGAGAGGAACATATGGAATAAAAATAAATAATAGGGGGAACAAATGTTTAAATAGATTTAGTTTGAAATGCTAGTGATCAATGAAAGGGATCATTAAGGGGTATGGCATGTAAAATTTTTTTCTTTGTTATATTTTTCTGTTGTCTTTTTATTTCTTTTTCTGAATTGATGCTAATGTTCTGGGAAATGATCATGATGTTGATATGCAACTGTGTGATGATATTGTGAATTGCTGAGTGTATGTGTTGGGAATGTTTGTGTTTCTTGTAATTTTTTTTAATTAATAAAAAATTAAAAAAAAAAAGAAAATGGCATTGAGGTGGGGAAGGAAGAATGCTGGCTCAGCTTCCAAATGCATTTCCAAATTACTGGCTTCTTCCTTCCTCAGATATTTGACTCCATTTTTGACTGCGGCTGTGGTATTTAGTGTCCTCTTTGTCCTATCCTTCTACTCCTGTGGCATTTCTCCCCAGGTCCCATGTGGACCACACTTGCCCCCTGTTCCTTTCCCATCCCCTGCCTACAACTTTACTCCTAAACATATTTAAATATATGTTTGTGCATGTGTGTGTACTTGTATTAATTTGTTGCGCTTTTTACTGAAATAACTTGAAAAGAATCTAAGCCTTTTAGGTGCTGTAAAATAATTTCTAGCAGAAGAGAAACAAACTGTAATCACTTTGCTACAGTGGATAAAAGGGCAGGCAGAGAAGGACTCCAGGAGTTTCTTCTAGATTTAGACCTAGAAATTTTCTTTTTCATTTTTAAAGTTTTATTCACACATCCTACAATCCAGCCAAAGTAAAAATATCAATGGTTCCAGGTACAATCACATATCCATGCCCTCACCACTATGATCTACATGAGTACACTTCCATTTCTTCTGCAAAGAATCCCATACCCCTCCCCCTTATTCCCTGCTTATTGACATTTAGTTTCGGCACTGTTAATTGTAGACCCTAGCAAGAATGGATTGTATCCTACCCCCATACCATCCCCTTTTCAACACTTCCCAATGTTGAAATTCATTTGTTCTCCCTCATACAAAAAAGCATTCTTATATTTGTACATTTAATTGCCATATTTGTCTACTGTAGTCATCACTAAGTTACACCACCACAGTCTAGTCACCACCTGTGTCTTTCCTTCTTGTGTCATGCATGCCCCCAGGCCTCCTTTCTCAATCACACTCACACTCAGCTATGCTCAGTGTACTTAACAATGTTGTTCTACCATCAGATAGTACTCTCTATCCATTTCTGGGTCTTTACAATTAGTCCTCTACATGCAGTTTTTAAGGACATTTTTCTGAAAAGAAAACAAACATGCCAAAATTAATTGAGCAGCATTATAACCCTTATTGTTATTTTGTTCATGGATATCATTTAAAATATTTCAGTTCATGAAGGCTTGAAAACATGTTCCCTCTGGAATGTATAACCTTAAAAAGAGTTTTCAAAAAAAAACTGTTGAATCTTAAAGAATACCTAGGGCAATATATAAGATTCCACAATGGTTCCATGCACTAGTGTAACTGTCCAGAAACCTATAACCTCCAGTTGGGTCCCTGGACCAGAGAAGTCTGAAACCTAGAGGGCCCAGCCTCTCCAGAACATCAGAGAGTTCCATTTCCCTACCCCATATTTGTGATAGATCCTTCCAACATGAAAAAGTTAGAATGGCCATAGACCAAACACCCCTAAGGAGAGGGACAGAAAGATCAAAGGTGATGATGGAGTTATACAGAGAAGATAGGATTTAACAAACGAAGATGACTGCTGCATCATTAAATTGATAACTCTTTTAGTTTCCAGTATCTTATAGCAGCTAAAAGTAAAAACCTAAAATTGTGGAATTGTAACCCATGCCAAACTCTGAAATATGTTCTACAACTGATTGTGGTGCTGTGCTTTGAAATTTATTGCTTTTTTTGTATATATGTTATTTTTCAAACATACAAAAGTCGACTCTGATGAATATTTATGCCTTCTAGCCTCCTATATTCTGGAGCAGCTAGAAGGAAATATCTGAGAGGATCATTATGGTAGCCCATGACAAACTCTGGGATCTTTCCTGTAACTACTTGTTAAGGGCTGCTTTGGGAACTAACTGCTTTTTATTTCTTTGCTTTGTATATACATTATATTATACAATTTTTTAAAGTTATTTAAAAAAAGTAACCATTGAAAAATTGCTCTCAGAAAGATATAATAATTAATGAGGATTTTCAGAGCTGATAATTACACGGACAGAGAGGTTGAAAACACACGACTTATTTTACCAAAAGTGGGCTTGCTACTCCATAGATAAGTTTAAAATGCCTGCATATTTTTATTTTTCTCTGGGTTATCCATGCTCAAACCTTGAGAATCAAAGCTGGTCCAAATATCAATTCTCGGCCATGAATTTACCAAAAAACAAACAAACAAGCACTATGAACAAGAAAACCAGCCAAACAAACAAAAATTCAACAAATGGTGCTGCAATAATGGGATACTCGTATGGAAAAATAATGAAATGTGACCCTGCCATACAGCATACAAAAAATTTAAAAAAAAGAAAAGAAAAATCTGTTCCAAATAGAAACTTCCTCTGGACCCAGAAGTTCAGCAATGATCAGAAATAGGATGTTCCACAGTAGCCACACAGGAAACAGTTCCAGTGGCTAAGGGGAAGCACTATTGGAGAAGTACTGCTTTGTCTCCTTGCCTGAGGGAAGGGCCACCAGCGCCTGCTGATTTTGCTGATGAGGAAGAATGGCAGCCCACCCTCCAGTTTAATAAACAGAATGGAGGATTCTGGGACAGAAAAAAAAGACACAAACCAGAAAGCAAAGCTTTGGAGGACTTAGAGAAAGCGTTTCCACACCAGTTTTACGATGATGGAGCATGGAAGAAAGTTGTCATCATTCAAGATTCAGTGGCTTGAAGGCAGGTCTAGGCACATGGAGAGCATAGGGAGCTGAAAAAGCCCCCTGAAATTAGGTTTTTTAGTCTTCACAGCCCAGTTAATAGCACCAGATTGTTATCTTTGCTGTCTCCCAGTTGTACTGACTTTTCTGACAAAGGGAGAATGGGTCAACTTGGACAGTAAACCGACTTCCAAGCCTTGACCAAATGTTCTGCTGACCAGATGTTTACCCCTATATATCTTAGTCACATCTTAGCAGTTGTGCTAACCCAAATAGGAAACAAGACTGCACTCCCTAAACTTTTTATTGCACTCCTTAACTTTTCTCATTTCCCAAAGAATCTATCATTGTCATCTCCCTGATTTTTCCTCCCCAATTCTCCTTGATATAAACAATGTTGTTCTAGTTTGCTAGCTGCCAGAATGCAACACACCAGAGATGGATTGGCTTTTAATAAAAGGGGATTTATTTTGTTAGCTCTTCAGAGGAAAGGCAGCTAACTTTCCACTGAGGTTCTTTCTTTCGTGGAAGGCACAGGATGTTCTCTGCTGGTCCTCTCTCCAGGCCCCTGGGTTCCAACAACTTTCCCCGGGGTGACTTCTTTCTGCATCTCCAAAGGCCTGGGCTGAGCTGCAAGTGCTGAGATGAGGAATGCCGAGCTGCTTGGGCTGTGCTACGTTGTGCTCTCTCATTTAAGCACCAGCCAATTAAGTCAAATGTCACTCATTGCAGCAGACACACCTCCTAGCCAACTGCAGATGTAATTAGCAACAGATAAGGTTCATGTACCATTGGCTTATGTCCGCAGCAACAAGACTAGGTATGCTCACCTGGCCAAGTTGACAACTGAATCTAACTAACACAAATGTATATACGCTGGTTTCTTCCAGTCCTCTGGGGAGGTGGATCTTGCCTTTGCTGGCTAATAAATTACTTTTCTTTGCAACCAAACTGCAAATGTTGAGCCACTCTTGCCACACTAGGCAAGGACACAAGACCTGCAGGGTCCCCTTCAGAGCCACCAGGTGAGACATGACAGGGGTAGTGGTGAGTGGGAACAGGGGGCAGGTTTGGTCTCAGCACTTTTGAGTGGCAGGCCGGGTAAATGGTGGCCTGTGTTGGGTGTGAGGCCCAGGGGTATATGTCAACAGTTAGGAAGCACTGTGTTGGGTTGGGATGGTGAAACCGGAAAATCAGGCACCACAGCACCTGAATGTAGAGGGTGCCTGATAAATGCAAGCTATTTTTTTTTAATGCAAGCTATTTTTATACATATTAATTTTTTAGTATTTACCCAGATTCTGGGACTCAATTTCCCTTCCATCTGATCCATCTTGCTCATCTCTCCTAAACAACTCTTCTTAAATTACTGCTTGGCACATGACATTCAAACTCCCCATTATTTACAATCATTGCCTCTTAAGCTGGTATAAGCCCCAAGCTGACTGCCCCCAGAGGCAGGGAGCCCAAGATAAACCTGGAGGATCAGTTTTACTGGAGAACACTTGAGGAACAGCATGACTCTTACATCCAAAAAAACAGAAGGATGTTATGGAGTAGAATGAGATTTGCATGCAATATAAGGAAATTTGGAGCTTGCTCTGGGCCGTTTCAGTTTTGTCCCCCTAAACACACTACACTACAGGAACATGTTTACTTTCCCTGGCCCTGCGGACCCACCTTGGTACAGTCTGTTGAGTAAAGTTGGGGGAAGAATACAACTATAGGTTAAGATCCAAACTCTTGAAGCTGGGCAGTTAGAACCGTCTCCGACCTGGCCTTCCAAGTTCCCACTGGTTCCTGATTTTAGTCAAGCCATTTGGAACTTTTGAGCAAGGCATCAGTTCAGGCAAGCTATTGGCTTTGTGTGTCAGTTTCCTCATCTGGATAACAGTAGGGTTGTCGGGAGATTATGTGGGTTAATATGGGTAAAGCATTCAGAACAGTAGCGGGCTAGAATGTAAATTCGTTACTCGGTTGCTAATATTTCCTTCTACAAAGAGTCCGTCTCTTCTCTTGCCTGTAAAGCGTTCCAGTCTTAACCTATTCGTTGTCGCCCAGCCAAGGCCCCACCCTGTCCTTCGCCCGCCCCCGCCCCCACCCCCTTCGCGCCTTACAGGCAATTCCAGATGCAATTCAGATGAAAACGAGGTGCCTAAGCATCTGCTTTTGAGTTTATCCGTTTGGCTTCACGGAAATCGCCAGTGTGTCGAAGTAAGAAAAAATGAAGAAAGGGGGGCATATTGGCCAGTCTCCAATGTCAGAAAGGAGCAAAACGTTTATGAGAGACAAGTGGGATTATCGTGTCTCCTCGCCGCACGTGCCCTCCCTTCCCCACTACGCGCGTTGTCTTGTGGTGACATGCACGCGCCTCTGTTCCATCTCCGGCGAGGTCCGGGTTGGCGGTCCGGCTTCGGGAGGACGAAATGGCCATGGCAAACTGCCACATTACCTGCTTGCCCTAATAAAACCTAGCAACCACCTTTGACCCAAAGTAATCCTCTCTCGCCAAATGGAGCTTCCCGGCCTCTTCCTGTAGCGTCAGGCTGCTAGGAAAGCGGAGCGAGACCTCTACTCAGCTGTTTCGAAATCGCCCGCGTCCGCGGAAAGGGTTCCCACCTGGGCGCCCCCGGGCCTTGCGTCCCCGGCAGGTCCCCGCTCGAGGCCGAGCCGGCCCAGCTGGGGAGTTCGCCCCGCCCCGCCCCGCCTCGCCGTAAACTGACCGTGTGGCAGACGGGCGGGGGCCTGGAAGGGGAGAAAAGGGGAGGAGAAAGGAGAGGAGGAAAGTGGAGCCTGGCAGGCCCGGAGGGAGGAAGGGAAAGGGGCGGAGGCGAAGGGCTGAGTGTGCCGGCGCGCAGGGGAGCTGCAGCGCGGGGCGATTCCCGGGGCTGAAGTCCCAGCCCCAGAGCGCAGCCAGCCCCTCGCCTGTACAGAGCTGCCCGGCAGGACTGTCCCGGCCGGCGACACCGCAGGCGTCCGGGCCAGCGAGCCAGGGTAGCGGCGGTCCCGGGACTCGGTTTGGTGCACCACAGGAGGGATGGTGGCGGCCGGGCGCGGGCCAGCGCAGCCGCCAGCGCCTCCCGCCCGGCTCCGGGCGCTGTGAGCCTGAGCTGCGCGCGGGGCATGCGGCCACGTTTCCCGGCCCTCGACCCCCGCGCTCCGGTCCGGCCGCACGGGAGCCCCCACCATGCCTAAGGCTCCCGCGCCCCTCTTCGCCTGCCTCCTCGGGCTCGGCACGCTCCTGCCGAGGCTCCCAGGTAAGCTGCGCCCGGGCGCCCCGCCGCCAACTGTTGAGAAAGAAACTTCGTTGGGCAAAGATCTGCCTTCATGCGTTTTGGAACGGTTGGAGTGAGAAGGGTTGCCTGGAAGTGGAGGGCGCCTGCTGGGCACTCACGGGCGGGTGACCCTCGGGCAGGACTGCCAGGTTTGGGAGTTTAGAACTGTGCGCTTAGCCCATACCCGCCCAGGCCGGGATGTTGTCGGCTCCTCTCTCCTCCCAGTCTTAGGAGGAGCCTTCCTTTCCAGTGTAAACAGACTTGCCAGTCTGCTGACCGAGCCGGCGGAGAGTCCGCGCCCAGTTCGTGGGGAGGGCGCCGCTGCCAGCCCCTGGGTTTGGGCCGGGGCTCTCCATCCCCAGACACAAAGCAGCCCTTGTGGCTGGCCGGGGTCTGGCAGGCTACTGGGAGACGCGGGGTGCTGCCGGGCTCTGGTCCGGGGGAGGCGAAGGGCAGGCGAAGCACGAGCCCCGTAATCTTGCCTGGGGCCAAAGCGTGGGGCCTCTGGCAACTCCGGAGGACTCTTTTGGGATTGCGGGTGGACAGAGCCCCACGGCGAATCCTCGAGTTTAGAAACTGCTCCTAGGCCTTCCTTTAAAGATGTAAGCCCCAACTTCCTCCCCTGCAAACCACTGCCAGCCAGAGGGAGACCTGAGTCCCGGACCAAGGCCCACCAGGAATTTCCTGATCGAATCCTTTCTGCCTGCCTTTATTCCACGATTTACATTTCTGGGGGTGCCTCACACTCCCGTAACCGTGGAGGAGTCTGGAGGAGAACCGAGGGTGTGGGATTGCATTCCCCTCGGCGCTGGTTTTGGGCTGGTGGCCTCTTGATGCTCCTTCTGTTACCTTCCTTTAGTCGGGGGAGGCCTGGATGGGCAATGAGGAAGCCCCAAAGGAAGGATTCTGTGTGTTTGGCGCTGGGACTGCCAGGTAGATGAGACCTCCCAGCTTCTCCAAAAAATGCAGGAGGCCCCACATTCTCTCCTCTCCCTTAGGAAATAATTGGATGTTGGGGTGGACCATTCCCTTCAAGCACCAGGCACTCTATTGCTCTTTTGAGCCAAGTGGTTACCTGGATGCCGGAAAGGAGCACTGTTCTCCGCAACCTGTCTCATTTACATGAAGGCTGCTGAGGTTTCTGTCTGAGAAAGCAGGAGAGGGGGTGGTGGGGGTCAGGGCAAACAAAAACTTCAGTCAGGCCTTAATTCAAACTTAATACTGTAGCAAGGTTTCTTTTATGGGGAAATAATCATTCTGGGGTGTGGAGTAGATCAGTGGTTTCCAACCCCCATCTGGCAACCCATGACCATCACTGATGTTTTCATTGGTCCCCAGGGAAAAGCTAAGGACAGGTAGCCTGTATCACACAGGAGCGAATCACTGCCAACGCCCCCTGCTTCACATGGGCTGTCCTTTAATGTGAGATTATTTATTTTTTGGTAGGAAAACATATTTCCTTTTATTAGTTGGAAGTGATAATAGAGGGCAGATTTTAGTTTTGGACACAGTTAGAATCTGGCAGTCCCATATTAATTTCCTCTTCCCTTTTTCTGTTTGTTTGTCTTGTTTTATTTTAAAATCTTAGTGTTCTGTGAAATCCAAAAGTCTGGGAACAACAAAAGTAGATGACTTCCAGCTTATGTTCTGTGATTCCAATAACTCAAATATTTCCAGTTGCAAAGAATTATTTAAAACATTGTTTCCCATTTGCATTGTGATTTCTCTTTTTGAAGTTTAGATACATCCTCACAATGATCATTTTTCGGATGGATCCAAGAAGGCAAAGTGATGCGCTCACTGGTCTTGGGTTGGGAGTGGTGGACCAGGGATTACAGCTGGTCCAGTGCTCTTTCGACTACATCATGCCTTTCACATTGCATGACTCAGCTTAGGTGGGGGAAAAAACACCAGTGGGCCTTAATGGTTTATTTCCAACTCCTTCAGGGCACCTTTTTCCCCACTGTCCTTCTCTGTGATGACATGTTTATCATTGTCCATTTCTTTCTCTTTTTTTTTGTATGCTGTGTGGCAGGGGTCACATTTCATCTTTTTCCATGTGAGTATCCTGTTATGCAGTATCATTTGTTGAATTTTTGTTTGTTTGGGTTTTTTGCTTGTTTGTTTGATTTTTGGGGGAAGTGCATGGACCGGGAATCGAACCTGGGTCTCCCACATGGCAGGCAAGAATTCTACCGTTGAACTACCCTTGCACCCTCACTTCTTCTATTTCTTACCAGGGTTCAGCTAGTCCCCAGTGATCCCCAGAGTAGTAGTAGAGCAAGTAAGTCACTGGCCTCCAGACCTTGCCACCTCCCTTTTGCTCTGGGGCTTCTCAAGGTCTCCTCTGGTTAGAAGGGGCTGGCTCGCATCCTTGTGATTTCTCCTGGTTTCCCAATATTGCTGAACCAACTTCAAACATTCTGCATTTTTTCTTTCCTCTTCCTTTCCTTCCCACTCCCCCTCTGTATCCTTTTCTCTCTCTCTCTCTCTCTCTCTCTCTCTCTCTCTCTCTCTCTCTCTCTCTCTCTCTCTCTCTCTCTTTCTCTCTCTCTCTCTCTCTCTCCCTCTCTCTCTCTCCCTCTCTCCCTCTCTCTCCCTCTCTCCCCCTCTCTCCCTCTCTCCCCCTCTCTCCCTCTCTTCCTCCCTCCCTCCCTCCCTTCCTTCCTTTCTCTTCCTTCCTTCCTTCCTTTCCCTTCCTTCCTTCCTTCCTTCCTTCCTTCCTTCCTCCCTCCCTCCCTCCCTCCCTCCCTCCCTCCCTCCCTCCCTCCCTCCCTCCCTCCCTTCCTCCCTCCCTTTCTTCCTTTCTTTCTTCTGAGGCTTTCACCACACTGACATTTCTGTACTTAATCCAGGGAGCTCATTTGGAATAAGTCCCCAGCAGAGTAACTGACCCCTCTGCCCCAGGGGGCATCACCTGCTCTCCTGTTGCCCCAGGGCAAAGAGCCTCTCGGAAAAGGTCTTAGGACATGGTCTTCCCACAAAACCAGAGAAGGGTCTCCCTGGGATGAGGTCTTTCCACAATGCCCCTTGCTCTCTAAGACGGAGGAGTGGGGTGCTGTTCTTGTTACATGATTGGAATCGTGTATGGCTAATATATTAATCATAGTTAAGTAAAAAAAACAACACTGGAATATTCTTTTAATGAATGCCCTGAAAATTAGAATGCTCCAAATCCTAAGAGAACTCTTTATTCTTTTTAGTAAACTGACGTTGCAACACCCCCCACTGCCTGAGACACACACATGCACATGTCCACACACACACACACACACACACACACACACACACACACACACACACACACATTACATTTTCCCTGGTCTGTGTTGGGACTGCTTAAATTTGGCCATGGGCTTGTGGCTCCCTGCAGGTAACCAGGCGTGGGTTTAGAAATGACAGGACAATGAAATGCAAACTGAGGGTTAGTTTATAGAATCCTGTTTACCTTATGGATTTGCACTTTAACTCCACAGTCCTTGAATGGGGGGGTGCGCTTTTTATAAAGGGGATTGAGGCAGAAGAGGGCAGGGTCTAATTAGGTTTAATTAGTATTCCTCTCCTGTTTGTTCTCCATGCTTATTTAGCTACTGGGGCAACAGAGAATTAAACTATCTCAGTAGTTTGGCGAGAGGCCCTTTGTGCCCGCCTGCCCTGGTGACTACTTCTTCAGCCTGATCATGCATATATTCTGAGAAGTTTTAAAGATATCGGTGTTGTGGGACAGTTACACTGTACTTAAATAATAGAGTCCCTTTAACATGGCAGTGTGCAGCTGGGATGAAGGGAGAGTGTCTCTTTTCACAGGTATTTTCCATTGGCTGGCAATGAGAGCTTTGGAAAGCAAACTGCCATGGTTTGTTTTTGATCTTTGCAGTTGGGTTGGGATTCATGGCCTTTATAAATGTAAAAGAACACACTTTCTTTACAGCTAGCCATTTGTTCAGGAGGCTTCTTCGTGCTTCCGTTGAAAGCAGGGTTTGATTCCTGGGCTGTGTGGTGAAAAGTTTGCTCCAAGACAAGTCTGACACTTTGCCTGTGGCCAGTGCTTTGAAGGGAGCTGTAATGTGCTCCCTTGCCTTCAAGAATTCCCTACCCCTTCCTGACCAGAGTTTCCCAGAGGCTGCTGCTTGTCTCTTTAGAGCTGGGACCTACTGCTGCACATGTCCCCTTGAGCTATTCTCAACTCTCACTCAGGGTGATCCTATTAAAACTCAAGTCAGATCATGTCTCTCTGCTCCAAACCCTCCAGTGGCTTCCAAAAGTCCTGACACTGTTGCACCAGGCCCTGTGGGAGCCTTCCTTGCACTTCTCTGACTTTATATCTCACCACTTTCCCTTCACCAGCTTCACCCCAGCAGCACAGGCCTCCTCGCTGTTCTTTGGGCTTCCTATGGCAGGGCCTTGCAGCAGCTTGGAGTAGTCTCCTCGCAGATACCTGCGTTCTATGCTCTTCTCTGTTGTCTCCTGCTGAGTGAAGTCTTCCCTGGCCACCTCCAACGAAAGCTGCAACCCCCCACCCCTGTTGCTGTTTCCATTCCTTCCTTGATTTTTCTCCTAAGCACTCTCTCATCTTGCTTATTGTCTGTCCCCTAATTAGGAGGTAAGCTCCATGAGGGCAGGGAGTTTTGTTGGTTTTACTCACCACTGCCTCCTCGGTGTCTAGAACAAGCAAGACACACATTTGTTGAATGAATGGTGAACATGAGACTTGGTAATGTGTGGGTAGGGGTCGGGGCTTCCCATCTAACACTCCTCTTCCCTTACAACTAGTTTTGAAGTGATATGCAGGTTATTAGAAAGAAAAATTCCAGGAGACAGAGAACTTACTAGAATGTGTCAAGTTTGAGCTGGAAGCTCTGATAGACACCTTGTGGTTTATCCCCTGAATTGTTCATGCAAGGAAACTGACGCCTGAGAAGGTTAAGTCACTTGACCCAGGTTGGTAGCCAGTAAGGGACAGAGCAAGTGCTTGGATGGACCATGCCCAGGAAGAAGGTCCAAATTGTTTCCTCATCCAGCAATTTCAGCTAACACATCCCTCCTCTGGGAAGCCTTCCCTGCATCCCTCTCATGTTGCAGAACAGGTTTCTCCACCCCCAGCTTCTCCTTTGTCTCACCTGCTACAAGGTGAGCTGCAAGGTGAGCTGCCCCCGTCTCATTTACCTTTAGGTCCCTGACATGCACAGTGCTTGACAATTGATTTTCCCTCATGGTTTCAGTTATCTTTTTTCTTTTTCTTTTTTAAATAGGCTTTATCTTTTAGAACGGTTTTAGATTTACAGAAAATTTGAGATAGTGCAGAGAATTCCCATATACACAGTGCTCCCCCACCCCGCCCCACCTTACCCATTTTCCCCCATTCCTAACACTTTACCTGAGTGTGGCACATTTGTTACAACTAATGAATCAGTGATACATTGTTATTAACCAAAGTTAATACTTCATTCAAATTTCCTTAGTTTTTCCCTATAATGCTTTTTTTCTGTTCCAGAATCTCATCCAGGAGCCCACATTACATTTAGTCACCATGTCTCCTTAGGCTCTTCTTGGCTGTGACAGTTTCTCAGGTTTTCCTGGTTCTTTGATGACCTGACAGTTTTGAGGAGAACTGTCAGGTATTTTGTAGAGAATGTCTCTATTAAGATTTCCGGGTTATGGGTTTTGGGGAGGAAGACAATGGAGGTAATCAATTGTCTTTCTAAAAAATTAATTTTTGAATAAGTAATACATTCACGTAATTCTTTTAAAAATACAGTGAGAAGTCTCTCTTCCATTGATTATTGCCCATCAGCCTAGGATATTTGCCTGCCCCCTCCCCACACAGATTATCCATGCTAGGTTTTTGTGTTGTTGTTTTTTCATGTTATTGTGGAAACATGTATGCATAATATTTCCCATTTTAACCACCTTCAAGTATACAATTCAGTGGTGTTAATTCCTTTCACAATATTGTGCTGTTGTCGACACCATTAATCACCAAAACTTTTTCCATGACCTCAAACAGAAAACTCTGTAACTATTAAGCATTAACTTATCCCACCCCATCCCACCCCATCCCACCCCTCCCCATAGTATCTTGTAATCTACTTTCTGACTCTATATATTTGTATATTATACTTTTTTTTTTTTTTAACATGGGCAGGCACCAGGAATCGAACCCAGGTCCTCGGGCATGGCAGGCAAGCACTCTTACCTGCTGAGCCACCGTGGCCCGCCCTATTATAATTATTTTATGTAAGTGAAATCATACAGTATTTGCCCTTTTATGCCTGGCTTATCTCATTCAACATGATGTCATCCATGTTGTCCCATGTATCAGAACCTCATTCCTTTTCAGGGCTAAATAATATTCCACGCATGCATTTTATTTATCTATTCACCCGTGGTTGGACTACTACCATGTTGTTGCTTCTACCTTCTGGCTATTGTGAAAAATGCAGCTATGAACATTGGTCTACAGGTATCTGTTGGAGTCCCTGCTTTCAGTTCTTTGGGGTACATACCCATAGGTGGGATTGCTGGGTCACATCATAATTTTATACTTAATTTTCGGAGGAACTGCTGACCTGTTTCCTGTTAGATTTCATATGTATCCAGAAGGTTTCTATGCATATGTTAAAAATATCCCCTACCCATTTGCATTTAAAGGCAGGTTGCTAATCACAGTGTTCTGCATCTTGCTTTTTTACTTTTAACTTAGCAATGAATCAATGTAAAGTTTTCATGTCAGGGTATAGGGAGCATGCTCATTATTTTTTTCTTTTTAAAGCAGTTTTATTGAGATATATTCACATACCATACAATCCATCCAAGGTTTGCAATCAGTGGCTTTTAGTACAATCAATTTTAGACATTTTCGTTACTCCTTAGCAGTCACCTCTCAATCCCTCTATCCTTTTCTAGCCCTACATAACTGTTAATCTAATTCTGTCTCTATAGATTTATTTATATTTAAAGAATACTAAAATATAACTGTTAACTATAGTCCATAGTTTATATTAGGTGTTTTTTCCCCATATGCCACCCTATTATTGACACCTTATAATAGTGATGCACACTTGTTATAATTCATGAAAGAACATTCTTATATTGGCACTATTCACCACAGGCATCATTTGCAATAGGATTCATTATGTTATGCAGCCCCATGTTTTATCCTCTAGCCTTATCTAGTAACATACCAACCTAAAACCTCCCCTTTCATCCACATTCACACATGTAATTCAGTGCTGTTAATTATACTCACAGTAATGTGCTACCATCACCTCTATGCATTTCCAAACATTCGCAATCAACCTAAATAGAAATTCTGCACAATTAAGCATCAGGTCCTCATTTGCTACCCCCATTCTATCTCCTGGTAACCTATATTCTAGATTCTAACTTTAAGAGTTTGTTTATTATATATAGTTCCTATTGGTGAGATCATACAATATTTGTCCTTTTGTGTCTGGCTTATTTATTCATCAGAATATCCTCCTGGTTCATCCATGCAGTCACATTCATCAGTACTTCATTTCTTCCTACTGCTGAATAATATTACATCACATATATTGTGCTAATCTGAATCTATTATGTGCCCCTGAAAAGCCATGTTTTAATTCTGATCCAATCTTCTGGGGGCAGTTCTTTCCTTTAGTCTTGATTAGTAGGGTAGAAAGTTTTGATTAGATTATCTCCACGGAGCTGCGGTGTGCCCGATTGTGGGTGTGACCTTTTGATTAGATAGAAATGTGACTCCACCCATTCCAGGTGGGTCTTCATTAATTTACTGGAGTTCTTTAAAAGCTGGAAACATTTTGGAGAAAGCTCAGAGCAGAGCAGATGCAGAAGCTTGGAGAACATTTACTTCAAAGACACAGATGTTTGGAAATGCTTGAAGTTCCTACAGAGAGTGAAGATGCCTAGACATGGGCAGAGCCCAGCATATGTCAACACGTGCCTTCCCAGCTGACAGAGGTATTCTGGACGGTATCGGTCTTTCTTGAATTAAGGCATTTTTTCCTGGATGCCTTAGTTTGGGCATTTTTATAGGCTTAGAGCTATAAACCTGCAACTTATTAAATTCCCCCCCCTTTTTTTAATTAAATTCCCTTTTAAAAAGCTGTTACACTTCTGCTATATTGTTCTCCAGCAGCATTAGCAAACTAACATATATATTAGTTATATTATGTGTATATATATGTATATATATACACCACATTTTGCTTATTCAATCATTGGTTGATGGTCATTTGGGTTGTTTCTATCTTTTGGCAGCTGTGAATGATGCTGCTATGAACATCAGTGTGCAAATGTTTGTCCATATCTCTGCTTTCAGTTCTTCTAGGTATATACCTAGTAGTGGGTTGATGTCATCATATGGCAAAACTTAGCCTTCGAAACTGCCAAACTGTCTTCCACAGAGGCTGTACCATTTTACATTCCCACCAGTAGTGAATGAGAGTTCCTCTTTCTCCACATCCTCTCCAACACTTGTAGTCTTCTGTTTGTTTAATAGTGGCCATTGTAATAGGTATAAAATGATATCTCAGTGTGGTTTTGATTTGCACTTCCCTAATACAGTGATGCTGAGAATCTTTTCACGTGCTTTTTGGCATTTGTATTTCCTCTTTGGAAAAATGTCTATTCTGCTCTTTTGCCCATTTTTAAATTGGGTTGTTTGTCTTTTTACTATTGGGTTATAGGATTTCTTTATATATTGTGTATATTAAACTTTTGGGTCTGTGGTTTCCAATTATTGTCTCCCATTGAGCTGGCTGCCTTTTTACTCTTTTGAAAGAGTCCTTCGAAGCGCAGAAGTATTTAGTTTTGAGGAGGTCATATTTATCTGTGTTTTTCTTTTATTGCTATGCTTTGGGTGTGAAGTTCAGGAAAATATTGCCTACCACAAGATCACGAAGATGCTTCGCTACATTTTCTTCTAGGAGTTTTATGATCTTGGGCCTTATATTTAGGTCTTTGATCTATTTAGAATTCATTTTTTTATATATAACATGTGAGGTAGGAATCTTCTTTCATTCTTTTGTGTATGGATATCTAGTTCTCTCAGTACAATTTGTTGAAGAGACTCTTCTTTCCTTTTGAGTAGACTTGGCTGGCTCTGATTTTTTAGTCATCATTACTTATTTAAATTCTTGTAGAGTAAGAAAATCTAACCTATAAATAGATTTCAAATGTTATTAAAATAATATTAGATTTTGAGGACATTTAATAAAACTTGCTTATTTTGATTGCATAGTGTTCTAGTTTGCTAGCTGCTGGAATGCAATACACCAGAAACGGAATGGCTCTTAAAAGGGGGAATTTAATGAGTTGCTAGTTTACAGTTCTAAGGCCAAGAAAATGTCCCAATTAAAACAAGTCTATAGTAATGTCCAATCAAAGGCATCCAGGGAAAGATACCTTGGTTCAAGAAGGCCGATGAAGTTCAGGGTTTCTCTCTCAAATGAGAAGGTACATGGCGAATACAGTCAGGGCTTCTCTCTCAGCTGGAAGGGCACATGGCGAATACTGTGTCGTCTGCTAGCTTCCTCTCCCGGCTTCCGGTTTCATGAAGCTCCCCGGGAGGCGTTTTCCTTCTTCATCTCCAAAAGTCACTGGCTGGTGGACTCTCTGTTTTGTAGTGTTGCTCTCTCTGAATCTCTCTGAATCTCTCATTCTCCAAAATGTTTCCTCTTTTATAGGACTTCAGAAACTAATCAAGACCCACTCAAATGGGTGGAGACATGTCATCCCCTAATCCAGTTTAACAACCATTCTTAGCTAAATCACAACAACGAGGGGAAATGATCTCATTACAGTTTCAAATATACAATATTGAATAGGGATTATTCTAAGAAATGGGATTTATATTAAAACATGGCTTTTCTTAGGGGGCATGCTTCCTTTCAAACCAGCACACATAGTTTAACTTTCATATTCTGAGGCCAATACTCCTTTTTTCTGATGTTATATTTTTGTTGGTATGATAACCTCCTAGGTCCTAGTGTTATGCCTAGACTTTCCAAGGGGTATAACAGACCCTCAATCTGAGGTTAACATTCACTATTTTTTATAGCTGCACTGTATTCTATCATATGAATTGGTAGTTTAAAAATAGAAGTGTTTTTCCATAAAGCTGATATTGTTGGGTGTGCTTCAGATGTCTGATCTTCAGAAAGCAGTCTAAGATGGGAACAGACTAAGATAGAATCCACCTAGGGCATATTTGCATTCTGTGGTAAGATCTTTAGACAAATAAATATTTAATTGCTATATTCTGTATTGGAAATATTTTGCCTGTTATGTGACAGGTTTGTGGGAGGTAATTCAGGGCATGGGGAGAAGCACTCCCAGTCCCTTGCCACTCAGCCAGAAGGGCCATTTCAAGTTGGTACCCACCTCTGTTACCCCACTGAATATTTTGCATCAGGAAATTCCAACTGCTGCTTATAGCTTCAGTCAGAGTTTTCTGACCTTGGACGTGTGGGGTGGAAAGAAGTGAGATGAGGCTGAAGGGCAAGCTCAATGCAGGGAAGCCAGCCAGGAAGCTACTGCAGGAATCCAGACCAGAGTGCAGACGCCTGGCTTGGGCTGGGTGGGGCTGGACAGCGGCAGGCAAGGTTGGATTAGGAGAAACATTTCATGCATCTTGAAGGAATGATTGGACAGGCATGGTGGCTGCCTGGATATGATTGATGAAACAGAGGGGCGAATCAATGAGTTTCCAAAAGAGCGCATTGTTAGATTATGGTTTACAGGTGAGCTGGAAATAGTCACTATGCAATCAGAGCACCGAGCCACCAAAAAAAGCTGTGGTCACTGCCTAGTTCCATGACCCATACACAACACTTTGACATTTGTGAACTCCAGCTATTTAGTTTTTTCTTCATTGCTTCCTTCCTTTCAGAATGTTTATTGGTGCCAAGTGACTCATCCAGCCAAGTCCAGACTATCTGAAATATTAATAGGTGGAGAGAGGAGAAATGCCAAAGGGAGTAACTCAGGCAGGATGACTCATCTTAGCCCATAGCCTATGGTATTGGTTAAAACTTCTCCATTTATTTGGCAGGTAGTCAGCTCCCAGGGAGTAGGGCCTGCATCATTCATTTCTTTATCATTAACATCGCTTCATCTGGTGCTGGCCCATTGAGAACATGCTCAGCTCAGCGTTTCTTGAATTTGAATTTACCCCAATAGCAATCTAATTTAGGACAATCCTTTTCAGTGAAGTAAAACTACTATTATTTTAGGGATATTTAATAATAATAGAAACAATTAACAATTAACTATTACTTAATTTTTTACAGTTCAGTAAGTTTTCATACCACATATATATTATATCCTTTGAACCCCTTCCGTATTCCATCCCAGGTCTTTCAGGCTGGTAGACCGGAAGACCAGAAACCATTCAGGCCTGGGTCACAGCTGAGATGTTTTCATTGTCCTGGGTCCTAGATCCCTGCCCCAAGCCCCCAAAGCTCAGGGATGAGTATTGATTGTGAATTTATGTGGATTAGTGCAGAGATATAAATAAGGAATTGGACCTCAAATTCCTTTCTGACTCAGGGAATGCAAGGATAGTTCAGTGGTAGAATTCTCACCTGCCATGTGGGAGACCTGGGTTCGATTCCTGGTCCATGCATTTCCCAAAAAACAAACAAACAAGCAAAACTGACAAATAAAAATTCAACAAATGGTGCTGTGTTCTAGTTTGCTAGCTGCTAAAATGCAACACAACAGGGATGATTGGCTTTCAATAAAAGGGGATTTATTTAGTTAGCATATAGTTCTTCAGAGGAAAGGCAGCTAACTTTCAACTGAGGTTCTTTCTTATGCGATCTCTGCTGGCCTTCTCTCCAGGCCTCTGGGTTCCAACAACTTTCCCCGGGGTGATTCCTTTTTGCATCTCCAAAGGCCTGGGCTGAGCTACAAGTGCAAAAGATGAGGTATGCTGAGCTGCTTGGCTGTGCTACATTGAGCTCTCTCATTTAAGCACCAGCCAATTAAATCAAACATCATTCATTGCAGCAGGCACGCCTCCTAGCCAACTGCAGATGTAATCAGCAACAGATGAGGTTCACATGCCATTGGCTCATGTCCACAGCAATAAAACTAGCACCTTCACCTAGCCAAGTCGACACCTGAGTCTAACTACTACATGCTGCAAGAAAAGGATACTCACATTGAAAAATAATGAAATGTGACCCTGCCTTACAGCATACAAAAAATCCTTTCTAGAACAAAGTGTTGTCAGTATTGCAGGGTGTGGAAAATAAATAGTAATTCATGTTTTAAAACTTTAACTTATGTGTGAGACTTAAGCAAAAAGTGTTTATTCGGTACAAAATTTATATTTTGGCTAGTGCATTTCCTAATATAACTTATGTGGACAGTTTGACTGAACACCATAAGTACATGGAACCTTGAGTAGAGCATGAGATTTTGTAGGTTTGTCCAGAGTGATGCCCTGATAAATCCCAGAGTGAGTTGAACAGTGAATAAAAAAAGTATTTGCAAAGTCCCTTTGGGGGAATGGCAAGAAAGGGGGAAAATTTATCTTCCCCGTGTGGAGAATTCCTGATATTCTCACAAGCAATGGGGACAACCAAAGCAATAGGCCGAGCCCTGAGTCTTGGGGTCTGTTCATATGAAACTTATCCCCACAAAGGATAGGCTGAGTGTTCTTAAAATTAGGCCTAAGATTGACCCCCAGAGAACCTTTGTTGCTCAGATGTGGCCTCTTTCAGCCAGCAAGGCAAGCAAACTCACCGCCCTCCCCCTCTCTACATGGAACATGACTCCCAGGGGTGTAAACCTTCTTGGCAACATGGGACAGAAACCCTAGAATGAACTGGGACTCAACATCAGGGGATTGAGAAAACCTTCTTGACCAAAAGGGGAAGAGTGAAATGAGACAAACTAAAGTGTCAGTGGCTGAGAGATTTCAAACAAAGTCGAGTGGTTATCCTGGAGGTTATGCTTATGCATTAAATAGATATCACCTTTTTAGTTAAGGTATATTGGAGAGACTGGAGGGAACTACCTGAAAATGTAGAACTGTGTTCCAGTAGCCATGTTTCTTGAAGATGATTGTATAATGATATAGCTTTTGCAATGTGACTGTGTGATTGTGAAAACCTTGTGTGTGATGCCCCTTTTATCTATGGTATGGACAGATGAGTAAAACATATGGAATAAAAATAAATAATAGGGGGAACAAATGTTAAAATAGATTTAGTAGATTGAAATGCTACTAAAATAAATGTGATCAGTGAAAGGGAGTGGTAAAGGGTATAGAAAAAAATAGGGGAAACAAAGGCTAAAATATATTGGGTAGATGGAAATGCTAGCAGTCAGTGAGAAAGAGGTATAAGGGGTATGGTATGTATGAGTTTTTTTCTTTTTTCTTTTTATTTCTTTTTCTGAATTGATGCAAATTTTCTAAGAAATGGTCATGGTGATGATATTGTGAGTTTTTGATTATATACCAAGAATGGAATGATCATATGGTAAGAATGTTCGTGTTTGTATGCTGTTATGTTTAAAAAAAATAAAAACAAAAACAAGAAAAAAATCCTTTCTGACTCAGGAGCCGAAGAGCAGAGGACCCTGGAGCTCAGTAGGCCATGCTGGCCCTGAGTCTGGGATGGTGCATGGACCTCTGGGCAGGCATTCCAGGTGGGCATCTCCTTGTCAGGAATGCTCTGACCTCCTTGTTGTAGTCAGGGCTCCTTGTTGCGCATTCTTTACTCTCATTTTCTCACTTTTTCACCCGTAAACAAGGCACTTTGACTAACTTGTCTCAAAGCACCTTGCATCTCCAAGGCTCTGCAATTCCATGGTTTATGGACGTGATTTTTTTTTTTTTTTTTTTTTTGCATGGGCAGACACTGGGACTCGAACCCGGGTCTCTGGCATGACAAGTGAGAATTCTACCTGCTGAGCCACCGTGGCCCGCCCTGGACGTAATTTTATACATTAAACAACTGAGATACCACGTAGGCTAGAGTTTGTATTTGATAAGGACGAGGAGAGCAGGAGGAATTTAACTCTCATTATGCATTTTACTATTTTTAAAATCCCTCCACAGTGGGTTCTGACAGTTGAAAAGAGTTGACCAAAAATGGAACTGGCATTTTGAAATGCTTTTCCTGCACATTTCAAAATGTGCCTTTTTAAAGGGTTAAGTGCCTATTTTTAAAAATCAGGTAAGTGAGTGGATTCACTTTAAAATGAGAAGGGAGGTTGCCAGTGACAGCCAGAGGCAGACAAGGCCCAGCTTTTTAGGGAATTGTGTTCTAAAACCTTCTCAGTGGGTACTAGGGGGCAGTGGTTATGTGTGGAAGGTGGCTCCGAGCCTGTGCAGCACAGGTTCTCCTAAAAAATATCTTCTGTTTCCAGTGCTCACCCAGGAGCCCTGCTGCAGACCTGACAGTAAGATTGTGTCTGAGGAATCCCTCTCTGGGGCATCCCAGCAACTTGGGTTTGAGGCAGATGTCCCAAAAGGGCAAGGGCTGGTGGGGATGAGGGGACCAGAGTTCAGAGGTGGGGTCTCCTGCTGGTGGAGACCAAAGGACCCACCTCTGTGGGCTCCCCAAATCACCCTCCCTTTCTCCCCGGCACCTCTAGCCTTGCCAGTTTCTCCTTCCATTTCTGTCCCAGCTGCCTATTGCTCTTAACCCAATCAGCATTTCTTCCCTGTTATGTCCCTTGGATACACCATGTGGCTTCCCTTATCAACCCCCCATTTCAAGTCACCTCCTTTGCCATTTAAGATGTCTTGAGTTTTGCTGTTAATGACAAAAGAAAGCAGGGAGTTAAAATTAGCAAATTAAGAGGATGTTAGCATCTCAACATTTCTTACAATAAATGTTTGATGCTATACTTAGTGGATCTCTGGGATCAATCTCCATTTTCTCTGTCCCTTCTTATTTCAACTGTTTTTTACACCCCCCTCCCCTTAAGATCTGAGGCCTTCTTACGGCTGGCGCTCTAGTGTACTCTTGTCTCCATCCATCTGTGTGCCACTCTCTCCCCTTCTCTTTACACTCAAGGCAATTAGCAGGAGAGATCAGTGGGTCTTTTTATGCTGTGGGGACCAACTAGAGTCATTTTCATTCACAAGAAAGAAACAAGTTCTGCTTGTGGTCGGTCAAAAGAATTCTGCCCTGGTATTTCAGAGAGGAGGGAAAAGAAAGGAATGATGGATGCCACCAGGGACACTTGTGATGCTAGGGCAAGATGGAGGTCCCACAGTGGGCTCAACCCTGGAGACTGCTTCCTAGATTAATGGGGTGGGGGGAGGTAGACTAGCCTGGCTTGGAAATAAGTAACCTTTGCAACAATAAAGCTGTTTCCTTCTAATCTTAGTGTCTGCTTTTTTTTTTTTTAAATCAGGGATGGGTTTTGAATTTTATCAGAGGCTTTTTCATTATCCACTGAGCCGTTGACATGATTATTCCTATTTGACCTACTGATAGATATCTTGAGTCCATGGACTTCCTTTATGTTAACCTGACATTGTATTCCCAGGATAGATTCTTCTTTAAGGGGTGTGCTGAATTGACTTCACTATGGATTTTGATTTGATAGTATTTGATTTAGGATTTTCTTTTCTTATGCCTGAAGGAGAGTGATCTGTCCTTTTTTCTCCCCCCCCCTTTTTGTTTTTTTTACTATTTTTGTCACATTTTGAATGGACAGAGGTGTAAAGGGACCTTTTATTCCCCATCAACGAGGGAGGATCTGCTGGGTGCTGGGGGGAGGGGTAGAAATCCAAGTGGGCTCAGCAGAAGGAATGGGAATTGTTAATATAGGTGTGCATGCTTGATGGATGCCTAGAAAATTCTAAATGTTTGGCCTCTGCAAGTGAACCTTAGCCTGCAATTAGCATTGGGGTCTGGACCCAGCCTTGTGCCTAGCATTAGGTCTGTGCCTCAGTCTTGACAAGACCCCTTTCAAAAAGGAGGGAACTCCTCCCTTCCATCCCATTCACAGCCTCCATCAATAGAGTTTATAACCAGGAACTAAATGGCTTATCTTTATCTTGCTTTGAAGGTCTCAATATATGCACTAGTGGAAGTGCCACCTCGTGTGAAGAGTGTCTGCTCATCCACCCAAAATGTGCCTGGTGTTCCAAAGAGGTATGTGGGGGTGGGCATGGGGGAAGGAGGAAGGGAAGGAGTGGTGTCGTGGGGTGGGTGGATTCTGCAGGCTGCCTCTCCTACTTCCACCTAGGTCATTGACAAAGGAAAAGCTGTATTTTTATGGAATGATTAAGTTGGGTCTCCTGTTTTAGGGGAAGAAGACCTTCTTTCCCTTTTTGTAAGAACCAGTTAAGACTCTTATATAGTTGCCTGCTCTTTGGTATAAGAACTCCAGAAGACATGTTGTTTGTGAAGTGAGCTTGTGTGTAATGCTACAAAAC
Organism: Tamandua tetradactyla; assembly: GCF_023851605.1. NCBI lineage: Eukaryota > Metazoa > Chordata > Mammalia > Pilosa > Myrmecophagidae > Tamandua > Tamandua tetradactyla. The sequence goes on from NC_135336.1 coordinate 20,107,957, forward strand.
ATCTCTGGTGGGTGGCATGTTGGTGGGTGTCTGTCATCTTTGTGTGGCTTACTGGAGGATAAATATTATGAATGACCCTTTATGAAAGGGTTTGATTTAAGAATAATGGCTGCCATTTTTTCAAATCCTGTAAGAAGGAAGGTAAGCTTGGGGCAATATGAGGCACACTGCTATCATGCAGCATTGAAAAATTCAGGGCTTGGTGGGCCAATCAGGAAATGTTCAACTTCTTTATTTCCTGTCTTGAAGGGCGTTTAGGGGAATGGTGCCCAAATCCTCCTTGTACTAGTGCATCATGAAAGTCTTTTTTTTTTTGGTATGCTGTATGATGGAGGTCATGTTTTATTCTTTTTCCATGTGTCTAATTGATTATTGCAGCAACATTTGTTGAATTTGCTTTTTTTTTCCCCCCCAAAGTGCATGGGCCGGAAATTGAACTCGGTCTCCCACATGGCAGGTGAGAATTCTACCACTGAACTACCCTTACACCCCTTATTGAAAGTCATTTTTAAAAGAACCCAAAATATGACATTTTGGAGTAGCCCAGTCTCACTACCTCAGTGTGTCAGTGGAATAAGAGCTGGCACTAGGGAGGCTGTGTTATCTTCCTTGATGATAGATAGCTTCAGTGATCTATTGATTTTTTTAACCTCTTGTGGCTAAAGAAATCATGTAGGGAACCCTACTAGTTGCAGTGTACTTTGGGCATAGTATCTCTAATCCTCACAACACCTCTATAAAGTGAATGGTAATATTCCCTTTTTACTGATGAAAATCTGAGACTCAGAGAGGCTGGATGACTTGTTAAAGGGCATGTAGGCATACCAAAGCTGGAGTTTGAATCCAGCTAGTTGGACTTCTGAGCCCAAGCTCTATCCTTTAGGTTATACTGCATCTTAACACATGGACTCTCTAGAACTTTCTCTAATAGAGAATAAGATTACTAAACAAATGACAGTGGAATCTCTCCAATATATAAAGCCACAATTGTAATTGTGCTTAATTGTAATATGTTTGTTATGAAACTTCTTTAAAACCTTTTACATATTCCCTATGACCTGCAGGACAAATTCTAGTTCCCTAGCTCTCCCAAAACACTGTAGCCAGAGGGAACTACCTGAAGATCACCAGAGAAACTCCAATTGGTTAATATCATTATGAGTTTCCCTGTGCTGTTTCTTCTCCCTGGAGGGCCTTTCTGACCTTCTCCTCTGTCCCCTAAGGCCTCATCTTCCAGTTCTCAAGAGATGGTTCACATCTCACCTATTCTATGAGTACTTTCATTGTTTTCCCTTGATACATTTGTCCATCCACCTGTCCATGGATATGATAGGGGTTTGTCTGTTGTTTTTTTCATTTCTGTATCCCCAACACTCAGGATGGTGCCTGGCACACCAGAGTTGCTTGGTAATATTGGTTGAATGAGTTCATTGAAGGCCAATTATTGAGGGTCAACTATGTGCCATCTATGCCTGTTGTTTTTCTCCACCATACTCTGTACTCCATCTGTAGTACTGAGACCTCTCACTTTATTAAACCTTCTAAAGTTGTGATCTCCTTGAGGACCTAAACTACATCTTATTCATCATGGCATCCCCAGAGTCCAGCCAAGAATCTGGCAGGAACTCATGTTTGATTAAGGAGGCCAGATAGAAGATGTGGTGTTAGAAAATTAAATCTCAGCTTTGCCATGATTGACTTTTCTTTTTAACGCTTTTTATTGTGAAATATATATATACGATAAAGCAGTAAACTTGAAGTATGTTATAACAAGTAGTTATAGAACAGATTTCAGAGTTTGATATGGGTTACAGTTCTACAATTTTAGGTTTTTCTTTTTAGCTGCTCCAAGACACTGGAGACTAAAAGAAGTATTGATATAATAATTCAGCAGTCAGACTCATTTGTTAAATCCAATCGTTTCTGTTTTAATTTGTCCTTTGATCTTTCTCCCAATCTTTAGGGGTATTTGGCCTATGCCCATTCTAATTTTTTCATGTTGGAAAGGGCTGTCAATAATATGGGATAGGGGGATGGAAATAGTTGATGTTCTTGGAGAGGCTGGCCTCTCTAGGTATCAGGACTTAGGCTGGCCTCTCTAGGTATCAGGACTTTTCTGGCCTAGGAAACCATCTGGAGGTTGTAGGTTTCTGGAAAGTGATCTTCGTATATGAACCTTTTGTAGAATCTCAGATAGAAGCTTAGTTATTCTTTAGGGTTATCACCTAAAATGATGTTGACTGGGGTTTGGCAAACCCTGGTAATTAGCAGTATCTAGCTGAGGCTTATATAAGAGTAGCCTTCAGAATAGCCTGTCAACTCTATTTAAACTCTCTTAGCCACTGTTACTTATTATGTTAAATTCCTCTTCCCTCTTTTGGTCAGGATGCCGCTGTCAATCCCATGGTGCCAGAGCCAGGCTCATCCTGGGAGTCATGTCCCATGTTACCAGAGAAATTTTCACCCCTGGATGTCATGTCCCACTCGGGGAGGGTAATGATTTTCCTTGCAGAGTTGGGCTGAGAGAGCAAGAGGTTATATCTAGCAACAAAAGAGGTCCTCTGGAGATGACTCTTAGGCATAACTATAGGTAGACTTAGTTCTTCCACTGCAGAAATAAGTTTCATGAGAGTCAGCCTCAAGATCAAGGGTTTGGTCTATTGACTTGGGAGTCCTTTGTGTTTGAGACAGTATCAGGGTTTTCCCTGGTGGTAAGCTTTAATAGTTTCATTTTTTTTCTCCAGTCCCTTAAGGGACTTTGCCAATTGTGTTAGTTAGATTCAGTTGTCAACTTGGCCAGGTGAGCATACCTAATCTTGTTGCTGCGGACATAAGCCAACGGTACGTGAACCTCATCTGTTGCCAATTACATCTGCAGTCGGTTAGGAGGCGTGTCTGCTGCAATGAGTGACGTTTGACTTAATTGGCTGGTGCTTAAATGAGAGATCGCAACATAGCACAGCCAAGCAGCTCGGCATTCCTCATCTCAGCACTTGCAGCTCAGCCCAGGCCCTTGGAGATGGAGAAAGAAATCACCCCGGGGAAAGTTGTTGGAACCCAGGGGCCTGGAGAGAAGACCAGCAGAGACCATCCTGTGCCTTCCACGAAAGAAAGAACCTCAGTGGAAAGTTAGCTGCCTTTCCTCTGAAGAACCAACAAAATAAATCCCCTTTTATTAAAAGCCAATCCATCTCTGGTGTGTTGCATTCCGGCAGCTAGCAAACTACAACACCAATGCTTTTTAATTATCTGCACAACATACTCTGGGATGTATCTGGGCATTACATTAGATATACATTACATTAAGGATTACAAGCCCTTGTTCCCGTTCTGGGCTCTGTGCTTTTGGGTTGTTCAAATGAACTATCCAGGCAAGTTGAGTTAGATTATGTGCTACAGAAAATTTAAATTTTAGACAAAATAAACTTTGGTCTCATACATAGGTGACATTCTAAAATACAGTGTCATTCTTATGCCTGTATTCTGATCTACCTTAGTCCTGGCCAGATCAGCCTCATTCCTATCTCTGATTGAACCCTGATCTCTTTTTTGGCTTCTTTAACAGTTGTATGTAGCAATGCTCGTTTTCAGAACTGCAAAACTCTAACTCAGAGTCTTAGTTGTCACACAGGTACCCAAAGTTCCAGGGAAATACCAGGTTATACATATAAGGCACAGCCTCTCAAAATCTAGAAGTAACATTTATGGCTCTGGACTAAATGTGGCTATTATAAGAGCCTACAATCTAGGCCCCAATTTTCTTATAAGTATTTTCTAAAAGAGACCATAAAATGTTTGTTCTTTTGCTTCTGGCTTATTTTGCACCACATAATGTCCCCAGGGTTCATTCAACACACTGCATACCTCACAACTTCATTCCTAGCCACACAATATACCATCATATGTATACACAACAGTTCACCACTCTACTTCTCAATGTATTCTTCAGCCACCTCCATCCACTGGGCATCATGTATAATGTCCAAAGTCAACAATCCATGTCTCACATTATCCTCACTTAGTTGTTCAGTCATCAGCACTCTCACTTTTAGACAATTTTCATTGTTCTCGAGATAAATAACAGATAAACATACCCTTATCAAATAGAAAATCCAAACCTCCCCTTAACTCTTGTCCTCTACCCCCCCCACACACACACACCCACACAATTATTTACCCCTGGTATTGCTGTGGTACTGTTGATGTCTACCTGTTAATTATACAGCATAGCATGCAACAGTAGTTTCATGACTAACTCGTAATTTCCTTATATGTAAAATGAAGGTAACAGATTTCCACCCCACAATGTAACTGGGGATCTGAAATGAGATCGGTGTCTGAAAGGCCTTGTGGATGATGACTGCCGAATTAACTGAGCCTCCTGCGTGGCTGAATGAGAATTACCCTGCAAACAGCTGCTGTCATCAGTGGGTATTTTCTAGTGAAACACGGACAGTGGGCTTTGGAAGCCAGGGTCCGTTGCCTACTTTAGATATGTTCCTTTCTCTTCTAGTCCATCCAGGAGCCAGACTTCCTGATATTGATTGTCAGTGATGTTATCCCGAGAAGTCTGTTCCCATCCCAGCCCACACTTGGGTTCCCTCCAGCCCATTGGGTTTTCTCTAGGCTCATATGGAGCTTTATTTTTGGAGAAGAACTTCCTGAAATCCCTGCCCTGAAATACAGCTTCCCGTCCTCTTTGGGGGCAGACTTTCCCCACAGCCTGAATATGTGTTTCCCTCCATAGCCGAGTTTTGAGGGTTCAGGGATTTTTTAAATAAGACTATTTTCATTAATTTTTTTTTTTTATCAGAACAGTTGGAGGTTTACAGAAACAGCTTACAGAAAATATGGAGTTCCCATCACACACGTTTTTTTCTGTTATTAACATTTTGCATTGGTGTGGTTCCTTTATTACAATTCATGAAACGTTGTCATAATTATGCTGTGAACTTTAGTGAGCTGTTTACATTAGGTTTTAATCTTTATGTAGTACGGTTCTGTCAGTGTGTGTGTGGTAACTTATATACAACTAAATACTTCCCTTATTTTTCACTTTTCAAATATACAATTCAGTAATGTTAATTACATATATACAAAGTTGTGCCTCAATCCTCATCATCCATTGACAAAACTTTTCCATCACCCCAGAGACTCCATAACAATTAAGCATTAACTCCCCATCCTCTGCCCCTACTCAGCTCTGGTATCCTCTTTATGGTTCATTCCTCTTTATGGTTGAATAATATTCCATTGTATGTATATGCCACATTTTGTTCATTGATTCATTGGTTGATGGACACTTTGGTTGCTTCTACCTTTTGGCAATTGTGAATAATGCCACTATGAACATCAGTCTTCAAATATCAGTTTCAGCCCCTATTTTCATTTCTTTTGGGTATAAAGCTAGAAGTGGGACTGCCAGGTTGTATGGTAGTTCTATACTTCACTTTCTGAGGAACTGCCAAGCTATCATCCACAGGGAATGGACTATTTTACATTCCCTGTAGCAATGAATGAGTGTTCCTATTTCTCCACATACTCTCCAGCACTTGTTATTTCCATTTTTCAAATAGCAGCCATTCTAGCAGATGTAATTCAGGAATAGTTTTGATTACTGTCCTCGCCTTGGCCAAGTCTTAACCATCTGTCCTGGGAAGTCATCAAAGAAATAAAGCGTCTGCCATGAGCATATGGTGTGTGAACACTGAGGGCTGGTACTGAGTGGACAGACAGAGGGGGCTGAGTCCCTTCCCAGGGTGTCCTGGTGGATTTTTATCTGCCTGCCTCACAGCTGCATACCACCACAGATTAATCCCCAAACACTTTCCATCGGGACTCTCCTCCAAATGTCATTATGACTTTCTCATTGTACTTGAGGAAGGGAAGACTCTTTACCTGTGTATGTAAGAGCCCTTACAACCTAATTCTACCTCATCTACCCTGTCTTTCCTCCAGGTCTCCTGCTCAAATGTGCCTCCCACGCAGCAGTGCATGCTGTTTATCTCTCTGGCATGCCTTCACCTTATTCTGTCTGCATGGCTTCATGGCTCCATTAACCCTGGCTCTCCTGCTTTTGTTTTCTAACTGCAGCTTACCTGGGGGTTTCAGATATCTCTGGCCTCACCACTAGAGTTGCTAGATTCTCCCCTACTCTGAGCTCAGGATGTATGGGCTACTTCCTGTCCCCCACAGTCAGACTGCAAACATCAACTCAGCTCCTGTGTCCCATCCTCCTTGGCATGCTCCTCTCCTAGGCAGTTGCAGTTTTAGCCAACATTGGCCCCTGCTTCTCGACCAACTTGAACATTTATGATGCTGTTTGTTGTGTGCAGCATAAAACACACTGCAGACTCTAGTGGTTTGTCTTTTGTCCATCAATTTTTTTCTGTGAAAAATTTGTCTCTCCCATCTGATTGTACATTTCACAACCCAGCTGGCCATAAAAAGGAAAAGGCAAGGAAGAGTATGCATAGATGGTTTAATGGCAAGGCTTAGAAGCAGCCCCCCTTATTTCCACTCACCTTCATTGTCCAAAACCCAAGCACATCCCCACACCTACCTACAATGAGAACTAGAAACCTTAGTCTTACTGTGTGTCCAGAATGAAAGGGAAAATGGAATGGGTTTGGTGAATTCGCAGTCTAAGCAATAGGCCTTGTACCTTGGGAGGAGGGGAAGAGCCAAGGGATTGATACCCCCTGTGAGGACAGAAAGCGGATTTTGGTGGGAGTGGCAGAGGAGATAAATGTAGGCAAGGAAGTTGCACTGAGGGATGGGGGAAGTGGGGAGGTTGTTAGGGCATGAATGTGGAGATACCTTGAGGTGATGTGGCCATGGACAGTACCAGGTCGCTGTGAAATCCAGAAGGAGGATAAGTGAATGTAAGAAATCAAATGGGCCACTGTGGTGGAAGCTGAGATCCCAAGGGGAGAAGGACGTTGAGATCCTGGAGTTGCAGTATTTGGGTGGGTGGGAATAGGGCTGGGGTGGGGGAAGAAGACTGGTGAAGCTTAGACTGGGGTGAGAGGACTTTGTGCTCGGAGGTGGATGTGAAGAAGGAATGAAGGCAGGATTGGAGGCAGCCGTGTGAGGAGGGAGACAGATTAGAGACTAGGAAGCAAACTGGCCTGACTGGGCCTTCTGGGGAAATGCTGGTGGTTGGGAAGTTAGAGAAGACATTGTCTATATTTTCCTCTGAGCTGGGAAAGAAATGAAACAATCAACTATGTGATGATATTGTGAATTATTGATTATATATGTAGAACGGAATGATCAAAATAGGAATGTTTGCATTCATTTGGTGGGTTTTTTTTGTATTAAAAAATGAAAAAATGAGCATTCAATTCAGCTCTCAAAAATATATAACTCTCAGAGAACCATCTCTTTGTGTTCAGATTAAATGAAAGGAATAGTGCTTGGCGTATTGCAGATTCCTCATAAATGCTCATTGAAGGAAATGAGCTGATTGCAAGCTGGCAGAGGGATTTCTCCACCAGGCAGGGAATGTATCTGGGAGTGTGTTGTGGACACACACATTTTGATTTCTCATTAGTTACCTGGTCCCTCCATTCCTTCCTTTTCCTGCCCCTCCCTCAGCCCCTCACCCCAATCCTGGAAGGCTCTGCCAAGCTGGAACTGCAGCTTTGGCCATTCAGAGGGGCTGGCCAAAGGTCAGCCCCAGAGAGCTGCCAGCTCCCACCTGGGCTTTCTGCTTGTTTACAAGTTTGTTTCTACCCTCTTTACCCTAGAGATTGGGCCTGTCTCCTCCCTTCCTGCCCGGTACATACCTCTTCTCCCAGGGTCTGTAGTTTCAAAAACAGACAAACGAATCATTTCGCCAAAAGCAATCACCTACCCTTTAGAGTTTTCACCTCTAAAAACAAACTATTTTTAAAGTTTGAATGTTTAATAACTGGAGGCAGGGTGATACTTAAATAATTTAAGACCAGTATCGCGCGGGCATATAAACCTGAATGCACTGGCTGTGCCACCATTGAGCTGCCAGCTGAACATCAGCCTCAACTACAGGGAATTTAAAAATTTAAATTTTATTTAAAATTGTGTATATATATATATAACATAAATTTTTTGTTTTTACTACTTTTGAGTGTACATTTCAGTGGCATTAATTACATTTCAAGTGTTGTGCTACCATCACCACAACCTGTTACCAAAACTTTCCATCACCCCAAACAGAAAGGAAAATAGATTTTGATTAACAAAATATATAGGGATAGACGGAGGTATTACAATGTCACAACAGACGTTAAAGCTCACTTTATCTTCCATATAATAGGTAATGGAAGGAGTAAAAAGGGTTGGAGTACAGCCTAATATCAGTGTTTTAAAAGCTACCTGAATTTGGAACATCATTCTTTTTTTTTTTATATGACCACATGGTGGCCACAAGCCACAAAGGATGTTTAGCTTTGCTGCTTCTGTTTTATTGCTTCTCCTGATATACTTTCATATAACGTAGTTGCCCTTCTCATGTTTGGTTTAGAGAGTTTGGTGACAGCACTTGTGGAGGCTGTGGACAGTTGCTTTGTTCAGATATGCAAACCTCTTCCAGCACAAAATATTAGAAGCACTTGTAAGCACTCAGGCTGTCCCATTCCAAGCCCATCCTGAAGCTAATTTCCGTTTCTTGGTGTTGCGATGTCGTCTTTCCTCCCCCTGCATGGGAGTTGGGCCCCTCCATGCCTGTTTATCTGCATCAAAAGGACATTTATCCCCCAAATTTGATAGCTGGCAGGAAGATCTCTGCATTTGGGGCAGCAGAGAAATGCTGAATTCAGAGGGAGGGGAATCTGTGGGCACAAAGTTGGTTTCCTGCTGCAGAATTCAGCAGGAACTTGGCTACGGTGGGAAGCAGTTGGAGTGCTGCAAAGAACAGTGACCTTGGATCTAGGAAACACGGGGTCAGATGAATTCAAATTTGTTCAGTGAACTTAGGTACAACACTAATTCCATGTGAGTCTCTGACTCCTCACCTGTGGGAGTGAGGCTGGTACAGGGTGGTACATCCAAGGGCCCTTCCCCTCTCAACTTGCTACATTCGCACACGTGTAGGGGACCAGGGTTTGACAGCTCTTAGGTGACACAAGGGTGTCATCATGTGAGGAGGATTTTCTTAATCATGAGTTCTCCTTTTCTCCAAGGGTTTATAATTTGGGGCAGCTGCATTCATTGAATTTGGAGTTTTGAAATCTAGGTAGTGAGATATTTTCTTTATTTAAAATGATTGTGTATGTGGAAGGTCATAACCATTATAGGATATGCCCCTGGTCTCCACAGTTTTGGTTTTCTCTCTTTAAATATGCATCTGTCCTTGTTCAGAATTAAAACGTCTAGAAAGACCACAGGGATCAGAGGAGAGGTTTGTGAGCTTGTCAGTTTCATAGCTCTCATTGTGGTCTGCAGCCCCCTCTGCTTCTTTTCTGGACCATAAGGAGCCTGTGGCTAGGAATTAATCATGGCTATTTTCAAGCTCCATACCAGAAAAATCATCAACTTTTGTTGAAATCCCACCATTAAGGTAGGTCTTATTCTCAGAAAAATCTCTTCAGTACTGCCTTGCCCAATGGTGCCTAAATTGATGTGAGGCCATGCATGACTTAATATGTCTCAGGGGCTGTTGAGCACATCGATGAAACTATTGGGCTTGCTTGAGTAGCAAGAAAGTAAACTTTGTGAGGGAGAAGAAGATAGGCACACTGATGACAGAGATGTATGATGGTGCAAATAAGTCTAAATTGAGTACACATACCACATTAGGGTGTCCCTTGCTGTCTGTAAAGCTGCAACTGCTGAAAGGGGGTCACCTCTGTACTGTCATGTTGTTAACTTGGTTAGCATTTCTGAAGTCATCCTGCAAGTTGTGCCTTTCAACTTGATCAATGGATGGTGGCACTGCTGAAGCCATGGACATCGGAGCTGAGGTTTACCACAGTAAAATGACAGTCTGAAGAAGTTATTAAGAAGGAATGTGAGAAAGAGGCTACCAAGGAGAGGAATGAAGAGAACTTTGCTCTTAGTATCCAAGACAATAAAAAGTTCTGAATCTGCTAAAGAGTACAGTTGGGAAAGCTAGTTATGCTGATATGGTTGTAACTAGCTCAGATGCAGCTGCCTCTGAGTTCTTCTGTTCTGAGAAAAATGACCTGAATGTTAAGTTTCCTGATGACCTCAGCAGGTACATCTTCCCTGACCAGTGGCCCTGCACAAGTCTTTCATCAAGGACTAGTAGTGTCCATTGAAATCCCTCTGGCAAAGATAAATGGGAAATTTGGATAGAGTCCAAGTGAGAAGGGTTGATGTCACAATGACCAACCAAAAGCAAATTGCCAAAGCTATGGATTAGAAGTCATACAACTGCCTCCTGCTCAGAGAAAATTGGATTGGCTGTATGTTCAAGAGTCTTCCAGTGTGCAGACCACCCAGACCCATGGGCAGGAGGATGCCCAGCACTCTCAGGAGGCTGAAGCGACTTTCATTGCCATCATGGTGGTGGGGCTCTGCACTGGGTTGATCAAGACAGGTGCACCTTGTTGATTGAGCACTTGACCAAATACCACCGTCTCCTCAGAATTGGAGGAGCTGGGCAGCAAGGCCAAGATTGCCAGCAAGAAGTACAGAAATTCTCTAGTCAAGTAAGTTTTGGACAGGTGAGCCTCTGCATCCTTTAAACTCTGGACACCTCTGGTGGTCTGAACCTGTGCCCCTGCAGCTCCGGACAGCAAATGAATACCTGCAGGGCCTTCTGGTAGTTAACGCCCCTTTCCCCCATCACTGTTCTTTTCTTACTGCTTCCTGAGAACTGCTACATCAGAAGCCAAGCTTGGCCATCGGGGATTCTGTCCTGATAACCCTGGCTTTGAAATGTCACAGCTGACCCAGAATCATCATCTTTCACACCTTGCTTCCATGCCAAGGGGCTGTGGAGCCACATATATTGAGGTTGTCAATAGGCAAGTTCCCCAGGGGTTCAATGCACAAAATTAAACAACAACAACATTCAGTTAAAAAATAAATAAACAAACAACTGTCATATAGATCCAGAAAAGCACGTCTGTTTTTCCTTATTTTAAAATATTGACATTCTTCTTGACTTCCTGGTCTGTAATCTTGCAGGGATCCTAAAGATCTCTGACTAGTCCTGGGGCTTCCTAGCCCATGATGAAGGGCGAGTCCCTCTGAGTGCTTATTACCTTGTCAGTAGTCTAGCTCCTAACAAAGTGGTTGAGGGGCACTTGACTCACCTGGGACTCTGTGGCAGAGCATTACGGCCAGGAGAGGAAGAGACCAGTCCCCTAATTCCTCTCACTGTTACAAGGATCATGCACTGCCGCACTGGCATCCAGCCAGCAGGTGATGTTATTTTCCACAGCCCTCAGTGAAAGGGTGTTCAGAGATAATCCTGGGCTTTCTCTGCCATTCAAATCCCCTTACTAGGAAATGATCACCATTTACAGACACTGTATTTTGTAGCTAAATATATTATTTGAATTAAAAGTTAAAGCCCCAAATTCCTGGTGCTCCAAATTTAGTTGGGTCATCCTAAAGCTGAGACTTCTCCCAAATCCAGCTTAAGGAAATAAAGAGCTTTCTTATCTGTGTACTTTTACTGTTTTTAGTTCCGTAGTCTAACACATCATCTGCCTTCCATTTAAAAAAATTTTTTCCATATCCTAATGCTGGTTGTTTTTTTTCTTAATATGAGTGTTTTGAAAATTCTGCTTGGTCGTCATAATTATTTGGGATGGCTACATCATCTATTAAAGTGATAGAATGTCTTTTTCTTAATGATTTCCTTATGGTTTAGGGATTTAGGTTTACAAATTTATAAAGTTTTATGCTATTTTAACACAGTAGTATATATCTTCTACCAGAATTTTCTCTTTCTTTTGATTATTTTTTTATGATAAGTCCCTGAGGGTAGACCACTGGGTCAAAGGATATGATGAATATTGGATTGTTCTCTAGAATAGTTGTGCAATGTCCAGAGCCTGCAAAGTAGATGAGTGAAATAGCTCAAAAGTTAACTCTTGATTTGCCTGAGCAAGCACTGGTCAGCCACTTACACATCATTTAAAAAAATTTTCATTATACAACTTTTGGTCATTTCTGTCACATTCTCCTGCTAATCATGTAGGCAGTTGAGAGCATTGGTTTTTTAGGAGCATTTTGACCATTAAAATAGCAGTGAAAACAAACATTTTTATTATGTATTTATAGTTTACAAAGTGCTTTCATACCCAGACCTCAACTAATCCAAATAATACTGGGGGAGGAATGTGGGATAAGGTGATCTTTTTCTCCATTTTCAGACCACGAAAATGGGATGTAGAGAGTTTAAGATCAATCAGGTGTTAATGAGCCTACACCCTGAGCTATTCCGGAGAGCCCTCCTGACCACCCCCTGCTCTCTCCCTGTTCCCACACCTAGGACTTTGGCAGCCCACGGTCGGTCACGTCCAGATGCGACTTCAGTGCAAACCTCATCAGAAACGGCTGTGGAGACGAGTTTGAGAGCCCAGCCAGCAGCACCCACATTTTGCGGAATCTGCCTCTCAGCAGCAAGGGCTCCAGCTCCCCAGGCTCAGACGTCATTCAGATGATGCCGCAGGAGGTTGCAATGACCCTCCGGCCGGGTGAGTGGCCTTTAGAGTGAACGGGATGTCCTGGGCTCAGGAGGGCACCCAAGGAGAGGTGGAAAATGATAATAATAGGAGAATGCGCCAGGGCAGGCTGAGGTCAGAACCAAGAGAGGATAATAACAGGCAAGGTCCAGACCCCAGGAAGCCGGGCGCAAGCCCAGCCGAAGCAGGATAGCACAAGGGTGTCTCTGTGTGTTCTCAAGGCCTGGCACTCGGAGTCCCTGAGGACGGATGGAATATCTTTGCTTATCGTTCTGTATAGGAGGACGCCAGTAGGTTTACTCCCAACTTGCTCAGGGCAACTGCTACTTCTAGGAAAAAGGTATTTTGCCTGTCAGCAAATTCCATTCGAGTCAGCAACATCCTGGAGGAACAAACAAGGCAGAGTCAGAAGTAAACTAGCAGTCTTTGCCTGCCTACTGTGGACAAGGTACTTGACCTGTTCTAAGTTGGCTAATACTTGAGACGCAAGGTGTCTTGTTCATCTTAAGGGGCATAGTAAGGGGCAGAACTGATTTGATCCCAGGTCTTTGTGACTGCAAAGTCATTGCTGGTTTCTAGTTCAGCACTTTTGTCACCTACTACTGTAAATATTAGAATCCTTGAGAAGTCAAAGAGGGAATGGGCATGCAGCTAAACTGGAAAGTATCACATTGTTGGGAAGGGGACAACTTTTTTCCCTTAAGTCCACTGATAGTCTTTTCTCCCATCCCATTCTCAAGAAAACGATTGGCAATAACTATTTGTAGAAGGTGTATTTAGACTTCAGGGCTGCTTGGAGCAATAGAAAGATCTGACTGGCCATCCTGGGCTCTGGCTCAGGCTCTGTCACTAGCTTGGACAGTTACTCTACCCTCACCCATCTCGGGGTCTTTGCTTGTCACCTTCGTTCAGAGGCTTAAATGAGACTTTTTTTTTTTTGTATAAATGCACATTAAAAACTAAAATTATTATGTTCAAAGAGTAATGGCCATCTCTCTCTAAGCCAAGTTGGCAGTGAACTCCCTGTCCTCCCTCCTAAGTAGGACCCGACTACCAGGGGTATAAATCTCCCTGGCAGTGTGGGACATGACTCCCAAGATGAGCTGGGACCCAGCATCATGGGATTGAGAAGCCTTCTTGACCAAAAGGGGGAAGAGAGAAATGAGACAAAATAAAGTTTCAGTGGCTAAGAGATTTCAGAGTCGAGAGGTTATCCTGAAGGTTATTCTTATGCGTTTTATAGATATCCCTTTTTAGTTTATAGTGTATTGGAGTGGCTGGAGGGAGGTACCTGAAACTGTAGAGCCGTGTCCCAGTAACGCTGATTCTTAAAGACAATTGTAAAATGATATAGCTTTTACAATGTGACTGTGTGATTGTGAAAACCTTTTGTCTGATGCCCCTTTTATCCAGGGTATGGACAGATGAGTAAAAAAAAAAGAATACAAAATAAATAAATAAATAAAGGGTAGACTGAAATACCACAGTGGTCAGTGAGAGAGAGGGGTAATAAGTGTGGGATGTATGTTTTTTTCCTTTTTATTTCTTTTTCTGGAGTGATGCAAATGTTCTAAAAATGATTATGGTGATGAGTATACAACTATGTGATGATATTGTGAGCCATGGATTGTACACCATGTATGGACTGTATGTGTGTGAAGATTTCTCAGTAAAAATATTAAAACAACAACATAAAAGGGTAATGGCCAACTGCGCAGATTCTGGAGTCAGCCAGGTATAGGTTTGACTAGGGTTCTGCCATCTACTAGCTATGACCTTGCACAAAGTACTTAAGTGCTCACTTAAATTCTCAGTCTCCAAATGGACTTAGCATAATGTCGCACGTGGTCAGCACTCACTAATGTGCGCTGTTGTTGTTATAATTGTATAGTTCTGCGCCAGAAGTTTGTTAAAAAGAGCTCTGAGTTATATATTTGAGAGATATTTTGTTTTGTCTATTGGATTGTCTTAGAAATAAGAAACAAAAGAAGAATTAGAACTTCCTGGGTAGATAAGCAAAACTCCCAGCTCTCTCAGGAATCAATGCTGGGGTTAGCTGAAGTTGCTATTTTTACAAATCATCTACGTCTTTTTGTTTGGTGAGTTACCAAATTGAGAGAGGAAAGGAAGGGCGCATTTACAGAATTGTGTGAGTGGGTAGAAGAGAATCAGCTGAGTCTTTATGTGGGCAGATGTCAAGTGACACCCTCTTGGGAAAATAACTCATCCTTTGTGATGACAGGTTCAAGGCCAGAGGTTTTGACCAAAGGGATATGGGAGTCATTGTAGACTACTAAAATATTGGAATATTTTTTGGTATAAGCGTGGTTATTAAGTAATGTGAATGATATATCCTCCTTTTATCATACTACAGTATAACAGTAACTTTTAGGAAATTCTTGAAAAACTACTCACTTGAACACAGCATTCATTAGTTTTCATTTTTACTATATCCTCTTTCTTCACATGAGCTCATATTTTTCATGTAATTAAAATCATAATGTATTCATAATTATGTACTGATGTTATTCAATAATCTTTGAAAACAAGGATCAAAATTCAGATCTCCAAATTAGTTTGATTTTTCTGTAACTAAGTTGTAACTTGATCTGAATTTTAATCCTTGTTTTCAAAGATTTTGAAATATAATAGTTTACATTAGAGTCCACTGTGTTGTACAATTCTATGTTTGTTTGTTTTTTAATTTATTCTGGTAAAATATTTACGATCTAAAATTTCCCATTTTAACACTTTCAAATATACAATGCAGTGGTGTTAGTTACACTCACAATGTTGTGCTGCCGTCACCACCATCCAGTACCAAAAATTCCATCACCTCAAACAGAAACTCTGCTCCCATTAAGAATTAACTCCCTGGTCCTCACCTCACCCCTGTCCCAGTCCCTGTCCCTAATCTACTTTCTGACTGTATGAATTTGCTTATTTACTTCGTATCAGTGAGATCACACAGTATTTGTCTTTATGCGTCTGACTTGTTTCATTTTATATATCATTAAAGCCCATTCTAAGGAGGTTTTTAAACTTATATTTTTAAAATTCTTCCCCTACCACTCTAAGAGCCTGTGGAGCTCTTTTTAGTATTCCTGGTGGTGGCAAATTCTTTCTCTTTAGGGGTAGATTTGGTTTAGGAAAGAGTTGAGAGTCATATAAAACTGAGTATCTCATAGTTTAAATAACTCCAGCTTTTAAAGTCAGGATTAAGTGACTATGAGGCAGAGAGACTGTTTTTTTTTGCTGTGACATTAAATGGCTTTTAAAACAGCCTTCAAAGAGGAGTTAAAGAAGTGTTTTGAGTGATGGCAGCTTCTTTGTATAAAACTTTCTTGGCATTAAGTTTATTCCCCATACTCATTCATGAGGTTCAACGTAAATGCTCAGTTAAGAGAAAAATAAGAAACCGGTCTTATTTGGTACAGTCATGTCTCCTGCAGAGCATTACCCTACAGTCTCCACTATAGGAAATGAAATGGAAAACAAGATCCTGTGTTTATACAAAACCACAGTGCGGTGCCATGTGCAGCTCGGTCCACAGAGGGTGTGATGATGGACAGACCATCACCTTGGCAGGGAGGGGTCAAGGTGATGGAGGCAGGCTGCCTGGGAAGGCACATCCAAACTCAGGAGTTCACCTGCGGAGAGGAATATGAGAAGGGGGTTTGATGAAAATGTGAATTCTTACAGACCCAGAACTGTTGTGAATATGTTTCCTAAGTATAGAAAGACCTAAACCCAATGGTGCTCCTTGAAATTTTGAGAGATATAATTTTTAAAATTTTAAAATTATATCTCTTAAAATTTTATATCCCGTGTGCTTTTCACCCAATTCCCCCAATTTTATTGAGATATCTTCAAGTACCATACAGTACCTCTGAAGTATACAATCCATGGCTCACAATAGCATCACATAGTTGTGTATTCATCACCATGATCATTTTAGAACATTTACATCCCTCTAGAAAGAGAAATAAAAAGAAAGAAAAACCATACTGTCTCATTAACTGCTAGTATTTCAACCTACCAATTTAACCTTATTTTCTTTCTTTCTTTCTATATTTTTTGGGTGCATGGTCCAGGAATCGAACCCGGGTCTCCCTCATGGAAGGCGAGCATTTTAACCTTATTTTTTCACTTATCTGTCCATACCCTGCATGAAAGGAGCACCACCCTAAGGTTTTCACAATCACCAGTCACTCTGTAAAAGCTATGTAGTTATACAAGACAGATATAATTTTAATATCTGTAAAAATAAGTACAGGCAAATCCTAGATACTTATATATTGGGAGAGGGTTGGCGGCGGATGAGGGTGTGTTGCAGTTAACACCATTTCCAGTCAACTAAATGTATACTTTCCTGGGGACAATTCCCCCCTGACTCTTAGAAAGGCTTTTAAGTATGCAGTGATTGTTTTTTTTTTTTGATTATATATTTTTAGAAATGTTTTTGCATTTCCTTCTCTGTCCCTCCTACATGGCTCCTAATAGATATTCATTGAATGAAATCTAATACTTTGCCCAGCTTAGACTAATCAAGGACAAGCCTCAACACAATATGAAAGACACTTCACCTTGGTAAAATTGTTGTTTCAGGATAAGCCTGGAGAAGAAAAAAAAAATGTCTTTTACTATAAATGGGATTTTGTGTAAGCACCAAATCATTTTTTTTCCATTTTATTTCCAAACCTGAACACTGTGTGTGAGGATAAGAGCTGTAAAAATTCTTAACAAAGGCATAAAATCCTTAAGAATGGACACGAGCTTTAGTTAATAAAATGTATTGAGATGGCAGGAGGCCAGAGGTGACTGAAACTCTGGGGCAATTAGAAAAGCTTATTGAAGTCATTTGCTTTGATGCCTTAACCTCTCAAAAAATGACCCTTGATTGATAGCTTTTTTTGTTTGTTTTAAACTTATTTTGAAATATTATTAGACTCATAAGAGGTTGCAAAAATGATAAGGAGTGTTCCCGTGTGCTTTTCACCCAATTCCCCCAATGATAACACCTTAGATAGCCATACTACATTTATCAAAACCAGGGCAAAATAGAGACAAAAACAGACAAAATAATTAAAAAAACAGGGCATTTATATTGTTTCAGTATTATTACCTAAACTATAGATGGTTGGCTGCTTTTGATCTGGGTTTCTTCTTTTCACTGCCAACTCCTATCAGTGCTCCGCTCCTGCCAGATTCTGCTTTGGAGATACGAGTTACCCGGTTCAGGTAGTGCTTCTGTAATGAAGGCACCATTTGGAATGAAATGCATGTGCTTAAAAAGATGAGGCCTTTTTCTTTTACTTTTTTTTTTTTAATTGTGTAATATAATCTATACAAAGCAAAGAAAGAAAACTGCAATAGTTTTCAGAGCACTCCTCAATAAGTAGTTGCAGGACAGATCCCACAGTCTGTCATGGGCTACCATATAATCATCAAAGACAAGGGCTTTGGATGATGGATGAATATGGGCTTATTTTAAGGGAAACAGACTGGAGAGCCCTAATGCTTGGTGGCAGACACCATGAAGATCAGCTCTGTCTTCTGATGGCTTCTTCCTTGGTGCCCCTGTGTAGAGGCAGGATTCCGAGGACGGGTGTGGGGTGGGTGCAGCCCAGTGGCCTTGTTCTAGACCAGTGAGGCTAGTTTTTGGTTCTAGGTCTGGATTTAATTCTGGAATGCTAATTTCCTTCTGAACAGAAGAGCTAGATGACTTTTTTTTTTTTTAATCAGCATGCACTAGGACTCATAAATGCCCTGTTCACTGCAGTCTTGTTATAATATAGCTGATTTTTACATTTCCATTCTTATGTCTTTCAATTTGTAACACAGAGGGTAATTCTCGGGGGTTTAAAAACCACCCACATTTATTTTGTGAGAGTCTTTATCTGTTCAGGTACTACTTTGCCTTCACACTTGAAAACAAAATTCAGCCTAGTATCCATCATCCAATGATTGGATAAACAAAATGTGGTATATACAGACAACAGAGTATTACCCAGCTCTAAAAGAAAGTCCTGCGGTGAGGGAATGAAGGGCTTTGTACCCTGCTCGATCCATGGGAGGGGGCGACTGGTTTAAGGTCTCAAGTGGTGCAGGAGAGTGGCGTGCTAGGAGAGAGACCTGGGGGAGGAGCACACATGTCTAAGTGTGCTTGCTTCTGGAAGTGTACCCCAAGATGAAAACTGTGCCCAAACCTTCTCTCAGCAGAGAGCACCTCACACACAGTAACAGCTTCTCCTTCCTTCTACTAATGTTGAGGAGCCCTCCCTTGTTGGGGTGTCGGGACACTGGCAGCTCACTGGCATTCCACACTGAGCACCAGTTCAGGAATGCCGGACCTTCTAAAATATCTGCTGACAAAACATTCCATTATTGCCAAGGCCTATTAAGGAGTTTGTGGGATTTAAAATCAAGCCTATTTGAGGTAGCAATTTAACTCTCATTCTGAACATTTATATTACCCTCTTTCCTATACACACACACCCCTTTCTGGGAAATTGGAAATACTTCTTTTTAACATTTGCAGCTTCCATATGGGTGTATGTATTTTCTTAGTGACCATTTCTTATAATTTAATGCCAAGAGATTTCTCACTTCAGAATAGATACCCTTAGCATTCAAATATGCCCTCTTGGCATACAAAGAGCTCTAAATATCACATCTGATTTCCCTCTTTGCCTTCGTGATTGATATTTCAGAGTTAAATTTAATGCCCGAGACTGTCACCATTCAAACTCAAGTGCCTGGCAGAATTTTCTGTTTCTCTTTTAATCCCCATAGGAAATTGCCTTAATAATTGATTTTTGGGATGAACTGAAGCCGAAGCTTTCCTTCTGTAGGAACATTTTATTGATGCAGAAACTGAGCAGCAAGTTTAAAGGGGCCTGAGGTCTCCTGAGTCCGTGGTAACGAGGTCTGGATTCCAATTCCAACCCAGCTCTCAGGTCTTCAAGCCTAGCACCCACCTCCTTCCGCATTGGTACAACCCAGCTCTCAGGTCTTCAAGCCTAGCACCCACCTCCTTCTGCATTGGTACAACCCAGCTCTCAGGTCTTCAAGCCTAGCACCCACCTCCTTCCGCATTGGTACAACCCAGCTCTCAGGTCTTCAAGCCTAGCACCCACCTCCTTCCGCACTGGTACAACCCAGCTCTCAGGTCTTCAAGCCTAGCACCCACCTCCTTCCGCATTGGTACCACCCAGGCACCCTGGATCCCACACAGTTTGCCATTTCCTGGTCATAAATTGCCCGTCTGTTAATTACTCATAATCCACCAAAAAAGTGGAAGTGGCTGGGCTTGGGGGAAGGAAACTGGCAGCAGAAAATGCAAAAGGCCCTGCAAAGGCGCATGGGGTTAGGCAGAGAAGGCATGACTGCAGATTGTATCCATCTGGGGGTCTGCCCACGTAAGGGCTGAGGAGGGTTTCCCCATCCCCTGTTCCTTCCTTCTTCCCACTCTCTGCCCACTGCTGGGATGGGGCATCCAAGGCTGGTAGGGCCCTCGTGGAGGGACCCACTCTTGTCTGCATGGGTGGGAACCAGGGACAGACATTACAGCAGTTCAGAATTCATTCCAGATGAAATCTCAAACATTCCTGTTTGAGTCAGACTCTGATGGTTTTTAAAAATAGATTTATACCAACAGGCAGAGCAAACTACATCAATCTTGAGGCAGTTAGTACAGTTCATGTAAAGACAAGTCAGGGGAAGCAGGCTTGGAGCTTAGGCTGTGACTAATCATAATAATAAGCATAATCATTTGTGGAGGCCTTCACTGCTTTGCTTATACAACTCCTCTGTCCCATCATAGCCTTAGATAATCCTGTGAGTATTTGTTGTTATTTCCATTTCATGCTTAAGGAAACCGAGGCTCAGGTTGCATACCCAGCTGAATGACAGAGTGGCACTTGGACTAAAATCTTTTGGGTCATCAGATTTTTTATGGCCTCGTGAATGAACTACACTTTGTCTGGGGTGGGAAGGAGAGGAGGGAGCCGAGAGGATTATGTTTCATTTTCTGCAAGTCCAAAAAGGCTTCAGCTTGCCTGCTGTCAGCCTGGGGTGAAAGATTAGTTTCTTTGAGACTAGGCTGAAGGCAAGTCAGATGCAGACCCTTGGGCAGGAGCGAGGCCACCTTCACTATTGCCCCTCTGAACACACAGGAAATATGTTCCGGGTTTCAGATGTGTGCGGACAGTCCTGCTCTGGGATAAATAGGGCATCTCTTGGTACCCATGAAATGTTAATAAGCCCAAGGACAGATAGAATTACCTAGTATGATTTGAGTTTAAATTAGTTCTAAATGACTTGCTTTTAAGAGATTATGAAAGTAATCTAACGATCATTATCCTGGTTTGGTGTTTTGGGTCTCTTAGTAAAACCAGTAGGGGGAGTAGCAGAGGCCACACCTCCCAGACACTGATTGTTCTCATTTCCCTTTGTTCTCATCCTCTGAATTAATTTCCCTTTCCCCTACCCGCTGGCTATTATGAAAAGTTATTTCCTCTTTCTTGTAGCTGGTAGGCAAATCTAGAATTCTTTTTTTCTTTACTTTCCTTTTTTTCTTTGGATGGGGCTAAAATTTGGAATCCAAACTCCTGTATTTATATACATAATTCCCTCTGTATGATAATGAATCGTGTCTGTGATGTTCCCAGATGGTCACATAAGCCCCAGAACTAAATACTATTGTCTCGTAAGTGGTTCGAGGTAGAAATATGTGACGTGGTGGGACCACAGATATTTTTGGCCTTTGAGCTTATTATAAGTAACTCTCTTTGTTTCCCCACTTTTCCTTGCCTTGTGCATCTCCTTCTCTCTCTTCCTTATCTCAATTCTTACTCACTGTGCCCCTACCCTTCTTTTGTTAGTTTCCTCTTCATTTTCTATTTCATACGCACCTTAACAATCTCTTCCCCACGACATTCCCATCTTGGCTAGTCCTTTCTCTAGTGTTGATGTGTGGTGGGTGGGCTAATTTCCACCCAGTTCATGTCCATGGAATTGTCTGGCTCACTGTCCACAGATTACCCAGGGGTCCTTTTTGCTGAGATCACAGAACACGAGTAAGGGTCCTGGTGGTAAAAGAGTTTCTTAAAAAAATGCTGAGTCAAGTGTTTGGGAAGGACAGTCATAGAGCTTACCCTCAGTACCCATGCTCCCTACCTTTAGTTACTCTGCTTCCAAGCAAAATACTTATCCTGGAAGGTACACAGTCACGAAAGCAAAGTTAGAGGTGGGCCAGCTTTGAAAACAAAATCCGTTGCCAGCCCCCAACAAATGACCTGACTTCTAATATGTGTGATTTCTGTGCTGGTGCAGGTGACAAGACTACATTCCAGCTGCAGATTCGGCAGGTGGAGGATTATCCCGTGGACTTATACTACCTGATGGACCTCTCCCTGTCCATGAAGGATGACCTGGACAACATCCGGAACCTGGGCACCAAGCTTGCTGAGGAGATGAGGAAGCTCACCAGCAATTTTCGATTGGGGTTTGGGTCTTTTGTAGACAAGAACATCTCCCCTTTCTCCTACACGGCACCGAGGTACCAGACCAATCCATGTATCGGGTAAGTGGCCAGTTGTCCACCTGATGGGTATCTGACGATGGGGAGAGGCAGTCCAGGGAAACCTAATCCCAAGAAACAACTTGAAGAGCATTTTTAGGAGGGTGATCAGGGGTAGGTGTTTAATTTGGTTAATGATGACTTGAGTCTTATTCTTCCCTACATGTGAAGACATGAACCATCACATGTTTGCATAGAGATATAATGATTACAGCCCACTTATCTTTCTGTCTGCCTTACATGGACGAAATAGATTTTAGAGAATATCCTCAGGAAGTGATGGGCCACAGGAGATCAGAGAGGGAGCAAGGGAGAACAACCTCAGCTTTCCCCTTGCTGGAGCAGCTGAAGAGCTTGGGGATACTGTTAATGGAAATAGTTGTAACATGACCTGACAAGACTAAATGAAAATCTTGTTCTTCAAAGGTATCAATTTTTTTTCAACATAAGCCTTGTAACTCCATCGGAAAAATGTTTGACAAATTATTAGAGAACAGGGGTTTCGAACGACTGCAACAAAACAAATCAAAAAGCATGCAATGGCTCAAATTTGATAGAAGTTAATTTCTTGCTCACTTGAGTCCAGATGGGTTTCCTGATCACTGGATACTTTTCCTTCAAGCAGTGATTGAGGGACCTGGGTTCTTTCCATCTTGTGCCCCACCATTGTCCACTGTGGCTCCTAAGGCCATCACGCCAGGAAGATCAAATACGGGTAGCTTAAGGGCCAGGGCTTAGGGCCTTTGCCACCTCTGTCCCACAGTCTGGTAGAAAGAAGTGAGTCAGCAAGGAGCAAGTTTAGCTGTATGCCCAGGAGAAGAGGAAATACATAGGTCTCTGCCATGGTGTGTCTGGGGGGGGGAATGAGTGGGGGAGCCATGTCCTCCAACTCCGCTAACACAGCCTCAGCAAGGTTGATCTCACAACCGGTGTTTCAGTGGTCCTGTAAACACAAAGATTATGCAGTATCACCACAATGAATGTAACTTCCAAGTTTCTCATGCCTCGTCTCTATATTCAACCTTAGTGAGGTTTTGGGATAGAAGCCCTTCCCACCCCCACCCAAACATTCACTCTACAAGAAACCACTAAAGTTAAGTGCTTACTAAGTGTCAGGCACTATGCTAAACACTCTGATGGATTATCGCATTTAAATCTCAACCTTTCTGAGATCTCTAAAGTCAGCCAAATTTTACACATGAGAGAGGTGAGGCCTAGAGGGAATAAATAACTTTCCTAAGATTTTACAAAGTGTAGAAGGTAGACCTGGGATATGAATCTAGATAAGCTATTTTCAGAATATAATGCCTATTTTTCCCACCCAAGTCACACCACAACACAGATACTTTCCCTGAGGCTGAGTAATGATCCTTCTCCAACATCACACCTACCCCCACCCTCCAGGCACTTGCTGAGGGGCAACCCTCAAATATCAATACGAGAGCTGTTTTCTTGCTTGTGCAAAGTCTGATGAGGATTGAGCTGCTCTCCTTGACAGCTGACCTTCAAGTGGTGACTCAGGGATCAAGGCTCCTTCCATCTTGTGACTTCATTCTCAACTCTTGGTTGCCTTGGCTGCCACCAAGGGGAAGGGAGAGCTGGAGGATGGCTCAGAATGTTTCTAACCCCTGAATCTGCCTCTCCCCACAACTCTTCTTCAGCAGCATCAGTAGCTCCCAGCTCTAAGTTGGCTAGGAGATTGGGGTAAAGTCACGTTTGTTCTGGTGGTACATGATTTTCTGAATATTCTTCTTGGTCCTTCTGTCTTCTTCTAGAAGCTAAATCAGATCTTCCTTAGGGGCTGGAAACTGACACCATGATGGAAAAATAATAAGAAAAGATTTAAAATGCAAATGAGATACTGAGTTCCTTAACCATGGAGAGAGACTAGACGCCATCACTTGCTGAGTTCAGTTTCCTCTGGGTCACAGATAACTGCTGGCATTTTTGTTGTGCTGGTCTTGCCTCCCAGCCCCTTTTCAGCTGAGCCCCAGTGACAAATGTCCTATTGTTGGTGTTTTGCTTCTTACCAGGCGCAATCGCATTCTTCAGAGAAACTGTTTTGGGTTCACCCAGAATAGTGATTCTGTCTGCTTCTTTTTACCTCTGTCCTCTGACGGGGCCCTTTCTCCAGACAGAGGAAGAGGATGTGGCTCCACTTTCATGCTTTCGAAGACTGTCCAGTAACTGGGAGAAGCTAGACTGGAAGCTGGCAGTAGATGAAGGACGGGCTCTGAGCATTCAGCGTTTGAATTTTCAAGGGCATTGTACATTACTTATTCAGAGCTCCTCTGTAAGCTGGAGAAGGCAGAGCCAATGGAAGACAGTAAAATTCTGGACAGTGAGTAGAAAGCTTGCTGAGAAGCTTCTCGTGAGACAGGAAATCCATTGAAGAATGGGAGTTTTGAAGAAAACCTTAGGACCGGGTGATGCACAGCTTTCTTTTCTAAACCAAGCTGTGCATAGCCGAGCAGGCTGAGGTTTATCTCTCCATGTCCAGCCAGCGGAAATGTGTGGTGTCCTCAGCCTCCCCAGAGAGAACACTGCAAGCTAGTGGCTATAACTGGCTCATCCTGAGCATGATCTAGCCTCTCACTGGGTTTTGCTATCTTGTTCTAATGACATTGTGAATTAGTTACCAACATTTTTTAAAAAAGGTTTAACCAAAAATAACGAGAATTTCTAGGTTTTCTTGAAAAATGGGAAGATCTGGTAACACTGGGCCTATACCACAAGAGCTGGCTAAGGCAGCCCTTAGCTTGCCCGTGTCTTGCAGCTGGTCTGTTTCAACTGCTCACGTTCTGTGTCTGGGCCCAGTAGATTTTGCTTGTGATCCTTGTCTAACTCCTTTTCCTCCAACTCATAGGGAGAGAAAAAACCACAGGGTTCTTCTCAAGCTCTAGTGACGCTTTTGGTTAGTTTTTTCTCTCCTGCTGTACTGAGAGCAGCAGCAGCTCCCAAGAAGTTTTGGGGAGATGGGGGAGTCAGCAGGAGTGATTTAACCCCTGTGTAGAAGCTCAGAGAAAAGAGTTGGTATGCATGGGGCTTTCCCGAGGGGTGACCCTCCTCCTTCTGCTCTGGATATTTCTGCCAAAAGATCAAAATGGCAGACTCATGCTTTCCTGTCTTAGAATGCACCAGAAATGCCAGAACTGAGGTAAGCAGTACCAGGGCTACCGTAGGCTTTGAAGAAAAAGGATACAGAGTCATGTAATCATCAGATTAAAGAAGTGTTTCATTGCTACCCTGAGCCATAGGGATGGGTCTGTGGGAAGAGTCACGTGACCTGCACTGATACAGGATTGGAAGGCTTATTCTAATATACTATTTCCAATGCTGAACACTTTTGCTTTTGTTAGAGGTTTTGGACTTTTGTTGATATACATCAAGTAAAAATGTAAAAACCACCCACAAACATTTTCAAGTGAGATAACAAATGTCTTCCCTTATTTATATATTTTTTATCCTTTGTGTATTTCCTCTAAGAGGTTGTAGTGTTCTTTTACCACCTTGAATGTGCTATTTCATCATCTTTAGGCATCTCATAAGATGAGAAGTCTGCTGTCTGTCCCAATCATTTTCCTTCTCTCTAATGGATTTTTAATGTTGTTCTGTTTTTCTTATTGTATAATGACATACTTTCAATGTGCCTAGATTGGATTTACTTTTATTTACACTGCTCAAAACTTGGTCTGCTTGTTTAATCTGAGAATATACCTTCCTTTGTTCTCGAAAATGATCAGATATCTCTTCAAATATTTCCTCTCTCCTATTCTCTTTATTGTTTTTAAGTTAGGTGAGTGTAGGAGCATCTCATTCTAAACTTTATGTTTCTTCATTTCTCCCCTATAATTTCTATCTCGTTCTTTCTCTCTCTTAGCTGCATAATAGGAAATTTCTTTCCAGTTTGTTCTTTTGTTCTTCAGCTGTTTAATCCATACCCTGAAATTGTGTTTTTGAATTTCAGTGACCATCTTTTTCATTTCTGTAATTTTTATTGGGTTCTTTTTCAGGCCGTATTGTTTTCATAATATTTTTTTCAGGGCCTTCTGTTTTATTTGTTTGTTTTATTGTTTTTGTTTTGTCTTTTTATTCCTAAAAATATCCTTTTCTGTCCTTTAGTTTTATTATTCCTTCATCTCCTTGAACATTTTAAATATATTTATTTTAAAGTGTTTCGCGTCATTCTATCTCTATTTCTTTTTTTTAAAATACAAAAAAACACCAAATGCAAACATTCTTAACTTTTGATCATTCCATTCTACATATATAATCAGTAATTCACAATATCATCACATAGATGCATATTCATCATCATGATCATTTCTTGGAAGATTTGCATCTATTCAGAAAAAGAAATAGAAAGAAAACAGAAAAAAATTCATATATGCCATACCCCTTACTCCTCCCTTTCATTGATCACTAGTTTTTCAAACTAAATTTATTTTAACATTTGTTCCCCCATTATTTATTTTTATTTCATATGTTCTACTCGTCTGTTAACAAGGTAGATAAAAGGAACATCAGACACAAGGTTTTCACAATCACACAGTCACATTGCAAAAGCTATATCATTATACAATCATCTTCAAGAAACATGGCTACTGGAACACAGCTGTACATTTTCAGGCAGTTCCCTCCAGCTTCTCCATTACATCTTGACTAACTAGGTGATACTATTTAATGCGTAAGATAACCTTCAGGATAACCTCTCAACTCTGTTTGGAATCTCTCAGTCATTGACACTTTATTTTGTCTCATTTCACTCTTCCCCCTTTTGGTCGAGAAGGTTTTCTCAATCCCTTGATGCTGAGTCTCAGCTCATTCTAGGGGTTTTCTCAATCCCTTGATGCTGAGTCTCAGCTCATTCTAGGATTTCTGTCCCACGTTGCCAGGTAGGTCCACACCCCTGGGAGTCATGTCCCACGTAGACGGGGGAGGGTGGTGAGTTTGCTTGTTGTGTTGGCTGGAGAGAGAGCCCACATCTGAGCAACAAAAGAGGTTCTGTTGGGGGTGACTCTTAGGCTTAATTTTAAGTAGGCTTGACCTATCCCCTGTGGGGTTAAGTTTCATATGAACAGACCCCAAGACTGGGGGCTCAGCCTATAGCTTTGGTTGTCCATACTGCTTGTGAGAATATCAAGAATTCAACTTGGGGAAGTTGAATTTTCCCCCTTTCTCACCATTCCCCGAAGGGGACTTTGCAAATACTTTATTATTCACTGTTCAAATCACTCTGGGATTTATTTCAGTTTGTTGAATTTGCTGACATTCCTTCATGGTGGTTTGTTTCTCAGGGGGTTTATTACCTTTTCATTAGCTCAGGTTCATCAGAGGTGGTTTTCCGTTAAAGGATCCACTTTCTCTCCACCTTAATCCCATCCCTGAAGGCAGCTTTGCATTTGTTGCTGTCAGGATCCTCCAGGATTAGTTTTCATGTTAAATTCTCACTTGGGGTTCCTTCACCATAAAAGGACTGAATTTAGTGGTGCATGGGTGGTTCATGGTAGAATGCTCACCTTCCGTGAGGAAGACCTGCATTTGATTCTGGGACCATTCACTGCCCCCACCCCACCCCACCCCCACGAAAAAAGTAATTTAGACTTCCTTGTAGTACAAGCCTGGTGCTAAATTTATGGGTGATTGTTTTAGTTTCCTCATTGCTAAAGCATGCAATGGATTGGCTTAAACCATAGGAATTTTTTGGCTAACAGTTTTGAGGCTAGGAAAAGTCCAAAATCGAGGAAGGCATCATCAAGGCGATGTTTTCTCCCAGAACACTGTGGTGTCCTGGGACTGGCAGCCTGTGATTCTTGGTCCTTGGCTTTTCTGTCACATGGCAATGCACGTGGGAGCCTCTCCTAGCTTCCCCCTACTCTTCCAGGTCCATTGACCTCCAGCTGCTGGCTGCTTCCTCTGGCCTGCACTCTCTCTGTGGCTTTCCCTAGAAGGTCTTTGGTAAAAGGATAGAGACCCATCCCAACCCACGTGGGCCCTACCTTAACCTAAGTAACCTCATCAGAAGATCCCGTTTAAGAGTTCATACCCACAGGAGTGGAACAAGTCTAAGAACATGTTTTTTAGCATGCATAGCTCCAAACCACCTCAGTGATTCATCTTGCTCGTGGCCTGAAGTGGATGGTAAGCGTCCTTGCCTCTTTCCCAGGTTAGTAACTGGAGTTTTTCTATTTCGGATTTTTAGTGACAGGGCAGTTCTTTGTCGTGCTGGGCTCTATGCAGAGAGCCCTGTCTCAGTGCTCAGCCTTGCACAGGTCTGAAGCTCATCATCCATCCCTATTGGGAAACTGTCCCAAACCCTTAGGGGCTCTGTCAAGTCCTGACATATCCAGGAGTTCTTGGCAGGAGCTCCTGCTCTTTCCTCACTCCTTATTCTCCTAAAGGTCTATTCATTTGCTGAATGGTTTCCTCTTCATCTCTGATACCTGGGATTTCCCTTCCCAGGTTCTACTCTTGGCTTCGTATTAAAGACATTTTCTCCAGCATTTCTATGTATTTAGAGTAAGAGAGGTGCTCTTCCAATGTCAGCCTGT
Organism: Tamandua tetradactyla; assembly: GCF_023851605.1. Classification (NCBI taxonomy): domain Eukaryota; kingdom Metazoa; phylum Chordata; class Mammalia; order Pilosa; family Myrmecophagidae; genus Tamandua; species Tamandua tetradactyla. Next base: position 20,136,735 of record NC_135336.1, read on the forward strand.
TCTTTAGCATTGCCCCAGAGCATGTAGATTATTTTCCAGTTTTACCAAGATATAGAGTCTCCTACTTGGATCACTTTTTTAAATGCACACTCCCTCAGGTTCTTTAAGTATGTGTATGTGTATAAATATAGATTTATAAATCAGCTATATAAATATTTATCTTCCTGATTAATAATTCTTAATTTAGTAACTCTGTATGTGACCCTAAACGGGGCCCTACAGACACAGATGTAGCCCCTAAAATGAGGGGTGGAGGGTCTCCTGGCATGAGAACCTGAAACCTGAAGATCTTCAGGCCACCCAAACAGCTCTTCCAGGGTTTAAATTAAATAGTCTCAGGCGAGGTCCTATTCCAGTGGTTATTGAGTCATTTGTTTTCCTCTCAGTAAGAAACGACAGATTTTGTTATAATGAATCCTCTGTAATGAAGCCTTCTCTCTGGCAAACACATTTTCTAATTCCTAATTACTTAATCGTAATTCTCTGCAATAAAAATACATCTGCTTATTGGTGTTTACCGGAGCAAAAGGGAAGAGGTTAAAAAAAAATGCTGCGATTTGGCTGAGCTTTTCGCAGCTTTTCTGGTTTTCTCACTGAGCAGCAATTATTACTCTGTTCCTCTCCTCCCTTTCCTCAACTGTCCCAACCGACCATGACAGTAAACAGATATCTGCCGTCCTAAGTCACCGACCTTCAGCATGGGAGAGCTTGGAGGAAAGTGAGAGTTTGGGTGTATTTACTTCCTTCTGGTTCTATCCATTTGTCAAAGAGCTACAGGTGGGAACCTCAGCTAAGCTCCTTCTTCTAGCTGGAAATGTAATTTCCATGACTGTTCTTTTTCTGACCAAATAAGACAGTAATGAAAAGTTTGGGTGGCTCATGCTGCTGATTAAAAAAGATTCTGTCCTGTCCAGGCACCACGTGTTGGTGAAGATTTTGGGAAAGGAAGGAGCAAAACAAAGGAAAAGCAAGTTAGGGACGACTGCTCGCTGCTGCCCCCTGCTCAGTGAGCACTGTGGAAGAAGGGCTGGTTCTGCCCAGAGCTGGCTGTTGTGGGGCACTCTGTACCATGTGGTTGTGACTGGTGCATGGGGAGTGGAGAGACCCTTTAGAATCCAAAGATTGCCTCTTGTATGGAGGAGGGGAACTTGCCCAGACCTGCACTGGGGACACTGCTTCTTGGCAGCAGTCGACAGGGTCCTCCAAGCAGTCACTAAGCCTGTTTCTTTTCGCTTGCAAATGGCTTGAATTGGATTATTAAGCCTTTCCCCCAGGTCTCTCTGTTAGTACTTGTTTTTGGTCTTTTGCTCTGAAAGACGGGCTTTTTTAGTACAATCACAGACCCTGCACAGTCTTGTCCAGCCTGCCTCCCCAGCCTTTTCTTAGTCCATCCTCACCCCTTATTCTCTGCACTGCAATCCTACAAGCCTTCCTCTCTCCTTGGGCTCTCCATGCTCTCTTCTGCCACAGGGCTTTTGCATATGCTCATCTCTCTGGCTGGACCACTCTTCTCTCTCCCCATTTGTCTAATGTACCCATCATGGAACAATGTAAAACCTCTCTATATATTTCATTTGCAATACAATGGCACTGGATATGAAACTGAAACTCCTAGAACTGGTATTGGGACCTGACATCCCCAAAACTCTTGGTGTGGTACTTGGGATTTCCTGCTGCAGATGGAAGAAGGGCTCGCCCAACATTTCAGAAAAGACACAGTATGAGCCTACTATTGATGTGAAATACTTCCTTCTTTCCAGATATAGCATTTCATTTGAAGATGATTAGTTTCTAAATGGTTTCTACTTCTTGGATAGCTGATAGTTAATAATTGCAATATTTATAAATGAATGAAGAAACTGAAAGAACATTTTCATTCTTATTTCATTTAGCATCTGATCATGTGCTAGCACACCTTTATGGTCCCTGAGTTGGTTGACGTGCAAGGAGATACGTGATAACTTTGTCCTAGGGCAACAGCAGAGTTGACATGAGATGCCTGTTTCATACAGTAACGAGGCTTACCTTCACTCTGTGCCCCCCTTCCTCAGCCTGGAAAAGCCTTTCCCCTCCACTCTGCCCAGACTGTGCACTGATCCCGCATAGCTCTTAAGGGCTCTGCAAAGTCTCTCTCTGTCCACAGTAACCTACTATTGCTTCTACTTCCTTTGAATGATTTTGTCTATACTACTCACTCAGCACTTGGTATGTATTGTCTTGCCTGCAGTTTAACACTTAGTGTAAAGAGTGTAGGGACTGTTCTGTTTCTTCTCTCCTCTGTGGCTGTCCGAGGGACACAATGTAAGTGCTGGGTAAATATTTATTGGATAATTGGTGCCTCTTAAGGCCCTGATGAGTGCATAGAGCACTTTGTTGGTTAAGATTTAGAGACAGTGATGGAAAAGTGACTCTTCTCTTCTTTCTCTCTAGTTACAAGTTATTTCCAAACTGCGTCCCATCCTTTGGGTTCCGCCATCTACTGCCTCTCACAGACAGAGTTGACAGCTTCAATGAAGAAGTCCGGAAACAGAGGGTGTCCCGGAACCGAGACGCCCCAGAGGGCGGCTTCGACGCAGTGCTCCAGGCGGCTGTCTGCAAAGTAAGCTTCCCTCGAGTCCTGTCCTGGCGTGGGGAGGTCAAGAAAGAGGGCCCCACCGGGCGCGGGCGCATCCTGCAGGAGACGGCAGGTTTTGAGCCACCCCAGCCTGTAACTTGTGTCCACTCCTGCGCCAGAGGGTAAATTCACTGGAAACTTGGGGAAGTCTACAGCAATGGAATCAGCTGGAGCTGGAATAGATTCGGGCTTATGTATGCCTCTGTCTCAGGGTGTGGCTGTTTGCAATAGGATACTGTGCTTGCCAGAAATCAGCTCTCCTGTGATTTTACATTGGCTTTTTGCTTCGTTTTAGAGGAGGAAAGTAAGCATCATAGATGCTTATAGAGCTTCCTGGCCTGATTTTGGTAAACCTTAAAGATAATGCCTGTATTGCTTTATTGGGGAATCCAGCTGAAAAGAGAGAATTGTATTTCATTTTTGGTCACCTTTCTATTAATTTAGTTTTTCCTACCTCTCTGTGATTTTGAATCAAGAAGGAGAAAATAGACTTAGGTCAGAAATGAAATCATGCTCAGAGAAGTTTCAATCTCAGCAAAATATGTAACTAAAATATTACTTAATCTTAAAATCATTTCCTATGGTCGAAATAACCCATTAACAACCACAAAAGATAAAAATAAAAATCACTCGGATTCACTATCCTAACGCATACTTTAAAATTTTTATGTTTCTAGTCTTTGTGCATACATTAAGCATTTCTCTGTAGTAGTTAAAGTATGCAGCTTTCTTGAGAATGTAGGTGGATCTAGCAGTAAGGGGGGTGTTAGAGACTCTTGTTCAGTGAGAACTCAGTCTGGAGAGGCTGCCCACCTGCTGTTACTCATTTACTAGGTGACAAGCACTCATTTGTCCATTTACATCGTTTCTGACCCCAGGGAGCCTGTATTCAGTGCATCACACATTCACTTTTCCTTTCCACTTAGTTCTGGGCCGGATGTTAAGAGAGCCAAGGTTATCTTTTCTGAAATAAAATAACACAAAATGTTAGAGAGGGATAAGGGGAAGGAAAAATCTGAAGTAAAGCAATGCCTTCTCCTGTAGTCCTCTTCTTGTCCCACTGTGGGTCACTCCTTCCTCGGCCCCTCCCACAGAGACCCGGGGTGGGGGTGCGGTACATCCCTGTCCAGCCACGCTACTGACTCAGAGGCCCCTGGGGGTTCTTAGCAGCTCGAAAAAGCCAGATGGAGCACAGCTAGAATGTGTGCAGCTCTGAGTCTTTCAAATGCTTCACAAAATATATGGTTTATAAATTTTCAAATTATGTTTTTAACTGGCATTCAGATATTGATTGCATGAGGCATTGTCTTCATAGACATTCAGCCAAATTCCACTTCTTGACAGGGAACAAATTGTGCAGAGAAGATGTTGGATCCTAGTCATTTCCCCCTTGAGAATGTTACGGATTTTCTTTTTTTTCAGGAGAGGAAATCATAGCTTTAGAGATGCACCCAATTAAGCCCAAAGCCTTAAGAACCCAATGAAGGCCTAAGCAATGTCCAGTTATATTAATTCTATTTAATTAGATGAATCAGAATGGCATGGTTCCATGATTGAACCACAGTGATCTTCGAGTAGCCGTGAAACCCACTCCAGCACTTCAGAGACATCCGGTTCCACCCTACATCTATAAAAACATTCTCCTCCTTCGAAAACCCATTATTTCAGGATTTAGGCATTTCAGAGGAGATGGTAGCAGATTTTTTTTAACTCATTGCCTTGCCCTGGTGTGTGCATTACTGTTGATTGGGAGGCATTTTCTGAGCATATTTTAGCTTTTTATCTGTTGAGGTTTTCTCTTACTCCCCATGATGGCTTTTGCATCAAGGAAAGTTAATAATTGCTAAAACTTTGCAGTCTACCACCCACCAGCTTCTCTCTTCATCTTTTCTTTTCCTTTGTGCTGTTAGTTTATATCCAGGTACCTATCAAATAATTTGTTTCCTACTTGAATATCCTGTTTAAAACTAAAGTCATCTTTCTTATAAGCATTACTTATCATAGCAAAAAAAAAAATTGGAAATAGATTATGGCCTACATTTTTTTTTTGCAGATTTTATTGAGATATGTTCGTTTATCATATATTCCATCCAAATTGTACACTCAATGTCTCACAGTATCATCACTTAAAGCAATCACCATCACGCTCACTTTCAGGCCATTTTCATTATTACTCCAAAGAGAAAATTATCAGATAACCTCGAAAAAAGAAAACCCCAAGTACCCCATATCCCTTATCTCCCCCTATTACTGATCCCTAGTATTTGTGTGGAATACCAGTTACTGTTGATGAAATCATTTTAGGGTATTACTGTTAACTATAGTCCATAGCTTGCTATAGGTATTTTTCCCCCTACCTACCACTGTATCATTAATTCTTTGAACCAGTGTCATACATTTGTACCAGCTCATGCAAGTACTTATTTAAATTTGTAGTGTTAATCGGTGACATACATGACTCTTAAAAAACCCTTTCAGGGCAGGCCATGGTGGCTCAGCAGGCAGATTTCTCACCTGCCATGCCAGAGACCCAGGTTCGATTTCCGGTGCCTGCCCATGCAAAAACAAAAATCAAAAAAACAACCCTTTCTTCCCCCTAAGATCAGGAACAAGACAAGGATGTCCACTATCACCACTGTTATTCAACATTGTGTTGGAAGTTCTAGCCAAAGCAATTAGACAAGAAAAAGAAATACAAGGCATCAAAATTGGAAAGGAAGAAGTAAAACTATCACTGTTTGCAGACGATATGATACTATACGTAGAAAACCCAGAAAAATCCACAACAAAATTACTAGAGCTAATAAATGAGTACAGCAAAGTAGCAGGCTACAAGATCAACATTCAAAAATCTGTAGCTTTTCTATACACTAGTAATGAACAAGCTGAGGGGGAAATCAAGAAACGAATCCCATTTACAATCGCAACTAAAAGAATAAAATACCTAGGAATAATTTAACCAAAGAGACAAAAAACCTACATAAAGAAAACTACAAAAAACTGCTAAAAGAAATCACAGAAGACCTAAATAGATGGAAGGGCATACCGTGTTCATGGATTGGAAGACTAAATATAATTAAGATGTCAATCCTACCTAAACTGATCTACAGATTCAATGCAATACCAATCAAAATCCCAACAACTTATTTTTCAGAATTAGAAAAACCAATAAGCAAATTTATCTGGAAGGGCAGGGTGCCCCGAATTGCTAAAAACATCTTGAGGAAAAAAAAACGAAGCTGGAGGTCTCGCACTGCCTGACTTTAAGGCATATTATGAAGCCACAGTGGTCAAAACAGCATGGTATTGGCATAAAGATAGATATATCGACCAATGGAATCGAATAGAGTGCTCAGAAATAGACCCTCTCATCTATGGACATTTGATCTTTGATAAGGCAGTCAAGCCAACTCACCTGGGACAGAGCAGTCTCTTCAATAAATGGTGCCTAGAGAACTGGATATCCATATGCAAAAGAATGAAAGAAGACCCATATCTCACACCCTACACAAAAGTTAACTCAAAATGGATCAAAGATCTAAACATTAGGTCTAAGACCATAAAACAGTTAGAGGAAAATGTAGGGAGATATCTTATGAATCTTACAACTGGAGGTGGTTTTATGGACCTTAAACCTAAAGCAAGAGCACTGAAGAAAGAAATAAATAAATGGGACCTCCTCAAAATTAAACACTTTTGTGCATCAAAGAACTTCATCAAGAAAGTAGAAAGACAGCCTACACAATGGGAGATAATATTTGGAAATGACATATCAGATAAAGTTCTAGTATCCAGAATTTATAAAGAGATTGTTCAACTCAACAACAAAAAGACAGCCAACCCAATTACAAAATGGGAAAAAGACTTGAACAGACACCTACCAGAAGAGGAAATACGGATGGCCAAGAGGCACATGAAGAGATGCTCAATGTCCCTGGCCATTAGAGAAATGCAAATCAAAACCACAATGAGATATCATCTCACACCCACCAGAATGACCATTATCAACAAAACAGAAAATGACAAGTGCTGGAGAGGATGCGGAGAAAGAGGCACACTTATCCACTGTTGGTGGGAATGTCAAAGGGTGCAACCACTGTGGAAGGCAGTTTGGCGGTTCCTCAAAAAGCTGAATATAGAATTGCCATACGACCCAGCAATACCATTGCTAGGTATCTACTCAAAGGACTTAAGGGCAAAGACACAAACGGACATTTGCACACCAATGTTTATAGCAGCGTTATTTACAATTGCAAAGAGATGGAAACAGCCAAAATGTCCATCAACAGAAGAATGGCTAAACAAACTGTGGTATATACATACGATGGAATATTATGCAGCTTTAAGACAAGATAAACTTATGAAGCATGTAATAACATGGATGGACCTAGAGAACATTATGCTGAGTGAGTCCAGCCAAAAACTAAAGGACAAATACTGTATGGTCCCACTGATGTGAACGGACATTCGAGAATAAACTTGGAATATGTCATTGGTAACAGAGTCCAGCAGGAGTTAGAAACAGGGTAAGACAATGGGTAATTGAAGCTGAAGGGATACAGACTGTGCAACAGGACTAGATACAAAAACTCAAAAATGGACAGCACAATAATACCTAATTGTAAAGTAATCATGTTAAAACACTGAATGAAGCTGCATCTGAGCTATAGGGTTTTTTTGTTGCCATTCTGAGGGAGAAAGTGAGAATGCTACCACCATGCAGCAAACAAGAAGCAAGACCCAGGAGGCAAGGACTCAGGGGCACCAATGGGGAGCTCTGCCCATTCATTTTTATATCTAAAATTTTTTGGTTTAAGGGTAAATAAAGCTATAGATTATATCAGACAAAAAGGAGGGAACTTCCAGAACCATGATGATATATTAAATTCCATCCTAGGCTCAATAAACTATGACTTATAAGGCTTGTAAAATCTTTAAAAAAAAAAAAACAACCCTTTCAACCAAAATCACCTACAATACAGCGCTATTCTTTATATTCACACTTACAAGCTACCCTTACCCCATATCTATTTCCAAACATTTTAAGTTCAGCCTCATTATACATTCTGAACATATTAGGTCACCACTCCCTTTTCTCTAACTTCTATCTATTTCTTGGTGTCCTGTATTCTATATTTTAAGACTCTGAGTTTACATATTCTAGTTAGTCCTTTTGTGTGGCTTATTTCACTCAGTATTATGTCCTCAGCGTTCATCTGTTGTCACAGATGAGCCTCAGGACCTCAGTTCTTACTGCTGCATAATATTCCATCGTATGCATATACCTCATTTTGCTTATCCGGTCATCTGTTGATGGGCATTTGGATTGTTTCCATCTTTTGGAAATTGTGAACAATGCTGCTGTAAACATTGGTGTGCAAGTGTCTGTTAACACCCCTGCTTTCAAATCTTCTGATCTGACCTACTTTTGATGAAGGACCACGCAGCAATCATACCATTAAAGAATATTTAAAGATAAATTAAGAGGAGATGGAAAGCAGATTGTAAAACAGAATGGGTAGTCTGATGCAGTTTTCCAAACAAAAGAAAGAAAATAATATATGGAAAATAAATAGGCCGAAATGTTAAAGGTAGGTGATAGGATTGTGTGTCTCCAGTGATAACATAATGTGTGGTTTTTATTTTTCCCTTCGTGATTTTATTTTATATTTACTTAAATTTCCACAATGAATGTGTATGATTTTTATTATGAAAAATTGGAAACATACTGAAGTAGAGAGAATAGTGAAATCGAGCCCCATGTACCCATTGTCCATCTTTAACGATTTTCAGCTCATAGCCAATCTTGTTTCATCCAACCACTTTTTCCTCCATTGTCTGAAGCATACCCCAGCTATCCTTTGGAGCTATTTCAATGGCAGTTAGAGTTTTAAAGTATCTTTTTTTTTTTTTTTCCCAAGTCCTAAGCATGCCTTGCCTTGTTTGCTGAGTTTCCTGCTTGGTCCTGATTTGCCCAGATTAAAGGCTCTTCCACTTAAGATTCCTCCTGCAAACTGAATGTAAGAGAGCGAGAAGGCCTGGAAGCTCCTAGAATTGGATGTGAGCCTGGTAAAGGCTGGCACTGGCCGGATAGTCCCCCTGCAGCGGTGCACGCTCTGCTTCCTCTTCCTCGATGCCCTTGGAGACGGATTCTATCTCACAGCGCCACAGGGAGCTCTTTGTTCTAGTTTCATTTTCAGTCTGGTTTCCCAAGGGTAGACAGATATCAACTAATGAGGGGTAAGGAATAGTCACATGACTGACTTTAAATCCCACGTCTATGGCCTGCTCTATGTTTCTTGGAAAGCTGCTCTGTGTATAAAGAAGAAAACTACCTGTTCTTATTTAGCATCATACTTCTGTGGGTTTTGAGTTGTAAAAGTTTTGTGTTGCTGTATTTCCCTAGCATGTCACATTGCTAAGGGATGCCTCTTTCATCAGTGCAGGAATTTGTTCCAGGGCGCTGAACCTGGCTGGATTTGGAAAGAGAGAAAGCCACTGGGTTTAATTTCTTATCTTTACCCAGTAACCTATTGAGCCTGTTTATATTTTTCCTTGGTTAGAATAGCAGTTTCTCCCATGACTACTTTTATTGCGCTCCCAGGGCTTTCTGAGCATTGACTCTAAGTTGTTCTTCTCAGACTGTACAGGTGGAACTGTGATGAGAAGTTCAGATGGGAACTGTGGCTGCTTTCCTTGTCTTCCAACACAGAGAGTGCCCTTGGCCTTGATGGGGGGTGGGGTGGGGGAGTGGTGGGGGCGAGGGAGGGGAGGGATTTGGAAGGAGCTCTGTGTTCCAGATTGCCAGGTACCACTTTGCTGTTCTTTACAGCTCTCAGGTTAAAGAACTTGCACATTTGACCTTGGCTCGGTAGATCTAGCTTCTCAAGATCCTACTGACTGCTTTGTCCAGGTATTCAGAGAATGTAATCCAGTGCATTTCCCTTTCTGTCTTGGCTTCTAGTGCTCTAGCATTTATCTTCCACATCCTTTAGCCTCTGATCTGTTGTAATCTTGCTTGTCTAATTTTGCGTTGTGTGTTAAAATGTTAAAGTGCTGTATGTCCTCTCAGAAGTAGGTGCATGAATAAAGCTTAAGTAAATAAAGTAAATGTACACAGTGAGTACATTTGAGCATGAATGGAATCCCTATTCTTCCATGGGCAAGTGCATCCTAATCTATAATGGAGACCATAGCTGCAGAGGGGCTGGTGGGGCAATTTACTACTGGCAAGATTACATGGTGTTCTAGTTTGCTAGCTGCTGGAATGCAATATACCAGAAACGGAATGGCTATTAAAAGGGGAATTTAATAAGTTGGTAGTTTACAGTTCTAAGGCCAAGAAAATGTCCAATTAAAACAAGTCGATACAAATGTCCAATCAAAGGCATCCAGGGAAAGATACCTTGGTTCCAGAAGGCCGATGATATTCAGGGTTTCTCTCTCATCTGAAAAGGCACTTGGCCAACACAGTCACAGTTTCTCTCTCAGCTGGAAGGGCATATGGTGAACACAGTGTCATCTGCTAGCTTCTTCTCCTGGCTTCCTGTTTCATGAAGCTCCCCGGGAGGCATTTTCCTTCTTCATCTCCAAAGGTCACTGAGTGGTGAACTCTGCTTCTTATGACTATTCCGTTCTGCTCTGCTCTCTGAATCTCTTTCTCCAAAATGTTTCCTCTTTTATAGGACTCCAATAAGCCAATCAAGACCCACCCAAATGGGTGGAGACATGTCGTCCCGTAATCTAGTTTAACAACCACTCTTGACTAAATCACATCATCCAGGGAGATGATCTGATTACAGTTTTAAACATACAGTATTGAATAGGGATTATTCTACCTTTATGAAATGATATTTTGATTAAAACATGACTTTTCTTAGGGGGCATACTTCCTTTCAAACCAGCACACATGGGAATAGATATTCTGTGGACCTCTCTAAACAAAATGATAATTGCCACCCTTGCTTGAGCACCCACTGTGTACCAGATGTTTTGATACATTATCTCTGATTATCATAATATTCCTACAGCGTCTTGGTGGTTATTGTAGTTTCCTGGGCTGCTCAAGCAAATATCATGCAATGGAAATTTATTAACTCATGGTTTTGAGACTAGTAACAGTTCCAAATCAAGGCATCATCAAGGCTATGCTTTCTTCCCGAAGACTGGTGTTCTGGGGCTGGCCGCCAGTGATCCTTGGTCCTAGACTCTGTGTCACATGGCAAAGCACATGGCAGCCTCTCCTGGCCTCTCCCTTCTCTTCTAGGTTCTGTTGACCTTCAGCTTCTTGCCTTCTGTAGCTTTCTTTCTGTCTGATTTTCACTCCATTTATAAAAGACTCCAGTAATAGGATTAAGACCCATTTTGACTGAGGTGAGCCATACCTTAACTGAAGTAATCTCATCAAAATGGCCTAATTACAGTGATTTCACACCCACAGGAATAGATTAAGTTTAAGAACATGTTTTTGTGGGGTACATACGGTTCCAAACCAGCACTTGTTCCCGTTGTACAGGTGAGGAGACTGAGTATCACAGGGATTAATTACACTTATGGTTAGTAAGAGGTAGAATTTGAACCAGGTCTGGTTGATTCTAAAGCCCATCCTCCTTCCATTCACCGATGATCCGGTGCTTTGGAAAATCACAGCAGTGCAGGGTAGAGAAAGGAACACTGAATTTAGAGTTACCTTGGTCTGATTTAAGCTCTCCCCACCCCTGCTAATTATTGTCTCCTGGAATTCCATTTACCCCTCAGGGCTCAGCATGCACATCTGGAAAATGTGGGGAGTTGGGATGGGGCTGGAGAAGCTCTAAATGCCTTCCAGCTGTGCCTGGCAGTCCTGTGTCTCACAAAGGGCTTGGTTACAGCCTGCCTGCCTTTGCTCTAGAGCCCATGGTTTTGCTTTTTTGTTTTTGTATCCTTGGCCTCAGGCCCATCAGGAGCTGCTGCGGGTACCTGTAAAGGGTGGAGAAATCCCCCATCACTGGAGTCAGGTGCAGCTGGTTCCCTTCTGTGCCCTCGCTGTCCTGGCCTCCAGCAGAGTTCATTTGGTCTCTTTTATCTTGATACCTGATATCTTTTAGACCTCAGACTTGGGCCATTTTTTCCAAGAATGCGTTGAGAAATGCAGGGAATTGCCTTTCTGTCCCCGAGGAAGGCAGCCCCCTCTGGTGCTTCCGTGTCACCTGCAGGGACTCCCCTGTGTTGTTTTCTTGCTGTCTGGTTTGATATGTCTCAGCATGTGTGAGCTGCTTCTACGAGCAGATTGCACCACAAATTTCCAGGGTTTGAGCCAATCCCAACTTGTTTGGCTCTTCCTCTGCTTCAGTGTCTGCCAAACACCGTTAAAATGTGAATTTCCTTGTGGCCCACCGAAGCCTCGGGGCTGAGTGTGTGTGCAGGGCCTCAGTCCCTCCTCCCTGTTGGGGGTGGTACGGGTTCTCCTTGGCCTTCTATTTCGCAGATGTTTGGGGTTCACCGTGCACTTTCGAGTCACTCCGTGGCTGTGGTCTTTAGGTGACATTTCAGCTCCAGGACCCTGTGGATTCCTTGTTTTGCTGGTAGAAAGCACGGAGGATTTCACAGCCCTGCCACAGCGGCTTGCTCTGAAGTGAGGGATGGGAACTGGCTGAAATACTGTTCAGTATCTCCAGCAAGGTCTGCATGAGAACGTGTGTCTCTTTTTGTCCTTTAGGGTAAACCAGTTCCAGGGGCACATTTTTACCCCCTGCTTTGCAAGCTGTCTGCACACATGGGGGGTTCCCTGGCTGAAGGTGGTAGGGAAGTATCAGCCCGGGGAAAGCTTAGGTCCCTTTCAATGGATAAGGCTGTTTTTCCATACTTGGGGATGGCACCAGTTTTTCCGTTCACGTTAGGGGCTCCTAATTGCTTGAAATTTCCATTTGGCGGCGGGAAAAAGGAGACAGCAGGAAAGCCTGAACCAGTGCTTCTGACTCATGTGAAGCCCTTTGCACATGCTATTTCCTGTGCTTAGAGGAAACTTCTCCCCTATAGTCCGCTTTTTTTTTCTTCCTCTGGTATTTATTTTAATTATTTTCTTGTTTGATAATTGATTAGAGAATTTGCAGGTTTACCTAAAAATCATGCAGAAAATACATCTGCATTTCTTTTTAATATCCATCCTGTGCCAGCTTGCTTTTTGCATCTCAGCTTAACTGTCTATTGGCCAGAAAAGCCTCCTCTGATTCTCCTGACACCCTGAGCACCAGGGCCTTGGTCACATCTCTCCCTGTTATAGTTTTATTTTGCATTTGAGCCATTATCTGAGTGATGTCTGTCTCCCCTTTGAGATGAAAAGCTCCCTAAGGGCAGGAACCATGTGTCTTCTCTCGTTGTATATTCCCAGCACTGAGCTCACTGCCTGGCATGTAACAAGTCCTCGGTAAATCTGATAAATAAATAAGTGCTCTGTTCACACAGATGTCTTTATGCTTCCAAGGTTGAGAAATAACCAGGTATTCCTGACTCCAACCTGTCCACCTCCCATCAAACCAGACTATCTCTATGTCATCTACAGTGCTTCCTATACATCCGTCAAACAGAACTAGAAGTAATTCTATTGTCTGTGCTTTACAACTCAAGTACTTGTTAGATGTCTAATATGTGCTCGGTATGGTGGAGAAAACTAAAGAAAGACTTAAAATGTTCTTACCCTCAGGGATCTGATTAGAGCTTGCAGATTCACTAGAAGGTAAGGAAAACAACCTGTTAGTAAACATTCGGTTGAACCATGTGAAATCATTGATATTTGACTTTTTTCTCCTATAAAAATGGAACTTTATATAGTCCAGCCTTCTAAAGTCCTAACTTTGGTCTTCACTTTAGACCCAACCTTGGAGTCTACATTAGAAGAAATGTTCTGCTCTATGTTGTTGGGGTTTAAATTTAAGGTGAATGTTTATATCTTGAGTCACAGGCCAAGATTTCTTTTCCTTATGGAAAGAAGTGCTTCAGTTTTGCCCTCATTAAGTTTAACCACCGAACAGATTTTTTTTTTAAAGATGTTTCATTGCGAAGGATGGATGGAAGCAGGAAAAACAGATTACTAATGAGAACATGTTTTTGTTATAAAGTGACGGAAACATGCTTGCATGGCAGCAAAAATTGGTAAGCCAATCACAGAAAAAATCTAACTTTGTTTTTCCCTTATGTGCTATATTGGAATTAAGTCTGCTCAGTCCTCAAAATGGACTCAGATCTGCTGTGGGATCTGCCCCCTGGCTGGTCCCCTTTCCTTTCTCATTTCCACCCTGAAACCTATCCTCCCTTTTAATGCTTGCCCCAAAAGCAAATGTCCAAAGCAGTTTATTTTAACTTTTGAAAATCCATTGAGTCTTTCGTGTGTGCACAAGACTTTAGGGGAACATGCCACAGCTCCATCTCTGTGGACATCGTTCCACTTGGAAGACAGATGTGTGTACAAGGAGCTAAGCACCAGCCAGACTCTACAGGAGGACCAGCTCCTCGGGCTGCCAATGGTGAATTATACATTGCAGCATTCCTACCCTTTACGGGGTCCCCTTGGTCTCTTTAAACCATCCCTCCCCCTCCCCTGCGTGTTTTCTGCAAGGCTTGATGCCATTGATCAAATGAATGCTTTTTGAGAGCTCATCTCTCTGCCGAGCACATAACAGGGCTTATTTCCCTCAGTCCTTTGAAGGTGGTTTGACTGAGGGAAATAAGGGTAAGTAATTTTGTGAAGGTCTGTCAGGTAGAAATGACAGCACCAGAGATGAAAACTGTACCCACTCATCTGGCTCCAAAGCTGGGGAGCTTCTCCTGCCATCTTTTGAGGTCACATAGGAGTGGAGAAGGGGGAAGAGTGTGCTTCCTAGTCTAAGGAACCATCGCAATTATCTGTACTACTTAGTTGCCCATGGTAGAACAGGACTGACACTTTTCTCTGGAGCTGAAAGTTTCCTGCTTATCAGAAACAGTTATGATATGGCTCTGACACCCTAGTGATTTTCCAAGGAGACACTCATCCTGCTCCAAGGTCAGTGCAATGATCAAAGCCCAGCCCTTGGATTGAGCATGCTAATTTTTTTGCTTGGTTTCTTTATCTGTGAAATGGGAACTCTGATATTTGCCTTCTCATTCATAATTCAGAGGGTGTCTTGGAACCTTTGGTTCTGTTCTCTCAGGCTGTAACAGATAACATTGTGGTGAGACAGTATTTTTCACGGGGTGGATTGTTCCAGCAGTTGAGAGAGTATGTAGCTGCTGACTCTTCACTGACACCAGGGGCTTGTGAGCTGTGTTGACACCTGACTTGAGAATGCCCTCATTTGGGTGACTGTTAATTTTAATTAGGTTGCCCTGATCTTCATGGACAGATTGACCTCCAGTTCAGCAAACCTAGTAACTGAAAGCTGGTGTTTCTATACTCACTGAAATTCCCTCCCTGGGATGGCATCCTTATTCTAAGGGTCCCTTCTGTTTGAGGACTGTTTTCCAGAGTCAGCATTGTGAGTTTGTCTCTACATAGGCAAGCCAAAGTCAACCGAGCCAGCCCACACTCAGGCAGATATGCACCCGTATTTTCTACGACAGTTTTACTCGAATTCTCAGGAATTGGTGTTCTAGGCTCTTTCTTGTGCTCTCCCATAGGGGTATCCTTGAGCCTGCCCGTTTCACTTGTCACGCTCCACTGCAGTCCATGTGTGTAAACAAGTTACTATGAAATGGATCTGGGGACCCATGGGCTTAATATGAACCAGTCAGGAGATTTAGCTGCCAAAAGCAGCACTTGTGCTCCAGAGCTAGTTCAGGGTCCTAGAGAGTCCCAATCCTAACCTTACATCCCTCTGTGTGGCTCATACTACGTCCAGGGAATGCTGCCTGCCTCAGGGGACTGTGTTTAAGAGAGATGCTGATAGGATCTCACCTTACATTTAGTCACTATGACTCCTTAGATTCCTCTAGACTGTGACCTTTTTTGAGACTTTCCTTGTTTTTGATGACTTTATCCATTTTAAGAGTGCTGGTCAGCCCTCAGTTTGGGTCTGTCTGGTGTCTTGCTCATGATTAGACTGGGATTGTGAGTTTTGGGGGAAAAAACCACAGAGGTTAGGTGTCATTCTCATGAATTATCAAGGGACATATTATTTTTATTATGAAAAATATAATGAAATAAATTTGTTTCATGACCAGAAAAATAAAATAAAATAAAAAAGAGAGATGCTGATAGCAAGAGAGTGAGTGAATGGTGCCAAGTGTGGAAACCACATCCTCTCAGGAGTGGTTAAAGGTTCACAGGAGAGACCGACTGCGAGGAACATGCTGTTGACCTTGTATAATCCTAGAAAGGGGATTCCTTCTGACTGTTGCAGGGGTCGAACTAGGGTAGCCACAGGGAATTTTCTAACCAGGAGAGCATCTCAGCCATGGATCTGGGCTCTGGCATTGAGTGTGTGCCTTAGCGCCCTACCCACAGTTAGGGGTGCCAGAGGAGAGATCCTTGCACCGGGTTGGAGGTTGGACTAGACAATTTCTGGAGTTCCTTCCAAACTTCAGGGGCTGCATATTTCTCCTAAGTCTATTTTTCTACCCAGTAACTCACTGGTGCTTTTTTCCTGGTATAACCCTCTCTAGTCTGTCTTATATGGTTTTCAGCAGTGCACCCTCTAAGCTGCATTTGTATTTGGCTGCCGTAATGGTGAACTGTACTCTACGTGCTCATTTTGCTTTCTAAGCACAGCTTCTCTTGAGATGGTACCTAGAAAATCTCTCCCTGGCCCCAATGCCATCCCCAAGGGAGCCATCTTACCATGTGTTATAAGTCCAGGTGGGTGGGAGCTGTTCAAGGGGACCCAGGGACAGACTGTGGTGTAGGTGGGAGATGAAGGGGTGGGGGCCTCCTGGCCCCAAGTGGCCTTCCTCCTTTGTGAGAACTTGCAACCACTTAGAGTGACTCCTTTCAACCCAAGGAACCAAAATGCTCCACAGGCTGGAGGCTTATGCCCTCACGTTAGAAAAACCAAGTCATCTAATAATCGCTTTTTTCTCTCTCCTCTTAATCGCGAGGCTCTCTGGGGTCAGATGTTGGAGGTAAACAAGGCGGCAAGTCTGTCTTCACTCTGGAGAGGAGCCAAATTTTATTTATGTTCTCAAAGAGCAGGAAGTCCTGGTCTTCCATCTCTGTTCCTGCATCCCTTTTGCACGGACTGTTGCATTTCTCCATTCCACAGAGTCTAGTGCTGACTTGACTTCAAAGCTTGGCTGCTCAGTTTCCCCAGTAACCCTCCTGCACTGCTGCCCTGGTTCCCCCCCGCAACCCCCAGCTCCCACTGCCCTGCTCATCATCTTTACTTAAATTTCCTTGGTTCTGCTGGATCTCACCCAAATAACAGAGGGAAAGTAATCTGATTAAACATGTTTTCACTTAAGATATCTTCTTAATGCTTCCTATATTTATAGACTTAAAAAATGTTTGTTAGATTCCAAAGCATATTAAGTAGTTAGTGGAATTGTGAATGGTATGAGTGAAGATTTTTGGATGTTATGAGGGAAAGTCTTTGGTACCTTGCCCCAATTTTGTGAATTCACTTACTCGTTATTTATTGTGTGTTCAATATATGCCAGACTGGGCTCTTATTAGCCTCGAGGTTGGGTCTTGCATCCCTTACTGTTCCCTCCGCTCAAGATCTCTGCTCCTTCTGAGGACAGAGCTGAGGTTTGGGCATCGATTTTCTACTGAGTTTCTATCCTGAGAATGTCATGTACTGTCCCAGCCCTGGTTGCACTGATTGGTCCCCACAGAACTAGAGGGTTTGCCTCCTGGGATCTGGCTGGAATTAATTAGAGATACTGGGCTGTTCACAGTACACAGTTGGTTGCTTTTCACACAGCCTGGTTACCCACCCATGTAACCTGCTTACCACTTAAAGAAGTTGGAATAACTTGTTTCACAGAATGCATCATTCTGGAGTGGCAAGAATGTTGGCTGGTGGCCAGCAGAGAGGTGTGTCTTTGGCTTTGGTGCTTACCTAGAGTGCGTGGAAAGGAAAGGGCAAAACTTTGCAAATCATGTGTAGCATTGTCCAGAGACTCTGGCTTAACCTAGGTTCTGGGCAGAGACGATACAGGAGAATTGACAGGTCAGGACTGAACAGGTGCTATTGGGTGAATTTTCTAGATAGGATCTGATGGTCCTTGTGTTAGTTTGCAAGCTGCCAGAATGTGATATACCAGAACTGGAACGACTTTTGAAAGGGAGAATTTAATAAGTTATAAGTTTATAGTTCTAAGCCTATAAAAAAGGCCAAATTAAGGCATCCAGGGAAAGATACCTTAACTCAAAGAAGACCAGTGGGTCAGAAACACTTCCATCAGTGGGGTAGTCATGTGGCTAGCATCTGCTGGCCCCTTACTCCTGGGCTCCATTGCTTTCAGCCTGTGTTCCTTTGGGGGTTCCTCACTTTGCTTCTCCAAGGCTGGCTTTCATCTCTTGGCTTCCCTTGGCTCTCTCCAGGTTCTGGCTTGCTTAACATCTCATGGTGATGTCTGCTGGCCTCCAAAGCATCTCCAAACATCTGTGTCTCTTTATTCTAAATGTTGGCATCTGTGTCAGTTCTGCACTGAAGTTCCTATTGGCTCTCTCTCTCTGTCAGCTCTGTCATTTCTGAGGTTTTCCAAAATATTTCTTCTTTTAGAGGACTCTAGGGATCTAATCAAGACCCACCTGAAATGGGTGGAGTTACATGTTCATCTAACCAAAAGATCACACCCACAATTGGGTGTGTGACATCTCCATGGACATAATCTAAATTAAAAGTTTCCAACCTACAATATTGAATAAAGATGAAAAGAAATGACTGCCCCTACAAGATTAGATCAGGATTAAAACATGGCTTTTCTGAGGTACATATATTTTCAAACCAGCACAATCTTGTGATCAGAAATGGGGAACCCCAGGAGAACAGTTGGTTTGAGGGGAAAGTTGTCAAGCAGCTTTAGACTGGTTGGGTTCCAGGTGGCTGCAGGACATGTTTGGTATTTGGTAGAAATCTGGGAGTCAACCCAGGGGGTTGGCAGTGTGATTTGTGGGACGTCCAAGTAGCTCCACGAACCTGGATAGAGCTCAACAGGCCAAAGTGTTATGCTTGACCTCATTTAACTGCTGGGTGAGGGGTCAGCCAGCAGCCAGAGAGGCAGCTGGGAAAGTTGGCTAATGCCTCAAGCTGAGGGTTTAAAGGAGGCTCTGGGCAACTACAGAGTGGCTACGAGAGTGAGACTGAGTGAGATTAGTGAAAGAACCTTAGAGCATACAGGTTTTCAACTTTGGCTGTACATTAGAGTTACCCAGGTAGTTTTTAAAATGCCCATAGTGGCAGCCCCATTACATCAGAATTTCTGGGTATCAATATTTGTTAAAGTTCCGTATACAGCCTGAGTGCAGCCAGGGCAGAGAATTGCTGCCTTAAAAAGAATGGGGGTCAAATGGAGGTCAGATTATGAGGAATTGAGGAGAGGAAACAGACGACCTTAAAAAAATGGAGAGAAGAGTGATGAGAGTATGGCCAAGTAGGGGGATTAAGAAAAAGGTTATTATAAGGGGCCATGAGCTTATTTTTAGACACATGAGAAGAAACCAGAGAAGAAAACTGACTGATGGAACAAATACTTCAAAGAGATAGGATATGTGGGACTGCATTTCTTCAAAGAAGAAGGAACACTCTTTCCTTGGGACAATGAGTTCAGAAGAGAGATAACGGAGAAAAGCTTAGCTAAATAAACAGGTCTGTCTCTTTTTTCTTTTTAAATATGGTTTACCTTTTTTCAGTATAAAGATTTAGAAAATACAGGTAAACAGAAAAGAGATAAATATCACCCATAACCCTACAATCTGAAGATTAGAGTGTGTACTTCTGGATTATAGGCTTTAGTAACAGTTTTCCAACTCCATGGAAATAATGATGAAAATAGCTATCAATTATTGACTGCTACATAGCAGGTACTGAGCTGTGTACCCGTGTTCCATTTGGTTTAGTCCTCTCAGCAACCCTGTGTTGTATTAATATCTTCATTTTCTAGATGAGTAACTATCTTAAGTAACTTACCCAAGGTTATAAGGATAAGATGTGATAGATATTGGACTGAACATGGATTTTCCAGATTCCTAAGCCCAAGCATGAAGTACCATGTGGATACAGACTCTAAATAAAATAATATTTATAAGTGGCATTCCAGGCACATTATTGGCTTTCCATATATTCATGTCATTTATTATATTTAAATGACTTTTCTGAGCAAAGAAAGGCTTTAAAAAAAACAGCTTTATTGAAGTATAATTGACATACAGCAAACTATACATATTGAAAGTGTATATTTTGATTATGTTCACATACACACACACACACACACACACACACACACACACACACACACGTGCACAGCCATAAAACCATCACCACAATCAAGATAATAAATGTTCTTCACTCCTTCAAGTTTATTTGTACCCGTTTGGAATTCTTCCTGCCCCTCCTACCCCTCTTATCCCAGGCAGCTGCTAATCTGTTTTGTTTTCTTATACGTCAATTGTGTTTCCTAAAATATTAAATATATACAAAATATACTCTTTTTTAAAAAAAATCTGGCTTATTTCACTCAGCACGATTATGTTGAGATTTATCCATGTTGTTGAGTGTATCAGTTCATTCCTTTTATTGCTTTGTGGATATACACGTGAATAAATGACGGTTAGCTTATCCATTTGCTGTGGATGGACATTTAGGTTGATTCTAGTTTTTGTCTGTTACAAATAGAGCTGCTATAAATGTCGTGTTTAAGTCTTTGCATGGGGATATGCTTTCTTTTTAAGAGAGTCAATTCCTAGGAATAGGATGGCTGAATCATATGGTAGGTGTTTGTTTAACTTTTTAAGAAACTGCCAAACTGTTTTTTGAAGTGCATGTACCATTTTAATTTTAGCCATTCTAACAGATGTGCAGTAGAATCTCCTTGTGGTTTTAATTAATGCAAAGATTTTAAACTGCTCAGTAAGCAATTCTTCATAGTTCCCTCTGACAATTGTGGCTTCTTAAACATCAAATATTGAAAGGAGCAGAGAGAAAGTGTGAAAATTATTACTTGTCTTAGAGAAATAATCATAGATTCACTTTTAGGTGCTGAGTACTTTTTAATACATCATCTCTAAACCTGGCATCAATCCTGCAAAGTAGGATCATCTCCATTTTACAAATGAAAGAGGAACAGAGGCTAAGGGAGGTGATGTGACTAGCCCAGCTACCCATGCTCAGAGTGAAGCAGAGAATTGAACTCAGCCTTATCTGCACATCCCCTGCCTTGCTATACTCCATTTTGCAGTGTTTCCCTTTTCTTAAAAAAGAAAAAAAACCCTCTTTCTCACTAATGCTCTCTATCCCAAACATGGAATGCTGAGCTTAAGCCTTCAGAATCGACAGCTCTGCCAGTCAAACAGACAGTAAGGAAAATTGTTTCTAATGTAAATGCTCCATGGAGTCACCACTTGTAAAAGCTCCAAGCCCTAAAGCCTGTGTGAATGAGCATGTCCTGACTCATTTTCTGCTGCCCAACCTTTGGGCCAAGTTCAATATTATTTCCATAACAAAAGCCCATTTCAGAGAAAACGAAATTATTATTATCTGTGCCGCTGCTCATTGTGGAGCTGTTTTCATTTCAGATGCAACTTTCAAATTCAACAGTCATTTATTTTGGTTGTAGCAGTCATTAATTGGAAACCTACTATGTACCAGGCATAAAAGGGAATTATCCCTTTTAGCACCCACACAAACACCCACACATTCCCTCCGCACCCCCCTCTCCTCCCTCCCTGTATGACTGTGTAGGTTAGCTTTGTGGTGAACAAGTAGGTCATCTGAACCTTGGCCCTTACTAGATGAGTGACCTAATTACTTAATCGCTCTGAACACTGTTTTCCTCATATGTAAGACCCAGGCAACATGTTACCTACTTCACAGGGGTGGTAGTGAAGATTAGATGGAATAATGAAAGTGCTCAGTAAATGTTAAGTATTAGTATTCCTGTCTTACTGATAAGAAAAAAAAGAGTTTTGAGGTGTCATATAGTCTAGTCAAAGCTACCCAGGAAGTTAGGGGCAGCTACAGAATCCAAAGGTCCTTCTCTGGGGACCCAAGTCCTTGGAGAAGTTGTCCCATCCCTTTGCTGCCACCACTCTTTGGGTCTTCACAAGAACTTTGAGAGGCAGGGAAGAAATGGAGACAGGAAAAGTTAAATGACAGAGCCTGTATCCAAAGCCTGGTTTTACAGCAGTAGTTCTTGTTTGGTAAAGACAGCTCAGAAAATGATGGAAAAAAGAGAAAAAACTGCTTACAATCCCAATCACATCTTGGTGTTTTTTGTCTCAATCTTTCTTATTCTTTTTTTAATTGGGAGTTATATTTGCTTTTTATATAGTTTGTAATCTCATTACAATTACTTGTTTTTCACTTTATATTATATATTTATACATAATTTCATACTTTCTATGAGCTAAATTTCTAATGGCTGTAGAATAGATATCTCAGTTTGCTTAATCGTTCCCATAGTAAAAAATTCAGGTCTTTCTTTTTTCTCACTATTCGTAAAAATACTGTTGTATATGTTTTAGATATTTCTTGTGGATAGGCTCCCCTGAAGTGGAATAACTGAGTCAAAAGATATATACTTCAAGTGTGTTTTTTTTTTTTAAGTTAGGTTTATTGTGGTATAATTCGCATAGAGTAAAATACATCTTTTTTAGCTATAAAGCTTGTGGTCAACCCCATAGTTAAGATAGAGAATATTTCCATCACCCCAGAAAGTTTCCTCATTTCCTTTGTTGTCAAGAACTTCTTGTTACCTCAGCCTCTGGCAGTCATTGATCTGTTTTCAGTCTTTATAGTTTGTCTTTCCCTACATATCATATAAATGAAATCAGAAAGTAAGTGCCTTTTTGAGTCTGGCTTTTTTCACTTAACATAATGTTTTTGAGGTTCATCCATCTGTTGTGTGTATCGGTCATTCCTTTTTTATTGCCAAGTAATATTTCATAGCACGGATCTACCACAATATGCTTATTTACCATTTGATAGATATTTGAGTTATTTCTAGTTTTGAGTGATTATGTCTGAAGCTGCAATAAACATTTTCAGAGAGGTTTTTTATGTAAGCATAAGTTAAATTTCTCTTGGATAACTTAAGGGCATGATCACTGGGTTAATGGTAAAAATATATTGAACTTTATAAGAATATATCAAGCTATTTTCCAAAGTTACTGAACCATTTTGTACTTTCATCAGCTATTTATGAGTTTCAGTTGTTCTATATCCTCACCAGCTCTTGGCATTATCAGGGTTTGTTTGCTATTAGATAGTTACATAATAGCTATCTCCTTGTGGTTTTAATTTACATTTCCTTAGTGACTAATGATCCTTTCATATGCTTATTTCCATCCAAATCTCTTCTTGAGTAAAGTGTTCAAAGTTTTGCCCACTTAAAAAATTCAATTATTTGTTTTTTCATTATTGAGTTGTGAGAGCTCTTTTATATTTTCTGAAAATGTCCTTTATTATAAATTTTTTACCAATGTTTTCCCCAGTCATCCCTTGTCATTTCATTTTCTTAATGAGCAGAAGTTTTTCATTTTGATAAAGTCCAATACATCACTTTTAAATTATATGAATAATCCCATCAAAGAAATCTCTATCGCAAGAGATGTTCTCCTATTTTTTTTCTTGGAGTTTTATAGTTTTAGGTTTTACCTTTAGGTCTATGATCCATTTTGAGATAAGTCTCAACCTCATAATAAGAGTCCTTCAACTTTTTTCTTTTCTTTTTTTACAAAATTGCTTGGGCTACTCTTCATTGTTTGCTTTTCCTTATGAATTCTAGAATCAGCTTGTCAATTATGCAGAAAAGCCCTCTGGAATTTTAATTGGGAGTGTATTGAATCTACGATAAATTTAGGGAGAAATGACATCTCAACAACATGAAAATGGTGTCTTTGTCTATTTAGATCTTCTTTGATTTTTTTTAAGGTTTCTTAATACACATTATCAAATTAAAGATTGACCCTCTACATTTTTGCTATGGTATTTAACACATTGCTGTGCCCTTGTCAGATAACAGACCCGTGTCTTTCCTACAAAAATCCTGCTGATTTACAGTCTCTCTTGATTGCACTTTATTTCCCAACCTTGCAAACACTGTGGCTCATAATGTATTTGCTTTACTTATTTGGAAGGTTAAAGAACTCTGTATCAAAGAATAATATACACACAGAAAACTAGATATAACTATGCATCTAGATAATTTTCCACAAGGTGAGGATACCAGGTCAAGGAATAGAACATTACGGGTACCCCCGATGCCGCCTGTGACGTTTCCTATTTATCACTCCTCCCACCCCTCCCACAAAGTTTACTGCTGTCCTGACCTCTAACACCATAAATTAGTTTTACCATGGCTTCTTCTAGGTTTCTTTCTCCAGGTCCCTAAAATGTGCCCCTGTCTTCTCATTGTGCTCTTTTCCCCTCTGTGCCTTTATAAGTGCTATTACTTTGGAATGCCTGGAATGTTCTCCCCACCCCCTTTGCCTTCTCCCTCCTTATCTCTCCTTCCAGCTTCCTTGAAGAGGTAGAATCCATCCTCCTCATCCTTCATCTCTAGGAAGCCCTTCTCTCCTTCCCTCTCCCAGGCTGCATATACACTGTATTTACCTTCATTAGTGCACTTATAATGGTGCTGAAGTTGCTGTTTTCATTCTGTCTCTGCATTTAACTATAAGATTCTGTCTGTGCATTTAACTATAAGTTCCTCAAGGTCAGAACAAGCTCTTTCTGTAGCCTGAGTGCCTTCCGTGGGCCTAGTACTCAGAAGGAGATTGGTGGTTAATTGTCGGATGAATGTTGTGTGTCTGGGAAATGGATTCCCCAAAGCATGAAGTGTTTTGCCTGTGGTCAGTCTCTTGGCTTTTGGTCCTTGCTGGCTTCTTTCGAACCCTTACTTCCTTGTGCTGCTCTGATATTTTGTTACTTATTCTTTTATTACCATCCCGCTCCTGGAACAAGTGAGAAACTATCATAGCTCTTTAAGGCTGCTGTGTCATCATTATGGTGATAAGTGGGAGAGGGTGATACCCTCAACCCCTCATCTGCCATAAGAGAGCAGTAGCTTTTACTGTGTAAAGTCTGTGGCCATCTCCAATTGCAACATAGAATACGCTCTTGGCAATGTTTAAATCCTTCATATAGTCACCCTGTTACCAGCACATTTCAGGACACCCTTTCACATTAACAGTATGAGGGCAACGGTATTCCAATTTGTATTGCTCTGTATCAGGGTCTAGCTGCTCATAATAATAATGACTAAAAGGATTTTGTGTAGTGTTGAGGCCACAGTGGCTGAACATGAGAAATACAGTCCTTCCTGTGCATTAGAGGCTGTGTTTGGCTGTGCCTCAGTCCAAAGAATGGATAAACACCACACAGTGAAATTGTAATGGAATTAGAGACCTAATCTGTTTGACCAGTTAATGACTGGAGTGATTTGGATCCTAACCCTTCAACCAGAATAGATGGCAGATTTCACCAAATCTTCCAAAAACAGATACACCAATTGGAGTTATTCTGAGAGCTTCTTGCCTCATGTGAGGACTGAAATATACATTTAACCATCATCTTAGACAAGCACAGCCAGCCAGAAAGTGTTGATGGGAAGGTTGGTGGGTTAAAGTTTGTTCCAGGGATGGCATAACAGATGAGCCTAAAAGGGGAAGAGTTCAGGTGTAATTTAGAGGAGCAAGGAAGGGAGTATCTGTATGAAGGGCTGCAGGGAGGAGGATCCAGGCACATAAGGTGTGGACAAAGGCCTGGTGATTTGTCTCTGTGGGTTTAGGCTCCCCTCAACCAAGCTGTTTCTATTTTGAGCTTCTGTGGAATCCCTCTCCTGTGGTTTCAGGATTATGGCCCAGGTACACACAGCAAGAATGCCTTTGAAACTGCCTGAAAATGTAGAGCTGTGTTCCAGTAGCCATGTTTCTTGAAGATGATTGTGTAATGATATAGCTTTCTCAATGTGACTGTGTGAGTGTGAAAACCTTATGTCTGATGCTTCTTTTATCTACCTTATGGACAGACTAGTAAAACGTATGAATTAAAAATAAATAAATAACAGGGGAAACAAATGTTAAAATAAATTTAGTAGATTGAAATGCTAGTGATCAATGAAAGGGAGGGGCAAGGGGTATGGTATGTATGAATTTTTTTCTGTTTTCTTTTTATTTCTTTTTCTGAATTGATCACATGTTCTAAGAAATGATCATGATGATGGATCTACAACTATGTGATGATAAAAAAATAAAAATAAAAAAAAAAGAATGCCTTTGATTCATTCCGTGACTTCTAGAGTTGGGCCATTGCCTTGTGTGATGTCCCAGCATAGGCTTGGGCAGCAGCCAGGAAGGCATTTGTCTCCCATTGACCTCTGTCTTTCAGGAGAAGATTGGCTGGCGAAAGGATGCACTACACTTGCTGGTGTTTACAACAGATGATGTGCCCCACATCGCACTGGATGGAAAGCTGGGGGGCCTGGTGCAGCCCCACGATGGCCAGTGCCACCTGAATGAGGCCAATGAGTACACTGTGTCCAACCAGATGGTGAGGGCGGAGCTCTGGCTGCTGTGTCCAACCAGATAGTGGGGGTGGGGCTTGGTTCCTGTGTCCAGCTGGATGTTGGGGGCAGGACTTGGGCCTCTGTGTCCAACCTGATGGTGAGGACAAGGCTCCTGTGTCCTACCAGATGGTGAGGGTGGGGCTCCTACATCCAATCAGGTGGTAAGGGTGGGCCTTGGGCTCCCCAGCGCCCCTCCGTGTGACCTACCAGTGATTCAGGTAGGTGCTCATTCTGCCATCCAAACCTTCCTCTGGCTTTCTGTTCTTTTGACTTCTGATCCATTCTTGGGATTGGATTTCCTTATTCCATCTTCTCCACTTGGGTTTCCAGAACTCTTCATTAACATAGAACATTTCTCAGGGATTTCTATTACCAGTTCATCCTTCTGTCATTGTGTACCAAACTAGGTGTATTTAGTCAAGGAAAGAAATGACCCCAGATCTACAATTTTCGTAGGAAGAGTTGATCATACAGGAGGGCAGAGACTGTGCCCTGCAGAAGTCAGAACTGGGATAGAAGTTATAGGGCAAGACAAGCTAAGATACAACTTACTGACTTCTGGAAATGGGCTCCCTGAAGTCATGCATTCCCTGTCAGTGGATGGGTTCCTGAAGAAGCTGGCCAAATCTGTCAGGAATGCTGCAGGGCATCCTGTGTGGAATAGGAGGCCCTAAGGGCTTCCACTTCCAATATTCTATGACTACAGCCATGTAATTAAAAAGAATTTATGGCGAAGTGCAAACATATACAATAATAGGCCAGTAAAATAAATTCCCACATACCATCATCCAGACCCAATAATTATCAAGCTCTTGGCACACTTACTCTGCACTGTTTTTTCTCAAGAATCTATCCCCCTCTTTCTTCTCAGACCCTTTCTAATGTCTGGCCTAGAGGAGAATTCTTTCCAATTTTCTTTGCTAGATAAGCCCATTTTCTCCATTTCAGAAGGTGGTCATAGCCTTCCATACCATCCAAGACTTACAGAGTCTGGAAGAAGACCTCATGACTACAGGCCCCCTATATCTGGATACCCCTGTACCTATCATTAGCCCCTAAAATCCTAAGGACATTGCTGAACTGCCTCTCAGCCTCCTCCTCCCAGTGTGCCCCAAGGCCAGACCTTTAGTCCAGAGGTCCACAGCCTCTCCTGCCCATTCTGAGCTGTGAGCAGAACTGAGCAGGGCCTATGAGACATTGATAGGCCTAACCATTGGGCAGGGGGAAAAGAATATAGGGCAAGGAGATTGGGAGGAAAAGTCAGAGAAGAGAGGGAAAGTAAGCAGGTGCTGGTGCTAGATGGTAGGACGGAGTGGTGATTATTCTGGGGGCCTCCCACTGTTCCTCTTCCCTCCTGAAAAGAGGTAGGCTCAGACCAGGTATGGCTTGGGTGGGGTGGGAGGAGTGAATCTAGTTCGATAGATGCCAAAGGGTCCTTTTCTTGAGGGTCTCCTCTACATGTTTCCTTAGTTGCAGTGCTTCCCAGGGAGCCTGTTTTTTATTTTGTTTTGTTTTGTTTTGTTTTTGGAGCCTTGTTTTTAAGGAATCACCTAAAGGGAAGATGTTTTTCTTGGCAAGTTATGAGCTGCTGAGTGCATGTTGGAGCCAGTTGCTGGTATCTCACCCTGATAGAAATGTTTCACTTTGACTTTTTTGCCTTGGGCCTAGGATTATCCATCCCTTGCCTTGCTTGGAGAGAAATTGGCTGAGAACAACATCAACCTCATCTTTGCAGTGACAAAAAACCATTATATGCTCTATAAGGTATGCCTGGAGGGAGGGAGGTGGCCTGACCCTAATATGAATGGGAGATTAGAATGTGGGGGAGCTGAGGAGTGTTAATAGCCCTGCTGTGTATATGAGGGGCAATCCAGAAGAGGGATGGAATATAGTCCTGCTTTGATCTAGTGGAAAATAATGCATTAAGGAAACCGTTGAACATTCAAATAGCGTTGTATACCTTTACAAGGAATTTAAACACACCTTGTCTAATTTGATCCTGAGAAAAACCTTAGAAACTATATAAATTCCCATTTTACAGATAATAACAGGGAAACACAGGGACATGCACTAATAGGGAAGGAAAATATAAAATGAAAATGCCCAGAAGTAACATATAGGCTATATCAATAATTCTATTCTACAGATTAGTATGCCTTATTCTCAGAGTATGGGGGTGGGGGTGACTAGGGGGACTTTGGGTGGTCAGTGGGTTAGTCTGGAGGAGGAATTCCCAAAGAAAACAATAAATGTCTTGACTGACTGTAGCAGTCTATGTACGAATCTATCTGTCTAAAGGAGACTTTTCTCAGGTCATCCCATGGGCCATTCATTATAACTCCCCTGGTGGATGTGCTGTTTCCCACAGCCATGGGCCAGTCATATTTTGAACTTGAACTCTCATCTTAGTTGTGCAGTGAGTGCTCATTTAAGGTAATGAGCTTAATGAGCTAATGTAAAACCCAGCTCACCCCTGATATTCTTTAAATTGACAGATTATGATGAGATCAGGACTCCCACCCCCACCCCCGTCCCATGCCTTCCCACTGGCCCAGAACACCCAGGTTTCGTTCCCTCTCCCTACTGCTCTTAAATATCCACCCAAGAATCTCTGTCAGATTATGCTTTTCCATTGCTCCTGCCCTAGTTTATCACTGATGAAATGCTACTTACTCTTGCGGTCTGCTCCCCTCTTGTCTCCTTTTAGTCTGAATCAGTTTTAGATGAGGATTGTTGTGGGGTTTTTGTTTGTTTCGTGGAAGATAGCAAATTAAAAATCACTATTTAAAAATAATGAGGAATCAATTGCGCGGACTGTGTTGGGTCTGCTTCTGATGTCATGAAAGGAAGAGACCCACCTTGGCTTCCGCCATCATTCCTCAGAACATATAGTCCTCCCTCAGCGAGGATGCCCATCCAGTCCCAGGCAGGCTGGCGGTGGTGAGCATCGGGGTGTTTCTGTCACTGTTGTAAGTGCACATACCTAAGAGTTGGTACAAATGAGAGAAAAAAGAGACGTCCCTTCACGGTTGCCTGCTTTGCCACAGGACTTCACTCATTGATATCCAGAAATTCTTGGGAGGGTACCATTCATTCATGTCTCAGTCCCCTTCTGTGGCTTCGTCTCCAATTTATGTGATGAGAAGAATGGCAGAATACAGTGTTCAGGGAGCCTTACTGCTCTAGCTCAGTATAGCAGTGTTACCCTTTGGCGGTGTAGAAGGGCAAAATGGGTTTATTTGTTTTTTTTTTTTCCCCTCAAGAATTTCACAGCACTGATACCTGGAACAACAGTGGAGATTTTACATGGCGACTCCAAAAATATCATTCAGCTGATCATCAATGCATACAATGTAAGACTGATTTCTTCTCACTGCCCTCTGCCCTCTACCTGTTCCCCTGAGACTGTGCTGGTGTCCTTGGCTCTGCCTCCCCTCTCCCTCCTCTTGGGTTTGGCACCTTCCTTCGCTCAGGTTGTGGTTAGAGAAGTGCATCCTGTTCCATACACTGGACTCCCCCTCACCTCTGGGATCTTGCCTCTGGGTGTAAACGGATTCCAGTGAGCCAGGGAATGGCTCTGTGAGACGAAGGCCAGTGGAGCTGGTTCTGTCTGCTGTGATACCTGAAGTCCTGCCAGACCTTAAGCCAATCCTGCACTGAGCTCCCCGACTGGGGCAAGGAGGGCATCTGTTGGCCGTAGCAGCGAGGAGAGAAATGAGAAGCAGGCACACTGACCTGGCCTCCTGGTGTGCAGAACGTTGAAATGCCTCAGGGCTCTTGGAGCTCAGCATAGAGGAGCAGACTAAAATGGCATAGAAGAATCCGAGAGCAATTAACAATAGGTCTTGTGCCTACACCGTTAAGATCTGATTGCCACCATGTCCTTTCAGAGGTACCCCGAGTGGGCCTGTTAAATACTGTGCCGTTTTAACTTGGCTCTAGTATAGAAATTGCAAGCAATTACAGACACACATGGTTTAGCAGCCACTTCTTTCCTACCCTGCTGCCCCTCAACGTGTAACACTCAAGAAGTGCTTACCACAGACATACCATCTCTCAGGGAAATGGCCAGCATCTTTCTTGTGCTGGGAAGTGTACCTTCAGCTGCACCCTCCCTGCTAAGCCCCTAAGGGGTTGCAGTTTCCAGTGCCCACCCAACCCTTCAAGGGGCCAGCTAATTCCCAAACTGAAATTCAGAGTACCTCTTCCTACTAAAATAAAGTTATGCAAAAGATGAACATAGTTTAAATAGCATCATTGGTCCTAAACATATGTTAAATAGACCTTGTGGGCTAGGCTGTGAACCTATATAACCACTGTGGCATTTTCTAGGGTTGACTTTGTCAACCTGCTGGTGTGGCTTGTTCTGAGTTACCAAATACTGCTTAGAATTGAAGCATCAGGTTGTCCTTGCCGCTGGGGACCCCTAGAGTTTGGGGTGTGAGTAACCCTCATTTAGTCTCCCGGACCTGATTGGACAGCAGTGAGGATTTTCAGCTAGTTTTCCCTTCCTTCTCCCTTTTTCCCTGCCCCCACCATCTTCTGTCACAGTTAAGTATCTTCTTCCTCTCATGAATTCTCTGATTCTTACTCACTCCTGAACTTCCTCTTGAGGGAAACTGAAGACTTCTTTCTCCTCCCCAGCTCCACTCCCTACCTCCCCTATCCCTCCACACATCTAATATCCTCTTTGCTGATCTTTGACCTTAGCCCTTTAAATCCTCACCAAAGCCTGTGACCGTCTCAGAACCCAGACCCCGGAGCCCAGGGAGACCGAGTTTCTGGCCCTCTGCTCTCTGTGGTTTAAATAACAATGCGGCGGGCTTGGTGATGCTCAGTTCCACAGACCTGGCCGGCATTCCCAGGGTTGGACAGAGCACTCTCCTCAGTCCGTGCTTTCTGTGGCTGAGTATTTTTGCATATCCAACCTCACAGTACCTGCTAAAAACCAGCGGAACAGGAAGCATCATTATTGGCTCCCTGGCTGGGACCTTGCAAATGCCGCGTGCTGTTCTTTCTCTGAGATACTTTGCATTTGCCCTGAGAAATTCTTATATATAGTGAGTCCTCAATTATATATAAATTTGTTTTCTTAATAGAAATCCAGGGACTATGGGGTCAGGGAACAGGAAGGGGGAAATTCCCTGTGTGGTAGGCAGAGGGAAGAAGGGGAGTGGGGAGTCCTCCCTGCCGCTAAGGCAGTCGGTCCCAAGGATGAGTAGAGGATAGGATTGTTTCCAGGCTGGAGCAGCATTTGGAACTTGGGATGTATCCCCCGAAGAAATGCAAAAAATCAGTATTGTAGCTTGACTACATGAGTTACACTGGTTCTTATTTTTAAAAAAAAAGTGTTATGAAATGAAATATAACTTATGCATGAATACTTAAAATTTACATTCTAAAATTGGGCCCTTATTTTAATTCTATCAACAATGGCTGTGAAGTTCTTGGGAAATTTTTAAAAATGGCTTTATTAAGATATAATTAACTCACAATAAACCATATAAGTTTAAAGTGTACAATTTAAGTTTTGATATATATACACATACACACCACGTACACACCCATAAAACCACACTGATCATCAAGATAAAAATGCTCATCACTCCAGAAAGTTTCCTTGTGACCATTAGTAATTCCTTATTACTTCTCTTCCCTTCAGTGGAAATTTAAAAGAAATGTATCATATATAGAAATGTGAAATGGCAAGGTACCTGGAACAAAGTCTAGTTGTCTGAAGCCATTGTGGGGGTATGTTTGTGCTCTACATCAGTTACTACCCATTTCCCTAGCTGCTGTTTTCTGGCAAGTAGGAAGGCCCAGGTCTAGGGTTCAGCCTCATTGTCCTTTTCCTGGGGTTAGAGTCTGGCACAGGCCTCTGGTGGGGTATGAACTTTGGCCAGCAGCAGAGGCTCTGGTTAGCTCTGTTTGACCTTTCACCTGCTCTGCTCACCTGCCAGGGTTAAATCACAGCTGTAACTTGACCCTTTGCATTTCACTGTATCACTTTCTCAAGTCTAAGTGACTCTCAGTATATTTTATGAGTCATGTAACGCATGATGAAAGTTGGGTGTTCACATCTACTTCCTCTAGAGTGCTGGCAAATGATTTGTGGAGACTTCCTGAAAAGATTTTGCTTGGAATATCTATAACAGAAAAAATCACTGTGGTATCTTGCTAGGCCAAGGAAAGCAGGATGGAAAGGGTGTATTTAATGTCTTGTAGAATCAAATCTGTTGTATACAACATTTGGATTGTTGTAATCTTCAACTCTGGCCCTTGATTTATAAATTTTACTTGCTGTGCCAAATTCGTCATTGTGAGAACTCACCAAGCCATCCCGAGGGAGTTTAGCATTATGGTGCTTTTCTCTACAGTAAGTGTAGGGGGATGGTTCCCTTCCAGAGCTCAGCAGCAGGGCTCTGGGTCCATACAGAAGACACCAGCCTCATGTAGCATCGAGAAAAGGGGGATAGAATTCAGGGAGAAATCTCAGCGCCTCGGTTTAGAGTGGGAAAGAACAAAGTGAGCTGGAAACCACTATTGTTGCAGCTTGAAGGTGACATTAGAAGCTAGGGTATATTCTCCCCTAGTGAAGCACATGTTTCCCTTTTGTTGTTTCCATAAAGTCTATGGCTGGTCTGAGCTAAAGCAACGGCAGATGTGACCTAGTCTGAACTAAGTATTTAATACCCTTTAAGCTTCTGACATTCTTGACGTTGTCTCCTTTTCCTAGGATGAGGAGTAAGGAATCATCTTCAAGGGCAAATCTGGTGGGGGTTCATTGAATTTCAGGAATTGCACATAAAAGTCTTCATACCTGAAAACTGCATTTCCTTTGCCTTTGATCCTTTGTACTTCATTCATAAATTTTTTGTTGTTTGTTAAATATATATTGCAGGCCTAATGTGTGTCAGGCATCATGCTACACCTTGGGAATAAAACAATGAACAAAGTTCCTGCCCTCTAGGAACTCATGGTCTTTTGGGGGAGACCAACCTTTACAACGTAGATAATATCACCATAGGCTGGGCCAATTCTCGCTTTCCAAGACTAAAGAACCCATTTCCAAAGGGAGAAGTGTATGTTGGGTGCAATGGTTAGAAAGGACATGGGGGGTGGTAAGAAAGCTTGATTCTGGGCCTGCCTATGTGGCCCTGAATGAAGCCTGTTCTGGTTTGTCAGCTGCGGGAATGCAACACACCAGAGACAGATCGGCTTTTAATAAAAGGGGGTTTATTTTGTTAGTTCTTCAGAGGAAAGGCAGCTAACTTTCCACGGAGGTTCTTACATGGGAAGGCACAGGATGGTCTCTGCTGGCCTTCTCTCTAGGCCTCTGGGTTCCAACAACGTTCCCCGGGGTGACTTCTTTCTGCATCTCCTAAGGCCTGGGCTGAGCTACGAGTGCTGAGATGAGGCATGCTGAGCTGCTTGGGCTGTGCTACGTTGAGCTCTCTCATCTAGGCACCAGCCAATTAAGTCAAACGTCATTCATTGCAGCAGGCACGCCTCCTAGCCGACTGCAGATGTAATGAGCAACAGATGAGGTTCACGTACCATTGGGTCATGTCCACAGCAACAGAACTAGGTGCCTTCACCTGGCCAAGTTGACAACTGAATTAACTATCACAAGGCCTTTTCTTTGGCATCAGTGCCCACGTCCTTAAATTGTGAGAGCGGAACTAAATAGTCTCCATGATTCCTGTCACTTCTAATATCTTATGAGTTTCTGGTTTCTTGGGGTAAGCAGGAATAATACAGCTACAGATCAGATCTTAAAGCTTTTGGGTCTCATAGCCTGAATAGAACACGTGATTCAATTTCATCCCATTGTAGTACAGAACCATAGAGTTGGAGTCCCAAATCAGTGCTCTTTCTTCCTTTACCTTATCTGCCATTAACCCTTCCAGGAGGCAGCTTCACAGGTCTTGATGTGGGGTGCTGATGCTTCCTTCCAATATCTTGTTGATAGATCTCAGGGCCCCCATTTTTCATGTGGCTATTCCCAGATAATTTTTCCATAGCTCTGGTTTACCTAGTTCCTTTATGATAGGCTATTTTATCATCCTCATGCTTATTCACAATTATAAACATTTTTTTAAACTTTCTTTCAAAAATTTATTTAGGTTTGCCTACCAGACCTGAGCTCAATTGCATAGCTGCTGTCCACCTGTCCTTCCATCCATTCATTCATCAGAGTTTGTGCCAAGTCCCAGAAGAAATATGAGATGGTCCTTAGAATTCACAACTGAGTGAGGAAAACAGATCTGTAAAACTGATGACATTCAGCAGGAGAATGCTGTGTGTGTAGAGACATACTTCTGTGACCCTTGACCAGTTAAAGCTGGCACTTATAAGAGGAAATGGATTTAAGAGGGATAGTATTTTTAGAGTTGTAACAGCACTGAGAAAATTTGTTGCAAAGGGAGACACTATTTTTTTTTTGCAGAAAAATTTAACAAGCTGTTAATTTGTTGGGAAAATGGCATATTTAATTTATTCAAGTTTAACACTACACGCTCAGCCAAAAAAAAAAAAAAAAAGAAAAAGAAGAGAAAACTCCTGAGAACTAGAGGCAATTGTGTATGCCATTGTATTCAACAGCCCGGTTCCCTGGATCCCTGGAGTGCACCTGGGAAGGGAGAAGGTGTCCGAAGGGTTTTCATTTGGTCTTGGGCTTCATGGACCTTTGTTGTATAAGCATCTTGCTACACTGAATGTGCTAATGTGTAAAACATGGTCCCTAAATACAAACTGACTACTTCATTTGGCCTCAGTCTTCAAAGTGGCATCCTTAGAGATTTTCAGTGGCAATTATTTTAAACTAACAGACATATAGAAAATTGCACAAATTATGTGATGATTTTCGACAAAGAGTACTCCTGTGTATCCAGCACCCAAATCAAAAAACAACGTAAGCAGCACCCCCAGAAGCTGTCATGGCTCCCAAGGGTAACCATTCGTTTTGCCTGCTTTTTAATTTCTTATAAATAGAAACATACAGTGTGTACCTCTGTGCCTGGCTTCATATAGGCAATGCTGTATTTGTGAGACTCATCCAGGGTTACGACATGTAGCTGTGCTTCATTCATTCCTGTTGTTGTATGGTATTCTACTATGTAAACATACTGCAATTTTTTTTATCCTTTCTTCCTTGAATGGCATTTGTATACTTTCCAGTTCTTAGCTATTGCAAACTGTTGCTATAAACATCCTTGTACATGTCT
The DNA here is from genome assembly GCF_023851605.1 of Tamandua tetradactyla. Taxonomy (NCBI): domain Eukaryota; kingdom Metazoa; phylum Chordata; class Mammalia; order Pilosa; family Myrmecophagidae; genus Tamandua; species Tamandua tetradactyla. The sequence goes on from NC_135336.1 coordinate 20,172,255, forward strand.
TTTGGCGACATAGGCATTCCTCTTGTTTCACAGTCCTGAATGTGAAAACAATGTGGGTGTGAAAAAATGATTGGGTGGATTTCTGGGGAAAGTACCTGCTGAACTGAGTTTTAAAGGATGATCAGGAGCTAGCCAGGGGGAGGAGAGGAGAGAAATGCCATCCTGGCAAAGGAACATTATCCCTGGCACATGTAAAGGCCCAAAAGCTGGAGAGCAGGATTAGAGGAACTGCATGTCTGAAGCTTGAGAGTGAGGTGACCAGCAGGGGTAGATCATAACCCTTGGTGCAATTAATAGCATATCAGAGGGGAATCAGCAGTCAGGTGCAAACCATTCCCATTCCCAGAGCTCACAGAGGCCCTCAGGCCAGATTACCACATGGCTTGTGGGTGAGGAGAGAAGCAGGGGCGGGGGTCAAGCCCACCAGCCCTTTCCTTGACTTAAGGCTCCTGAGTGTCAGGTTTTAGACGGTAGCCGACTGAGAAATCAGAGAAACTGAGTCCGAGTTTAAAATTTTATTGTCCCAGGGTGAGCTTCCGGGGTCTGGGTACTCAGGGTGCCGGCTGGGGAAGTTGCGCCCCCCCTAGGAGCGGCAGGGTTAGATATAGGCTAACTAGTGGGGGGTGCTGACGATGACTGCGGGGCCTCCTGTGGTAGGTTAGGAGTTTCGCATGCTTTAGGGCCGGAGGCATAGCTACCGCCGTGGCAGGGGGGCCGTGTGCAGTGGGGGTCCTTTATTTGTCAGGGAAGGTCCTGATTGGCTGAGTTTGAACAGCTGTATGCCCGGATGTTCACGGGTTTTAGTTCGGGTGGGGGCCTTCCAGCCAGAGGCTATTGGGCCAGGCCTTACACTGAGTTAGAGGGAGGAAGCCACGGAGGTGTCATATAACCAGTGTGGAGGGCATCTTGGTTGTCACCTTTACTAAGTGGCTTGGACTTGTTTCTTCTCTCTGCTCAGAGTATTCGGTCTAAAGTGGAGTTGTCAGTATGGGATCAACCTGAGGATCTTAACCTCTTCTTTACCGCTACCTGCCAAGATGGGGTATCCTATCCTGGTCAGAGGAAGTGCGAGGGCCTCAAAATCGGGGACACGGTAAGTTCTCACCCCCAATTTATAAGACACACTTATTAGCATTGGTTGTCAGTTTTGGGCTTCTGATAACTTTTGTGACTTACTAGAGTCCTTTAGGAGTTTATATTGGGTATTCCTACTCAACATTGTGGGCGAAGGCTTCCACAAGTTGACACTGTGCACTCGATGTTTTAAGCCACTACCTTCTTGGCTTGACAGGGATGCATTTAGGTGGAAAAGTATGGGTGGAATCCAAGCAACCTGGCTCTCATCTAGTCTTCCTCAACTTGTTCCAGGACTTTCGGTGATCTGAACCTTACTTGTCCTTTCTGGAAAATATGAAAAAAGCCATCCATTTTGATTTGATGGATGGAACAAATGACTCTTCAGCAATGGAGGGCAATGATTCAGCCTTATCTGAATTAAGTGGACATAATTAAATGATGGTGGAGAAATACTGTATGCAAATATGTAGGTGTATATATTGTGCCAAACCAAGGACTTATGGGTGGGAGCAGGGATGTATGAGTGGGGAGAACATAGATGATGACACTGGCTCAGAGGCAGACAGGGTGGGAAGGGAGAGGAACCAACACATTTTCTAAGGTCTCTGCTGCCAAAAGCAGACTATTCGATCCATTTCTGACTTGCCTTGTCAATTTCAGTGCTCAGAAAAAAAAAACAAGGAGGGAAAGTTTTCTTCCAGACTAATCTAATCTGATTAGAAACAAAAATTATAGAGCCCTTAAAAATAGATAACCATGTTCTCTGGGTGTTCATAAGCAACTTGGCCACTGGCAATGGCCAAGATGGATATCAGCAGACTTATTCCCTGGGCTCTAGGAAACAGCTTAAGAAGACAAAAGTATAGTTGCATGGTTGCCTACATGACAGCAGTGGTCTTCTGGGGTCACCCCCATCTCATTAAAGATCCTTACCCACCTCCCCTTTCACCATGGCCCTTTACCTGCTTTATGACACAAGGGTCTCTCACCTGTTCCAAATTTTGCAATGTGCCTTGCCCCACCAAACAAAGACAGTTCAAAATATGGTACCCGTGTTGAGAAAATGAAGAACTCTAATGACTGGGTGAAGAAACTTTTTCCAAGACGGTTTCCATATCTTTTGCTTTTAACAAACTTGAAAGAGGGCCTGTGCTGTTTTGAAACTGTTATGTACCCCCAGAAAAGCCATGTTCTTTTAATCCTAATCCAATCCTGTTAGGACAGGCCTGTTTGGATGGGGCCTTTTGATTAGGTTGGATACATGGAGATGTGACTCACCCAGTTGTGGGCATAATGTTTTGATTAGATTATTTTCAATGAGTTGTGACCCCCTCTCCTTCAAGGTGGATCTTAATTCATTTACTGGAGTCCTTAAAAGAGCAAACAACAGATGTTTGGATAGCCAGAGAGAGATACCCCAGTGCCAAGCCAGGGCTCACAGAAATAGAACCTAGAGAGAGCCGACACAGAAGGCAGAGAGATGAAACCAAGTAACAGACATTTGGAGATGCTTGAAGACAGAGGCTCAGAGAGGAGGCTACTGGGACCAGGAGCTGAAAGCAACGAAACTCAGGACCAAAGGGCCAGTAGACGTTATTATGTCCCAACATAGAAACCCCAGATGTGATTGGCCTTTCTTTCTTATCTTCTTGCTGATGCCTTAATTTGGACACTTTTATGGCCTTAGAACTATAAACTTGTAACTTAATAAATCCCCTTTATAAAAGCCAAGTCATTTCTGGTGTATTGTACTCTGGCAGATTTAGTAAACTGAAACAGGGTTTAATCAAGTTGCCACATGATAGATCATTAAATATTATTTTGATGATAACTCACTGTTATTTCCCAGAGGACATTCATAGAATAAGGTAACATGGCTGTTCAAAAACTTCTTCTATTCCCATCTTCCTTGTTATGTGAATAAGTTTGTGTATTTGTGGTACTTAAATTTAAACAATTTTTTTAAAGGAATGTAATAGAGGCTGACTCCTGTCTGTTTAGCAGTGAGTAATATTATTTCCCATATACATGAACTATTTAGGAGTCAAGGGAAGGAGCCCCACATCACTGAGTAGCACTTCCAGTAAAATTTTAATCTTTATTTTTGACACTTGTCAAAATTTGCAGTATATTTAAGTTGTTTTGATCAACTGTAACTGTAACTAAATCCAGTTGATTTTTTTTTTATTTTAAAAAAGCACCAGTGCCTTGAAGACATCGATTTTAAAGGGACAGATGTAAAAAACAAAAGGAAGCAAATATAACCAAAACGAAACAAAACCATGTAAATGAATTCTGTAGATCTGCGGATAGAATGTTTGGTGCAGTGTGTCAAGAAAGCTCAAGAATGATGAATGAAAAACACTTAAACAGGGGCTCTTTACTTTGGGAAATAAATAAAATGGAGCAGCGGAGAGTAAGGGGGCTGACCTATCTAATGAGACTATGTAATACACACAAGATGCTTAGACTTCAGGAAGGCTCTTGATAATTTCAAGTTTCATCCTTAGGAATAAGACAAATAGTGTGGATTGGCTGCCACGCAAGTAGGCAGATTAGTAGTTTAATAAACAAGCTTCTTAAGAGAGTCGATGACATCTACTGGAGGGAAAGTTTGAGTGAGGCTCTGAATGTCTTTGTTCGTATTTATAATTGGCTTGGGTTGAACTCACAGAAGACTTGCTTATCGAATATGGAAAGGTCACAAAGCTGGCAAAAACAGCTTCTCTTATAAAACAGGAAAAAATAGATTAAAAAAATTCAAAACTTTGGTAAGTTGAAATCATCAGGATTAATGGTTGCATTAATAGATCAGAGAAACTTGCTTTGGTAATAGTTTTTCAGAAAATGATCTAGCAGATTCTAATGGCTCAAAAGCTCAATGTGAATAAACAGAGTTGCTTCAGAGAAGAAATGATAAGTCTACATTAATGGAAGACATTTGAATCCTCACTCTTTTTTAGTTTGGGTCAAACTTTGTCTGGAGTTCTATGTTCATTTCTTTTTTAACAAGAAGAGTTTCAGGCACCCATGATGGTGAGTTGTCTAGAAGGGGAAGGTCAAAGGGACGTGTGTTTGTTGATAATAACATCATGGAGCTGGAACTTTTTTTGGATGCATGTAACTGAAGCCAACTCTTGATGCCTTAAGCCAAAAAAAGGAAACTTTTTATAATATTGGGGTCCCTCATGGAAACCAAAAATGGAAATTGCAGTTCATTTCGGGAAGGACCAGAAACAAGCAACACAACAAATGTAGCGCTGTGTTCTATAGCTAGTTCTAGATCTGCCCTAGACAACGAATGTAGTGCTGCATTCCCCACCCAGCACACTGTGCGGAAGATATTGTTAATCCATGTTGACCGATGAGAAAACCCGAGGCACAAAGAATTTCATTAATTGCCCAAGTCACGTAGCCAGAAGTAATAAAGTGAAAGTTTGAAGCCAGGACCCTTCACCACCCTTATCTGACCTCTTGGTGCCCTTGATTGCATTCTACCATACCTATTCCAAAGACTCGCATCAGGGTAAGGTATACTAAAGTACAGGAGCCTTCATGGAGGGAGCAGAGTTTACTTAGTGTCTTATGCACATGATCACATTCAGTTCACACAACCTGCGACTTGGGTGGGGAACATGGCACTGCACTCCTTGCCGAGGGGGAGTCTGAGGACTGAGGGTATAGGTGTCCTGCCAAAGGTCATCCAGCTAATGAGTGAGGGACTCACAACTCAAACCAAGACCTTTGTGTTGAAAACCCAGTCATCTTGTTATGCATTACCTCCTTGTTCCAGAGCAAATATCATGAGTTTCCATTTATTGGGAACATATAATGTACCCGATGCTGTGGTTAGGCTTTGTTGATACTGCCTCTGCTTCTTACAGCAGCTTTGTAAGGTCATCTTTATTTCCCCATTTTATGTGTGAGAAAACTGAGACTCAAAGGAAGGCTTAGCAGCTTGCCAGAAGTCCTCTGCTCGTGGGCCACCAGGACTCACATCTGGGACCGTCTGGTCCATGTTGCTCCCTTATACCCCATACACTTTGGAGCTAAAGCTTCAAAGAAGTACAAGACACACTTATGTGTGGATACTCTAGTGTTCAGATTTTGTTTCTTTCCAGAACGCCTTAGAAAAATAGGGAGACATTGTTCAGAAAGCAGAAGGAAATTTGAAATTAGCGAAAAATCTCTGATATATATCGGAATGATTTTTAGAGCATTTGAAGCAATGTTAGAGAGTCATGGTGCTTCTCCCCACACTGATAGCCTCTCATGAACCTTCTATAGGATATGAGCTGAAAGCCTCTCTCCGAATCTGGCGAGCCCTGGCCTTCTCAAAACAGCGATGGGGCCAAAAGTAAGCCTCCCATGCTGGATTCTGTTTCTTCTCACCATTTCAAGGTTATTGTCTCTTGTCCAAGGGGCCACAGTCACATCGCCCCTGGTCACTGCAAGACTGTGGGGCTATTTTTTCTCTGGATAAAGACAGGTTGACACAGAGCAACTGCTACTCTGTGTTCCAGAGCTGGACATTATGCTGCTTGCCAGGCCACAAGAGGAGGCATGTCCCTGCAGGGCCCTGGAGACCATCTGGGACAGACCAGTTATTTGATTTGTCCAGTGCAAAATGAAAATTGCAGGGCCCTTGTTCAAAAGTTATTAAGAATTTCAGGACAGCAACAGCAGAGGTCACATACCCATGAAGCCAACTCTGATGTGAGGCTTTCCATCACCCTGGTGCTGGTTTGAAGCTATTGTATACCCCAGAATAGCCATGTTTTAATCCTGATCCCAATCTTGTGGGAGCAGTTGTTTCTTTTAATCCTGATTCAATACTGTAGGTCTAAAACTTTGAATTAGATTACCTCCATGGAGATGTGGCATGCCCAGTTGTAGGTATGACCTTTTGATGGTGATGTGGCTCTGCCCATCCAAGGTAGGTCTTAATTACTTTACTGGAGTCCTTTAAAAGGGAAAACCTTTTGAAGAAACCTCAGAGCCAAGGCAGACGCTTGGAGAACAGTTGCTTCAGAGCTGACAGAGCCAGCACAAGACCCAGATGTTTGGAGATTCGGGACCCAGTAGACGTCGCCATGTGCCTTCCCATGAGATGCTAAGCAAGCCAGAACCCATAGTTGTATCCTGGAGGAGCTAAGTGAAGGCCCACAGATGCCGATTGAGGAGCCCCTATAGGAAACAGAGGCTGAAAGCAATGGAGCCCAGGAGGAAGGGACCAGCAGATGCCAGATGTGCCTTCACAGCTGACAGAGGTGTTCCGGACAGCATCAGCCTTTCTTGAGTGGGAGTAACCTCTTGTTGGTGCCTTAGTTTGGACAGTTTTTTGGCACTAGAACTGTGAAACTTGTAATTTATTAAATTCTCTTTTTAAAAGACATTCCATTTCTGGTATATTGCTTTCTGGCAGCTTAAGAAACTAATACAACCCTGTTTTTACTCACAGAGAGGAATCTGTCAATTCCTCTGATCCCTGAGACAGAAGGAGTGGACTCTCAGCTGGAACCAATTTTGTTTTCTTTACCCTTGGGTCAGGAACCCTGTCTCTCCTCTCAGGCTGAACTGTCTTTTTAAAGAGTTTACAGTTGGACTTGGGCATCCTGACTGCTATTGAGTATGTGGGCATTTCCCTCTTGACATTTGTACCCAGAACACATATTTTGGAAGTTGGCCATAGCCCTGCTGAAATCCAGTCATGTTTAATGAATATTCACATATTCATTATAAGCAAACTGTGCTTATCCAGAATACAAAAAGACAACTCTGGACCTACAACTCAGAGCCTGGTGGATGAAATGAGCATGCAAATAAGCCAACTCCTTTGAGTATGATGAGTACCATAAAGAAAGGTGGATGTGGTTATATGGGAGCCCCACAGAAAAAGGGCCTGGAAGCACAGAGGGGCTGCTGTTTGAGCTGAGATGCAGAGGATGCATAGCAGCTTTCCAAACATAGAAATAGAAGGTGGGGTGGTCTTAGCAGTGGATGTGCAAAACAACAAGTTAAGTTTGCCAGGGTGTGAAAAGTCTCACCCTTTATCAAGTAGAAAACAGTTGAGGGTAATGATAAAGTAGGTGAGAGGAGTGGGTTGGGAGCACAGAGAGAGGGTCTGGGAGCTGAGACTGCAGAGGTAGACTTGGGCCATGCTGGTAGGACATGTGTGCCAAGTGAAGGGGTCTGGCTGTTATTTGGTAGGTAGTTTTAATTCTTTGGTACCACCGCTTGTGAGCATTGTGGACAAGTCATATGGAACAGAGCTAAAGGGCTTAGGGACTCACCTAGAGAAGAGGGATTAGGAAAGACAAATATAAGGGTATCTGTGTCATCAGGTATCTTCAAGTCTGGCCTGTAGAAGAGGATGAGGCCTGTGTGTGGGAGCAGCTTTGGGACAGATGGGTTAAAGTCACAGCCAGGCGGATCTCCTGTCTCCAGAATAAAGCTTCCTGCAGAGGGGGTGGAGGTACAGGCACTTCCAAGCTCAGAAGCTGCACTTCTCTGACTCAACCCTGTGTTCTCTGGGCTAACAGATATGTCCAGGCAAGAAACCAAGAGAGGTGGCAAGGGGTGAGGAACAAGAATGTCCTCAAAGAGAAAAATTATTAAAAAACAAAACCAAACCTCGAAGCCCTCAAATTCCAATGATGTTCACTTGTCTAACAATTTAAGTGTTCTTCCTAATTTTTCTTCCCCAGTCTGGACACCAGCAAATGCTGACTGAATGGGCCTGGACCCTGGGAGTCAGTGTTCTCATTAACTGATTTTGACAAATCAGTATGCAAGTGGCCGGCTGTGTGGCCAGCTCTAATGCCCAGGACAAAGGACCCAGTGAAGCCGTGCCATGGTCTTCCCACGACATCTCCCCACTCCCCTCCACTCCTCTGGGGCTCTGTACCCTGTACCCATCCCGATTGAAATCCAAGCTCTGCATTTGGTGGGGGGTGGGGCTGTGGTGCCCTTTTGGAAGGGTAGATCGAGCCAGCAGCCCTGCTGGGGAACCCAGAGCATCACAATGAGGTTTAAATAACAAGACTGGTTGGGAGCATGGCTGTCTCTGGAGACCTTCCTCTGGAATCTTGGAGTTGGAGAATAGAACAGAAACTGGGGCAACTTCAAAAGCAGTTGGAGTCCCCAGCAGTCAGGGAATAGAAGCGAGGAAGCCTCATTCCAGCCTCCCTTGAGCCTGTCAGGATACTTTTCTGATCTGATAGGGAGAGTGGACTTTCTGAAAGAAGAGTAGAAGAGATTTACTTCCAGTTCCGCAAGCACTTTTTATAGCCATCCTGTGCCCAGCAGGACTTGAGATCCAAGGGCTGAAATAGAAGATTTCTCCGGATATCAGGAGGCAGACTGCACGCCAGGCTGCACAGGGTCAGACAGATAGGACCTTAATTAGACCAAAGCCTTTGGCTGAGGAAGGCCAGTGGAGCCTGCTTTAAAGCTAGACCCTGCTTGCTTTCCCAGCCAACCAGCCAGTGCATGAGTATATCTAAACCCTGGGTGAGCAGGATGTCAGCACTGACTCAGAGCCTCTGCTAACCTCTCCACTCACTCCAGGCAAATGTCAACAAGTCTAGGGAAATTCGGTTCTTTCTTTTGTTACTTCATTCCTTCACTCAGGAAGTTTCCCTGGGAGAAGGTTATGCTTACGAATGGACACTCCCCTCACCTTTCCAAGAAGTAAATACCTTTCTTCTTTTAATCCATTCCTGTGGATGTAGACCTGTTATAGGTGGGACCTTTTGATGAGATTATTTCAATTGAGATGTGACCCACCTCTTTCAAGATAAGTCTTTAATCCTTTTGCCAGAGTTCTTCATAAGAGGATTAAACACATTCAGAAACTAAGAGATGGCATTAAGAGAAGCTCACAGAAAAAGTCCCAGAAGATCTGAGAGAGGAAGCCCCTGAAGCCAAAAGCTGGAAGCAAAGAATCCCAGGGAAGAAGGACCGGCAGACGTTGCCATCTGCCTTGCTATCTGACAGAGGAGCTCAAGCTCACTGGTAGCCAAGTTTTGAGAAAGGATATCATCCTGTCGATGCCTTAATTTAGACATTTTTTATGGGCAAGGAACTATAAATTGTTAGTTAATAAATCCTCATTGTAAAAGCCAACCCATTTCTGGTATATTGCATTTTGTCAGCTTAAGCAAACCAAAACCCATCTACCTTGTTTCCTGCCTAGTAAAATGCAGATGCAGCGTAGGGTGTGTGAGAGTGAGGGAGACGCTCACAGAAATGCCCAGCAAGGTGCCTGGGCGTGTGTGGAGGGCCCTCAGCAATTGCTAACGACTGGTTGTTAGTAAATGGGTGTCAGTGCCCCTGAGGGATCCCCTCCTGTTCCCTTACCTCGAGAGCCCACTCTGCACCTCAGGACTTTTGGAATGTACTCCTGAGCCTGCTTTTGCCTATCTCTCCCCTCTGCCTCCCCTCATCCCCCACAGAAATGAAGGTTGTAGTCCCCTGCAGTTAGTGGGGCTAGTGGAAACTGCCTGCTGCCTTGGCTGTCCTACCTAGTCCTCTGACCCAGGCTTCCTAGCCACTGTCCTCAGCTCACCTGCCCCAAAGCATCCCCTGCTAAGCCCCTTCACAAAGGCTGACTCCTGGGCATCTGTTGTCAGGCATTCTGGAATCATGGCTTATTGCCAAGCAGGACTTTCTCCAGGGCTTGGAGAGCTGGGTTTACCCTGCTGCTCAGTCTCACACATGCCCCACTCCAGGAGGGGTCCCTGAATGTGACAGATTCTGCGAGGAGACCTTGTCGAATTATTAAAGACCTCAAAGTGGTAGGACCTATAGAATGTTTAGAAAAAGATATTTTTTAGTGCTCTCAAAAATATATATATGATTACTTTAAGAGTACGCAGTAAAGCCAGTTATTGGTGACTAAAAAAATCATCAGCTTGATTCCAACCCCCAAAATAATAGACGTATTTGCTGGTATGGCTCAAGCCATCAACAACGAAAAGTGTGCAGCAGCCTGGCGAGTGCACAGATGAGCATGGGGACCTGGGTGCCTGGCTCCCACTGGTGGGCCTGGCCCCGTGTGCCCCCGTGCCCTGCTGCTCATGAGCATGTCTTGCAAACCTAACTTGAAACACACATGCCCATCGCCTCCCTCAACATGGCTGGAAGCGTCCACTCTCCTACCAGCGTGGGACCATCCTCACAGTACTGCCGGCTGCTGAGTGACCCCCCAGCCAGCCCTTGGCTACATCCAGGGAATTGGAAACAGCCATGTACGCCAGCGCTGAACTGCTGGCCACCCCAAAGCTGTACGAGCTGGGTAAAGAAAGAACAGACTGACCCACAGGGGAAGCGAGAGCGCAATGGAAAGAAACTTGCACTTGCTCAGGAGTGCTTGGCTCAGACAGAACTTCCGGAATGCCAGAGGCTAGCTGCCTAGTTAGCTTGGAAGGCTTCCGTCTTTTCTTACAAGATGAGAAGTTACAGTTCCTCTCCCCTGTTCAGATGGAACTCGTTTCCAATGTTAACCCTTTGTTTTTTCCCTCCCTTTTTCTCTCCCATGGTTCGCTAGGCTGTGTACCTAGACTTTAAGATTCAGGAAAGATTTTGCAGTTGATAAGGATTTGTATTTTAAGTAGTTGGAAATACCCTGGATTTTTTTCCCTTAAGCATTGATAAAAAATAAAATACATGGAAAGGTTACCCATCTTACATCAAACTGTAGTTTGCCTGCAAGTATCTCACTTTAATGTTCTCTTTCAAATACATTTATGTTACCTAAATTGTACTTTGTTCCTTTTCATAAGCTAATACAACTCTAAGGATTCTGCTTTTAGTAAACACTGACAGCAGGCTTCTGCTTTACTTAGTGCATCTCAGTTTGGCATACCGTGCAGTCTGCTTAATATAACTAATTTTGTGTTTAAGTACTTGCATGACTATTAGTGCTCTGAAGTCAGCTTAAAAGTGCACAAGTTATGAACAAAGAAGGAGAAACAACCTGTTATACCTAACAAGGACTCCTGAAAATTTTCAAACCGAGACTGTATATAGACTTCAGTTCTGCGTTTCCTGTAAGTTGATCGAAATGGTGAAAAAAAAATCACTAAAACTGTTTGCATCTTTACTACTTGGTGTAATAAAGCTTATTTTCATTAACAAAAAATAAAAACAATAATAACTGAAAGTGGTTCCTAACCCACGCTGTGCTTCAGAATGACCTGAGAAGCTTTTTGAAAAATAAAGACATCTGGGCCAAGATGCCGAGAGTCAGTTTCTGGACAGCCTGTGTGTTTGGGGAGCACCCAGCCTGGGGAGAAATGCCTTGGGCTGCCATTTCATCAGCTGGCCCACCCCCCATCTGTGGGTTTCCACAGAATTCACAGTTCAAACCTCATATTGCTCTTTTCCTCTGGGGGACAAGGAGGAGAGGGCAAAGAATGTATGCCTTACTTCCTGGGAGAATACAACAGTGCATCGCCCTTGGGCTGCACCCACGTTGGCAGCTAAGAAGCCTCTTCCTGCCCTGCCATCTGCCACCCTGCCAGGCCCACCATGCTCCCTGTTTTCACAGCAACCCGTGAGAAGCCCAGGAGGTGGACACACTTCCTTCCATGTTCTGTTTGTTTAAAAAGAACGAATCTGTCCATGTGCATGGCGTGTTTCATTGGAGGATGAGCCCTCTTTTCCACCTCAGGGCCCAGGCTGATTATGAGTGATGCAGCTGGGAGCCACTCACCGAGGAGAAATTGGGGCTCAGGGAGGCTCGGTGTGTCTGTGGAGAGTGAGGCAGCCAGAAGGAGCCTTGGGAGTCATCTCCTGCTCCACAGGAAAGGGACCTCTGCAGAGGGTTGGGCGCTTGGCCAGGTCTGCGGACCACTTGCAGGGCATACGCACTCTACACCCGCGTGCGTGAGGCAGGGGAGAGCTGCTGGACCCCGCCGCCAGCACAGCGCCACTCAGAGAGTGCCCAGGAGATGCTTGTAGACTGAATGGCATTTAAGATAAGGAGAGGGTATTATAGGACGGTGGAAGAGAAGAGCATAGAAGTGAGAAAGGGACAAAAGAACTGTGGAAATTTGAGTGAAACCTTTTAGCTCTCCGCAGCAGCCTGTTTCCTCAGAGTAGTAAGGATTAAAAGAGATAATGAATGTTAAGGAACCAAGCACAATGCGAAGCAAATGTCAGCATGCCTGAACACTCTCTGTTCCCCCAGACATGAGGGAGCAGGCTGATGCTGAGGTCTCTTCCCATCTGAGCCACTTGAGCCACTTCCCACCTGAGCCACTAAGTCTGGCTCCAGCTGAGCTTAGCAGCAACTTTTCATCCCAATGCCACCCCTTGAGGCTGTTGGAGGTTGTGACTTGGGCTGGGCCCCCCGGATGATTAGAGGGGGGCGCGGTGCAGCTACCTGAGAGATCTTGCCATGCCGTGATGTCCCCTTTCTTCCTTCTTCCCAGGTGTCCTTTGAGGTGTCGGTGGAGGCCCGGAGCTGCCCCGGTAGACACATGGAGCACATGTTCGCCCTGCGGCCAGTGGGCTTCCGGGACAGCCTGGAGGTGGGTGTCACCTACCACTGCTCCTGTGGCTGTAGCTCCAGGGTCGAACAGGATAGTGCCAGATGCAGCGGGAACGGGACTTACGTCTGCGGCCTGTGTGAATGCAACCCCAGCTACCTGGGCACGAGGTGCGAGTGCCAGGAAGGGGAGAACCAGAGTGGGTACCAGAACCTGTGCCGGGAGGCTGAGGGCAAGCCCCTGTGCAGCGGGCGCGGCGAGTGCAGCTGCAACCAGTGCTCCTGCTTCGAGAGTGAGTTTGGGAAGATCTACGGGCCTTTCTGCGAATGTGACAACTTCTCCTGTGCCAGGAACAAGGGGGTCCTCTGCTCAGGTAGGTGTCCCCAGCAAGCACTTTTGCTCTGAGCCAGTCAATGGCCCAAATCCCATGAGGACATTACCCCAAAGGCTTGCCTTTTGCTCCTCCTTCTGCTACATTCTCTCCTGCCGAGGGAATGTCACCAACTCAGGTTTGTGGTGGAGGGTGTCCCTGCCCCAGCAACAGAGAAGCCTTGCCCACCACCAGGCATGAGATGGGGACCAGCATGTCAGTATGCAGGCAAGAGAAGGCACTGCCAGACTGCATGGATGCTCAGAGTTGGAGGGTTTGTTCTTGGGTCATCCAGGCTTACTGCCCAGTCAGCGCAGGGATTGCCGGCACTATACTCTGGGCTGGAAGATGTTCAGCATCTTCTTCATCACCTCCGGGGGCAGGTGGCCCCCAGGCCTGGAAGTGGCCATCTCCTTGTTAGCTATTATATTCATTTTCTATAGCCGCCATAGCAAACCTAGTAAACAACGCAAATATATTCTATCATAGTTCCAGAGGCCAGAAGTCCAAAGTTGGTCCTATTTGGCTAAAATCAATGTGACGGCAAGGCCACATTCCTTCTGGAAGCTCTAGGAGAGGATCCATCTCCTTGGCTTTCCAGCTTCTAGAGCTGCATTTCTTACATTCCTTGGTGCATGGTTCCCTCCTCTATCTCCAAAGCCAGCTATGTACCATCTTCAGCTCTCTCTCCTGTTCTGACCTCTGCTTCATGGTCACATCTCACTCACTGACCTTCCTTCCTCCCTCCCTTTTATAAGGACCCTTTTGGAGTACGTCTGTTTGGATCTATTCTGTTTGGGGTACATGTACTTCTTAGATCTGTAATTTTAAGTCTTTTATAAGAGCTGGGAAATTTTCAGTGATAATTTCCTTCATTAGTTTTTCTCCTCCTTTTCCCTTCTCTTCTCCTTCTGGGACACCCACAACACGTATATTCGTACACTTGATGTTGCCATTCAATTCCCTTATATTTTTCCATTCTGTTCCCTGTATTTTCTTTTGCTTGTTGGATTTCAGGTGTTCTGTCCTCCAGTTCACTAATCCTATCTTCTGCCTCTTGAAATCTAACATTGTAGGATTCCATTGTTTTTTCCATCTCTTCTACTGTGCCTTCCATTCCCATAAATTCTGTAATTTGTGCTTCCGGACTTTCGATTTCTTCTTTTTGTTCCTCCCTTGCCTTCTTTATATCTTCCCTCAATTCATTGATTAGATTTTTGATGAGGTTTTCTATGTCTGTTTGAACATTTTGAATTAATTGTTTCAATTCCTGTATCTCATTTGAATTGTTGGTTTGTTCCTTTGACTGGCCATATCTTCAGTTTTCCTAGTATGAGTCGTTATTTTCTACTTGTGTCTAGGCATTTAATTTTCTTAATTAGTTTATTCTGGAGATTGTTTTCACTTTTTTTTACCTAGGATTTTCTTACTAGATGACTTTGTTGTCTATCTGTTCTTTGACATTCAGTTCAGCTTATTCTGGACCACTAGCTTAGGTTTTGTTTAACAGATCAGAATTTTTCAGTTCTTCTTTTCTTATTTCTTGCACTGCTTCTATGGTGCCTTTTTTTTCCCCCTTAGGAGGGTCTTCTGAGGTATTATAGACCCCAGTCAGATTTTCCCAGACCAGCTGGCCTCCTGTCAGGAGGAAAGAGTCACCTGCATCAGTTTTCCCTGAGGGTGAGACCCAGCAGGTTGAAAGACTTTCCTGTGAAGCCTCTGGACTCTTGTGTTTTTTCCTATCCTGCCCAGTAGGTGGCGCTTGTCTACCTGCAGGTCCCACCAGCATAAGGTGATGAGGTACTTTTAACTTCAGCAGACTCTCTGTGCTGGGGTTGTGGTTGAGACAGAGGAGAGGTTGTATGCTGGCTTTAATGCTTCAGTTTTCCAGAATCTGGGGTGTGAACTCCTTGAGGGAGGGATTCCACCTGAGCTGGGCCCCACCCCTCTCCTGGGGAAGGCACAGGCTCCACACAAGCTCTCAGACAAGCTTAATTCTGCCCATACCTGGGGCAGTTGGAGCCTGAGAAGCCTTGTAGTTGTATCCAAAGAGCAGTCAAGCCATAGAAACACATCCACAAAAAAGAAAAGGAAAAAAAAACCCTTTTCATAGCAGGAGCCCCGTTCCTCAGGTTTGCCAATCAAGAGCTTAAGTTGGTATGTTGCTCTGTGTATCTCCAGGTCCTACGTGCCTCCTCCTTTCCTTCAGGGCTCAGAACCTTTGCAAGTATTTTGTGCTGTCTGATTAAAAAAAAAAAAAAAGTCTGTTTTTTGTTTCTTTTTCTTTTCCCATTAGCCCTGCCCCCTCAGCACTGGGGCAAAAACCAGCAACCTCCACTTTTACTGAAGGTTCAGCTGAGCTGGGAACCTATTTTCAGTAGTCAGAATTTGTTAATTAATTTCACAAATTGGAGCTTGGTTGCGCTCAGCCCCTGCTGCTGGTAAAGTCCCTTTCCTTTCCCCTCTGGGAAGCAGCCTGTGGGGGGGGGGGGGGGGGAGGCACCGGCCACCGAGGCTTGGGGAACTCACAGTTCTGGGGGGGCTCGTAGCCGGTCCAGCTTGTCCGGACTGTGGCCCCAGCAGTTGTTCTATACTGTTCCTGGCTATTTACTAGCTGCTCTGGAGGACGAACTAAATCCCACACCCCACTAAGCCCTGTAAGGACCCTTTTGATTATATTGGACCGACCCTGATAATCTGGGGGTCGCCCTGTCTCGAGATCCTTGATTTAGTCACATATGCCATGTAAGGTAACAGTCACAGCTTCTGGAGATTAAGACATGGAGATCTTTGGGGAATCATTATTCTGCTACATGGGCATAATTTAAAAATTCCTGATATTGAAATAAAACTTATTTCTCAGTAGCTTCCACCCAATGGAGAGGCACATCCTACACTCTCTCATGAAAACCTATCAAACATCTGGAAACTGCTTTATGTTTTACTGTTCTCTTTTCTTATCCAGCTAGAAATCCCAAATCTCTCCCATCTCAGAGGGCTCCGCAGTTTGTTAAGCATGTTTCTCAGGTTTGAGCACATTATTTGTCATTCTGAGTAAAGAAGGCTCAGTCCAGAGTTCAGCAAAGTGCTTGCTTCCTGTGCTGTGAACCTCTGTTAATGCATCCTAAGAATATGTTGTTTTCCTTTTTCTTTTTTTTTTCAATAATCATATTACACTCTTAAGCTTGCTTTTAACTTTAACATTACAGCTTCCAGGTTTTTTAATTTTTTAAACAAACTATAGCTAAGCCAAGTTTTTATTGTGTCATGCTTGAGTACTTGATGTTTTAAATTTAAGTATAGGACTTCACATTGATTCCAACTGAATTAGAAGGTGCAGAACCTATTCTGGAGTTGCATTCTGATGAGATATTTTCAAGTTGTGTCTCAAAAGGGCTATTCGGTCCAACACTGTAACATCTGCAAATACAGGAAACAGAACTATTTTAGGCAATACTGTAGCTTCTTCTACAAATTGTCTATACTGTGTCTCCGGAGTTCCCTCCTTGAGAATGGCCTTCAAACTGGGAAGTGGTCATTTGAAGGGCACTTGGAGTTTAGCTGAAAAGATAAAACACATGCATGTGAAGCAAATTGGGTGCATAGAAATGATACACCACCATGGGAAGAGTAGTATTTCCTACACAGAAATCCAAGTACTGAGACTTGCACAGAGGTGGGCTAGCAAGTGAGGCTTCTTGAGGCAGGCCACATGGTGAGACAAGTATGAGTACACCTACGGGTGCAATGGGATCAAAATGTTCAAAGTTGGAATTGCTCTGTAAGTGCAGGGCATATGGATGTCCCAGAAGACTCAAGTAGATGGGAGAGTTAGGGCTTGTTGTGTCAAATGCAGCAGGGATGGACTTTTTTCTCAGTGGAAGGGTTGAGAGGTTGGTGTGAACTGGATCATTCTCTTTGGGTTAGAGGGATGCAGCCCTGGGTCTAAATCCATGACACCATGTGTTGGTTGTATGACTTTGGGTATATAGTGCTGTAAAGGAATGAGAGAATGCCTGTAAAACCTAACACATTTACTGGTACAAAAGGAGGACTCAACATTCACTCCTGCCTGGGTTGGGACCACACATCCCTGGGAGGCAGTGGCTGGGGCCTGGTGCATGCAAGGGCCAACCTGTCCCCTGTAAATCATCGGGTTTCCCCTAAGGGATTCAGCATCATGGCCGGGAGTTTCCTTTCCTTTTAATAGCTACAATAAAAGCCCCTAGAAAATTGACAATATCCATAATAGACTTTTGGCAGTATGTATGTATATATGTATGTATGTATGTGTATAAATAAGAGATACTGGAAAATATCACAGAACTGTCCCTTCCTTTCCTTCAGTAGCCAGAAATAATTCTCTGATACATTTTCCCCTGAGAAGGCTGATTGTATCCATGTTGCCTTGGGAGCAGAGTCTTCTAAGCCAGACCAAAGTGTGAAAATCCCCTCTCTACTTTATTAGCATACCATCTGGGTTATCTTGGGCTTTTGGCTTCCCCTGCTCTAAAAATGGACCAACAACATTTGTTTCTGAGTTCTGAGGATTGAGGGAGAAGACATAGACAAAGGCCCTGCTGGTCTCAGAACAGGGCCCAAGATGTGGCAGGGCCCTTCCTTTCTATGCACCCCTTTTCCTCTCCAAGATGACATTTCCTTGATTTGGGCACAGAGCCTGGGAGGCGTAGGGCAGAGTGGTAGATGAGGTCTGAGTGGCCCTCAGTAGGGGAAACTTGTTTGCCATTTTGGAAACAAGCAGAGCAAACATGCTGATTTTTTGTTTAGCCATCAGAACCCACAGTTCTCTGAGTTAATCTTGCATTTCAGAATTCTGCCAGAAACCATGTCCAAACGCCCCTGGGTGCTTTTTATTTTGCTTATCCCTCCCTCCCCTTACAATCCTGTGGTATTGGGAGACTCTTGCATGTCACGGGATAGAGGAAAACTAAGGTTTGCCAAGTCCGTGAGGCTCCCAGATGAGTGTGCTTGAAGTAACTACCTTCCTCGGGTTTGCTGAGATGGGATATTTTCCCCCCAACCCCCAATTGGAAAAGCCATACACGTTCATTAAACAACATTTGGAAAGTCCAGGGAAGCCAGTGGATGCATGGTGGGTCTGACTTGCTGCTGTCTCCTTCTTGGCGACTATGATTAATCAGGACCATCTGGCAAGCCAGACCAGGAACCCTTTCACTCTGCCTGTTTCACATGCATTCCTTCCAAAGCTGTGTGCTCAGCGAAGAGAATGACCTTCCCAGATAGCTGGAGGATTATTCCTAGGTCTGGAGTATTCTGAAGGGTAGAAGAAATAAAATAAATCATTCATAATTCCATCACTCAAAAATTTTAATGTTAGTGTATTTCCTTCCAAGCCTTTTTTTAAAAACATTTTTTTATTGTAAAATATAACATATAAACAAAAAAGCAATATATTTCAAAGTACATTCTAACAGGAAGTTATAGAACAGATTTCAGAATTTGGTATGGGTTTCAGTTCTACAATTTTAGGTTTTTCCTTTTAGCTGCTCTAAGACACAGGAGACTGAAAGAAATATCAATATAATGATTCAGCAGTCATTCTCGTTTGTTAAATCCTATCTTCTCTGTTGTAACTACTCCTTCTCCTTTCATCTTTCTGCCAGTCTTTAAGGGTGTTTTGGCTGTGCCCATTCTAATTTTTTCATGTGGGAAACGGTATTAATAACATGGAATAGGGGATGGGACTAGTTGATATTTTGGTGAGGCTGGCCCCTGTGGACCTTAGGACTTATCAGGCCCAGAAACCCATCTGGAGGTTGTGAGTTTCTGGAAAGTAATGATAGTGCATGAAACTTTTCTTTAATTACTTTTTTTAAAAAAATATATAACAAACAAACAAAAACATTCTTAATATATGATCATTCCATTCTACGTATATAAATCAGTAATTCACAATATCATCACATAGTTGCATATTCATCATCAAGATCATTTCTTAGAACATTTGCATCAATTCAGAAAAAGAAATAAAAAGAAAACAGAAAAAAATTCACACATACCATACCCCTTACCCCTCCCTTTCATTGCCACTTGCATTTCAATCTATTAAATTTATTTTAACGTTTGTTCCCCCATTATTTATTTTTATTCCATATGTTTTACTTATCTGTTGATAAGGTGGATAAAAGGAGCATAAGACACAGGTTTTCACAATCACACAGTCACATTGCGAAAGCTATATCATTATACAATCATCTTCAAGAAACATGGCTACTGGAACACAGCTCTACATTTTCAGGCAGTTCCCTCCAACCTCTCCATTACATCTTGACTAGCAAGGTGATATCTGTTTAATATGTAAGAATAACCTCCAGGATAACCTCTTCACTCTGTTTGAAATTTCTCAGCCATTGACACTTTATTTTGTCTCATTTTACTCTTCCCCCTTTTGGTTGAGAAGGTTTTCTCAATCACTTGATGCTGAGTCTCAGCTCATTCTAGGATTTCTGTCCCATGTTGCCAGGAAGGTCCACACCCCTGGGAGTCATGTCCCACGTACACAAGGAGAGGGCGGTGAGTTTGCTTGTTGTGTTGGCTGGAGAGAGAGGCCGCATCTGAGCAACAAAAGAGGTTCTCTTGGGGGTGACACTTAGACCTAATTTTAAGTAGGCTTGACCTATCCTTTGTGGGTTTAAGTTTCATATGAACAACCCCCAAGACTGGGGACTCAGCCTATTGCTTTGGTTGTCCCCACTGCTTGTAAGAATATTAAGAATTCTCCACTTGGGGAATCCTTTCTTACCATTCCCCCAAGGGGTCTTTGCAAATACTGTTTTACTCACTGTTCAGATCACTCTGGGATTTACTGGGGCATCACTCTGGACAAACCTACAAAATCTTATGCCCTACTCAAGGTTCCACATACTTATGTTGTTCAATTAAACTGTCCACATAAGTTATATTAGGAACTGCAGTAGTCAGAATATAAATTTTGTACCAAATAAACATTTTTTGCTTTAGTCTCACACATAAGTTAAAGTTTTAAAATATTAATTACCATCTATTTTCAACACCCTGCAGTAATGACATTCCTTTGTTCTTCCTCATGCAAAAACATTTTTAAATTTGTACATTTAGTCACTATCATTATACACTCTAGGCATTCCTAAATTATACCATCTCGGTCTTTATCATCTATCTTTCTTTCTGATTTCATTTGTGTTCACAGCCCTCCTCCCTCTATCATTCTCACATTCAGCTTCATTCAGTGTTCTAACATAATTTTATTACAGTTAGGTAGTATTGTGCTATCCATTTCTGAGTTTTTACAATCAGTTCTATTGCACAATCTGTATCCCTTCAGCTCCAATTACCCAGTATCTTACCCTATTTTTATCTCCTGATGGTCTCTTTTACCAATGACATTCTCCAAGTTTATTCACTAATGTCAATTCATATCAGTGAGACCATGCAGTATTTGTCCTTTTGTTTCTGGCTAATCTCACTCAGCATAATGTCCTTAAGGTCCATCCATGTTATTACATACTTCATAACTTTATTTTGTCTTACAGCTGCATAATATTCCATCCTATGTATATACCACAGCTTGTTTAGCCACTCCTCTGTTGATGGGCATTTGGACTGTTTCTGTCTCTTTGCAATTGTAAATAATGCTGTTATAAATATTGGTGTGCAAATGTCTGTTTGTGTCTTTGCCCTCATGTCCTCTGAGTAAATACCTAGCAAATGGTATCGTCAGGACATATGGCAGTTCTATACTTAGCTTCCTCAGGAACTGCCAAACTGCCTTCCACAGCCATTGTACCATTTGACATTCCCACCAACAGTGGATAAGCGTGCCTCTTTCTCCACATCCTCTCCAGCACATGTTGTTTTCTGTTTTATTGATAATGGCCATTCCGGTGGGTATGTAATGATATCTCATTGTGGTTTTGATTTGCATTTTCCTAATAGCCAGGGAAGTTGAACATTTTTTCATGTGCCTTTTGGCCATTTGTATTTCCTCTTCTGAGAACTATCTGGTCAAGTCTCTTTCTCATTTTGTAATTGGGTTATCTGTCTTTTTGTTGTTGAGTTGAACAATCTCTTTATGTATTCTGGCTACTAGACCTTTATCTGATATATCGCTTCCAAATATTGTCTCCCATTGTGTAGGCTGTCTTTTTACTTTCTTGACAAAGTTCTTTGCTGCACTAAAGTGTTTAATTTTGAGGAGCTCTCGTTTATTTATTTATTTATTCAATGCTCATGCTTTGGATGTAAGGTCTAGGAAACCGCCTCCTATTATAAGATGTATAAAATATTTCCCTACATTTTCTTCTAAAAATTTTATGGTCTTAGGTCTAATGTTTAGGTCTTTGATCCATTTTGAGTTAATTTTTGTATAGGGTGTGAGATGTGGATCTTCTTTCATTCTTTTGCATATGGATATCCAGTTCTCTAGGCACCTTTTATTGAAGAGACTGTTCTGTCCCAAGTGAGTTCGTTTGACTGCCTTATCAAAGATCAATTGTCCATAGATGAGAGGGTCTATATCTGAACACTCAATTAGTTTCCATTGGTCAGAATATCTGTCTTTATGCCAGTACCATGCTGTTTTTACCACTGTAGCTTCATAATATGCCTTAAGGTCAGGTAGCATGACATCTCCGACTTCATTTTTCTTTCTCAGGATACCTTTAGCTATTTGGGGCACCATGCCCTTCCAGATAAATTTCATTATTGGTTTTTGCATTTCTGAAAAGGAAGTTTTTGGGATTTTAATTGGTATCACATTGAATCTGTAAATCAGTTTAGGTAGAACTGACATCTTAACTATATTTAGTCTTCCAATCCATGAACATGGTATGCCCTTCCATTTATTTGGGTCTTCTGTGATTTCTTTTAATAATTTCTTATAGTTTTCTTTGTATAGATGTTTTGTCTCTTTAGTTAAATTTATTCCTAAATATCTTATTCTTTTGGTTGCAATTGTAAATGGACTTTTTTTCTTGATTTCCCCCTCAGATTGTTCACTACAATCTGAGTGTATAGAAACGTTCCAGATTTTTGAGTGTTGATCTTGTAACCTGATCTTGTAACCTATAGTACTTTGCTATACTCATTTATTAGCACTAGTAGTTTTGCTGTAGATTTTTCAGGGTTTTCGACATATAGTATCATATCATCTGCAAACAGTGAGAGTTTTATTTCTTCCTTTCCAATTTCGATGCCTTGTATTTCTTTTTCTTGTCTAATTGCATATGTGAATAACAATGGTGATAGTGGACATCCTTGTCTTGTTCCTGATCTTAGGGGGAAAGTTTTCAGTTTTTCCCTATTGAGGATGATGTTAGCTGTGGGTTTTTCATATATTCCCTTTATTATGTTGAGGAAGTTCCCTTCTATTCCTGTTCTTTGAAGTGTTTTCAACAGGAAAGGATGTTGAATTTTGTCAAATGTCTTTTCTGCATCAATCGAGATGATCATGTGGTTTTTCTGCTTTGATTAGTTGATATGGTGTATTACATTAATTGATTTTCTTGTGTTGAACCATCCTTGCATACCTGGGATGAATCTTACTTGGTCATGGTGTATAATTCTTTTACTGTGCTGCTGGATTCGATTTGCTAGAATTTTGTTGAGGATTTTTCATCTATATTCATTATGAAACCAGTCGGTCTGTAGTTTTTTAAAAATATCTTTGTCTGGTTTTGGGATGAGGGTGATGTTGGCTTCGTAGAATGAAGCTATTAGGTAGCTTTCCCTCCTCTTCAGTTTTTTTGAAGAGTTTGAGCAGGATTGGTAGTAATTCTTTCTTGAATGTTTGTTAGAATTCACATGTGAAGCCATCTGGTCCTGGACTTTTCTTTTTGGGGAGCTTCTTGATGACTGATTCAATTTCTTTACTTATGATTGATTTGTTGAGGTCATCTATTTCTTCTCAAGTCAGTGTTGGTTGTTCATGCCTTTCTAGAAAGTTGTCCATTTCATCTACATTGTCAAGTTTATTAGCATAAAGTTGTTCATAGTATCTTCTCATTACCTCCTTTATTTCTGTGGGGTCAGTGGTTATGTCTCCTCTTCCATTTCTGATTTTATTTATTTGCATCTTCTCTCTTCTTTTTGCCAGCCTCAGTAAGGGTCCATCAGTCTTATTGATTTTCTCATAGATCCAACTTCTGGTTTAGTTGATTTTCTTGATTGTTTTCATGCTCTCAATTTCATTGATTTCTGCTCTAATCTTCATTATTTTTTTCCTTTTGCTTGCTTTGGGGTTAGTTTGGTGTTCTTTCTGTAGTTCTTCCAAGTGGACAGTTAATTCCTCAAATTTTGTTCTTTTTTCTTTTTTGATATAGGCATTTAGGGCAATAAATTTCCCTCTTAGCACTACCTTTGCTGCATTCCATAAATTTTGATATGTCATGCTTTCATTTTCATTTGCATCCATATATTTACTGATTTCTCTTGTAATTTCTTCCTTGACCCACTGGTTGTTTAAGAGTGTGTTGTTGAGTCTCCATATATTTTTGAATTTTCGGGCACTCTGCCTATTACTGATTTCCAACTTCATTCCTTTATGATCTGAGAAAGTGTTTTCTATGATTTCAATCTTTCTAAATTAATTGAGACTTGCTTTGTGACCCAGCATATGGTCTATCCTTGAGAATGATTCATGAGCACTTGATAAAAAGGTATATCCTGCTGTTGTGGGGTGTAATGCTCTATAAATATTTGTTAAGTCTAGCTCATTTATTATATTATTCAAATTCTGTGTTTCTCTGTTGATCCTCTCTCTAGATATTCTGTCCATTAATGAGAGTGGGGAATTGAAGTCTCCAACTATTATGGTAGATGTGTCTATTTTTCTTTTCAGTGTTTGCCTCACGTATTTTGGAACATTCTGGCTCAGTGCATAAATATTTATGATTGTTATGTCGTTTTGTTGAATTGTTCCTTTTATTAATACATAGTGTCGTTCTTTGTCTCTTTTAGCTGTTTTACATTTGAAGTCTAATTTGTTGGATATTAGCATAGCTACTCCTGCTATTTTCTGATTGTTATTTGCATGGAAGATCTTTTCCCAACCTTTCACTTTCAACCTATGTTTATCCTTCGGTCTAAGATGTGTTTCCTATAGACAGCATATAGATGGGTCCTGTTTTTTAATCTGTTCTACCAGTCTAGGTCTTTTCATTGGGGAGTTTAATCCATTAAGATTTAGTGTTATTACTGTATGGGCAGTACTTTCTTCTACCATTTTACCTTTTGGATTTTGTATGTCGTATCTAATTGTTCTTCTTTTTACCTTTACTGTTAGTCTTCATTTCTACACTCTTCTCCACACCTCTCTCTCCTGTCTTTTTCTGTCTGCCTCTAGCACTCCTTATAGTATTTGTTGAAGAGCTGGTCTCTTGGTCACAAATTCTCTCAGTGATTTTTTTTTTGTCTGAAAATGTTTTAATTTCTCCTTCATTTTTGAAGGACAATTTTGCTGGATATAGAATTCCTGGTTGGCAATTTTTCTTTTAGTAATTTAAATATATCATCCCACTGTCTTCTCACCTCCATGGTTTCTGCTGAGAAATCTATGCATAGTCTTATATATACAGTCTTATATATATATAGTCTTAGTCTATACAAGGCTTCCCTTGTATGTGATGAATTGCTCTTCTCTTGCTGCTTTCAAGATTCTCTCTTTCTCCATGACATCTGACATTCTGTTTAGTACATGTCTTGGAGTATGTCTATTTGGATCTGTTCTCTTTGGGATACGCTGCACTTCTTGGATCTGTAATTTTAAGTCTTTCATAAGAGTTAGGAAATTTTCAGTGATAATTTCCTTCATTAGGCTTTCTCCTCCTTTTCCCTTCTCTTCTCCTTCTGGGACACCCACAACATGTATATTTGTGTGCTTCGTGTTATCACTCAGTTCCCTGAGTTCCTGCTCATATTTTTCCATTTTTTTCCCTGTAGTTTCTGTTTCTTGTCGGATTTCAGATGTCCCGTCCTCCAGTTCAGAAATCCTATGTTCTGTCTCTTGAAATCTACCATTGTAGGTTTCCATTGTTTTTTCATCTGTTCTACTGTGCCTTTCATTCCCATAAGTTCTTTGATTTGTGTTTTCAAACTTTTGATTTCTTCTTTTTGTTCATTCCTTGCCTTCTTTATATCCTCCCTCCATTCATTGATTTGATTTTTGATGAGGTTTTCCATGTCTGTTTGAACATTCTAAATTAATTGTTTCAACTCCTGTATCTCATTTGAATTGTTGGTTTGTTTCTTTGACTGGGGCATATCTTCAATTTTCCTAGTGTGATTCATTATTTTTGCTGGCATCTAGGCATTTAACTACTTAATTGGTTTATTCTGGAGATTGATTTCACTTCTTTTATCTAGGATTTTCTTGCTGGATGACTTTGTTGTCTTTCTGGGGTTTTTTGGGTTTTTTTTTTTTTTTTTTTTTAACATGGGCAGGCACCGGGAATCTTGCCTGCTGAGCCACTGTGGCCTGCCCATCTTTCTGTTCTTTGACACTCAGTTCAGCTTATTCTGGACCACTAGCTTAGGTTTTGTCTAACAGATTAGAATTTTCAGTTCTTGTCTTTATTATTTCTTGCCCTGCCTGTATGGTGCCTTTCCCCCCCCTCCCACCCCTTAGGAGTGTCTACATAGATATTATAGACCCCAGCCAGATTTTCCCAGTCCAGACTGGCCTCCTAATAGGAGGAAAGAGTCATCTGTTTCAGTTTTCCCTGAGGATGAGACCTAGCAGGTTGAAAGACTTTCCTGTGAAGTCTCTGGACTCTGTGTTTTTCCTTTCCTGCCCAGTATGTGGCGTTTGTCTGTCTGCAGGTCCTACTAGCATAAGATGATGCAGTACCTTTAACTTCAGCAGACTCTACATGCTGTGGGAATGGTGAAGACAGAGGAGAGATTGTAGGCTGGCTTTAATCACTTCAAATTTCCAAACCTGGGTATGAATTCCTTGAGGGAGGGAATCTACCTGAGGTGGGCCCCACCCATCTCCTGGGGAAGGCACAGGCTCCAGACAATCTCTCAGACAAGCTTGTTTCTGCCTATGCCTGGGGCAGTTGCAGCTGGAGATGGCTTGCAGCTGTATCCAAAGAGCAGTCAAGCCTTTGTAGAAACACAGCCACAAAAAAGAAAGAAAAATCCTTCTCAGAGCAGGATACTGTTCCTCAGGTTTGCCAATCAAGAGCATAAGTTGGTATGTTGTTTTTTTTACCTTCAGATCCTATGTGCCCTCTCCTTTCCTTCAAGGCCCAGACCCTTTCAAATTATATATATGCTATCTGATCCAAAAAACCTCTGTTTCTTTTTCGTCAGCCCTGCCCCCTTGGCTCTGGGGCAGAAACCTCTGTTTTGAGGAAGTTCAGCTGAGCTGAAGGCCTATTTTTAGTAGTCAGAATTTGTCAACAAATTCCACAGTTGGAGCTTAGTTGCACTCAGCCCCTGCTGCTGGTAAAGCCCCTTTCCTTTCCCCTCTGGGAAGCAGCCTGTGGGGAAAGGGTGCCAGCCACCACAGCTTGGGGCAGTCTTGATTCCAGCGGGACACATAGCTGGTCCAGACTGGGGTATGCTGTGTGTCCGGTCACTGACCTGGCCCTAGCAGTTGTTCTGTACTATTCCTGGCTATTTAATAGCTGTTCTGGAGGACGAACTAAATCCCACACCTCCTAAGCTGCCATCTTGGCACATTGCATGAAACTTTTGCAGAATCTCAGATAAAACCCTGGATGTTCTTTTCATGCTAACAGGACTGATTTTGGTTGGCATTTGGCAAACCTGGTAATTAGGAATATCTAGCTAAAGCTCTCATAAGAGTCACCTCCAGAATAGCCTCTTGACTTTATTTGAACTCTTTTAGCCACTGATACCTTATTTCATTACATTTCTTTTCCCCGTTTTGGTCAGGAAGGCATTGTCAATCCCAAGGTGCCAGGGCCAGGCTCATCCCTGGAAGCCATATCCCACATTACCAGGGAGACTTTTACCCCTGGATGTCAGTCATGCCCCATATAAGTGGGTAATGATTTTTCTTGCAGAAGTGGGCTTAGAGAGAGAGAGCCCACATCTGAGTCACAAAAGGGGTTTTCTGGAAATACCTTGTAGGAGTAACTATAGGTAGACTTAGCTTCTCCACTACAGAAATAAGCTTCACAAGAGCAAGGCTTAAGAACCTCTTGACTCTGTTTGAAATCTCTCAGTTACTGAAACTTTATTTTGTCTCATTTTTCTTTTCCTCCTTTTTGTCAAGAAGCCTTTCTCAATCCCATGAGGCTAGGTCTTGGCTCATCCTGGGAGTTCTGTCCCAGGTTGCCAGGGAGATTTTCACCCCTGGGAGTCATGTCCCACATAAGGGGCAGGGAAGGGAGTTCACCTGCTGAGTTGGCCAAGCCTTTTTTAATTTAGTGGAAGTATATGTATACATTTTGTATTTTGCTTTTTTCATACAATATACCCTCAAATTCTCAGAAACATTTGGGAATGAATTACTAAAAAAAATCTTTCATTAGAACAGCAACTCCTTGGACAGTGTTGTCATGTCCAGCCCTTTGTTGTCTCTTAGACACTCCAGCTTGTTCAGGAGGCAGCTGTGGAACAGATGGGTAAGGAATTCCAGCCCCCAGTTCCTTGGCACCCATAGTCAACTCGGAGCTCCCACTCTGGAATTGTGCAGATAGTTCTGAGCTCCTGGGTTGCTGTTACATTTGGGGTTTCTGTGGGAAGGAAACCTGTTTCCCAACAATGTCTCTGGTCTTGAAGATGTTGATTCAGTGACTCACAAGTAGCTAACTTCAGCATTTTCTCACCGTTTCCCTCACCCATTTCCCCTGCAGCCTCAACCCAAAAAGGGACATTGTGGTTTTGATCTGTCTTGAGAGGCAAGAGAGGGCAGAAGGGTGGGTTTGAAGAAGAAGCCAAGGCAGAGTCAAGGCCAGAATCAATAGGGACACTCTGAGAAACACTTTCCTCTTTTCCCTGGTCTTGCCATCTATGAAGAATTATAGTCCTTTCCCCTCGCCAAAAGACAGAACTGAGGGGAAAAGTGCAAGAGATGGAGTTCTTTCACAGGTTTGTAATATATTATATTTCATAGAAATTAATAATGAAGCAAATCAGACTAAAGTCTGAAAGCAATTGAACAGCTTTGTTGACATTTCTTTTGTGACACATTGTCATGGGAATTTTTGTGCGGTCAGGGCTGTTGTGCCTCCCACTCATTGCTAGAAGCAACACAACTCAAGAAATGGTTCTGTCCATAGCCTGTTCTGCATGTGCAAATGGAGCCTCATGGGGCCATTATAAGGGTTTCTGTTCTTTTGACTCTCATGAGATTTTTACCCTTCTGAGTACCACTAATATAATATGAGAAGTAAGACATGGTCTGTTTAGTTGTTTGTAGGGTCATAAAAGATTCTTGCTCAAACTTTGTTGGTAACCAAACAGTGCATTTCCTGGGATTTGAGTTATTCCACTATAGTAAATGTTGAAATCAGTCTCAGTTCTGATGCTTTCATCAGTCTCTGTACTTAAAATGACTGTACTGGGGTACACTGAATAATGGGCTAATAGTCAACCTACTTCTTGGATTTTATATATTAAGAAAATTTAAATAAAATAATTATAGAACTTTGAAAAGTGCTCTTGGTCTCATGATCATGAGAACCCAAAACTCCATTTAAGACAAAGATGTTTGGCCAGTTTATTCAGGTAGACACACACATACATATACTTATATATATTTGTGCTAGTTTGAAAGGATGTATGTACCCTAGAAAAACCATGTTTTAATCCTAAGCCCATTTTGTAAAGGTAGCCAATACAAGTCAACCTACTTCTTGGATTTTATATATTAAGAAAATTTAAATAAAATAATTATAGAACTTTGAAAAGTGCTCTTGGTCTCATGATCATGAGAACCCAAAACTCCATTTAAGACAAGGATGTTTGGCCAGTTTATTCAGGTAGACACACACATACATATATATATTTGTGCTAGTTTGAAAGGATGTATGTACCCTAGAAAAACCATGTTTTAATCCTAAGCCCATTTTGTAAAGGTAGCCAATTCTTCTAATCCCTATTCAGTACTATATATTTGAAACTTTAGTTAGATCATCTCCCTGGAGATGTGACTCAATCAAGAGTGGTTGTTAAGCTGAATTGGGTGGGGCCATGTCTCCACGCATTTGGATGGATCTTGATTAGTTCACTGGAATCCTATAAAAGAGGAAACATTTTGGAGAATGAGAGAGATTCAGAAAGAGCAGAGAAGAACAACATAGCCACCAGAAGCAGAGAGAACCAGCCAGTGACCTTTGAAGATGAATAAGGAAAATGCCTCCCAGGAGCTTCATGAAACAGGAAGCCAGGAGAGAAAGCTAGCATATGACGCCGTGTTCACCATGTGCCCTTCCAGCCAAGAGAGAAATCCTGACTGTGTTCACCATGTGCCTTCTCACTTGGGAGAGAAACCCTGAACATCATCAGCCTCCTTGAACCAAGGTATCTTTCCCTGGATGCCTTTGATTGGGCATTTCTATAGAGTTGTTTTACTTGGGACATTGTCTTGGCCTTAGAACTATGAACTAGCAACTTACTATATTCCCCTTTTGAAAAGCCATTCTGATTCTGGCATATTGCATTCCAGCAGCTAGCAAACTAGAACAATATTTATTTAAAATATTTAATATTTCTAAGCCTTTATTATGGGTCTGGTCATTAGAGGTGAAGGGGCATCTGCAGTTCTCTTCCAAATATAGAAATAATGGAGAGTGACACTCGTGGCAGCATTCCTAGGGGGCCAGAGCCAGATTCTGTGCACAGGTTCTGGGTCTGGGCTGACTTATTTAAGTTCTGTTAAATCTCTCCAGAAAAAGGTAGCCCTGATATGAGCCTAGTTCTAGGCTCCTTGATTCTTGCCAAATGGATCACTCTCCACAGCAGCCAACTATCAAACTAGTTATCCAAGTAGGTTTTAGAAAGTACTTCTTAGCATTTAGATTGTTTTGTTTTCAGAAATGTAATTTCCACACCCAGAATCAGTTGCCTGGTGGCCTGGCCGTTCTTGAAGCTGTGGTCACAGCTGTACCTTCTGTCATTGCATTGCAGTTTGCAGATTTCTTAAATGACTTGTTGAAGGACCATATTGAATGTGGCTTTATGACCGCAGTCTCCAAAGTACCATTTTAATGACTCAAGATTTGACATATTTAATTCCCCAGGAAAGGGAATTCTTGTGAGAAGGACATCACTGTGTTCCCCAAACAGGAAGAACCTAGAAAAATCTACAGCCTTTTCATGTATATTAATTTCTGCTCTGTTTGTTGATGGTTACACAGATACTATTTGTAAATACAAAGATGCAAAATATATGCATCTTCTGGAGGAAGGGTTCAGTTCCCCAAACAGAATCCCTCAGGCTAAGGCTCAGGAACCAGTGTAGCCAGTTCCCTCACCTGGTACTATATAAATCCTAACTATTCATGTGGCAGTGAGGGCTAGGAGCATCATATTATATTTTGGAGTACTCAGGATATGGTGAATCTGAAAACAGAATTTCTACCAAGATTCTTCAATAATGTAATTATTAGGAATGATATGCCTTTAATTCATTATCCAGTACAGAGATATTCCTCCTTTTCCCCTTCTCAGAAACACTGCAACAGCCTTTTTTAAAAAAATGTTTTTATTGACAAATCTTCACAGTCCTCATGGTATATAGCCAATGACTCACAATATCATCACATAGTTGTGTACTCATCACCATGATCATTTTTACAATGTTTGCATCACTCCAGAAAAAGAAATAAAAAGGAAAAAAAAAAACACAACTCATACGTACATACTCCTTATCTCTTTCTCTCGTAGACCACTAGTATTTCAGTATACCCAATTTATTTCACCCCTTATCTCCCCCATTATTTATTTCATTTGTCTTTATTTTCTTACTCATCTTTCCATACCCTGGATAAAAGGAGCATCAGACACAAGGTTTTCACAATCACAAGGTCACACTGTAAAAGTTATATCTTTATACAATTGTCTTCAAGAATCAAGGCTACTGGAACACAGCTCAACAGTTTCCCTTCATCCTCTCCAATACACCATAAACTAAAATGGGATATCTATGTAATGCATATGTGTTCTAGTTTGCTAGCTGCTGGAATGCAATATACCAGAAACGGAATGGCTTTTAACGAGGGGAATTTAATAAGTTGCAAGTTTACAGTTCTAAGGCCTAGAAAATGTCCCGATTAAAACAAGTCTAAAGAAATGTCCAATCAAAGGTATCTAGGGAAAGATACCTTGGTTCAAGAAGGCCAATGAAGTTCAGGGTTTCTCTCTCAAGTGAGAAGGCATGTGGCGAACGCAGTCAGGGCTTCTCTCTCAGCTGGAAGGGCACATGGCGAACACGGCATCATCTGCTAGATTTCTCTCCTGGCTTCCTGTTTCATGAAGCTCCCCAGGAGGCATCTTCCTTCTTCATCTTCAAAGATCACTGGCTGAAGGACTCTCTGCTTCGTAGTGTCACTCTCTCTGAATCTCTCTGAGTCTCCAAAATGTTTCCTCTTTTATAGGACTTCAGAAACTAATCAAAACCCACTCAAATGGGTGGAGACATGTTATCCGTAATCCAGTTTAACGACCATTCTTAACTAAATCACATCAACCAGGGAGATGATCTCATTACAGTTTCAAATATACAGTATTGAATAGAGATTATTCTACCTTTAAGAAATGAGATTTATATTAAAACATGGCTTTTCTTAGAGGGCATATACCCTTTCAAACCAGCACAATATGCATAACCTCCAGGATAACCTCTCAACTGTGTTTGAAATCTCTCAGCTACTGACACTTTATTTTGTCTCATTTCTCTCTTTCCCCTTTTGTTCAAGAAGGCTTTCTCAATCCCATGATGCCAGGTCCTGGCGAATCCCAGAATCTCTGTCCCACTTTGCCAGGGAGATTTACACCCACCGGAGAGGGTAGGAGTTCACCTACCTTTTGGCTTAGAGAGTGAGAAGCTATATCTGAGTTACAAAAGAGGTTCTCTGGGGGTGACTCTTAAGAATAATTTTAAGTAGGCTTAGCCTATCCTTTGCAGGAATAAGTTTCATAGGGGCGAATCCCAGGATTGAGGGGTTGGCCTATTGATTTGGTTGTCCCCACTACTTGCGAGAATATTAGAAATTCTCTATATGGGGAAGTTGAATATTTCCTCTTTTCTCCCAAGTTCCCCAAGGGTACTTTGCTAATACTTCTTTGTTCACTGCCCAGATTTGTCTGGGATATATCAGGGCAACACATGAACCTGGACCAAACCAACACACTCTCATGCCCTATTCAAAATTCCATGTACTTATGGTGTTCAACTAAACTGACTATACAAGTTCAGTTAGGTAACACGCTACCCAAAATATAAATTTGGCACCAAATAAACATCTCTTCCTTGGATCTCATACAAAAGTTGAAGTTTTAAAATATGGACCATGTGATCCTTTACCCTGTAATCTGATTTACCTTAGTCCTATCCAGATCAGCTTCATTCATATCTCCACTTAAGTCTGATCCTTTTTCAACTTTTTAAGCAGTTCCTGTAACTTTCATAGCTTCAGAGCTTTGACCCAGAGTCTCAGGTATCATATAAATACCCGAAGTTTCTGGGAACAGCCGGGTTATATACAAACAGCTCAGTGTCTCAGAATTTAGAAATAACAGTACAGCTCCTGAATACATGTACCTGCTGTAAGAGCTTACAATTTAGGACCCTTCACAATAGGCCCCAACCTGATAACCCATGTTCTTGACTTCAGTTCACCGAGTTTTTATATTATAGTTAGTATATCTGAGTGAAACATGATAATATTTGTCTTTTTGTTTCTGACATTTCATTCAACATACAGTCCTGAAATTTCATTCACTTAGTTACATGCCTCACAACTTCATTCTTTCTTGCAACTGCTCAGTAGTCCGTTGTATATATATACCATAGCTCCCCCTTTCCCCTTCCACTGCTCAATCATTGTACCCTTAGAATACCTCCACCCATTGTGAATCGTGAACACTGCTACCAGAAACACCAGGGTGCAAATGTCCATTTCTGTCCCCTCACTGAGTTCGTTAAGGTATATACTGAGCAAAGGGGTTGCAGGGTCATACAGCAACCCCACCCCTAGCCTCGCACTGCCCTCCAAAGGGCTGCACCTCTCAGTTTCCCTACCAACAGTGAATAGGTACATCTCTTTCTCTGCATTTTCTCTAGCATTAGTTTCTCTCTGTTCATTTTTTTTTTCACAATCACACAGTCACATTATAAAAGTTATATCTTTTTTTAAAATTTATTTTATTTTTTTTAAACGTAACAACATACAAACACGAACATTCTTACTATATGATCATTCCATTCTTGGTACATAAACAATAGTTCACAATATCATCACGTAGTTGTATATTCATCACCACGATCACCTCTCAGAACATTTGCATCAATCCAGAAAAAGAAATAAAAAGAAAAAAGAAAAAAATTCGCATATACCATACCCGCAACCCCTACCCATCATCAATCACCAGCATTTCAAACTACTAAATTTATTTTAACATTTGTTCTCGCTATTATTTAATTTTTAATCCATATGTTTTACTCATGTGTTCATAAGGTAGATAAAAGAAGCATCAGACACAAGGTTTTCACAATCACACAGTCACATTGTGAAAGCTATATCATTATACAATCATCTTCAAGAAACATGGCTACTGGAAGACAGCGCTACATTTTCAGGCAGTTCCCTCCAGCCTCTCCACTACACCTTAACTAAAAAGGTGATATCTATATAATGTGTAAAAATAACCTCCAAGATAACCTCTCAACTCTGTTGGGGATCTGTCAGCCATTGAAACTTTTTTTGTCTCATTTCTCTCTTCCCCTTTTTGGTCAAGAAGGCTTTCTCATTCCGATGTCACATATTGTCAGGGAGGTTTACACCCCTGGGAGTCATGTCCCATGTAGGAATGAGAGCACTGAGTTTACCAGCCACATTGGCTTAGAGAGAAATAGAAAAAAGAGGAACTTTTGTTGGGGTTGAGAGGGTGAATGTCTGCTCTCCTCCACACACCCATCAGCAAGACAGCGAACACAGTAAAACTATGTTGTTCCTTCCGGAATTTAGCTGAAGAGCATCTGTTCCAGGATCTGACCCCACAATATGTAGCATTCCAGTTGATGACATCGTCCTGCTGCTTTCAAAAATAAAATAACGAATCCAGTATTCTAAACTTGCTGAGTTAGGAACTCGCCATCTATAAAATGGAAAAGTGGCTCTTTCTGGTAGAAGAACATGTAATTAAATAAGATAACATGTAGTAGGTGTCAAATAATCATTCACTGGGTGAATAGTAAAAGGCAGTGTGTACCCTGGAAGTCCAGTGCCTCACAGATAGCAAATACTCAATAAATATTTGATGAAAGGTGAGGTTTTTGTTTTTCCTTTAAAGTTGTTTTGCTTGTTTTTGTGTTCTAGCTGATTTCAGTTCTTCCCAAGTCATTATAAATACTGTCTTTCCTGAGTCACTTACACTGTCCCAAGTTACACTGCCCGTTTAATTTTTGGGTTTCTGTGCCATTCATGTGTGCCCTGTGGCTTCTTTTGTTTTCCTTTGGCCTCTGTGAGCTCTCAGAAGTTCATCGGACTGGGGAAGCCATTCCACTGAGGCTCCGCTGTGCAGTTGCTGGGGCTTGCACAGGTCCACACCTGCGGTTGAACATTCACTTACAGCAGCATGGCTCTTGCTGTAGCTCTGGCCCTTTGGAATCCACTTTAATTCCTCGATTTTTGCTCTTTCTTCTTTTTTGATCTAGGCATTTAGGGCAAGAAATTTCCCTCTTAGCACTGCCTTTGCTGCATCGCACAAATTTTTTTTTCTCATTTTTAACAAGAGACTTTATCGAATTACAAATTTTAAAATGAGTGATTTAATTTAGAAGTGAGAGTAACTTTACTCCTTTCTTAAATTTACTCTTTCCGAAAATGCACTTTATTTTTTAAGTGACAATGTAATAGATTAATCTGTGAACTCACAAAGTAAAGATGGGCTGGTGGCAGGGGGCCAAATCTTACAAATATGGGTCTTAATGTGAATGTTCAAATACTGTTTTCCTTATTACATCAGACTAATATGCAACAAGAAATGGGAAAAAAAGGGAGTAGAGGGGAGTGTCCAGCATGGACTGAGGTCTCTTTAGCAGCATCTGACAGAATGCAGATTGAGTGGGATAACATGTAGCCTGTGTAACAGTGGCCTTTCAGATGCACTGGAGTGAGTGCACAATCAAGGGACCTGATAGAACAAATGTGTGCACCTCAACAAAAAGTAAAATTTTAACTGCAAAAGCTGCATATCAGACAACTTGCATCGCAGCCCATACCCAGTCTGTTCAACCTCATACAACATGTAACAAAGAAAATCAGCAAATAAAATTCAGGACAAAAATATTTTCCATCAACCTCCATATGGAAAGACCACAGCTTTAATGGCTTATACAATCTTCAAGCTTACTCCTAGGTCAGTGTGGATTTCCAAATCCAAATCAAGTCTTGAACTGTTTACATTAACTACTCTATAGTAAAATACTAACATTTTCTTCCCAGCAAATCTTCCTATGAAGGACAAAAATGGTTAAAAGCTTTCATTCTTTGCCTATGCAGTGATTTATGAAAAAAGCATACTAAACTATGACAGCATTCTACTGCAAAACTAAAATCAAATACAAAATGAAACAGGCAGACAAACAAAACCCAACTGATTTCAACAAAGTGAAGTCATGTTGCCAAAAGTAAAATCTATTAAGAACAAGTACATGTACAAGAAATTATGAGAAATGATGATCATGCAAAATATCTAATTATCCCATGCTTGAGAACATAATAATTAAAATCAAATTCATATGCTGGTTCAAATATTATATACAATTTAGATAAACTGGTCAAGTGTTGCATTCCACATGTTTTGATATGTTGTGTTTTCATTTTCCTCAAGATATTTACTGATTTCTCTTGTAATTTCTTCCTTGACCCACTGGTTGTTTAAGATGTCTGGTTGAGCCTCCATATATTTGTGAATTTGGGGGCACTCTTCCTATTATTGATTTCCAACTTCATTCCTTTATGATCTGAGAGAGTGTTTTGTATGATTTCAATCTTTTTAAGTTTGTTAAGATCTTGCTTTGTGACCCAGCATATGGTCTATCCTTGAGAATGATCCATGAGCACTTGAGAAAAAGGTGTATCCTGCTGTTGTGGGGGGGAATGTTCTATAAATGTCTGTTAAGTCTATTTCATTTATTGCATGATTCAAATTCTCTGTTTCTCTATTGATCCTCTGTCTAGATACTCTGTCCATTGATGAGAATGCAGAATTGAAGTCTCTAACTATTATGGTAGATGTGTCTATTTCTTTTTTCAGTGGTTTCACTGTTTCCTACATGTATTTTGGAGCACTCTTACTCAGTGCGTAAATATTAATGATTGTTATGTCTTCTTGTTGAATTGTGCCTTTTATTAATACATAGTGTCCTTTGTCTCTTTTGTTTTACACTTGAAGTCTAATTTGTTGGATATTCGTATAGCTGCTCCTGCTTTTTTCTGATTACTGTTTGCATGAGATATCTTTTCCCAACCTTTCACTTTCAAGCTATGTTTATCCTTGGGTCTAAAATGCTTCTCCTATAGACAGCATATAGATGGGTCCTGTTTTTAATCTATTCTGCCAGCCTAGGTCTTTTGATTGGGGAGTTTAATCCATTTACATTTAATGTTATTACTATAAGGGCAGTACTTTTCTCTACCATTTTGCCTTTTGGATTTTATATGTCATATCTAATTTTTCTTCTTTTTACCTTTACTGATAGTCTTCATTTCTACACTCTTCTCCACACCTCTCTCTCTCTCCTATCTTTCCCTATCTGTCTCTAGTGTTCCCTTTAGTATTTCTTGCAGAGCTGGTCTCTTGGTCACAAATTCTCTCAGTGATTTTTTGTCTGAAAATGTTTTAATTTCCCCCTCATTTTTAAAAACTTTTTTATTGTAAAATATAACGTATATACAAAGCAAAGAAAGAAAAGAGCAATAATTTTTTATCACATAATTGTATATTCATCATCATG
Source organism: Tamandua tetradactyla (assembly GCF_023851605.1). NCBI lineage: Eukaryota > Metazoa > Chordata > Mammalia > Pilosa > Myrmecophagidae > Tamandua > Tamandua tetradactyla. The sequence continues at coordinate 20,209,372 of NC_135336.1, forward strand.
ATCATTTCTTAGAACATTTGCACCAATTCAGTAAAAGAAATAAAAAGAAAATAGAAAAAAAATCATACATACCATACCCCTTACCTCTCCCTTTCATTGATCACTAGCATTTCAATCTACTAAATTTATTTTAACATTTGTTCCCCCTATTATTTATTTATTTTTAATCCATATGTTTTACTCATCTGTCTATAAGGTAGCGTCAGACACAGGTTTTCACAATCACACAGTCACATTGTGAAAGCTATATCACTATACATTCATATTCAAGAAACATTCCTCCTCATTTTTTGAAGGACAATTTTGCTGGATATAGAATTCTTGGTTGGCAGTTTTTCTCTTTTAGAATCTTAAATATATCATACCACTCTGTTTTTGCCTCCATGATTTCTGCTGAGAAATCTGTACATAGTCTTATCGGGCATCCCTTTTATGTGATAGATTGCTTTTCTCTTGCTGCTTTCAAAATTCTCTCTTTCTCTTTGACATCTGACATTCTGATTAGGAAGTGTCTTGGAGTACACCTATTTGAATCTATTCTGTTTGGGGTACGTACACTTCTTGGATCTGTAATTTTAAGTCTTTCATAAGAGTTGGGAAATTTTCAGTGATAATTTCTTCCATTAGTCTTTCTCCTCCTTTCCCCTTCTCTTCTCCTTCTGGGACATCCAGAACATGTATATTTGTGTGCTTTATGTTGTCATTCAGTTCCCTGAGTCCCTGCTCATATTTTTCCATTCTTTTCCCCATATTTTCTTTTGCTTGTTGGATTTCAGATGTCCTGTCCTCCAGTTCCCTAATCCTATCTTCTGCCTCTTGAAATCTAACATTGTAGGTTTCCATTGCTTTTTACATCTCTTCTGCTGTGACTTTCATTCCTGTAAGTTCTGTGATTTGTTTTTTCAGACTTTTGATTTCTTCTTTTTGTTCACCCCTTGCCATCTTTATATCTTCCCACAATTCATTGATATAATTTTTTTTTTTTTAACATGTGCAGGCACTGGGAATAGAACATTGATATGATTTTTAACGAGGTTTTCCATGTCTGTTCAAACATCCTGAATTAATTGTTTCAGCTCCTGTATCTCATTTGAATTATTGGTTTGTTCCTTTGATTGGGCCATATCTTCAATTTTCCTAGTATGATCATTATTTTTTGCTAGTGTCTAGACATTTGATTTCCTTAATTAGTTTAGTCTGATTGTTTTCACTTTTTTATCTAGGATTTTCTTGCTGGATGACTTTGTTGTCTGTCTGTTCTTTGATGTTCAGGTCAGCTTATTCTAGACCTCTAGCTTAGGTTTTGTTTAACAGATCAGAATTTTTCAGCTTTTGTTTTCTTGGATCTTGCTCTGCCTGTATAGTGCCTTTTTTTTTTTTTTAACCCTTAGGAGGGTCTACTTAGGTATTATAGACCCCATTCAGATTTTCCCAGATCAATCTGGCCTCCTGTCAGGTCACCCGCATCAATTTTCCCTGAGGATGAGACCCAGGAGGTTGAAAGACAACTTTGTGTTTTTCCTATCCTGCCCAGTATGTAGCACTTTTCTGCCTGTGGGTCCCACCAGCATAACATAATGCGGTATCTTTAACTGCTGGGGGTGTGGTTGAGACAGAGGAGAGGTGGTAGATTGGCTTTAATCGCTTCACTTTTCCAGACCCTGGGGTCTGAATTCCTTGAGGGAGGGATGCCACCTGAGCTGGACCCCTCTCCTGGGGAAGGCATAGCCTCCGGAAATTACTTCCTTTTCCCTGACCAGCCTCTTTGCCTCTCAGACAAGCTTAATTCTACCTTTACCTGGGGTAGTTGGAGCCTGAGATGCCTTGCATTTGTATGCAAAGAGCAATCAAGCTGTAGAAACACAGCCACAAAAAAGAAAAGGAAAAAAATCCTTTCCAGAGCAGTGCCCTCATTCCTTGGGTTTGCCAATCAAGAGCTTATGTTGGTACATTGCTCTGTGTATCTCCAGCTCCTATGTACCCCTTTCTTTCCTTCAGGGCCCAGAACCCTTTTAAGTATTTTGTGCTGTCTGATCCAAAAAAACCCTCTGTTTTTGTTATTTTTTTTCTTTTCCCATTAGCTCTGTCCCCTCTGCACTGGGGCAAAACCCAACAACCTCAGCTTTTACTCCAGGTTCAGCTAAACTGGGGTCTATTTTTAGTAGTCAGAATTTGTTAATTAACTCCGCAATTGGAGCTTGAAGTCTAATTTGAGGGGTTGAGCTCAGCCCCTACTGCTAGTAAAGTCTCTTTCCTTTCCCCTCTGAGAAGCAGCCTGTGGGGGAGGGGCGCCATCCTCTGTGGCTTGGGGAACTCACAGTTCCCATGGGGAACTCCCATGGGGCTCGCAGCTGGTCCATTTTGTCCAGACTGGTGTACACTGTGTGTCCAGTCACTGACATGGCCCCAGCAGTTGTTCTGTTCTGTTCTAAATCTGTTCTGAACTAAATTCCAACCTCACTAAGCCACCATCTTGAACCTCCTAGAATCCAATCTAAGTGAATAGACATGCCTTCACCACCTCAATCTGAGCTGTTTACAGGGAAAGTTGCACAAACCTGGTCTCCTTCTGTGGGATCCTCCTCCCCCTGAAGAGTGAACAAGTCACTGTACCTGACTCTCCTTGTGCATCAGGGTCCATAGTCAAGTACGTCTGTCCCACAGTCTTGGGTGACTTGTAAATAGGTGCTGGCATAGTCACCAACATCCACGTTCAGGCGATTTAATCTGCAACCTTGCATGAGGCACTCAGTCTCCCAAGGTGTTTCACAAAGTGGGGGCGGTGTGATGAGAATAACTGTATTCTCAGGGATAGCCACAGACTTTAGGTGCTGCACCATGTTATTTAAACTCCCAATGTACTCATCCAGCAGAATGTGTTGCTTAGGATTCTCATCTTTTAAAGCACTGTCATTGGCACCATCCAGCAGAATGTGTTGCTTAGGATTCTCATCTTGTAAAGCACTGTCATTGGCACCAAAGACAATTATAATGGCAACAGGGCTGTCCAAACTTTTACCTTTCCTGGTGAATCTTGGAAAGATAAATGGCCCATCAGGTATTGTAACCTGAAAATCCATAATTCGGAACATCACATTTTCTGGGTGGTTGAATCTCCGAAGAGCAAAATGTGAGGCCAGTACCAGAAGTCCTGCAGCCCACTGCCTAGCACAGTGACATAGCCTCTCTATTTAAACAGTTTTATTCACATATAATACAATGCAACCTAATATTCACACATAATACAATCCAACCTAAGTGAAGAGACATGCCTTTACCACCATAATCTATATGAAGACATTTCCTTTTCTTCCACAAAGAATCCATTCCCCCATGCCCCATATCTGTTGACATTTAGTTTTGGCATAATGCCTTCGTTACATTCAGTAGAAGCATGTTACAATGTTACTGTTGACTATAGATCCTTGCTTGCGTTGATTGTACTTTTTCCTGTATACCATCCATTTTCAACCCCTTGCAGTGTTGCCATTCATTTGTTCTCCCTCAGGCAAAAACATCTTTTCACTGGTACATTTAATCACCATTGTCGTCCACTTTAGGCATTCCTAAATTATACCATCTCGGTCTTTATCCTCTATCTTTCCTTCTGGTTTTATAAGTGCCCCCAGTCCTTCTTCCTCTATCATACATTCAGCTTCATTCAGTGTATTTATGTTATTGTGCTACAATCAGGTAGTATTGTGCTATGCATTTCTGAATTTTTATAATCAGTCCTGTTGCACATCTGTATTCCTTCAGCACCAATTGCCCAATCTCTACCCTATTTCTATCTCCTGATAACCTGTGTTCTTAACTTCAACACTCAAAGTTCACTTATTAATGTTAGTTCATATTAGTGAGACCATATAGTATTTGTCCTTTTGTTTCTGGCTAATTTCGCTCAGCATAATATCCTTAAGGTTCATCCATGTTGTTACATGTTTCATGACTTTATTCTGTCTTACAGTTGTGAAGTATTCCATTGTATGTATATACTGAAGCTTGTTCAGCCGCTCTTCCGTTAATGGACGTTTGGGCTGTTTCTGTCTCCTGTGCAACAGCCTTTTGGGCATTCTCATATTATAATGGGAAGAAAATGTTTTTGAAGTGAGGCAAACCTGGCTTTTAAACCTGACACTGCCCTTTCTACCTCTGTGACCTTGGGCTCATTATCTAACCTCTCTGAGCCCCCTTTCTCTTATCTGTCAAATAGGTAGAACCAAACCTACTACAGAGGGTTAAAAAGGACACTCCTGTAAAGCTCCTAGCACAGTGCCTCACCCACCAGGGTGTTGAATAAATGTTACTACCTGGCCTCTCCTCCCTGCAGGAACATTTTCTTCCATGGAGATAATTAATCTCCATGGAGACATTCTTGATATGCATCAAAACAGATTCATTTCAGGAAGTTCTCAATAGGCATCTCAAGGCTAGGAATTATCTGAGAATTCTCCAGTCATTGTTCAAGTTCATTTGAAAGGCAAAAAGTTACCAAAATTTAGGGTTTGATCATGTTGATGAACGACGTGTCCTTCCAGACTAATCCCATGGAGCCAGTGAACTAGGCTGGTGTCAGCCAGGCTCTTGCAGCTTGTAGTTGGAGAAAGTTCTTTGGAAGAACCCAGAGCTTAAGTGTCTGTCTTAGACAATGCATCGTGAGATACAGAAACAATGATCTCTCCCCACGGGTCATTTTGTTTTAGGCAGATTGCTGCTTTCATTCATTCAAGAATTTGTGGAGCACTTACCATATGCCAAGTGCTTGTACTGGACACCAGGGACATAGTGTTGGAGCTGCTCACAGTCTTGAGTTAATTTCTAAATTTTTGTTGGCCCTGGAAATTTCCATTTCTTCTCTGGAACATTTTGGGGTTGAGAAATGAGGATATGAGTCATCTTGAACCTCTTCCTTCACTCTTCAGACTTTTTTGGGATCCTGAAAGAAAAGAAAAGAGTGGTGGAAAGCCACTTAGAGAATGCTTTGAGCTTAGCCCTGGGTATGAACTTTTCTCACTGGTCTTATTCACTGCTAGACCCTGTTTCCAGGAACATTTTAAGCAACAATTCACCAGTGATTCTGAAGACTGGGATAATTTAGGTATTGGATTCATTCCCACTGCATTTCAATCTTTTCATAGAAAGGAAGTATGCAAACAAGGAAGCCCATGTTGAGAGTTCTGTACCCACATTTGAACTCCTGGTCTGATTTGTAAGGTCATTAAGTTGATTTGTGAAGGAAATAATGAACTTTAAGAAGCAAAAGAAAATTCTAAGAAAATCTTGAGAATGCCAAAGATAAGATCTAGTCATGTAAGGTTGGGAGGTATTAGCTTTTGCTTTTTTTTTTTTAGGGATTAGCTTTTTGATAGTATATGATAACATGTTGAACATTTTTCCATTCTTAGATACATTGAAAACTATGAGAGACCTCTGGTGGTTGTGATCACTATTTTCAAGGCTTTTTGGTTCCATATTTTGGGTGTTGAGCTGGCACTTTGCTTTTGGTCTTAATTTTGGATATTGAGACATAGTTGGCACTCATTGTCTCTGGCAAGATGGGGCAGTATTGGATGGAGCCCTGTTTTCCTTTGGGGTGAGTGTCCACAACTTTCAAAAAATAAAACACTGACCTAGGAACTCCACCCAGATCCAAATGTTCCTTTGTGTCTGGAAGTGACTGTGAGTGAGTGTGACCCGCTGGAAGTTGTGCTTCCTTTTTCCAGAGCATTTTCCTGATCTGTGAAGACTGCTCCTGACCCACAACAGAGCCTTCTGCCATGCCAGCCCATAGCTGCCACCCCAAGTGAGCCCAACTGTCCTTAAGCTAAAGGAATAGACTTCCAGTAGGGAGTGTTATTTGCCATCACAAAGTTGACCTTTGGCATTTGGCAAATAGTAATGCACGAAGAATCCTATTTTTTGTGCCCTTTCTTCTATATGGAGAATGTTTCCTTGGAAACAAACTGAGGCTAATTTGTTAGTATTTTGCACTCATCATAAGTAAGCACTAAATATAAGTGCCTTCCCTAACAGTGTCAATCCCCTACACTGTGGTTCAGCTGTGTATAACTTGCTTTAACCATTTGGGGGAACTGAGGCCAGAACCTGAAGTAGAACTCCTTATAATTCTTGATCATTGATTCAGAACCTTGCACTGCCTTTCACAAGTAAATGGTGACATTATTTCCCCTTGATTTTGCTTATTTTGATTAGGTTGAGACTCTTCCCAAATCTCTGTTTACCAGTTTCAACCCCTTCTGCTACCAATCAAACACGTAGCCCACATTTTTCAAGTCTTACCTAAGTGCTCTTTGTCTTGGTCAAAATTTAAGGAAACATTTAGTCTCTGTTTTCCTAAGTGAATTGCTCTAGGTTATTTTAGGTTATGTCAAACACAGCAGATCAGACCTGAAGGAAGCATGTGGACCAAGGGAGTGGTTGGGGTGTCAGCGCTTTAGGATTATTGTTTGAGGAGAGGCACAAAATGTTCCTCTTAGTATTCAGTGGGCGTGTGGCTGTTACTAGTGATTGTACTGAACCCACTCTCCTTAAATGAACCTTTAGCTGTTGTTACTATACCAGGAGATTGATGCTACAGTCACTGATTCTACCCACATGGGAGAGGCTAAGGCTGAGAAGAGAGTGGCAAGTAATTCATTCTCCCCATGGGTGGCTGGCCCAAAGCTTTGACCCCAGTGGCCCACCACCCCTAATCCTTGAGGTCTGCTCTTCTATAGCAGCTGCTTCCCTACCATCCTGTGGCTTGGCTGCCAGATTCAGTGTAGCCCACACATGACATTACAAACCAACTCCAGTCTCTGAGACTGCCTCACCCGTCTCTGAATGGCCGCCAACGTGAGGTGGAATGTCAACTGTTAACCAACCACAACAACACGACAGTTTTCCAGATTGAAAATACTAACCCTCTCATCCTGTTGCAGTGACCAAGAGAGGGGTGCATTTTCTTCTGTCCAGATGTGGTTGGCATTTCCCCAGAAGTGCTTGTCAGGCGGGTTGGGGCAGGTTGAACCAAACCCAAGGCATTGACCTGAGGTAGCTTACTTATCTTGGCCCCAGGCCATCTGGTTTTCTGGGTCAGCTTTCTCAGGGTTCGTCTCACTCGGGTGTTTTCAGACTTCTTTGAAACTGGAAAAGTGAGTTCATGAAAGAACAGGGGACTTCCCCATCTTCCCCTCATTGCTTTGCTCTCCTTTTGGCTGATAGATATGATCCAGAGACCAAGCCCTTCCCTGGCTCCTTCATGTGAAATTCTGTTGTAACTACATGTATCTTGACAGGCTAGGCATCAGCACTGAGAAATCAGATGCTAAGACCAGCTTTTGAGAGGGCTCATTGCTGTTCAGTCAGCATCCTCCAGAGAGATAAAATGAAGAGGATATTTGCATTTGAGGTCCCAATAGAATATTGTATGTGAGTGAGTGTGTGTGTGTGTTGCGAAGGGAGGATAGAGATGTATTTTAAGGAATTTGGTCATGCAATTGTGAGGCTGGCAAGTCTGAAAGCTATAGACAGGCGGACTGGCTGGAGATTCAGACAGGAGTAACTGTTGAAGTCCTTTTTTTTTTTTTTTTAAAGAAGAACTTTTTTTTTTTTGAAAAGGCTCTGGTGGTCCAGGGGGAAGAGATTAGTCCACTTGGGCCCTCAGTGTCCTGGTGGTGATTTTGTCCTTCTCGATGATATGTACAATGACTCCCTTCCTGACATTGCATCCCGGTCCGCAATGGGAGATGGTTTCAGACAGGTGTTCCAGATCCACACTGGCTTCCCAGAGGGACTTGCACATTCTGTACATGTGTTCAGTGCAGCTGCCACTGACCACAAGGGCATTGGTCATCGTGGGGCAGCCAGTGAGGTCCAGAGAGCAAATGAAGGGCTTAAAGGTCTTCAGGTCCAACCCAGCATGGCCAGTCCAGTGTGGTAGGGGCCAAACCGCTTGTCATACAGGAGGGGGCCACCATGTTCATAAGGGTTCCTGGCTTGATCTGCCGCCCCTCCTCCTGCTCATACAAGTTCAGTTGGACCTTCAGGCACTGGGCACATGACTGCAGTGTCCTAGGACCCCCAGTCTCTACCACGATTCCAATAGTATTGTAGTTTTGAGACTGAATTTCTTCTTCAGGAAATCTCAGTTTTGTTCATAAGGTCTTCCACTGATTCGATGAGGCCCACTCACATTATTGCAGATAATCTCTCCTTTACTTAAAATCAAGTGATTGCATAAGTTAATCACATCTACAAAATACCTTCACAGTGACACCAAGACTGCTGTTTGGCCACTCATCTGGGCACCATAGCCTAGCCCAGTTGGCACATAAAATTAACTGTCACAGTTGCCTTTGACACCTTTCTAGCCAGTACTATCATCTCAAAAAGAATGTTGAGGTTTGGAGAGGCTTGGCTTAAAGCATCACCTTATTTACTTTGGAGAGGTCACATTTTATCACTTAGATACAGAACACGATATGTAGTCCAGCAGATGAGGGGTCAAGGGTGCAGAGCTTGTTAGGGTATTGCCTGTTGGGAAGCACCATCACTTGACCTTATCCAAGCTGGTTGAGTGACCTTAAGCTCAGGAGAGAGGAACAGCTGGACCTGAATTAAAAGATGCATCATTGTTCTCTGAAGAACCTTTTGCTGGAGAAACCTGAGCAGTGGTCACGAAGAGTAGGGGTGATTTCTGCTTGTCTGTGACCATGTCTGGCCAAAGGAAACAAAATCTTTAATCTTTTCCCCCTTGTGCTATCCTAAGGTCTTCATTGTATGTTAGGTACTTATTAAGAATTTGAGATGTCTTAAGAATCACATTTAAGTTTCATAGATATCAATGATACTTCTGTTCTTTTTCTAATTTCCAGCATTGGTTGTTGCTGCCCCACCCCAGGCTTAAAGCTCTGATGATGTTCACAACCAACCCAGCGTGTTCTGAGCACCTTCTTACCATATGCCTGACACCACTATCGTGTTCTGTATCTGAGCAATAAAATTTGATCGCTGCAAAGCAAATAAGGTGAATTTGCTTTAAGCCATGCCCCTTCAAACATCAACATTACTTTTTTAGATGACGCGCTAGGTTCTAGATATGCCCAAGTACTTTTTTGTAAGGGGCTCTAGGCTGATGAGATGAGGCAAATAAGTCAACAAACAAGGGTATCAGTGTGTAAGTGATTCTATATACTTGCCGTCTTAGGTAAGTCTACTGGTCAGCTTTTAAACATACTCAAGTCTCTTCATTCTTAGGAGTGGAAGGAGGAAGGGAGGAAAGGAGGGAAGAGGAAGAGAACCTCCCCCCCACACACCAGCCCCCCACCCACTCACTGTTGGATCCAGCTCCTCCTTCCTCCTTATGCACAGCCCTATTTCTCAAAACAGTTACCTATACGCATCATCTTCACTTGTCACTTCCTACTCAGCACTCAATTCAGTCTACTTTAGATTCATTCCTATGACTCCATCAAAATAGGTCTTCTAGGTTCCCCAATGACCTTTTCTTAATAAATCTAATAGAATTTTTCAGCCCTCATGTTACTTGACTTCTCAGCAAGAGACTCATAAAGACACTGTGGGCCACGAGCTCCTTCTTGCAAGGCTCTCTTCCTACTTTCAGTCACTCTTTTATAGTCTCCTTCGTAGGATCCCTCCCTGGCCACCCATTCAATGTTGGAGCTGTTCAAGACTTGGTCTTAACCATCTTCCCACCCCATGCTCTCTCTCTAGAGAATCTCATCCATGTCTAGGCATTCAGTTACCCTTATGTTGCTCAGACTTGCTTTGGAGTTCCCTTTATCCACTTGCCTTCTTACCATTTATCCACTTGCCTTCTTACATCTCTGCTTGTAGGTCTTAAAGGCACCTCATACTCAGAAATTTTCAGACTGAACTCATGATTTTCCTCCCAGCTGTGGTTCTCTTCTGATCGTCCCTGTCTCTACCTTTCATCCAGTTATGCAAACCAGACACTCAAGAGTCATCCTTTATCCTGCTGTTCCTCAGCTCCTACATCCCATCTACCACCAAGTCTTATCCATTGCCTCTTATATTTATTTGAAATTCATCTTCGCTCCATCTCCACTGCCACCATCCAATTCTGTTTACCGATTTGCTTTCCACATTGCAGTCGAAGTGAATCATTTCAAAACAGATATCTGCACATGTCCAACACCTTATAGAGACTGGGGTGCTGTAGGATGGACAGACACTGGGGTTCCCAGACAAGGGGGAACAGATGAAGGGACTTAAGATATAGGCTGGGATGTTGGGCCATGAATGGCCTTGTATGTTGTCACAAAGGATAAATGTGGAAGCTATGCTTTAGGTTAATAAGGAGCTGATGAGGAATTTTGAGCAAAAGAGTGGCATTCCATGGTTTAAATTTTAGAAAATGATTGTAAAGGTGCATAGAAATTGATTTGGAGAAAGGAGCAGACCATAAAATGGAAAATCATCCAGGTCAAGGTGAAGCTCTCAGTTTCCCTCAAGTGATAGGAGTTTATTGTGAGGTCATTTGGAGCCTAAAAGATGAGCCCAGGATCAGGCCTCTCCCCCAACAATCCATCCTCCTTCCCTCCCTTCCACCCACCCGCCCATACATTCACACCATAAATACTTAAGCCCGTAATCTGGCCCCATCTTACCCATTCTAGTTTATTTCTCACTTCCCTTTCACATACTTCCCCTTTAGGCTACCCACTCTCTCTATTCATCCTTATAAATCCACCTCTGAACACTAGCAATTGTTTGCACCCAGTCCTCTCTCCCCTGCCAACCCAAAACCTATAGCTTAATCTGGACCTGTCGTAACTGCCACTACCTGGCTCACCCAGATCTGTCCCTCCCTGCACTGACCTTGAGCAGTAATATGTCAGAAGTGGAAGTGTAGAGGTCATCTACAGAGAAGCAAGTGGAGGCCAGGAGTGATTAAATGGGCAGTGATTAAAAGAGCCAGCCTTGTGGCTGCTGCACATTTTTAACATTTTTAGCTACACCACATCCTGCATTGCCTTGAACATTTATCCCATGTGTGGTTTAATTTTTTAATCACTTGGTCGTGACTGGATTGTACTGAAAGGAAGTACTGGCTAGAAATATAGACGCTAGAGTCCAACAACTGTGGTTCACATCCCAACCCAATCACCTACCTGCTGTACAACTTTAGGTAGATTACGCGGTCTCCCTGTGACTCATTTCTTACATCTACAAGAATTGGAGCAATAATTGGACCCACTGCATAGGGTTATTGGGAGGATTAATGAGATAATCCATGTAAAGTGCTTAGAACAAGTGCCTGACCCATTTTAAATATTCAAAAAATGTTTGCAATTAAGAGATTTTAATGTCTTGATGTCTCGGTGAACTTATATCTTTCTTAAAGGCAGTAAACTAAACATTTCTTTTCTATTGCACATTTATAAAGAATTTCCTCAGTCCTATAAGAGACAAGGCACTGGCCGTCTGTGATGAATGAGGAAACAAGACTCACTCAGAGTCAGAATGAGTAGCTAAGATTGCACAGTAGCACTTGTTCAACAAATATTTCCCCAAACAAACAAACAGAGGGACAGGGATAGGACTGAGCTGATCGGGGAGATGCTCTGTTCGAGAGGAGTTCTGGGTTTGTTTTAAGCAAGGAGTGCTGTTTTCTTTGCGTGAGGGGTACCTTTAGGTTGGCAAGTTTTTCCATAGGTAACTCATCCTTGGAGAAGTAATGCTGTGTTTACAGACTCAGGAGACCCATGTGAGAAGAACAAAACTTTTCAGCAACAAACTCCTCTCCTAGCCCTGGAGTTTGGCTGAGTGCTGAGGTGCCTGGGCCCAAGCCGAGCTCCTTTGTAAGGGAGCTGGGAACAGGTCTTGTGCCTTTTCAGAAATCTCCCTTCTGTTGTTTCTCTGGAGCCAAAACCAGAGCATGGAAGGGGAAGGGAAAGGGAAAGGAATGGGATGGCGACTAGACACAGTGACACTCTGAAAATGCTGGGAGGCGTAGACAGGCAGGGACGCCTGAGGACACAGGGAGGGCTCTTCATGTAACACTAACCTGTTTGTCAACAATGAACCAAGAATAGCACTTCTTAGGAGGATTTCCCCTTCCTGTTCCAAAGCCCCAAACAGAGGCCATGTCCCCTGGACGTGTGTGTATCTGTTTGTACACAGAAACATCTGGCTTTGGTTCTCCAGAGAGGATTGGGTGTCAGCCTAGCACGCAAGCTCCAAGGATGTGTGACGCCAGCTCCCTGCTGTCCTCCGCCGTACCTAGAAGGGGACTGCACATCCGCCTGAGGTGCTGCAGAGGGCAGGGCTGTGTGATTTAGTCCTGGCTGCCCCTGGCTGGGCCCAGCAGCATCACAGGTCCCCTGAGTCACCACCTTTTTTATGACAACCATTGGGGAGTCCCAGGAGCTGGATCCAGGGTCGTGTCCAGAGATCTCCAAAACTCAGACAAGACCTGAATCTTGGTGTCAGGGAAATCGCCCCAAATGAGCAAAAGGCTTCCAGCCCTTGCCCCTCCTTTTTCTTTTAACTACTTCCTGTTTGCCTGGCTGTGTTTTCTGAGTAGAGAGGAAGAAAGAGAGAAGGAGGGGACCATGAGCAGAGGGAGGCCATGCGAGAGGAAAGGGGACCCTGGAGCTGGGAGGGGGGATACACAGAGAAGGGCGCTTTTGGGGTACTGTGAGAGAGGCAGAAGCTGAAACGATGAGAGCCACCCAGCCAGCATGGAAGACAGAGAGGAAATGCGTGCATATTCAGGCCTGTGCTTGGGAGGCAGACAGAGGCTGAGACCAGCTGACTGTGGGGATAAGGGAATGGGTAGTGTCCTTCCTCTCAGGAACTGAGCGCCATGGGCTCCTTGGCCTTCTTTGAGCCAGACTGGATTCCCAGAGGGGAGGGGAGCAAGGGAATCCACAGTACATTCCAGAGCTAGAGAGAAACTATTTTTGGGCCAGCTATGGATCTGATGTCTGCCCGGTTGTGGCCCCTTGTGCCCGGGCTGGATGGGGATGGGGGAGAGAACCACGTCTCGCTTCTGCCCCCTCCCAGACTGGCTCCTTCCTTCCAGCAGCCCCACTGCCCTCAGGCACGTCCTCTGCAGTCACCCCACGGCTGCCCCTGTCTCTGCAGAATGGAGAGCTGCTGGGGCTGTGTGGGGCCGTGGCTTCTCTCCAGGACCCAGGAGCTGCGAGTCCCTCAGGCCCTGCCTTGGACATCGTCTGCCTGCTCCTTTCCTGCTCAGGGCCAGGTTCTTGTCCCTTCGTTCATGATTAAAAGTTGTAATCCCTCCAGCACGTCTCAGGCGCTCTCTAGCAGGACTTCAGGGACCTTTGTGGTAGCAGCCACTCCACCAAGGCCCCGGGTTCTGCAGGCAGCCAGGAGTGCTATGACCTTGGTGCTGTCACCCACGGGGCATGCGCCAGGTAACCTCCCGGGGCTCTTAGCCCCACAGGCCTTGGGTCCAGCCTGACAGAAAGCATCCCTCCTCCTCCTCCCTCCAAGAAGGTCTACTCCAAGCTCCCCCCTCGTGCCATAATAATGAAAATAACAACAATAACAGTCACAGCTGGCATTTACCGAACACTCACCACACGCAGGTACTGTTACAAGTGCTTTATACAGGCTAAATGGTTGAGTGCATACAGCATCCCTATGAGATGGGCACTTCTATTAACCCATTTAAAGATGAAGAAATTGAGGTGTGGGGGGGTTAGACGTCAGTTACTGCTGGGCTGTCTCAGACCCAGGAGGTCAACCCAGCATTGGTTCCAGAATGCATATGTGTTAACCCCTACCTGTTACTGTCTCATTTTCCAGGTGTTTCCTTGTATCCCATCCCTGATCCCAACAATTCATATTCCATGGTAAAAGGTTCCTCTTCACCCACAGCCTTATTTGGAAATCCTAACCCCCTCTTTTTCAAGCACTGGGGCAGGGGGTCCTCCCTCTGCCCCAACCCCGGTCAGCACTGTCTCCTCTCCTCAATGATGTGTCCAACCTTTGCTTTTTCACCCCCCTATTAGTTTCCCAGCACTGCCACCAACAAGAAATTACCATACATTGGGTAGATAGAGCAAAAACATTTATTGTCTCACAATTCTACAGGCTAGAAGTTCTAAATCAAGTGTCAGCAGGGTCAGTCTCTCCGGTGGTTCTAAGGAAAAGATACTTCTTGGCCTCTTCCTCACTCTGGGTGAGCTGACTATCCTGGCATTCATTGTCTTGTGGTATCATCACCCCAATTTCTGCCTTGTCATCACATGGCCTTCTTCCCTGTGTGTCTGTACCTTTGTGTCCAGGTCTGCTTCTCCTTTCTCTTATAAGGACTCCAGTTATTGTATTTAGGTCTCACCTTATCCCAGTAGGATCTCATCTGAGCTCCATTCCATCTGCAAAGACCGTATTTCCAAATAAGGTCACATCCACAGGAACCTGGGATTAGGGTTTGGGCAAACCCTTTTGGGTTTGAACTCCCTCCTGTCTTTGCTATCATGCTATCCCCTTATGCGAGCTTCCACTTTTCTGCTTTTCTGTCACTTGGTGACGTCTTGGTCACCCCTTCCTTCTGTGAAGGCCTCAGTGTAGCCTCATGACCTTTCCCCTCCCATATGAGCCACGGTGCTGGGCACCTTGATTTTCTCCACAGATGTGCTATCCAGCGCATTGGTCTCTGTGTTCCTTCCCTCGTTCATTGCTCAGCTCCCGTGATGGCCAGTGCAGTTCTAGCTGCCATTGCCGGTGCCCCACATGCCTGATACCACTTAAAAGGCTTTACATGCCTTAGCACCCAATACTTCTGACAACATTCCCACAAGGAAGGCATTGTCCTCATTTACATACAGAGAAAAGGATCACCAGAGAGGTCCGAGGACTCACCCAGGGTTATATAGTGAATGGTGGAATTAGAGCTTAAATTTAATCCAAGCCAACCCCGCTAAGCTTTGCACCTGTTACCCTAAGTCTCTGCTGCTGGAACTCACCACCTTAGCACCTCACTAACCACATCCCTCACCCCTCAGCTCATCCACTGCCTTTCTCCCATGACAGCTCCCTTGTGATCTCCTTATTTTGCCATACCCTTGAGCTCTCCATTTTCCCCAAACTTGTCTTTAGTCAGCACGATGCTCAGATATATCCCACCTTACAAAATCCTTTTATCCATCCTCTGAACCCCCATCCCTTCCATTCCCCTGCACTGTGGAATCACTTGGAGCTGTCTTTCTTCATTTGCCATCACCACTTGCTCCGTGGCTTTTACCCTCACCACTCCACAAATCCTTCTGTGCCAGCCTGTGGCAAACTCCAGAAAGCCCCTATGGGGTTTGCCCTTGTTGACCTCTCTGTAAAGTCATGGATACTGTGGCCTCTTCTCTCCATCTCCTTTGGCTTCCAGGCCACTGGTTCCCATCCTTCCTCTCCAGCAGCTCCTTACGTGTCTGCTTCATGGGCGCCCCCTCCTCTGAACATCCAGCATTCTATTTTATGAAAGAGGCAAAGGGCCATGTCTTGGCCTACAGCCCACACAAGCACTGCTTTGCTGATGGAAAGCTGTTGAATTCTGTAGAGCTGAAATTCTGTATAAATAGACACATTTACAACTTCCTGTCCATTTAGCTATCAATCATTCCAACAAAGGCAGTACTAATAATAACTTGCATGTGTGTAGCAATTCACAGCTTACAAAGTGCTTTCACATGCGCCTCAATAGCCTTATCTATGAACAATAAAAATATTTTATGTTTGCACGATATTAAATGGTCTTCATTAAATTCAACTCACTCAGCCAAGGTGTTGGGGGTAACATTAAATGAAGTTTGGTGATGAAGATTCCTTGCATAGACCCCCTGGCATTGTTAGTCAGGATCAGGTTCCCAGTTATTCCATTCATTTCCACCGGTGATTGATAGGCTACCAATCCTTGGGACCCAGAGCAAATGACCCTTGTCATTTTAGTGTGTTCTTACTGGGGCATTAGGAAGGCTAAGGGCTGAATAGAAATTGTGGGAGACCTCGGAGCATGCAGGTAGAGGGAGGCTGGCTGCAGGCCAGCAGCACGGTCTGAGTCATGTGGACTAGGATTAGGGTGCAGTGTGGCAGGATCCATCTATATGGACCAAGCTTTCTAAAGGGGACTTGGAAGCTTTAAACCCAGATGTTAAGGAAATTGTATCTTGTTTGTTAACTCCCTGCCAGTTGATAGAACTAGCTTGGAATACTGTGTTGAGGAGTATTCTGAAGCTAAGAACTCCATAACTAGTTAGCCATGTCTGCTGGGGTCTAAAGGAGGACATGGTATCATGTGTCGTAGCTGAAAGGCAGTGAACTACCTGACATAAATTCCACTGCAACTATCTTGTGAGTCACCTAGGATAAGAATTCAGGTGGCTTTAGCCTGGACTTTCCTACTTTGGTTTGCTGCCCTATCTGTATCACATTTTCTCCACCCACAGTTTCCTTTTCATCATGTCCTGACTGTGCTCAAGCATTGTGGGAGGGTTTCAGGAATGGCTTGTGTCTCTGCTGATGGGTCCTGTCTCTCTTTAAGAAACTGCAGTGACCTTTGATGAGTCTCCAGCTCCCAGGCCTTCCTGTCCTTTACCCCTAACTCCTGACTTCTCAAAACCCAGGATCTGACACACACTGCATTGCTCTTAGGCTGGGTTTGGGAGCTCTGGAGCCTGCAAGGTAATACCCAGAGCTCCTGGGTTTACTTGTTGGTCAGCTGTCATTGGAAACCACAGAGGAACAGGCACCCCCTTCCTGGCAGGCCATCACTCTGCAGGGGACAGACCTTCTCGCATAAACACCCAGTCCCTACTGGAAGCAAGTTTCAACGCACACACGAAACCCAAACCCTTTACAAAATAATATGCTACCTCTTCTCCAAACTGTTGACATGTTGCCACCTCTTGTGTTGTATTTGGAGAATATTATATTGCTAGCCTAAGCAATTAGAGTAAGAACAAAAACAACACTCACCATCCCAAGCAAAACAGTCTCTCTGGCCCAGCTTTCATACCGTGTTTGTTGCTTGTAAATATGGCACTAAGCATGCCCTTTACTTTTAGTACTTTTGCTTTTATGGGATTCTGTAATGTACAAGCCATTAGAGCCAGGGCCATGTTAAAAATCTGCCCCCTGAAGCACATTGATGTCTGCAACTCACTCTAAAATGCATTAAAAATATACTCTGACTGGATGGACAGATGGATCGATATGTGATAAAGCCACATGTAACATATTAATGGTAGAATCTGGGTGGTGGATATATGGATTTTCACTGTTAAACTTCTCTCAACTTTGCTGCAGGCTTGGAAATTTTCATAATAAAATTCTGGGTTGGGGATTACCCCTGACAGCGAACCATTTTAATTTAAGACAGGCACTTGAGTGATGTGGTCCCTGAGGCCTGAGGGGGAGTTGGATTGGATCCATTTCATTTGGGAAGACTTCCTGTGGGGGGAGAGTTTCCTGCCAGGACGTGAAACGGGTGCTGTGCATGGAGGTATGGAAGGCAGCAGAGCTGGGCGTCCTCACCATGGGGTATGCTTTCTCTGAGCCCTCTGCTGCCACCGGATTGTGTGGCCCTGAGCAGCAGTGGGTTCTACTCTCTCCTGTAGCTCCCCCCCCACGCCAGCCTCTAAGCTGCTTTCTGCAGCCTCCTGGCCTGGGGCTGGCTTTCCTCTCCTCTCCCAGAGGGCTTGCCATATGCCTCAGCCCTGCTTGTTCACGGGAGTGTGTGCTCTGCCTAGCACAATGTTTGCCGTGGCTCTGAGCCCCTGGGTGAGTGGAGAGGCTGGAGCCGGCTGGGGAGGGGAACCAGGAAGTAAGTGGAGTCAGATTCTAACCTTTATCATGGGTCAAGAGAAGGCACTGGGATCCATCCACAGGGATAACTGACCCAGGTGTGGAAGTAAAATGCAAGGAACCCCCTCCTCCCTGTGTGACTCTCTTGGCCCGCATCCTCTACCAAGTCTCCAGTCTCTCACTAGCAAATGGGTGGCACTTAGTAGAAACAAACTTGTGGTTTTATTAACATCCAATGGCATCTAGAAGGAAAATATAAAGTAGAATTTTTTAAATTAAGTATCACTGTAACACTGCTTTCTGCCTCTGTGAGTATGGAAAATCGAGACTCCACTGTCAGGCTGTTGGCTTCATTGGAAGATGGTGCATTTTCATGCTTTTACAGTGTGGGCACATATGCAGACACCCACGTGCACACCCACTTCTCTGATGAGAGGGACGGCTCTGCCCTCAGGGCTCGCAGACCCTAGAGGTGATATCCAGCCCCTCACCTGTGCACCCTGTGGCTGGAGTAGGTCATCCCTCCTGCAAGGGGGAGCAGGGCTGGCCCGGCAGGTTCTCGCCTGGGTTAGGCCATGCTCATCCTTCCTCATAAGAGACAGTGGGTCCTAGAGTTAAGATCATGGAATTTGGAGCCAGACTTCCTGGGTTCAAGACCTGGCTCTGCTCCCTTCACCAAGCCACTCCACCTCTCTGGGGCTCAGCTGTAGCACTTGTAAAAGGAAGAAAATACCTATCTCATAGGGTTGTAAGAATTACTTGAGTTCATATGCATAAAGCACTTGCAGCAGCATTTGGCACGTATATAGTACACATTATATGAGTGTTAGCTGTGGCTGCTGAACTTGGCATGTGCGCCTGATCCTTCCTCTCTGGGCTGTGACCAAGGCCAGAGCAAGAATCTGGCGTCTTATGAGGACTGAGGAGAACAACTGTGTTAGTTTCCTATTGTTGTTGTAACAGATCCCTACCAATTTAGTGGCTTGAAAACATGCAAACATATTCTCCTATTGTTCTGGACATCAGAAATCCAGAATCTATTCCACTGGCCCAAAGTCACAGTGTTGGCAAGACTGGGCTCTCTCCAGAGGTTCCAAGGAAGAATTCATTCCTTTGCCTTTTCCAGCTTCCAGAGCTGTATTCCTTGCATTCCTTGGCCCATGGCCCCTTTCTCCATCTTCAGAGCCAGAAGTGTAGCATCTTGCTTCTGTTATCACCTGCTTCTGTAGTCAGATCACTACCCCTCTCCCCCCCCCCCACCGCCTGCATCTCCCGCTTATAAGGATCCTTGTGGTTGTATTTAGGCCCACTCAGATTTTTCAGGATAACCTCCCCATCGCAAGAGCCCTTACTCAGTCACATCTGCAAAGTCCATTTTGCAGGTTCTAGGCATTAGGTAGGGACGTGTCTGGGAGCCATTATTCACACAACAACTGGGGCAGGAAGAAGCCCTCCTTGGTTCTGGTCCTATGACATGACTTAGCCAAGTTCCACACCCACTCGGAGCACCGCGCCAGACCCAGCCAGGCCCCCGAGCTGGCAGCACCCCACTCTCACCCCATACTAGCTGTAGGCCTTCTCTGTCACCCCAAAAAGATCCTGGCCACAGAGTCAGCATCTTCTTTGTGATCTGTGGTACCTAGTGCACGGTGGCCTTCAGTGGCTCTGTGTTCATGCACGATGCCAGGCGGGCCCTGATGTGCCACGGGTGTCCTTTCAGGCCATGGCGAGTGTCACTGCGGGGAGTGCAAGTGTCATGCGGGTTACGTCGGAGACAACTGTAACTGCACGACAGACATCAGCACGTGCCTGGCCAAGGATGGCCAAGTCTGCAGTGACCGCGGGCACTGCGTCTGCGGGCAGTGCCAGTGCACAGAGCCAGGAGCCTTCGGAGAGACGTGTGAGAAGTGCCCAACCTGCCCTGACGCCTGCAGTGCCAAGAGGTAAGGGCCACCCTACCTCCCCACCCCCCAGGGCCCTCACTCCACCTTCCCACCCAGACTAGGCCAGACTAGCAGCTCACCTCCCCATCGCCACCAGTTTTCCAGGCCTTGAGGAGAGCGAATATCTTATTAACTAAGCTGGCATTTCCCAAAATAGAATCTTTGAAAGCTAGTTCAACAGGGATTTCATAAGAAAATAAAAGCAAAGCAAAAAACACCACCACTCTTGTATTCCAAGACAAGTTTAGAAATTACTTAGATACTGAATTAGATGAAATTAAACTGGCGAATTTCCAAAAGGGGATGGAGTATGCATCTTTTTTTTTCTCAAAAAGGAGATAGAGTATGCGTCTTTTTTTTTCCCCCAAAATGAATTTGATCTTTTCATTCACATCTCCCAGTGTTTCACAGAATACCCACTTAGAAAACGCTGCTTTAATAATCAAAGCATAATCAGAAGGTAAATTGGATAGGGAAAAATACCCGACCTAGAAAAGGCATGCCAGAAACAAACCGCAATGGCCCTAGAATTTTCTGCTCCATTTATACAGACAACAGAGGGCCAGTCTACTCTGCTGCTGCCACTGCGGGAATTGTCCGGCACAGGCTCACCTCCCCACCCCTCACCCTTCACACTCCGCAAGAGTAGGAGAGCGAGGGAATTAAATCAAGGAGCAATAGAACCAGGTTGACGTTTTCTCTTGAAATTGGCTGGATAAGCAGCCATGGCACCATCATCCTTGCTCAGAGGCCAGGAGGGAGGGAAGCGGGGACACAGATAATCAGAAACAAATAATAATACAAAGGATGTTTCTCTTTGGTGGGGAAATGCAACTGTGCGATTTTCTCTTGGCAGGTTTCCCTTCCAAATGTCTGGCTCAGGCTGATAATGAAATGAGTTCATGGTCCCTGAGCCTGCAGTGGCTGCTGGTCAGGCTGTGCACGGCATTGTTCTGGGTGGCAGTGAAAAGCCAAACCTCGGTTGAACGCTTGCCACAAATAATCCAAGTGTGGGTAATTGAGAACTGGCAGCAGATCGAGAGACAAGATAGACAGGGCCAGGTTTCATTTTGTATAATTGGGGGAGGGGGGAGATCAAGACAAGGGGAAACAAAAACAGATCTGCTTAGACCTGCTGAGAGTGGAGACACTGCAGAGAAACAGCAGGAATCCAAACAGACTCCTGGAGGAGGAGGAGCCCTGTGGCTGTGCTCACAGCGATGTTTATAGTTTGAGCTCAAGGCCGGTGCCTTCCCCCGGCAGCGCACTTTTGAGGATATGTTCCCCATCCTTGGGACATACTAGGGAAGGGATCGGGTGTGTGTGTGTTGGGGGGGTGGGGACAAACATATGGAATCAATAAAAGTAGATAAAGCCCTGTCTTCCCTTCCATGGAGAAGCCCGGCAGCACAGGATTGGCCCCAGGGGGACAGCCCTAGCTTTTAATGTTTAAAGCATTTACTTTCTAGAAGATATAGACTAGTTAATTTACTTTATCATCCATTAAGCAATACCAAAGGAGCAAGGAGAGCAAAAAGAAGCCCTAAGGGGGAACCCACTGTCCCAAGTTCCCTGTCTCTTAGCCACACTTGACCCTTGTCGCTTTCACATCCTAGCTGCAACTTTAAGGAAACAAAAAGCAAAATCCCTTTGTTGATAACTTATATAGGACTGTTTTTGTACCGGCTGCTTTGCTGTGCCCCAACAGGTCTTGAATGCCCTTTGTCCTTCTTCCCTCTAGTGTTTCAGAGCAGCCAATCTCCACTTGCTAGAACCAACTAAACACACCCCTCTACCTTGGGTGAGTTCACACTTAGCCTCAGCTGATTTCAATTAACAGGCTCACTCAGAAAAATCTCTCCCAGCAACTTTTTTTTTTCTTTAAAGACCAGACTTCCTTTAATACATGGCTACAGTACATTATGAGTTTCAACCTGGAGCATACAAATTATACTGCTTTGTCCATATGGATAATTAGGAAATGTTTCCTGGAAGTGGCCTGGAGCTGTAGTATAATGACAGCAGGGGATGCAACCGGGCAAGTCCTAGTTGGGACCAGAAGCAGCCACCCCTCTCTGCAATGTGTTAATCCAAGAGGCTGGGTCAGCATGAACAGCTGGGGGTGCTGGCTCAGAGCTGGAGCTGCCCTTTCCTGGTGCCCAGCCAGGTCTCAGTGGGCTGTTCTTGGGGCTCTGGCTAGTCAGGGAAAATGCAAGTGGTACCAACTTCTGATTCTAATTCCAGGGTGTTTCCATGAAGTCAGTCCCGGGAGATTGGGATTTTGTGGCCAATTCTGGGAGGGCTGAATTCTTGAGCATATTAAAACCCTTTTAAGAAAGTCTTACTTTCCCTTCATGCTTGACCTATTCACTTGCTCTTTCCTCCTTAATGTTACGAAAGTGGCCTAGGGATTTGGGGAGAGGCTTGCCTGAGAGGCGGGGCACCTGGGTGTTCGTCCCCTCTCTGCCATTGACTTCTCTTGGGCCTCATTTTTCTCATGTGTGAAATAAGGGGGACTTACTGAAATGCTCTGCAAGCTCCATTCCACCTTTGACGTTCCATTCCACCATTTACACACTGGAAACATTTTAGCAGCTGACTTCGTAATCACAAGGAATTAACACATGGATGATAATAGTAAAGGCAATTCATTGCCTCTATATGTTTGCCAGAGAGATTTCCAAACAAACAGTTCCTTTGGGGTAAGCAGGGCCACTATCTCCTCATGTGGCTGAGACTCGGTGACACCCCCTCCCCAGCATATCAGGCTCCTGAGTCCTAACCCAGTTTCCTGGGGAAGCCCCTATTTCACCCTCCCTATGGACCCCCGAGCACAACTACATCACCAAATCCCCAAAAGTTAGCCTTAGTTGGGCTGTCATACCCCTGTCTGTTTCTCCCTGGGGTTTATTTCCCACCACCCTATTTAGACTCATCCCCATCCCACAGTCCACCAGAGGAGTCAGGGACCCTCCTTCCCATTCCCAGTAAGCTTTACAGTCTCTTAGTCAAAGCTTAGACACGCCTCCGGCCCTGTATCTTCAGGGGTCTTATTTTCCTTGATCTAACTGAAGGTGAATAGAGAAGGTTTAGAACTGGGTTATGACTATGTAAAGTATAAATAATGACCATCATTCAGGTGTTTCATTGAGCATGTTCACACACTCTCTGAGTCTACTGTGGGCTGAAGTGGGGGGTAGGAGTCTCTCAGTGACTCTTTTTGGCTCTTAATCAATCCATTTTCTCCAAAAAGACCTGTTATAATGGGATCCCTACCCCAAACTCTAGTATAGACCCAGGAACAGGTACCCAGGAACTCTGAAAGCAAGGTCCTTTCAGAGTTGTCAGGTGGGCTCTGTCTGGGAGGGAGGGAAGAACTAGAGCCTGACACTCTCCTGGGTAGTCGCCCCCAGCCCTTGTGTGCATCGGGTCATCCAGAAGTTCAGGCCCAAAGACGTGGATTGACAGGTGTGGTTGAACCCAGGTATTGGTGTTTTCTCTTTAAAAGGCCTCAGAGACTCTGTGCAGGAGTGTTGAGACTCCTACCAAGGGCGGGAGTCCTGGGAATTAGGACAATGTAGGGTTATCAGATACTGGCTGTGGGAGTGTGAGAAATTTCGGGGGTGGGGGGGGCAGGAATACAGTTTTATCACCCAGAAACTTCTTGCTTGGAGCAGATTCTTCAGTCAGGCATTTGACTCTCTAGAGTGCAGATGGATTTGGCTCCTGGTTTCAGAATCTGAAAGGACTGTGACAAGAAAGTTGCCATGTAGACCAAACATGCCTTTAAATTCACATGTTCTTCTGAGGACCCTCCGGTTTTCCTGCAGAACAGAGGGAAGGGCAGAACAGAAACATTCCCTGAGGCCAAACATCAGAAGATGGGAGAAGCGAAAGCCTTCAGGGGCAAGCAGGAGCTTGGGCCCACACTGAGGGCAGGAATCGACATTGTTGGGAGCTCTGGTTGTATGTGTCAAACTGTGGCACAGTGTCTAATATACCCACATTTATTTTCTCTTTTCCAAAGAGATTGTGTCGAGTGCTTGCTGCTTCACTCAGGGAAACCAGCTGTCAACCAGACATGCCAAAACTATTGCAAGGATGAGGTGGTCACCTGGGTGGACACCATTGGTGAGTGTGCCAGTGGGATCCTGCACAGCTGCCCCCTTTGGAATACTGGCAGACACCTGGAGATTTTCTCCTCTATGGGGACTGTCTGCAGAGCTGCATGGTAAAGGGGGAAATGGTTTTAGTTTTGTGTTAGGAAGCACAGCCTAAGATTCCTTAGGGTGACTACTGGTTCCCCAAGGGGGCTTGGGGTGCTTATGCTGGGGCATAAATTCCAGGTTATGACACTTCCTTGTTCTATAAGTTTCTGTCCCATCACTGAACCCCATTTCCTTACTAGCCACATTTTTCTACCAGGCGCTCTGCAAAGTTGGTAGAATAGTTAGAATAAGTTATGTTAGCTGCTATAATAAACAAACCCTTAATCTCAATGACTCAATAAAATATAAGTTGATATTTCACTCAAAAAGTCCAGTTAAGATGTTCCTAGTTGGTATGGACCTTCCAAGTGGTCATTGAGGAATTCAGGCACCCTCTGTGTTTTAGGCATTCCTAAAAATACTCAAAATCTTCTTCATTCAGTAGCAAATAGGAAAGATAGTAAAGGATCAAGTGAAAGATTTCTATGGGTCAGGCCTGGAAGTGGTGCCCATCACTTCCACCACATCTCATGGGCCAGAATTCAGCCATCTGGCCCCATTTAACTGCAAAGGTGGCTGAGAGTGTAGTCATGCTGCATGCCCAGGAGGAAGAAAAAACATGTTTGGTGGACAGTTATCCAGTGTCTGCTACGTTTGGCCTCAGTCCAGCCAAGCTCTCAGTGCTGCAGACATCACAGGAGGTAGGTCTTTCGTTGGTGTCCAAATTGCAGCTGGGATTTGGCACTGCTCTGGCTCCTCCCCCAGCTGCAGGTTATCCATTTCTGCAGCTCTGGCCCATTCCTGTTCTTTTTCTTACCCAGAGCTTGCATTCTCATTCTTACCACTCTGGTTTGATACCAGCCGTCCAACCCTGATCTTTACCTCTGCACAAATGGCTACCCCAAGTCTATTTCTGACCATGAACCCACTGGAGGAGATGGGCTGCCTCCAGGGCTAGCCAAGGAGGCTTAGGCAGAGGCACAGAGCATGTTTTCTTTTTACTATCTCTAGGCTTTAGCCATTTCTTTTGCAGTCTAGCCATTGCTGTCAAAGCCAAAGAGTTTCTGAGGTTAAGGGAAGCAAGTCACACATATTAGCCCTATATGGATGTGTTTGGGTTCAGAACTGGTCTGGAATGCTGTTGTTACATCAAGTCAAATGACCTTTGAAGGAATCTGCACCCAAGGCTCTTCTTGCTGGCAAGTTTACTCCTCTACTTTGACCTATAGCTTCTGAAGACTCCTAGCCCCTGGCTGCTAGTCTTGATCCTAACTTGACTCTTTTTTAGACTTCCTTGTTCCTGTCTGTCTGTTTCCCTAGGGTTGACCTAATGCTCTAGCCAAATCATGGTTTCTGGGTATGTTGTGTCATTTATTCATCTACCATGTTTTCATTGAGCACCTACTATGTGCCAAGTGTTGTATACTTGGGAGACATGGGGAGGACAACACAGTCCAGTCTTACTGCCCATTTTCCTGCCCCTGCTTCTGACTTGCTATGTAGGACCTGGCTTACAGCACATTTTGCTTGCAGACCTGGGGAAGTTGCTCCTAACACCATCAGAAAGGGGACAAAATGCTTTCTTGTGGCCCCCAAAGTGATTCACTTGGTCTGTAGCAATTACAGCCATTCATGTGCAGCTGCTTCTAAGTGCAACCCTCTGGAATGAATCAATTGCTTCACAGAGAAAATTTCTGTTCTAATTCACCATTTATTCTTTTCCTTCCTTCTCTTAGGCGCTTGTTTTCATGCACACTCACACTTACCCAGACCAAGCTTATGACAAGAGGGCTGAGAGAAAAATATTTAAGTTATCTTTTTCTATAAAACTGCATAAATCCAGGTCAGCATGTTTGATAACCACATCAATTTATGTGGTTCCAGATTAAAACTGCATAAAGCAACAAGATTTAAAAGGCGAGCATTTTAAAAGCATTTCATGCCGTAATATTAACCTTGAGTTGTTATTCAAGATTGACTTGCCACTCCTGCCTAGTTTCCTAATGGGTCACCGCTTACTGCACACTTTCTCCTCTTTCCTTTCCCTCCTAAAAATAGATCTTCAAGCCCTTTTCCCAGTGAAGCCTGGGAATGCAAGCAGTGCTCAGATGGGGTATTGTGAGAAGCACCCTCAGGGTGCCTGCAGTGTGGGGCCACAGGGAGCAGAGGCAGCTTGGGGAACGGGGTGTCTGCTCTGGGAACTGAGGCCAGTTATCATCCAGGGCTGGGCCTGGATCACCTGCAGCAGGGAACATCCCGACCTCGCATACTGGCTCCCCTTACCCCATGCCTTGGGCATCACTGGGGCACCTGTCTCTTATCCAAAGATCCCATCACCCTGTGGTTCTTTTTGGTTTCACATCCCAAGAAACAGTGGCTGATTCTTGGCTTCAGCAGCCAGCTCTTAGCCCTGAGTGGATGCACAGAGCTGCAGCTGTTTCCCAAATGTGAACACTCACTCAGGCCTCAGGGGGTCGGGGTGGCTCTTTCTTTCCATTGTCCCTTTAATTTTGATTGCTGATTCCATTTGCCCCATCTCTGCCCCACGCATTAAAGGCTGCTTTTATTTCCCATCACACTGCACAGACATTGTAGAACTTTGCAGATGCCCTAATGCACTCCATGTGTCCCCCCATTTCGAAAGGAATCCATGCCCCAGAGCAATCTAAAACTCAGTGACTTCTTGATGTGAGAAACCTAAATCATTCTTTAAGACTCAGCCTCTCCTTCCCAGCTCTCTGCCCCACCCCCCATGACCACCCCTCCTCCCACACCCATCAGCAGCTCTGCATTGCTCAGGAAGACGCTCAGGAAATGTCTGCTTGGTTTTCTTCCAGTGAGTGATGACCAGGAGGCTGTGCTTTGTTTCTACAAAACCACCATGGATTGTGTCATGATGTTCACCTACGCCGAGCTCCCCAGCGGGAAGTTCAACATGACCGTCCTCAAGGAGCCAGGTGGGTGAGAGCCCGGCCCTGGCAGCTCCCGTAGTGGCGAGGCCACACTGAAGTTGAAGGTGCTGACTTCCTTTTTCCCTTTTAATTTATGGAAATTTATTGGCTCACAGTTTTGAGGCTGGGAGAAGTCCCAGATTGAAGCATCAGCAAGACTATGCTTTCTGCCTAAAGCTGTGGCATTCTGCAGCTGGCTGCCTGCAATCCTTGGTCCTTGGCTTTTCTTTCACATGGCAGTGCATATGGTGGTGTCTTTTTTCTCTTCTGGATTCCATTGGCTTCTAGATTCCAGCTTCTGGCTGCTCCCTTTGGCTTCTCTGGGGTTCTGATGTCTGATGCCATTCTCTGCTCTAGGATATCACTCATTCTCACCTCACTGTCCCCTCCAAGCTATGGAATGAGGAGGGCTACAAATCCGTTTAAAGATTAGGATCTAAGGCTGTCCCTACTCCCAGCGTTCAGAATAAAGATGTTTATACAGCAAGGGGACCCATTACCAGGCCAGAATCTAGGAGGAGGTGGTTTACGGAAATGGGAGTTGTAGGATGGTAGATAGGATGTGAGATGTTGCCGCTTGGGAGTGTGTCACGTTTTGGAGGAGACAGCACGGGGTGAAGCTATCCACAGAACACACTTAGCACACACAGGAACCTGTATGCTAAACAGTGAGGCACTAGGATGTTCTGCATGGACAATGCAGCCATCTGGGCAACTGGAGCTGGGTGGGATATCACTCAAGCCAGGGAACATCCGAGTACACAGCCACTAGGCTGCCACTGCTTCCCAGGATGGATTCCAAGGACAGATGGAGCGCTGGGCTAAACATTCCTGCAGGCTGCCATACCCAGGAGGTCAGGCCTTATTCAGACACAGACAATTCTGCCTCCTTCTTTGGGCCCAGGGACCAAAGGCTTTTTTGCCTTGGAGTAATTGGGATTTCTGGTATTGGCCCTTTTACTCATCTCTGGAAGGGAAGGGGAGAGCAGAAAAACAATTTTCTCTTCAACTCACAAAACTGCAAACTGTTTTTCCAAATCAGGCTGGACCACGTGATGTGCCTTCCCTGGGCAAGAAGCAGAAGGAAAGTGTTGTGGTACCAGCCCAGGATACATGTCTGTATGAATGAGGCTTTGTTTCCAAGGGCTGTCTTTGTGGTTCTTTGAAAATAAGCACATTTGCTCCAACGGGCTCTGCACTAAGGGCTTACAAATGTTGGCTGGCCTCCGGCCGAGCCCTGGGTGGAAGTAGCTTCATGAAACCTCTTGCCTGCACATTCTGCTCCTGAAACTATTTACATGAAAGCTGAGATGTGGTCCAGCATACCGCACTGGGTGTGAACCAGGCTGGGGCTTGGATACTTCATGTTAGGGGAAATTCAACAGTATGCACAGTAGGTGGGAGAAAGTGGAGTTGCCACTGAGGTTCTCATCTAGACTTTGCCATATACTTGCTTGTAACCTTAGTTCACTCACCATCCCTCTTTGAATCGTTCGTCTTCTGTACATTGGGGAAATCCTTCTGTCCACTCAAGACTCCTAGAAGCAATGTGGGGATCTAAAGAGAGAGCAGGTGGAAGACCTTTGGAAGCAAGGCATACCTTTCATTTTGGATATGCCTGAGGTATGTGGGTGGGAAGGGTGCAGTGATGCTGGTGGCTTTGTCACTGTGCCTCCTGGTCCCCTGCAGAGTGTGGCTCTGCCCCCAGTGCCGTGACCATCCTTCTGGCTGTGGTTGGCAGTATCCTCCTGATTGGGATCGCACTCCTGGCCATCTGGAAGCTCCTCGTCACCATCCATGACCGGAGAGAGTTTGCAAAGTTTCAGAGCGAGCGATCCAGGGCCCGCTATGAAATGGTAAGCCACACAGTTGTGCAACAGGGCCAGTGGGAAGTTGGGAGTAGAAGAAAACTTCAAGCCTAGAGGTCCTGTTGAATTGAAACAAACTGTAAAGGACTGCTAAATTTCTTTGACATTAAAAACAAAGAAACGGAACCCCAAAGGCTGGGCTCAGTTCTGCCAGAATCTCACAGCCCTAGGGGCAGAGGGCCCCTGCGCAGAACGCTGTATCAGGCCCAGGTTGGGACGTTCATGGAGGGGAGCAGAAGTGATATGTACGGCCTCAGACAGGAAGAGTAAGCCTGTCTCCCCTAGTAAACTGCTAGGTCCTAAAGAACTAAGCATAAAGTAAGCACCCACTGAATACCTAGAATTAAATTCTGTTAATAGTGGAAGGGAATTCAGAGACCATCTGATCCAACCTCTCAGTTCAGAGAAGAAGAGGTAAAGCTCAGAGAAGGAATGGGTCTCTCCCAGGAATGTAGAGTGAGCTAGAGGCACAACCAATCATGGAACACAAGGCTGTTGACTCCCCATGTGTCTTGGGTGATTGACCTCCACAGGGCCTCTAGACCTGAGTCTGTTTGTGTAAATGAATGAGCTTACATGTCCTCTTACCTTTCATGTTCTGTAGGCCTCAAACCCTCTGTACATAAAGCCCATCTCCACACACACTGTGGATTTCACCTTCAACAAGTTCAACAAATCCTACAATGGCACTGTGGATTGATGTCTCCTTCTCCCAGGGATAGACAGGTACTAACTACAAAGTCAGACTGACATGCCTGGACAACTGCTTAACTCGATCATGGCTCCCTAAATAGGACAGCCCAGAGAAGATCTTCACACGATCCTGGGTGAGGAGCACAGGAAGAGGGACCTGGCCATGCAGCAGCCTGGCTGCTGAGCCAGAGCCACGCTAGGCTGACCTTCCCTCCAAGTTTGAGAAAAACAAGAGGACGCTGGGTGCTGTCGGCTCGCCCACCACACCCAGCTTATTGACTCAACGAACTGCTGAGACGTGCTTCCAAGAGGGCTGGGCCTCCAGCCTGGCTAGTGGAGAAGGCTATTAGGAAGTGTCAGAATGTAAAACCAACACACAGTCTGGCTTTTTTCGTGATGATCATTGTTATTTGAAATAAAAAAGATTGTGTATTTCTGGTATAGTTCTGATTACTGACAAGTGTCTGCCTGATGTTTATGCCTTATCACATGGGTTTTGGTGATGGGATTATTGAGGTGGCTGTTGAAGATGTATGGGTTGCAAATGTCAGTTTTCCCTGTCCTCTTCATGTATGTTTGGTACTTTTGTAATGACAGAGGAAGAGATTGTTTGGGATTGACAGTAAAGATTAAAACCAAAACGTCTTGCTTTTGCCTGACACTTTGTAAGATGGTGTGTGTTCCCTTCTGAAGTGGGGTTGAATGGTACCCAGTGGTGCTTGCAGTGGTGATGTGCTTCCTCTGAGAACCCAACACAAGCCACTCCAATCCAGCAGACCCCCGGGTCTCCAGCATTATCATGAACGTACTCAGGGGCAATTAAGGCGGCACAAGACAAGTATGAGCAGGTGCCTTTGGACTCGCCCACATTTTGCTTGAAGAAAGAATCCTAGAGTGATAATTGTTGAAAATGACCTTTCTGGCCTCCCTCCAGAGGTGACAAGACTGGAAATAATAGATTGTGTAGATGAGGGAGGACTGAGCTGTGGTTTCCACACAGTATCACTTTTTACACATGATTGGAATGACAGTTCCCTTTCAATTCCTGCCCCTGACCAAACTCCTGTGTCTACCCAAGTCCTGAGTACAATACCCCCTTCAGCTTTTTTTTTTCTACAGGGCCCTGACATGCCCCCAGATTCCCATATCCAAGGTGGAAGGGATCCCAGGGTTGTCTGATCCAATCCCCTTATTTACAGAAGAGGAAACTGAGTCTCCAGAGAGGAGAAATGGCTTGCCCAAGTGTGAAAAGGCTCACACCTGACAAATTGGTGCTAAGACCCAGGTCTCACAACCAGCCAGAGAGCTGACCTCTTAATTCCTGCTCTTTGTAAACTATCCTTTATGAACCATTTTCTTCTGTTGGCATCACTTCAAGGTTATTGAGCTTTCATTCCAAATTCATCTGTTCTCAGGCTTGCACCAAATCCCCCCTTTCATCATTTTTGGCAAACACTAAAGAGGAATGCCTATCGGTAAATCAATCCTATACCTGGGGCATATATGCACCAATTCTGAGTTTTCTTTGTCCTGTATAAATAGAACAAAAGGGAAACCTAGTGACTTGAGGAAATTGTCTTAATTCTTCTGGGAATAAAGCCAAGTATAAATAAGTATGTAACTAAATAACTAAAAAAGTGGCTATGGAAGTTTCCTAAGGCTGCTTTAACAAGCTGGGTGGCTTAAAGCAACAGAAACTTTTTCTCTCACAGTTCTGGAGGCTACAAGTGTGAAATCAAGCCATCAGCAGGGCCATGCCCCCTCTGAAGGTTCTAGAAGAGAATCAATCGTTCCTGGCCTCTTCCTGCTTCCGGTGGTCCCAGGTGACCCTTGGCTTGTGGCAGCAGAACTCCAATCTCTGCCTTTGTCTTCATATGGCCTTCTCCCTTTGTGTGTCTGTCTTTGTTTCCAAATCTCCTTATAAAGACATCAGCCATCAGATCCAGGGCTCGCCCTAATTCACCTTAACTCAATTACATCTGCAAAGACCCTATTTTCACATAAGGTCATGAATACATTCACAGGGATTGGGGATTAGAAGTTGAACATATCTCTTTTTTCGGGGCTGTAGGGGGTGGGAACAACAACTCAGTCCACTACGGTTGAGAAAAAGAAATGATTTGGGAAGAAATACTGGGTTTCTCATCTGTTTAATTGCGGATTTTCCTGGAGACAAATCATTACATTGTTCAAAGTCTCATTTTCTACCAGGCAGCTCTGTGAGGGCACAATATCCTTGAGTCAGATAGTTAAAGAGTTATATGTTTCTGGTTTCTCACCTGATAAGGAAAGAGGCCCTTGAACTCTAACCGAGGTGGTTGCCAGCACTTACGGTTCCTTACTGCCCTCTGCTGGAATTCTTGGGACAGCTGTTCGGAGACCTGACTCTGAAATTCTCACCCAATAGATTTCCTTATTTTTTTTAAAGATGATCCTGTGAGTTGAAAGTGATAGCAAAGACATTCTATTCAAGACCCCCATTTTATAACCCAGCCCCAGATCTATCATTGAACAATGTTTTAATTCCCAAATGGACTTTGGGAAACATTAGCGGCTATCTGACCACACCCCTCCAGGTCTCCGGATAGCACAGACAATTGAGTAGGACCTAAAGAAGGCTGCAAAGTTCGCTCTCCAGTTGAACACTGACGCTGCCCTTCCTGTCCATTTTCCTGCCGTGGAAGCACCCATCGGGGACCAGCCTTCAAATGCGCAGGACCTGCCACTGGGTGCCACTGTGTAAGCAGGGCCCTCCAAGGAGCACCTGGGCCACCCAGGGTTTCCAAGGAACACCTGAGCCTCTGGCAAAACGGGAAAACACACATCTGGAAAGATCACTGGGGCTGTGTGTGTTTGTTGGAGAGAGAGGACGTCTGCTTGCCTTTATAATCGATCTATGCTAATCTTTGCACAATTTCCAAAAGGTATTTATTATTTTTATTGCTTGATCATTAACAATTTACTTTTTTTTTCTAGTTGTAAAAGTAAGGCATGGGGAAAAAAATGGGAAAATAAAATCGTAAAGAAATCAAAAATCTTCTGAAATCACACAACTCAGAGGTAATTATTCTTGACCTTGTGTATGGGTTTTTGGTCTTATTTCTGTGCATTTATATGTAGAGTTAAGCAAATTCAAATTATAAGAGATTATTTGGTCACTCTTTTTAAAAGGTGCAGGGAATTCTCATTCAGTTTGGTTGACTAGTACCTAGTCAAAGTAAACCATTTACCAGCCACCTCTTCTAGGGAAGGCACATGGGGGTTTTAATTGTTGTTTAATTAGGATCAAAGCTATAGGCTGATTGTAATGAAACACCTGGGATGAATTTCAGGTAACAACAAACAGATGGGGAGAGCAGAGGGGTGCTGTATTTCAGCTAGAAGTTAGATGTTCAGACCTAGGAAGGATAGAAGGTGTTTTTCTCTTGTTCAAATGTCAGCTTTTAATTGCACCGCTCCTCCTTGTTTCTGGAGGGCTTCCAGCTGCGGGGCTCCTGGCTCCGCTACTAACCAGGCTTTAGGGCTGAGCGGGGGCAGGGGAAAAGCAGAGGAAGATACAAAAGCTGACGGTGATGGCAGCTTGGATGAAGCCCAGGAAGAGGTAAGTGTTGGACCTGTCATGTGTGAGGTGCTTGTGGAAGCCCACGTGTTTGTGTCCAGCCAGCAGCCGGCATGAGACAGGACGCTAATGCGGCTGAGCCAGCTCACCGCCTGCTGGGAAGCTTGCGTCGGGTCGTAAGCCCGTGAATGGTGGTGGTTTCCACCACGGCTTTGCATGAGGCATTCCTGTCCTCCTTCGCTGGGCCAACCGGCTGAGAAGCCAAAATCAGGTCTCTCTCCTATCTGGTTTCCGTGTCTCGGCCCCCAGACTTCTAGGAAAAGATATCGCTTATAATCAGACCTTCGGGCCCTCCCGAGGTGAGGATATAAAGTTGGAGAGATGATAGGAAGAACACAGTTGATGTTTCCCAGGTGGTGGTGCTGGGAAAGAAGAGCTGTGCCTGAAGAATAGTCCTTGTCAGCCCCCAAAGGTTCCTCCTGCTAAGTTTGCAGCTTTGAGAAGGACCCATGGGCGCAGGGAAGGACAGGGCACTGCCCAACCAGCTCTCACAGGTTAACCTCAGACATCAGTTGGATGAAGCAACACAGTGAGATCTTTATGTCAATTTATTTCTCTTGGAGTTTAATACCAGGAAGTTCGTCTTCCCCCTTGACTGGTGCTCCATTTTCTTATACTATGGGGCCTGCGTAATCTGTCCTGTCTCAGTATCTCGATTGTCAGAAAGCTAGAAACTAAATGCATTATTCAAGATGGTAACCATCCTACCTCAGATTCTTACTGGGATTCCTGTCCTCTCCACCAGACCCCTCACCCTTTCTACTGAACCCACCCCACCCAGTTCCTGCCTCCCCACATATGCTTGTTTGCGTGCTTGTTTTTTAATTTTTTCCTTTTTGTGGTTGGTTTATTTGAATCAGAATCCAACAGGGTCCACCATTTGATTTAGTTGTTATGGTTTTTACATTTTTTTTTTATTAATTAAAAAAAAATTAACAAAACATTTAGAAATCATTCCATTCTACATGTACAATCAGTAATTCTTAATATCATCACATAGTTGCATATTCATCATTTCTTAGTACATTTGCATCGATTTAGAAAAAGAAATAAAGACAACAGAATAAGAATTAAAACGATAATAGAAAGAAAAAAAAAACCTATACCTCACATGCAGCTTCATTCAATGTTTTAACATAATTGCATTACAATTAGGTAGTATTGTGCTGTCCATTTCTGAGTTTTTATATCCAGTCCCGTTGTACAGTCTGTATCCCTTCAGCTCCAATTACCCCTTCTCTTTCTTTTTTTTTTAATTAACGGAAAAAAAAGAAATTAACCCAACATTTAGAAATCATACCATTCTACATATGCAATCAGTAATTCTTAACATCATCACATAGATGCATGATCATCATTTCTTAGTACATTTGCATCGGTTTAGAAGAACTAGCAACATAACCGAAAAAGATATAGAATGTTAATATAGAGAAAAAAAATAAAAGTAATAATAGTAAAATCAAAACAAAACAAAACAAAACAAAAACCTATAGCTCAGATGCAGCTTCATTCAGTGTTTTAACATGATTACTTTACAATTAGATATTATTGTGCTGTCCATTTTTGAGTTTTTGTATCTAGTCCTGTTGCACCATCTGTATCCCTTCAACTCCAATTGCCCATTATCTTACCCTGTTTCTACCTCCTGCTGGACTCTGTTACCAATGACATATTCCAAATTTATTCTCAAATGTCGGTTCACATCAGTGAGACCATACAGTATTTGTCATTTAGTTTTTGGCTAGACTCACTCAGCATAATGTTCTCTAGGTCCATCCATGTTATTACATGCTTGATAAGTTTATCCTGTCTTAAAGCTGCATAGTATTCCATCGTATGTATATACCACAGTTTGTTTAGCCACTCTTCTGTTGATGGAGATTTTGGCTGTTTCCATCTCTTTGCAATTGTAAATAACGCTGCTATAAACATTGGTGTGCAAATGTCCGTTTGTGTCTTTGCCCTTAAGTCCTTTGAGTAGATTCCCAGCAATGGTATTGCTGGGTCGTATGGCAATTCTATATTCAGCTTTTTGAGGAACCGCCAAACTGCCTTCCACAGTGGTTGCACCATTTGACATTCCCACCAACAGTGGATAAGTGTGCCTGTTTCTCCGCATCCTCTCCAGCACTTGTCATTTTCTGTTTTGTTGATAATGGCCATTCTGGTGGGTATGAGATGATATCTCATTGTGGTTTTGATTTGCATTTCTCTAATGGCCAGGGACATTGAGCATCTCTTCATGTGCCTTTTGGCCATTTGTATTTCCTCTTCTGATAGGTGTCTGTTCAAGTCTTTTTCCCATTTTGTAATTGGGTTGGCTGTCTTTTTGTTGTTGAGATGAACAATCTCTTTATAAATTCTGGATACTAGACCTTTATCTGATATATCGTTTCCAAATATTGTCTCCCATTGTGTAGGCTGTCTTTCTGCTTTCTTGATGAAATTCTTTGATGCACAAAAGTGTTTCATTTTGAGGAGCTCCCATTTATTTATTTCCTTCTTCAGTGTTCTTGCTTTAGGTTTAAGGTCCATAAAACCGCCTCCAGCTGTAAGATTCATAAGATATCTCACAACATTTT
This sequence comes from Tamandua tetradactyla, assembly GCF_023851605.1. NCBI lineage: Eukaryota > Metazoa > Chordata > Mammalia > Pilosa > Myrmecophagidae > Tamandua > Tamandua tetradactyla. Next base: position 20,245,047 of record NC_135336.1, read on the forward strand.
CCTCTAACTGTTTTATGGTCTTAGACCTAATGTTTAGATCTTTGATCCATTTTGAGTTAACTTTTGTATAGGGTGTGAGAGATGGGTCTTCTTTCATTCTTTTGCATATGGATATCCAGTTCTCTAGGCACCATTTATTGAAGAGACTGTTCTGTCCCAGGTGAGTTGACTTGACTGCCTTATCAAAGATCAAATGTCCATAGATGAGAGGGTCTATATCTGAGCACTCTATTCGATTCCATTGGTCGATATATCTATCTTTATGCCAATACCATGCTGTTTTGACCACTGTGGCTTCATAATATGCCTTAAAGTCAGGCAGCGCGAGACCTCCAGCTTCGTTTTTTTTCCTCAAGATGTTTTTAGCAATTCGGGGCACCCTGCCCTTCCAGATAAATTTGCTTATTGGTTTTTCTATTTCTGAAAAATAAGTTGTTGGGATTTTGATTGGTATTGCATTGAATCTGTAAATCAATTTAGGTAGGATTGACATCTTAACTATATTTAGTCTTCCAATCCATGAACACGGTATGCCCTTCCATCTATTTAGGTCTTCTGTGATTTCTTTTAACAGTTTTTTATAGTTTTCTTTATATAGGTTTTTTGTCTCTTTAGTTAAATTTATTCCTAGGTATTTTATTCTTTTAGTTGCAATTGTAAATGGGATTCGTTTCTTGATTTCCCCCTCAGCTTGTTCATTACTAGTGTATAGAAAAGCTACAGATTTTTGAATGTTGATCTTGTAACCTGCTACTTTGCTGTACTCATTTATTAGCTCTAGTAGTTTTGTTGTGGATTTTTCCGGGTTTTCGACGTATAGTATCATATCGTCTGCAAACAGTGATAGTTTTACTTCTTCCTTTCCAATTTTGATGCCTTGTATTTCTTTTTCTTGTCTAATTGCTCTGGCTAGAACCTCCAACACAATGTTGAATAATAGTGGTGATAGTGGACATCCTTGTCTTGTTCCTGATCTTAGGGGGAACGTTTTCAATTTTTCCCCATTAAGGATGATATTAGCTGTGGGTTTTTCATATATCCCCTCTATCATTTTAAGGAAGTTCCCTTGTATTCCTATCTTTTGAAGTGTTTTCAACAGGAAAGAATGTTGAATCTTGTCAAATGCCTTCTCTGCATCAATTGAGATGATCATGTGATTTTTCTGCTTTGATTTGTTAATATGGTGTATTACATTAATTGATTTTCTTATGTTGAACCATCCTTGCATACCTGGGATGAATCCTACTTGGTCATGATGTATAATTCTTTTAATGTGTTGTTGGATACGATTTGCTAGAATTTTATTGAGGATTTTTGCATCTATATTCATTAGAGAGATTGGTCTGTAGTTTTCTTTTTTTGTAATATCTTTGTCTGGTTTTGGTATGAGGGTGATGTTGGCTTCATAGAATGAATTAGGTAGTTTTCCCTCCACTTCGATTTTTTTGAAGAGTTTGAGGAGAATAGGTACTAATTCTTTCTGGAACATTTTGTAGAATTCACATGTGAAGCCATCTGGTCCTGGACTTTTCTTTTTAGGGAGCTTTTGAATGACTAATTCAATTTCTTTACTTGTGATGGGTTTATTGAGGTCATCTATTTCTTCTTGAGTCAAAGTTGGTTGTTCATGTCTTTCCAGGAACCCGTCCATTTCATCTAAATTGTTGTATTTATTAGCGTAAAGTTGTTCATAGTATCCTGTTATTACCTCCTTTATTTCTGTGAGGTCAGTAGTTATGTCTCCTCTTCCATTTTTGATCTTATTTATTTGCATCCTCTCTCTTCTTCTTTTTGTCAATCTTGCTAAGGGCCCATCAATCTTATTGATTTTCTCATAGAACCAACTTCTGGTCTTATTGATTTTCTCTATTGTTTTCATGTTTTCAATTTCATTTATTTCTGCTCTGATCTTTGTTATTTCTTTCCTTTTGCTTGCTTTGGGATTAGTTTGCTGTTCTTTCTCCAGTTCTTCCAAGTGAACAGTTAATTCCTGCATTTTTGCCTTTTCTTCTTTTCTGATATAGGCATTTAGAGCAATAAATTTCCCTCTTAGCACTGCCTTTGCTGCATCCCATAAGTTTTGATATGCTGTGTTTTCATTTTCATTTGCCTCGAGGTATTTACTAATTTCTCTTGCAATTTCTTCTTTGACCCACTCGTTGTTTAAGAGTGTGTTGTTGAGCCTCCAGGTATTTGTGAATTTTCTGGCATTCCGCCTATTATTGATTTCCAACTTCATTCCTTTATGATCCGAGAAAGTGTTGTGTATGATTTCAATCTTTTTAAATTTGTTAAGACTTGCTTTGTGACCCAGCATATGGTCTATCTTTGAGAATGATCCATGAGCACTTGAGAAAAAGGTGTATCCTGCTGTTGTGGGATTTAATGTCCTATAAATGTCTGTTAAGTCTAGCTCCTTTATAGTAATATTCAGATTCTCTATTTCTTTGTTGATCCTCTGTCTAGATGTTCTGTCCATTGATGAGAGTGGGGAATTGAAGTCTCCAACTGTTATGGTATATGAGTCTATTTCCCTTTTCAGTGTTTGCAGTGTATTCCTCACGTATTTTGGGGCATTCTGGTTCGGTGCGTAAATATTTATGATTGTTATGTCTTCTTGTTTAATTGTTCCTTTTATTAGTATATAGTGTCCATCTTTGTCTCTTTTAACTGTTTTTCATTTGAAGTCTAACTTGTTGGATATTAGTATAGCCACTCCTGCTATTTTCTGGTTGTTATTTGCATGAAATATCTTTTCCCAACCTTTCACTTTCAACCTATGTTTATCTTTGGGTCTAAGATGTGTTTCCTGTAGACAGCATATAGAAGGATCCTGTTTTTTAATCCATTCTGCCAATCTATGTCTTTTGATTGGGGAATTCAGTCCATTAACATTTAGTGTTATTACTGTTTGGATAATATTTTCCTCTACCATTTTGCCTTTTGTATTATATATATATCATATCTGACTTTCCTTCTTTCTACACTCTTCTCCATACCTCTCTCTTCTGTCTTTTCAGTTCTGACTCTAGTGCTCCCTTTAGTATTTCTTGCAGAGCTGGTCTCTTGGTCACAAATTCTCTCAGTGACTTTTTGTCTGAGAATGTTTTAATTTCTCCCTCATTTTTGAAGGACAATTTTGCTGGATATAGGAGTCTTGGTTGGCAGTTTTTCTCTTTTAGTAATTTAAATATATCATCCCACTGTCTTCTAGCTTCCATGGTTTCTGCTGAGAAATCTACACATAGTCTTATTGGGTTTCCCTTGTATGTGATGGATTGTTTTTCTCTTGCTGCTTTCAAGATCCTCTCTTTCTCTTTGACCTCTGACATTCTAACTAGTAAGTGTCTTGGAGAATGCCTATTTGGGTCTAACGCCTTTGGGGTGCGCTGCACTTCTTGGATCTGTAATTTTAGGTCTTTCATAAGAGTTGGGAAATGTTCAGTGAAAATTTCTTCCATTAGTTTTTCTCCTCCTTTTCCCTTCTCTTCTCCTTCTGGGACACCCACAACACGTATATTTGTGCGCTTCATATTGTCCTTGAGTTCCCTGATACCCTGTTCACATTTTTCTATTCTTTTCCCAATAGTTTCTGTTTGTTTTTGAAATTCAGATGTTCCATCCTCCAAATCACTAATTCTATCTTCTGTCTCTTTGAATCTGTCATTGTAGGTATCCATTGTTTTTTCTATCTTTTCTACTTTGTCCTTCACTTCCATAAGTTCTGTGATTTGTTTTTTCAGTTTTTCTATTTCTTCTTTATGTTCAGCCCATGTCTTCTTCATGTCCTCCCTCAATTTATCGATTTCGTTTTTGAAGAGGTTTTCCATTTCTGTTCGTATATTCAGCATTAGTTGTCTCAGCTCCTGTATCTCATTTGAACTATTGGTTTGTTCCTTTGACTGGGCCATATTTTCAATTATTTGAGCGTGATCCGTTATCTTCTGTTGGCGTCTGCGCATTTAGACAGATTTCCCTGGGTATTGGATCCAAAAGTTTGGAAGATTTTTCTGTGAAATCTCTGGGTTCTGTTTTTCTTATCCTGCCCAGTAGGTGGCGCTCGTGGCACACGTTTGTCTGCGGGTCCCACCAGTAAAAGGTGCTGTGGGACCTTTAACTTTGGAAAACTCTAGGTTCGCTAGCCGAAGCGGCTTGGAAGAGTGCGAGCTGGCCCGGGGTCTGAACGCGGGGAGGGTCGCTGGCCGCTGCAGCCCGGGAAAGCGCCCCTCCGAATTTCCTAGTCAGCCCGGGGCAACAAGCGTGGCGGGAGGGCGCCAGCCACAGCGGCCCGCCCGGGAGAGTGCACGTTCCCGGGGAGTCACGGGTTTGGAAGTGTCCCCTCCCCCCGTCACCATTCTCCGCGGCCTGGGGATTTCCGATCCAATTCTCTCAGTTGGTCCGGCGGGCCGCGCGTGGTGTGGGCGCCAGCTGCCGCGTTTTGAGGGGACCGCCTGTCCAATTCTCCCAGCCGGCCCGGGAAGGGGGAAGGGAGTGACTCTGGCCGCTTGCTGCCCCGCCCAGTGAAGCCCGCGCCCCTCGGCGATCTCACCAGAGTGGCTTCTCTCAGCCAGCCAGCCGTTCCAGGATGGGGTACGCTGTCTTTTTTATCTCTGTCGTGGCTTTGGGAGCTGTTCTGTATCGTTTCTACTCCCCTAGTAGCTGTCCTGGAGAAGAAACTTCATTGCTCGGGTAGCCATGAAGACAGCTGTTGCTGAGCGGCAGGGCTAATCCTGTTTTTACATTTTTTAACTATCTATTTTGAAATAATTTCAAACTTACATGAAAATTGCAAAAAAGTAATATAAAAATAATACAGAACGCTGCGATATATCCTCTACTCAAATACCCAGATTTATCAACTTTTAACACTTTGCCACATTTGTTATATTGTTCTTTTTTTAACATTTGAGAATAGATTGCATATATCAATGCTCCTTTGCAACTCAAAGCTTCCATATTTATTTCCTAAGAAAAAGGATATTCACTTATGTAACTACATTAAGTAAAATTTAACATTGATAGAAGGAACACATTATATATTCCAATTTTTTCCCAATTGTTCCAATAATGCTGCTTGGGTATTTTCTCTTTCATTATTAGATCTAGTTCAGGATTGCATTTAATTGTCATTGTCTCTTTAGTCTCCCTTCCCTCTCTGCCCCCTCTCTCTTTTAATTTTGTTTTTTATTAGAGAAATTGTAGGTTTACAGAAAAGTCATGCATAAAATACATAAAATACAGAGTTCCTATATACATCCCTATTAACACCTTGCGTAAGTGTGATATATTTGTTACAATTCATGAAAGGACATTTTTATAATTGTACTATTAACTCTAAATGTGCTATTAACTACAGCCCATCATTTCTCATAGGGTTCACTGTGTTGTACAGGCCTTTTTTTTTTTAATGCTGCCAATTAAGTTGTGATTTTTTTTTTAGTTTAATTACTTATTTTTATTTATATATGTTATATATTCACATACCATATAATCATCCAAAGTGTACAATCAGTGGTTCGCAATATCATCATATAGCTGTACTGTTATCGTCACAATCGACTTTTTTTTCTTTTTTGTGAAAAATAACATATATTCAAAAGAGCAAGAGATTTACTTCTAGCTGCTCTAGGATACTGGAGACTAAAAGAAATATCAATATGCTGATTCAGCAGTCATTCATTTGTTAAATCCTATCTCCTCTGATTAACTCCACTATCCCCTTTGATCTTTCCATCCCTCTCTTTAGTGTTGTTTGGGCTATGGCTGTTCTAACTTTTTCATGTCGGAAGGTCCGTCACTAATATGGGGCAGGAAAATGGAACTATCTGATGATCTGGAGAGGTTGAGCTAGGTTTCAGGACTTATCTGGACCCATCTGGAGGTTGTAGGTTTCTGGAAAGTTACCCTAGTGCATGGAACCCTTGAAGAATCTTATATAATGCCCTAGGTATTCTTTAGGATTGGCTGGAATAGTTTTTTTTTTAGGCATAGGTAATAAAGTATATTAAAAAGAGAGAGGTTAACATGGGTGTGCCCAAGGGAGGGACACGCAGTGAGTGGAGAGGGCCAGCTTGTTTTACAGGGAATTTTACCTGTGGCAGGTTTCCATAGTAATCTTTGATTACTCGATGTCTTCTTTGTTCTAGGAGATTGCTAACGGAATTGTGGTGTGTTGTCACATACCTAAAATTTGTCTTTGGACAAATGGTTAACAATCTTTATGACCCTGTGCTCCCTATCATAAACTAAGAGTTTTCTTTGGGCCCAGAATTTTATAAGCTTTTATGGTTTGGGGAAGACCATGAAATGGTTTTGATTTGCATTTCCCTAATAGCTAATGATGTTGAACATCTTTTCATTTGCTTGTTGGCCATTTAGATATACTCTTTGTAGAAATGTCTACTTGAGTCTTTTGCCCATTTTTTTCCCTTTTTTTTTTTTGCTCCTTTTTTTATTAATTAAAAAAAATTAACAAAACATTAAGATATCATTCCATTCTCTATATACAATCAGTAATTCTTAATATCATCACATAGTTGCATATTCATCATTTCTTAGAACATTTGCATAGATTTATAAAAAAAAATTAAAAACAGAAAAAGAAATAAAATGATAACAGAGAAAAAAAAGATTATACATACCATGCCCCTTACCCCTCGCTTTCATTTTCCACTAACATTTCAAACTAAATTTATTTTAACATTTGTTCCCCCTATTATTTATTTTTATTCTATATGTTCTACTCTTCTGTTGATATAGTAGATAAAAGGAGCATCAGACACAAGGTTTTCACATTCACAGAGTCTCATTGTGAAAGTTCTATCATTGTTCAATCATCATCAAGAAACATGGCTACTGGAAGACAGCTTTACATTTTCAGGCAGTTCCCTCCAGCCTCTCCACTACATCTTGAACAACAAGGTGATATCTACTTAATGCGTGAGAATAACCTCCAGGATAACCTCTCGACTCTGTTTGGCATCTGACAAAGTGACAAAGCCATTGACACTTTGTCTCACTTAACTACTCCCTCTTTTGGTCGAGAAGTTTTTCTCAATCCCTTGATGCTGAGTCTCAGTTCATTCTAGGGTCTTTCTCAATCCCTTCATGCTGAGTTTCCGCTTATTCTAGGATTTCTGTCCCACGTTGTCAGGAAGGTCCACACCCCTGGGAGTCTTGTCCCACGTAGACAGGGGGAGGGTGGTGAGTTTGCTTGCTGTGTTGGCTGGAGAGAGAGGCCACATCTGAGCAACAAAAGAGGCTCTCTTGGGGGTGACTCTTAGGCCTAAATTTTAAGTAGACTTGACCTATCCTTTGTGGGGTTAAGTTTCATATGAACAAACCCCAAGACTGGGGTCTCAGCCTATAGCTTTGGTTGTCCACACTGCTTGTGAGAATATCAAGAATTCGACTTGGAGAAGTTGAATTTCTCCCCACTTTCACCATTCCCCAAAGGGGGCTTACAAATACTTTTCCAGTCACTGATCAAATCACTCTGGGATTCATCGGGGCATCACTCTGGACAAACCAACAAAATCTCATGTCCTACCTGAGATTCCAAGTACTTATGACGTTCAATCAAACTATCTACATAAGTTATAATAGGAAATGCTCTAGTCAAATTATAGATTTTGTAACAAATAAACATTTTTTGCTTTAGTCTCACACATAAGGTGACATTTTAAAGTATTAATTATCATCTATTTTTATCACCCTACAATAATGACATTCCTTTGTTCTTCCTCATGCAAAAACATTTTTAAAATTTGTGCATTGTACATTTCACTATTATTATTATACACTCTAGGCATTCCTAGATTATACCATCTCGATCTTTAACATCTATCTTTCTTACTGATTTCATTTACGTCCCCAGCCCTCCTCCCTCTATCATTCTCACATGCAGCTTCATTCAGTGTTTTAACATAATTATATTACAGTTAGGTAGTATTGTGCTGTCCATTTCTGAGTTTTTGTATCCAGTCCTGTTGCACAGTCTGTGTCCCTTCAGCTCCAATTACCCAGTATCTTACCCTAGTTCTATCTCATGATGGTCTCTATTACCAACAACATATTCCAAGTTTATTCACTAATGTCAGTTCATAGCAGTGAGACCATACAGTATTTGTCCTTTAGTTTTTGGCTAGTCTCACTCAGCATCGTGTTCTCAAGGTCCATCCATGTTGTTACATACTTCATAAGTTTTTTCTGTCTTAAAGCTGCATAATATTCCATCGTATGTATATACCACAGTTTGTTTAGCCACTCATCTGTTGATGGATTGCCCATTTTTTAAGTGGGTTGTTTGTGTTTCTATTGTTGAGTTGTAGGATTTAAAAAAATTTATGCTGGATATTAAACCTTTATCGATATTAGGTTTCCAAATATTTTCTCCCATTGAGTAGGTTGTCTTTTCACTTTCATGATAAAGTCCTTTGCGTATAAGTGTTTTTGCTTTTGGTTTTGGCTTAAAACAACAGATATTTATTCTCTTACAGTTCTGGAGACCAGATGTCTGAAATCCTCACCAAGTCAAAATCAAGTTGTTGGCAGGGTTATGTTCCCTCCAGAAACACTAAGGGAGAATCTACTTCTTGCTTCTTCCAGGTTCTGAAGGCTGCCCACTTTCTTTGGCTTGTGGTTACATCACTCTATTCTGGAAGCATCTTCAAATCTCTCTGTGCTCGGGCAGTGTGATGTTGGCTCATCAGGCAGAGTTCTCACCTGCCGTGCTGGAGACCTGGGTTCATTTTGCCCATGCAAAAAAAAAAAAAAAAAAATCTCTCTGTGCTCTGTCTTCATATCGCCTTCTCCTCTGTGTGTAGTCAAGACTCCCTCCATCTTCCTCTTGTAGGGATACATGTGATTGCATTTAGGGCCTGCCTTGATAATCAAGTTAATTTCCCCATTTAAATTCCTTAACTTCATCATCTTCACAGATGCTGTTTCCATATAAGATAGTATCACAGATTCCAGGGATTAAAACATGGATATCTTTTGGGGGATATCCCCAAAACATAAAGCTTACCACTTTAATGGTAAATAAGTAAAGTTTCTAATAAGTAAAGTTTGGAATCCCGCTTTTATTACTCTTGACTATTTGTGTTCATTTGAAACTGACTTTGTTCAGAGACCACACCACATGAAAGGGGGATGTATAACGGTTCCATAGATCCCACTGCTAACATGGGTGTGAAACTTTTACATCCATTATCTCATTTTATCCTTAAAACCATCCAGTGAGGTAGTAATCATCATGTCTATTTCATGGATTAAGTCATGAAGGCTCAGAGAAATTTTGTCAGTTCTTTGAAGTTGTGAATGTAAGTGAAAAAGTCCAGGCTTGAGGCCAGGTGTTTTGACTCTGAGCCCAGTGCTTTCCCCATCCATGCCTTATTACAGCGTGTCACTGTGTCGTTCCTCACTGCACTGAGCTGAATTCTCTTCTCAGTGGGTAAGCAGTAAATGACATTCTGCTGTTTTTTATGGTTGTCCATACCCCCATCCCCCCGAAGGAAATAACAGTATTCGAATGCAGGACACTGACTATCTCATGACAGTTTTAAAGTCTCTGCTGAGGAGAGAAGTTCAGGATTGCTGCTGCTCTCCCTTCAAAGGAAGGTTTGGGGGGTGATGAGGGAATGCCACTGAATGAATGTAGAGAGAAATGAAAAACCAACAAAACAAAGGCTTCTCAAAATAGGGTTCAGAGACCAAAAAATTACTCAGGGCCCTCACATTGGTGCCTGGATTAGGTGTCTATTAAGAACTCACATCTGAGATTTTGCTTCAGCTGCAAAGAATTAAGAAGTATAATCAAAAACATGCAGATGCCCCTGAACTGTGGTCATTTGGCCATTTTATCTATGTGTTCTTTTCTTTCTTATGTAAGAGTAATAGGAAACCAGTGGAAATTATCAACCTGGGAAGTTTAGTGTTTTTTGTTTTATCATCTCAATTGACTTTCTTTTTTCTTTTTTGTGAAAAATAATGTATACAAACAAGCAATAAATTTCAAAGGACATTACAACAATTAGTTGTAGATCAGATTTCAGAATTCGGTATGGGTTACAATTCAACAATTTTGCTTTTACTTCTAGTTACTCTGCCATACTGGAGACTAAAAGAACTCTCAGTATAATGATTCAGCAATCATACTCATTTGTTAAACCCTACATTCTCTGTATGAGGACACCATCACCTTTGATCTTTCTCCCACTCTTTAGGGGTATTTGGGCTATGCCCATTCTAACGTTATGTTGGACAGGGCAGTCAATAATATGGGATAGGGGGATGGAACTAATTGATGTTCTGGAGAGGCTGACCCTTCTGCACATATGTTTTTCATCTAGATGAGGTCCCACTTATCTATTTTTTCTTTTGTTTGTGCTTTTGGTGTAAAGTCTAAGAAACCATTGCTAACACAAGGTGTTCAAGATGCTTCCCAACATTTTCTTCTGGCAGTTTTATCATCCTGGTTGTTGTATGTAGGTCTTTGATCCATTTTGAGTTAATTTTTGCAAATGGTGTGAGATAGGGGTGCCCCTTCATTCTTTTGCATATGGAGATCCAGTTTCCTCAGCACCATTTGTTGAAGAGGCTATTCTTTCCTAATTGAGTGGATTTGGCATCCCTGTCAAAGATCAGTTAGCCAGGTGGTGCAATGGTGGCTCAGTGGCAGAAATCTCACCTGCTATGTCAGAGACCCAGGAGCCTGCCCAGGCCAAGAAAAAAAAAGAAGAAAAATCAATTGGCCATAGATATGAGAATCTGTTTCTCAATTTTATTCCATTGGTCTACGTATCTATCCTAGTTTCAGTACTTATAAGTTCTAAAGTTAGGAAGTGTGAGTCCTCCAATTTTGTTCTTTTTCAAGATAATGTTGACTATTTTGGGCTCCTTACTCTTCTAAATAAATTTGATGTTTGGCTTTTCCATCTTTTTCAAAGAAAAGGCTATTGGAATTTTGTTTGGTATAGCATTGAATCTGTAAATTCTGTAAATGATTTGGGGTATAATTGACATCAACAATATTTCATCTTAAAAATTTATGCACATGGAATGTCCTTCCCATTTATTTAGATCTTCTTTGATTTCTTTCAGCAGAGTTTTTTAGTTTTCTATGTGTAAGTCCTTTATCTTTTTGGTTAAATTTATTCCTAGATATTTAATCTTTTAGTTGTTATTATAAATATACTTTTTTTCTTAACTTACTCCTCAGATTTCTTATTACTAGTGTACAGAAGTAATACTGATTTGGGAGTGTTGATCTTGTAACCTGCCACTTGCTAAATTTATTTATTAGCTCTAGGAGCTTTGTTGTAGATTTTTCAGGACCGTCTAAACATAGGATCATGTCATCTGTAAATAGTGAAAGTTTTACTTCTTCCCTTATAGTTTAAATGTCTTTTATTTCTTTTTCTTGCTTAATTGCTCTGGCAAGAACTTCCGGTACAACGTTGGGTAAAATGGTGACAGCAGACATCCTTGTCTTGTTTCAGATCTTAGAGAGAAAGCTTTCACTCTTTCACCATTGAGTATGATATTAGTGGTGGCTTTCTCACATATACCCTTTATCATGTTGAGGAAGTTTTCTTCTATTCCTATGTTCTAAGTGTTTTTATCAAGAAAAGATGTGTATTTTGTCAACTGTCTTTTTTTTTCATCAAATGACATGATTGTGTGATTTTCTTCCTTCATTCTATTAATGTGGTGTATTACATTAATTGATTTTCTTACACTGAACCAATCATGCATACTAGAGATAAATCCCACTTGATCATGGTGTATGATTCTTTTAATATGCTGTTGGATTCAGATTGCTAATATTTGTTGAGGATTTTGGCATCTATATTCCTAAGAGATATTGGTCTTTAGTTTTCTTTTCTTGTGGTACATTTATCTGGCTTTGTGTGAGGGTGAAGTTGGCCTCATAGAATGAGTTAGGGAGTGTTCCCTCCTCTTTGATTTTTTATTTTTTTCTTTATTTATTTATTTTTGGAGGAGTTTGAGCAGAATTGGAGCCAAGTCTTCTTGGAATGTTTAGTAGAATTCCTCTGTGAAGCCATCTTCACAGGGCTCTTTTTGGTTGTTATTGGGAGGTGTTTGATGACTAGTCGATCTCTTGACTAGTAATTGGTTTGGTGAGAGCTTTTATTTCTTCTTGAGTCAATGTAGGTAGTTTGAGTGTTTCTAAGAATTTGTATATTTCATCTAGGTTATCTAATTTATTGGCATTTAGTTGTTGATAATATCCTCTTATAATCCTTTTTATTTCAGTGGGGTTAACTGACTTATCTTCAAGTTTACTTTTTCTTTCATTTGCCATCTTTAATCTGCTCTTGAAACAATTCTGGGCATTTTTTTTTTTTTTATTTCAATTATTGTGCTCTTCAACCCCAGTAGTTCTGTTTGGTTCCTTTTGGAAATTTCTATCTCTTTACTTAGATGCTCATGTTGGTCATTTATTGTTTTCCTGATATCTTTTAGTTCTTTGTCTATACTTTCCTTCATCTCCTTGAGCATTTTTTAAATATTTTTTTTTAAAGGCTGTGTTAGTTAGATTCAGTTGTCAACTTGGCCAGGTGAGCATACCTAGTCTTGTTGCTGGGGACACAAGCTAATGGTACGTGACCCTCATCTGTTGCTAATTACATCTGCAGTCGGCTAGGAGGCGTGTCTGCTGCAGTAAGTGATGTTTGACTTAATTGGCTGGTGCTTAAATGAGAGAACGCACTGTAGCACAGCCTAGCAGCTCGGCATTCCTCATCTCAGCTCTTGCAGCTCAGCCCAAGCCTTTGGAGATGCAGAAAGAAGTCACCCCGGGGAAAGTTGTTGGAACCCAGGGGCCTGGAGAGAAGACCAGCAGAGACCATCCTGTGCCTTCCACGTAAGAAAGAACCTCAGTGGAAAGTTAGCTGCCTTTCCTCTGAAAAAACCAACAAAATAAATCCCCTTTTATTAAAAGCCAGTCCGTCTCTGGTGTGTTGCATTCCGGCAGCTAGCAAACTAGAACAAAGGCTTTGTTAGGTAGTCCACATTCTCACAGGCTTTATTGGTGTTTTCTACATTTTTATCCTCATCCTTTGGAAAGGCCATCATTTCCTGTTTCTTTGTTTGTCATGTGCTCTTTTGTTGCACACTGTACATTTTAATATTTAAAAATGTTAACTCTTGGATTTACTCCCTGGGGTGTCTGTTTCTTGGTTGATGATAATACAGAGATTTTCTTAAGCTCCAGTTCTCCTATCAGGAAGTTCTGCCCAAGGTGAATGCACAGTGCAGGGTTTTCCCCTGTCTTCATGACCTCTATCTTGTCCTGGGTTTCTGCTTACTAGTTGTTTTGGAGCTCCCCTGTTTATAAGAGTTTTGTTGTACCCTGTTTCCCAGGAGACAGGCCTCCTTCTACCAGATATTTGAGGCTGACAATCCTTTGCCCCAGTCTGTCCTCCTCTGTGGTTTTTTTTACACTCCTATCATTGTCTCATCAGCGCTGCTTTAGCCTGGAGGATAAATTCTGGGAGGAGGGTCGCCCTGGAGAGGACTTTCCCAAGTTGGTCTTTCCCCACCAGAACAGGGCTAGAGACCCACAAAGGAGGTGCAGACCATCTCTAGAGTGTCCTGGGGAAGGGGATGAGGAAGGGCTCCAAAATTTTTTCCAATGGCTCCCCAAAGCTGAGCTTTCCTGGCCTGGCTAACCAAATGCAGCCCTTCAACTAACTGTCCTCCACAGCACTGAGGAAGTGTTGCATGTTTAAATCTCCTCTACCCATGTTTGAGGAGGGTGGAAATAATGGCTACCACCACCTATGTCAGGGCGAGGTTGAAACAAGGGTTGCTGCTGCCTTTGTCCAAATCAGGTTGAAACAGTACCCACCCTCAGAGCTGGGAACCAGTGATCCAAACTTGCTATTCAAAAGCCATGATTAGCGATCATTTGTGCTCACCCCTGTTCTTGGGGAAGGAGATTTGTATGTCCCTTTCTGTTACTAGCAGCTAGTCAGGCACTAGACCCATGGTGGCCTGCCCTGGGGTGGGAATGAGTGCTGTTGCCTGCCATGCAGAGAGAGCAGTTTTCAGTTCTTTAGGGTAATTCACTGCCTCTTCCTCCCACTCCTCCCTAGATGCAGTACAGTGTTCTGGAGTTTCAAAATAGTTGTTTCAGACGTTCCTGCCTGTTTAATAGTTGTTTTGGTGGGAGGACTGAGCCTTGCAACTCCTTACTCTGCCATCTTCCCCAGAAGTCTATATCCCATAAGTTTTGATTGGTTGTATTCTCATTTTTACTCATATCAAGATACTTACTCATTTCTCTTGTGATTTATTCTTTGACCCACTGATTGTATAAGAGTGTGTTATTTAACTTCCAAATGTTTATTGGTTTTCCAGTTCTCTACCTGTTATTGATTTCTGGCTTCATTCTATTGTGATCAGAGAAGATGCTCCATATAATTTCAACCTTTCAAAATTTATTGAGGCTTGTTTTGTGACCCAACATGTGGTCTTTCCTGGAGAATGATCCATAGGTACTTGAGAAGAATGTGTATCCAGCTGTTTTGGGTTGTGATGTTCTGTATATGTCCATTGGACCTAGTTCATTTATCATATTGTTCAGGTTCTCTGTTTCTTTATAGATCTTGTGTCTAGGTGTTCTAGCTATTGATGAACATAGTGTATTGACGTTTCTAACTCTTATTGTAGAGGTGTCTATTTCTCCTTTCAGTTTTGCCAGTGTTTGTCTCATGGATTTTGAAGAACCAAGGTTAGGTGTATAAATATTTATGATTGTTATTTTTCTTGGTGGATTGACCCTTTTATTAATATTTAGTATCCTTTGTCTCTTGTAACAACTTTTGATTTAAAGTCTGTTTTTTCTGTTATTAGCATAGCTACTCCATCTCTCTTTTGGTGACTACCTACATGTATTATTTTTTTCCGTTTTTTCACTTTCTACCTATTTATGTCTTTGGGTGTGAGGTGAGTCTCTTGTAAACAACATACATTTGGATCATGCTTTTTAATCTATTCTGCCAGTCTGTGTCTTTTGATTGGGAAGTTTAGTCCATTAACATTCATATTACTACTGTTAAGGCAGTACTTACTTTTTGTTTTAATGCAATTTTATTGAGGTTTATTCACATAGTATCACCACATTGTAGTGCATTCATCATGACAATCAATTTAAAACATTTTATTATTCCAAAAAAAAGAAATAAAAATAAACCCAAAGCACCCTATATATTCTTTGCTCCCTTTTTGCATTCAATATATTTTTATTTTATTTATTAAACATACCAACATACAAACACATTCTTACCATGTGATCATTTCATTCTTGATCACAGTATCATCACATAATTGTATATTCACCATCATTATCATTTCTTAGAACATTTGCATCAATTCAGAAAAAGAAATAAAAAGAAAACAGAAAAAATTTCATACATACCTACCCCTTACCCCTCCCTTTCATTGAGCGCTAGCATGTCAATCTACTAAATTTATTTTAACATTTGTTCACCCTATCTTTTATTTATTTTTAATCCATATGTTTTACTCATCTGTCAATAAGGTAGATAAAAGGAGCATCAGACACAAGGTTTCACAATAACATAGTCACATTGTGAAAACTATATCATTATACAATCATCTTCAAGAAACATGGCTACTGGAACACGGCTCTACATTTTCAGGCAGTTCCCTCCAGCCTCTCCATTACACCTTAACTAAAAAGGTCATATTTGTATTATGTGGAAGAATAACCTCCAGTATAACCTCTTGACTCTGTTTGGAATCTCTCAGCCATAGACACTTTATTTTGTCTCATTTCACTCTTCCCCCTTTTGATCAAGAAGGTTTACTCAATCCCTTGATACTGAGTCCCAGCTCATTCTAAGATTTCTGTCCCACGATGCCAGGAAGGTCCATACCCCTGGGAGTAATGTCCCATGTAGAAAGGGGAGGGCAGTGAGTTTGCTTGTCATATTGGCTGAGGGAGAGAGGCCATATCTGAGCAACAAAAGAGGTTCTCTTGGGGGTGACTCTTTGGCCTAGTTTTAAGTAGGCTTAGCCTATCCTTTGTGGGGTTAAGTTTTATGAACAAACCCCATGATCAGGGTCTGAGCCTATTGCTTTGGTTGTCCCCACTGCTTCTGAGAATATCAAGAATTCTCTACTTGGGGAAGTTGAAAATTCCCCCTTTCTCACCATTACCCCAAGGGGACTTTACAAATACTTTTTTATTCACTGTTCAAATCACTCTGGGATTTATCGGTAGCCCCCCTTTTGTTGACCCCTAGTATTGATGTAGTACATTTATTACTGTTGATGAAATAATATTAAGATATTACTGTTCACTATAGTCCATAGTTTACAATAGGTACATTTTCCCCATGTACCATTCTATTATTGACTGTTTGTAGTACTGTTGTACATTTTTTGTAGTTCATGAAATAACTTTTAATATTTGTACTGTTAATCGCAGTCATCATCCACCACGAGATTCATGTGTTATACATTCCCATGTTTTAACCTCCAGCTTTCCTTCTGCTGACATACATGACTCCAAACTTCCTCTTACCACCACATTCACTCACAATTCAGCCCTGTTAATTATTCACAATAATGTGCTACTGTCACCTCTTTCCATTTCCAAATGATTAAGTTTGAGCTGTTTAAAAATTCTGCACATATAAAACCACTGATCCCCATTCTCTAGTCTAATTCTATTACCTGGTAATCTGTATTCTAGATTTTATGTCTATGAGTTTACATATAATTTGTTCATATTAGTAAGACCATACAATATTTGTCCCTTTCTGTTACTTTATTTCATTCAACATAATATACTCAAGGTTCACCCATGTTGTGTGCTTCAGGACTTCATTCCCTCTTAATGCTAAATAATATTCCATCATATGTATATACGATATTTTATTTATGCATTCATCTGTTGATGGACATTTCAGTTGCTTCCATCTTTTGGCAATTGAAGATAACGCCGCTATGAACATTGGTGTACAAGTGTCTGTATCCCTGCTTTCAGATCTTCTGGGTGTATCCTGAGTAGTGGGAATGCTGGGTCATAAGGCAACTTAATACTTAGTTGTCTTAGGAACCACCAAACAATACTCCACAGCAGCTGCACCATTTTACATTCCCACCAGCAGTGAATAAGTGTTCCTATTTCTCCACATCCTCTCCAACACTTGTGGTTTTCTGGTTTTTTTAATAGTGTCCATTCTAGTAGATGTGAAATTATATCTCATTGTGGTTTTGATTTGCATTTCCCTAATAGCTAGTAAAGCTGAGCATCTTTTCTTGTGCTTTTTAGCCATTTGAATTTCTTCTTTAGAAAAATAGCTATTCATGTCTTTTGCCCATCTTTTAATTGGATTATTTGTTTTCTAATTGTTGAGTTGTAGGACTTCTTTATATATGCTGGATATCAAACCCTTTTCAGATATGTGATTTCCACATATTTTCTCCCATTGAGTCAGTTGCCTTTTCACCCTTTGACAAAGTCATTTGATACACAGAAGTAATCGATTTTGAGGAGGTCACATTTATCTATTATTTCAATTTTGTGCTTTGGGTATAAGTTCTAAGAAACTACCTTCTAGCACTAGATCTTGATATTTTCCTACATTTTCTTCTAGGAGTTTTATGGTACAGCCTCCGACATTCAGGTCTTTAATCCATCTTGAGTTGATTTTTGTATAGGATGTGAGATAGGGGGTCCTCTTTCATTCTTTTGGATATGGATATCCATTTCTTCCCAACACCGTTCTGTCCCAGTTGAGTGAATTTGGGAGCTGTGGTGGTTTGAAGCTGTTATGTACCCCATGTCATTTTGGTCCAGTCCTGTGGGTGCTGACCTGTTGTAGGTGGGAAATTTGGGTGAGGTTATTTCAATTGAAATGTGACCCATCCCATTCAAGGTGGATCTAGATCATTTTACTTTGTGAGAGGATAAAAATTAGAAAGAGCCCAAAAAACTCAGAGAGAAAAAGCTCCCCAGAGGAGCTGAGTGAGCCACTGAAGCCAAAAGCGGAAAGCAATGAAACCCAGGACAGAAGGACCAGGAGGCACCAGCCATGTGCCTTCCCATGAGAAAGATGCCAGCAGCCTTTCTTCAGAGAAATCATCATCCACCTCTGAATAGAGGATATCTATTCAGAGAAGATATCCTCCCATTAATGCCTTTATTTGGATATTATCATGACCTTAGAATTGTGACTTCCAAGCTAATAAAGCCAGTCCATTTCTGGTTGTTGCATTTCAGCAGTTTTGGCAAACTGAAAGTGGGGCCTTTTCAAAAATCAATTGACCTTAGATCTGAGGATCTATTTCTAAACTCTCAATTTGATTCCATTGATCAATATTTATGCCAGTACCATGCAGTTTTGACCACTGTGGCTTTATAATATGCTTTAAAGACAGGATGAGTCCTCTAACTTCGTTCTTCTTTTACCAGATATTTTTTTGGCTATTTGAGGCCCCTGTTCTAGTTTGCTAGCTGCCAGAATGCAATATACCAAAAATGGAATGGCTTTTAAAAATGGAAATTTAATAAGTTGCTAGTTTAACTAAGGCTGAAAAAATGTCCCAATTAAAACAAATTCGAAGGCTGAAAAAAAAAGTCCCACTTAAAACAAGTCTAATTGAAGACTTAGAAATGTCTAATCAAAGACATCCAGGGAATGATACCTTGGCTCAAGAAGGCCGATGAAGTTCAGAGTTTCTCTCTCAAGTGAGAGGGCACATGGTGAACAATGTCAGAGTTTCTCCCTCATCTGGAAAGGCACATGGCGAACACGGCGTTATCTGCTAGCTTTCTCTCCTGGCTTCCTGTTTCCTGAAGCTCCCCGGGAGGTGCTTTCCCTCTTCATCTCCAAAGGTCACTGGCTGGTGGGCTCTCTGTTCCTCATGGCAGTCTTGTTCTGCTCTGCTCTCTCTGAATCTCCAGCTTTCTCCAAAATGCTTTCCCTTTTATTGGTTTCCAGTAAAGTAATCAAGACCCACACGAATGGGTGGAGACATGTCTCCACCTAATCCAGTTTAACAACCACTCTTGATTGAGTCACATCTCCAGGGATATAGTCTAATTACAGTTTCAAACATACAGTACTGAATAGGGATTAGAGGAAACGGCTGCCTTTACAAAATGGGATTAAAATTAAAACATGGCTTTTCTAGGGTACATACATCCTTTCATCTGGCAAAGCCCCTTACCCTTCCAAATAAATTTGGCAACTAGTTTTTCCATATTTGCAAAGTAGGCTGTCAGAAATTTGGTTGGTATTGTATTGAAACAGAAGATCAATTTGGGTAAGATTAACATCTTAATGTGATTTAGCCTTCTAATTCACGAACATAGAATGTCTTTCCATTTTATTTAGGTCTTCTTTGATTTCTTTTAGCACTGTTTTGTAGTTTTCTGTGTACAGGTCCTTTACATCCTTGGTTAAATTTATTTCTAGATATTTGATTCTTTTAGTTGCTATTATACATGGATTTTTTTCTTGATTTCCTCATCAGATACCTCATTACTAGTATATGGAAACAGCTCTGTATCCTGCCACTTTGCTAAACTTATTTAGTAGCTTTGTTGTAGTTTTTCAGGATATTCTAGATATAGGATTATGTTGTCTGCAAATAGTGAAAGTCTTAATTCTTCCTCTATAATTTGGGTGTTTTGTTTTTTTTTTTAATTTCTTTTTCTTCCCTAATTGCTCTAGCTAGAACTTCTAACACAATGCTGAATAATGGTGGTGACAGTGGGCATCCTCATCTTGTTCCTGACCTTAAAGGGAAAGTTTATGGTCTCTCGCCATTAAGTATGACGTTAACCATGGGTTTTTCATATATGCCCTTTACCATGTTGAAGATGTTTCCTTTGATTCCCATTTTTCAAAGTGTTTTTATAAAGGAAGGATACTGAATTTTGTCAAATGCTTTTTCTGTGTCAATCAAGATGATCATTTTTTTCCCTTTCTGTTTGTTAATATGGTGTATTACATTAATTGATTTTCTTGTTGTGCTGGTTTGAAAGGATGTATGATCCCCCCCCAGAAAAGCCATGTTTTAATCTAAATGCCATTTCGTAAAGGCAGAATAATTCCTATTCAATACTGTATGTTTGAAACTGTAATCAGATCATCTCCTGGAGATGTGATTTAATCAAGAGTGGTTGTTAAACTGGATTAGATTACGATGTGTCTCCACCCATTTGGGTGGGTCTTGATAAGTTTCTGGAGTCCTATAAAAGAGGAAACATTTTGGGGGAAGAGATTCAGAGAGAGCAGAGAAGAACGACATAGCCACGAGAAGCAGAGTCCACCAGCCAGTGGCCTTTGGAGATGGAGAAGGAAAGCGCCTCCTGGGGAGCTTCATGAAACAGGAAGCCAGGAGAGAAAGCTAGCAGATGACACTGCTCACCATGTGCCCTTCTAGCTGAGAGAGAAACTGTGACTGTGTTCACCATGTGCCTTCTCACTTGAGAGAGGAACCCTGAACTTCACTGGCCTTCTTGAACCAAGGTATCCTTCTCTGGATGCCTTTGTTTGGAAATTTCTATAGACTTGTTTTAACTGGGACATTTTCTCGGCCTTAGAACTGTAAACTAGCAACTTATTAAATTATCCTTTTAAAAAAGCCATTCCGTTTCTGGTATATTGCATTCCGGCAGCTAGCAAACTAGAACAACACCTATGGCAATATATAAGATTCTACAAAGGTTCCATGCACTGGGGCAACTTTCCAGAAACTGACAACCTCCAGATGGATCCCTGGACCAGATAAGTCTGGCACCTGGAGGGCCCACCCTTTCCAGAGCATCAGCTAGTTCCATCTCCCTACCCCCTATTATTATTTTTTAAATTTGATAACTTTTTAAAATATTTTTATTGTAAACAACAAACATACATACAAACATTCTTGGCATGGTTACAATCAATGGCTCACAATATCATCACATAGTTGTGTATTCATCACCATGATCATTTTTTTGAATATTGTATCTCTCCAGCAAAAGAAAGAAAAAAAGAAAAAAATCATAATGCCATACCCT
Source organism: Tamandua tetradactyla (assembly GCF_023851605.1). Taxonomy (NCBI): domain Eukaryota; kingdom Metazoa; phylum Chordata; class Mammalia; order Pilosa; family Myrmecophagidae; genus Tamandua; species Tamandua tetradactyla. Next base: position 20,266,117 of record NC_135336.1, read on the forward strand.
TTACCCCTCCCTCTCACTGACCACTAGTATTTCAGGCTACTCAATTTATTTTAACCTTTGTTCCCACTATTATTTGTTTATTTCTTATCTATATTTTAACTCATTTGTCCATACCATAGATAAAAGGAGCATCAGACACAAAGTTTTTACAGTCACACAGTCACATTACAAAAGTTGTATCATTATACAATCATCTTCAAGAAACATGGCTACTGGAACACAGCTCTACAGTTTCAGGTACTTCCCTCTAGCCACTCTAATACACCATAAATTAAAAAGGGAATATCTATATAATGCATAAGAATAACCTCTCGACTCTGTTTGAAATCTCTCAGCCCCTGACACTTTATTTTGTCTCATTTCTCTCTTCCCCATTTTGGTTGAGAAGGTTTTATCCATCCCTTGTTGCTGAGTCCCAGCTCATTCTAGGATTTCTGTCCTGCATTGCAGAGAGGTTTACATCCCTGGGAATCATGTCCCATGTAGAGGGGGGAGAGCAGTGAGTTTGCTTTCCACCTACCCCCTATTATTGACAGCCCCTTTCTATATGAAAAAGATAGAGTGGATATATCCCAAATACCCCTGAAAAGAGTGGGATAGGAAGATCAAAGGTGAGGGTGGAGTTATACAGAGAAGGTAGGGTTTAACAAATGAATATGATTGCTGAATCATTAAATTGATATTTATTTTAGTCTCCAATATCTTAGAAAAGCTATAAGTAAAAATCTAAAATTGTGCAATTGTAACCCATACCAAACTCTGAAATCTGTTCTACAACTAATTATTGTGCTGTGCTTTGAAATGTGTTGCTTATTTGTATATATGTTATTTTTCACAAAAAAAAAGTTGATTGTGATGACAAAAAAAAAAAAATGTTTGTTCCTTCTAGCCTACTGTATTCTGGAGCAGCTAGAAGGAGAAATCTGACATGATGGTATGGTAGCCCATGACAAACTCTGGGATCTGTCCTGTAATGACTTGTTGAAGAGTACTTGGAAAATTATTGCTCTTTTCTTTCTTTGCTTTGTATATATGTTATATTTTGCAATAAAAAGTTAAAAAAAAAAAAAAGAAAAAAGAAAAGCAGTTATATAATAGATCCCAGAGTTTGATATGGGCCACTTTTTCATCATCTCAGATTTTTTTCTTCTAGGTGCTCTAAAACACTGGAGCCTAGAAGGAATATTAACATAGTGATTCAGCAGCCATACTCATTTGTTAAATCCCATTATCTCTGTTATACCTCCTCCTTCTCCTTTAATCCTTCTCCCAATCTGTAGGGATCTTTGGGAAATGCCTGTTCTGACTTTTTCATGTTGAGAAGGGGTGTCCACACTAACGGACAGGGGGATGTGATTAATGGAAATCCTGGAGCAGCTGGTCCCTTTGAGTTTCCCGATTTACCTGACCTACAAACCCTCTGGGAATTATACATTCCAGGAAGGCAAATTTAGTCATGAAATCTCTATAGAGTCTCAGTTCAAGCCCTAGGTGTTCTTAAGAGTCAACAGGAGTGACAGTAATTAGCACTATCTAACTGAAACTTGTATTAGAGCAGCCTCCAGACTAGCCTCTTGACTTCATTTGATCTCTCTTGGCCACGGATGCCACATTTAATTACACATTTTCCCCTTTTGGTCAGAAGGTGTCATCAATCCCATGGTGCCAGAGCCAGACTCATCCCCTGAATGGCTTGTACCATGTAGGAGGAAGAGCAGTGATTTTCCTTGCAGAGTTGGGTTTACAGAGAGGGGTCACATCTGGGCAACAAAGAGGCTTCCTAGAAGCAACTCTTAGGCCTTGTTATGGGTAGTCTTAGCTTCTCCCATGTAGAAATGAGTTTCCTAAGGGCAAACCTTAAAATCCAGGGCTTGGCCTATGTATTTGGGAGTCCCCAATTATTGAGAGGGTACTGGGGTTTCCCAGATGGGAAACTTTAATACCTCCATATATATATATATATTATATAAATATATATATATATATATATAAATATAATGCCAAATGATCTATTAGGCATCATGGATAGTGTCCAAAATAAAGTGTCTTACAGTATCTTCATTGATTGTACAATCATCAGCACTCTTCATTTTAGACAATTTTCATTGGTCCATAATGACAAAGAACCAGAAAACACGGCAGCACCAACTATCAAATCAAAACTACCCCTTATCACTTGTTCCTCCCCCATCCCAATTATTTGCCCCTGGTAGTGTTGTGGTACTGTTGAAGTCTTCCTGATAACTATTGGTCATAGCATGCATTTTTAGTTTTCACCCTGTATCCCTCTACTTTTGACTCTCTGTCCACTATCGAACCTGTAACATAGTACGTGCGAGAACTTATTTATATTTGTAAATGTAATCAGTGGGATACATGGCACTATACATCCCCTTTTAATCATATTCACCTTCAATATGACAGTGTTATTAAGAATCTGCTAATTAGTTAGCATCACTTCTATCCGTTCTCTTGCATTTAGATTCAACCTCTTTGGGTCATTGTTCCTCTGTGTCTAGCTTCCGTGTACCTCTAGGTCTGCTGTATTCTACAGTGTAACCTCTGATATTATCTTTACCAGAGTCATAATAGTGAAAGCATACATTATCTGTCCTTTTGTGTCTGACTTATCTCACTCAGCATTATGTCCTCAAGGTTTATCCACATTGTCTATGTCTCAGGACATCATTTTGTCTTACTGCTGAATAATATTCCATTGTATGTATATACCCTATTTTGTTTATCCACACGTCTGTTGATGGGCACTTGGATTATTTCCACCTTTTGGCGATTGTGAATAGTGCTGCTGTGAACATAGTGTGCATATGTTTGTTCATGTCACTGTCCTCAGCTCTTCTGGGCATATACTAAGTATTGGTATTGCTGGGTCATAGGGCAGCAACTCAATATTTAGTTTTCTGAGGAATCACCAAACTGTCTTCTACAGCAGCTGGATCATTATACATTCCCACCAACAATGAATAGTTGTTCCTATTTCTCCACATCCTCTCCAGCATTTGTAGTATTCCGTTTATTTAAGAGCAGCCATTCTTACAGGTGTGAGGTGGTATCTCATTGTCATCTTAATTTGCATTTCACTTACAGTGAATGAAAATGAGCATCTCTTCATGTGCTTTTTTTTTTTTTAATTTTTTTATTAATCAAAAAAAAGAAAAGAAATTAACACAACATTTAGAAATCATTCCATTCTACAAATGCACTCAGTAATTCTTAGTATCATCACATAGATGTATGATCATCATTTCTTAGTACATTTGCATCGATTTAGGAAAAGAACTAGCAAAACAGCAGAAAAAAATATAGAATGTTAATATAGAGAAGAGAATTAAAATAATAATACTAATAATATATATATATGTATATATAAAGGAAAAAGAAAAAAACAAAAACAAAAGATACAAACACACAAACAAACAAACAAAAAACCATATTTCAGGTGCAGCTTCATTCAGTGTTCCAACATAGTTACATTACACTTAGGTATTATTGTGCTGTCCATTTTTGAGTTTTTGTATCTAGTCCTGTTGCACAGTCTGTATCCCTTCAGCTCCAATTACCCATTATCTTACCCTGTTTCTAACTCCTGCTGGTCTCTCTTACCAATGATATATTCCGAGCTGATTCTCAAATGTCGGTTCACATCAGTGGGACCTTACAGTATTTGTCCTTTAGTTTCGGGCTAGACTCACTTAGCATAATGTTCTCTAGGTCCATCCATGTTATTACATGCTTCATAAGTTTAGTCTGTCTTAAAGCTGCATAATATTCCATTGTAGGTATACGCCACAGTTTGTTTAGCCACTCGTCTGTTGATGAACATTTTGGCTGTTTCCATCTCTTTGCAATTGTAGATAATGCTGCTATAAACACTGGTGTGCAAATGTCCGTCTGTGTCTTTGCCCTTAAGTCCCTTGAGTAGATACTTAGCAGTGGTATTGCTGGGTCGTAATCCATTCTGCCATTCTATGTCTTTTGATTGGGAAATACAGTTCATTAACTTTTAGTATTATTACTGTTTGGATAATATTTTCCTCTACCATTTTGGCTTTTGTATTATATATATCATATCTGATTTTCCTTCTTTCTACACTTTACTCCATACCTCTCTCTTCTGTCTTTTCGTATCTGACTCTAGTGCTCCCTTTAGTATTTCTTGCAGAGCTGGTCTCTTGGTCACAAATTCTCTCAGTGACTTTTTGTCTATAAATGTTTTAATTTCTCCTTCATTTTTGAAGGACAATTTTGCTGGATATAGGAGTCTTGGTTGGCAGTTTTTCTCTTTTAGTAATTTAAATATATCATCCCACTGTCTTCTAGCTTCCATGGTTTCTGCTGAGAAATCTACACACAGTCTTATTGGGTTTCCCTTGTATGTGACAGATTGTTTTTCTCTTGCTGCTTTCAAGATCCTCTCTTTCTCTTTGACCTCTGACATTCTAACTAGTAAGTGTCTTGGAGAGCGCCCATTTGGGTCTATTTTCTTTGGGGTGCGCTGCACTTCTTGGATCTGTAAATTTAGGTCTTTCATAAGAGTTGGGAAATTTTCAGTGATAATTTCTTCCATTAGTTTTTCTCCTCCTTTTCCCTTCTCTTCTCCTTCTGGGACACCCACAACACGTATATTTGTGCGCTTCATATTGTCATTCAGTTCCCTGATCCCCTGCTCAAGTTTTTCCATTCTTTTCCCTATAGTTTCTGTTTCTTTTTGGAATTCAGATGTTCCATCCTCCAGTTCACTAATTGTAGCTTCTGCCTCTTTAGATCTACCATTGTAGGTATCCATTGTTTTTTCCATTTTTTCTTCTTTGTCCTTCACTCCCATAAGTTCTGTGATTTGTTTTTTCAGATTTTCTATTTCTTCTTTTTGTTCAGCCCATGTCTTCTTCATGTCCTCCCTCAATTTATTGATTTGGTTTTTGAAGAATATTTCCATTTCTGTTCGTATATTCAGCATTAGTTGTCTCAGCTCCTGTATCTCATTTGAACTATTGGTTTGTTCCTTTGACTGGGCCATATCTTCAATTTTCCGAGCGTCATCCATTATTTTCTGCTGGTGTCTGGGCATTTGATCAGATTTCCCTGGGTGTGTTACACAGCTGGTTGAAAGCTTTTTCTGTGAAATCTCTGGGCTCTGTTTTTCTTTTCCTGCCCAGTAGGTGGCGCTCGTGGCGCTCGTCTGTCTGCACCGCAGTCGGCCCGGGAAACCGCGCGTGGAGGTGGGGGTCGCTGGCCGCCGCGGCTTGGGAGAGTGCCGGTCCTAATTGCCCAGCTGGCCCGAAACGCCAAGCGTGACGGGAGGGCCCCGCTATCCAACGTTCCCAGTCAGGCCGGTGAGCCACGTGCGTGGAGGGGACCCCAGTCGCCAGCCGCCCCGGCCGGGAAAACGCGCGCCCCTCGGGTAGCTCACTGCAGCAGATTCTCCCTGCCCGTTCAGCTGTTCCAGAATGGGGTACACTGTCTTTTTGGTCTCTGTCGTGACTCCGGGAGCTGTTTCGTATTGTTTCTGTTTCTTTAGTTGCTTTTCTGGAGGAGGAACTAAGACCCGCGCGTCTTACTAAGCCGCCATCTTCTCCGGAAGTCCCTTCATGTGCTTTTTAAAATATATTTTTTATTGATAAATCTTATCATATAAGCATTCCATACTTGGTGTATAACCAATGGCTCACAATATCATTACATAGCGTGTATTCATCACCATGATCATTTTTTAGAACATTTGCATCACTCCAGAAAAAGAAGAAAAAAGAAAAACTCATACATACCATACCCTTGACCCATCCTTCTCATCGACCGCTAGCATTTCCATCTACCCAGTTTATTTTACTTTTTATTCCCCCTGTTATTTATTTAATTTTTAGCCATATTTTTTTACTAATCTGTCCATACCATGGATAAAAGGAGCAACAGACACAAGGTTTTCACAATCACACAGTGCCATTGTAAAAGTTGTCTTTATACAATCATCTTCAAGAATCAAGGCTATTGGGACACAGCTCAAGGTTTTCAGGTACTTCCCTCTAGCCATTCCAATACACCATAAACTAAAAATAGATACCTATATAATGCATAAGAATAACCTCTAGAATAATTGCTAGAGATTTGTTTGAAATTGTTTGAAATCTCTCAACCACTAAAAATTTGTTTTGTCTCGTTTCTTTCTTCCCCTTTTTAGTGAAGAAGGTTTTCTCAATCCCTTGATGTTGGGTTCCAGCTCATCCTATGATTCCTGTCCCACATTGCCAGGGAGATTTGCACCCCTGGGAGTTACATGCCAAGTAGGGGGGAGGGTAGTGAATTCACTTGCCATGCTGGCTTGGAGAGAGAGGCCACATCTGAGCTACAAAAGAGATTCTCTGGGAGTGACTCTGAGGCATAATTTTGGTAGGCTTAGCCTGTGCTTTGTGGGAATAAGTTTCATAGGGGTGAATCCCAAGATCAAGGGCTCAGCCTATTGATTTGGTTGTCCCCACTGCTTGTAAGAATATCAGAAATTCTCCAAATGGGGAAGTTGAATATTTCCTCCTTTCTCCCCAGTGCCCCAAGGGACCTTATAAGTACTTCTTTATTCACTGCCCAAATTACTCTGGAATATATTGGGGCATCAGAATAACCTGGACAGACCAACAAGATTTTACACCCTATTCAAGATTCCATGTACTTATGGTGTTAATGCAACTGACCATACAAGTTAAATTAGGAAATGCACTACCCAAAATATAAATTTTGTGTCAAATAAACATCTTTCTCTTGGGTCTCACACAGAAGTTGAAGTTTTAAAATATGGACCATATCATCCTTTACCCTGTATTCTGATTTACCTTAGTCCTATCCAGATCAACTTCATTCATAGCTCTACTCTAAAGTCTGACTCCTTTTTCAACTTTTTAAACAGTTCCTGTTTGAGGTACTGCTGATTTTCATAGTTTCAGAGCTATAATTCTGAGTCTCAGGTATCCATAAATATCCAAAGTTTCTGGGAACAATCAGGTTATATACAAACAGCTCAGTATCTCAGAATTTAGATATAACAGTTACAATTCCTGAATATATGTGACTGCTGTAAGCGCTGACAATCTAGGACTCTTTAGGCCCCAACCTGATAACCCTTGCTCTCAACCTCACTTCCATGAGTTTTTATATTATAGTCCGTCCATATAAGTGAGGCATGATAATATTTGTCTTTCTGTTTCTAACGTTTCATTCAACATACAGTCCTTAAGTTTCAGTCACACAGTTGCATGTCTCACAACTTCATTTCTTCTTGCAGCCACTCAGTATTCCATTGTATATATACACCACACTTCTCCCTTCCATTCTTTAGTCATTGCACCCTTAGGCCACCTCCATCCATTGTGGAATGTGAACACTGCTGCCATAAGCACCAGCGTGCAAATGTCCATTCCTGTCCCCACACTCGGTTCCTCCAGGTATACACTGAGCAACGGGTTGCAGGAGCATATGGCGACCCCACCCCTAGCCTCCTGTGGAACCACCAACTGCCCTTCGAGGAGCTGCACCTCTCAGTTTCCCTACTGACAGTGAAGAGGTACATCTTTTTCTCCACATTTTCTCTAGCACTTGTTTCTCTCTGTTCTTTTTTAAACAGTTTTATTCACACATCAGGCAATCCAACCTGTGTGTAGATAATGCCTTTACCATCATAATCTATGTGAAGACATTTTTCCCATAAAGAATCCATACCCCTTCCCCATGCCCCCTGCCTGCTGACATTTAATTTTGGCATAATGCCTTTGTTGCATTCAGTGAAAGCATATTAAAATGTTTTACTGTTGACTATAGACCCTAGTTTGCATTGATTGTACTTTTCCTATATACTGTCTATTTTCAACACCCTACAATATTGACATTCATTTATTCTCCCTCATGCAAAACCTTTTTTTATTTGTACATTTAATCACCATCATTGTCCACTCTAGGCATTCCTAAATTATACCATCTATCTTTATCTTTCATTCTGGTTTCATACGGGCCCCTAGCCCTTCTCCCTCTATCCTGCTTACATTCAGCTTCATTTAGTACTTATATTTTTGTACTACAATCAGGTAGTATTGTGCTATGCATTTCTGAATTTTTACAATCAGTCCTGTTGCATGATCTGTATTCCTTCAGCGTCAATTGCCCAATCTCTACCCTATTTCTATCTCCCGATAACCTGTGTTCTTAACTTTAAGTCTCGTAGTTTGCTCTTTAATATTAGTTCATATTGATGAGACCATAAAGTATTTGTCCTTTTTTTCTAGCTGATTTCACTCAGCATAATGTCCTCAAGGTTCATCCACGTTGTTACATGCTTCATGACTTTATTCTGTCTTACAGCTGTGTAATATTCCATCATATCTTCATTTGCTTTTTAGCTGCCAATATTTGTTTTTCAGAAAAGTATCTTTTCATATCTTCTGCCCATTTTAAAATTGGGTTGTTTTTTCTTTTGTTATTGAACTGTATAATTTCTTTATGTACACAGGATATTAAGCCTTTTTCTGATATGTGGTTTTCAAATATTTTCTCCCATTGAGATGGCTGCCTCTTCACCTTTTTAACCAAGTTTTGAGGCACAGAAGCTCTTGACCTTAAGGAGGTCCCATTTATCTACTTTTTACTTCAGTGCTTGCAAAGTGTAAGAAGCTACCTCCTATTATTAGATCTGGAAGATGTTTCCCTGTATTTTCTTCTAGAAATTTTATGGTACTTGCTCTTACATTTAGGTCTTTAATCCATTTTGACTAGTGCATTAGGTAGGGGACCTGAGCTGGTTTGAATCTGTTGTGGACCCCAGAAGCCAAGTTCTTTTTTTTTAATTTTATTTTAATTTTTTTTTACATGGGCAGGCACCAGGGATCGAACCCAGGTCCTCTAGCAACGCAGGCAAGCATTCTTGCCTCCTGAGCCACCGTGGCCCGCCCCAAAGCCAAGTTCTTTAATCCGCATTCAGTATTGCTAGGTAGGATCTTTTTTTATGTTTCCATGGAGATGTGACCCACCCAATTGTGGGTGGTAACTTTTGATTAAATGGTTTCCATGGAGATGTATCTCTACCCATTCAAGGTAGGATTGCTTACTGGAGCCCTTTAAGAGGAAACCATTTTTTAAAAAAGCTTTAGAGCCCACATAGTCAGAGACCTTTGGAGATGAAGACGGAAAATGCCCTCCCAGGGAGCTTCATGAAACAAGAAGCCAGGAGAGAAAGCTAGCAGATGTCACTATGCACCCTTCCAGCTGAGAGAAATACCCCGAAGTTCATTGGCCTTTCTTGAGTGAAGGTAACCTTGTGTTGGTGCCTTAATTTGGACATTTTCATGGCCTTAGAAGTATAAACTTGCAACTTAACAAATTGCCCTTTTTGAAAGCCATTCTGTTTCTGGTATATTACATTCCAGCAGCTAGCAAACTAGAACAGGGCCTCTTTCATTCTTTTGGCTATTGATATCCAATTCTCCATGCCCATTTACCAAAAAGACTAGGGTGCCCCAATTCAGGGGTTTGGGAGCCTTATTGAAGACCATGAATTTGGTGGTTCATCTCTGCACTCTCGATTCAATTCCATTGGTCAGTCCTATCTTTGTTCAAGTGGCATGCTGCCCTGACCACTGGGGTTTTGTAGTAAGCTTTAAACTCAGGCACTGAGAGGCCTCCTACTTAGCTCTTCTTTTTTAGGTTATCTTAAGCTATTCAGCATCTCTTTCCCTTCCAAATAAATTTGATAACCAGCTTTTCTAAGTCTTCAGAGAAGTTTATTGGTATTTTGATTGGTATTGCCTTGAATCTGTAGATCAGTTTGGGTAGAATTGACATCTTAATGACATTCAACCTTCCTATCCATGAGCATGGAATGTCTCCATTAAGGTCATTTTTAATTTCTTGTAGCAATTTTTTGTAATTTTCTGGGTACACAGCCTTGACATCCCTGGTCAGGCTTACTCTTAGATACCTGATTCTTTTGATCACGATTTTGAATGGAATTTTGTCCTTAATTGTCTACAGAGATAGGTTATTGTTTGTGTACAGAGACATTACTGATTTTTCTTTCTTTTTTTTTTTTTTGCATGACAGTCTCTGGGAATCAAACCCGAGTCTCTGGCCATTACTGATTTTTGTACATTAATCTTGTATCCCACCACTTCGTTGAATTTATTAGTTCAAATAGCTTTGCCATAGATTTCTCAGGGTTTTCTATGTATAGGATCATATCATCTACAGATAATGAAAATTTTACTTCTTCCTTTCCTATTTGGATGCCTTTTATTTTGTTCTCCTAATTGCTCCAACCAGGACTTTAGTACAATGTTGATTAACAGTGGTGACAGTGGGCATCCTTGTCTTGTTCCTGATCTTAGGGAGAATGCTTTCAGTCTCTCACCAGTTATGATGCTGGCTGTGGGTTTTTCATATGTGCCCTTTATCCTGTTGAGGAAGTTTCCTTTGATTCCTAACCATTTGAAGTGTTTTATTTCAGGAAAGGATGCTGGATTTTGTTGAATGCTTTTTCAGCATCATTTGAGATGACCATGTGATTCTTCCTTTTTGATTTGTTAATGTGGTGTATTATGTTGATTGATTTTCTTGTGTTGAACCACCCTTGCATTCCTGATATAAATCAGGATAATTCTTTTAATGTGTCATTGGATTCAATTTATTAGTATTTCATTAAGAATTTTTGCATCTGCGTTCTTTAGGGAGATTCGTCTGTAGTTTTCCTTTCTTACAGCAACTTTATCTAGTTTTGGTAGTAGAGTGATGTTAGCATCATAAAATGAATTAGGTAGGGGTCTCTTTTCCTCAATTTTTTGGAAGAGTTTGAGCAGGATTGGTGTTAGTTCTTTTGCCATCTGGTCCTGGGCTTTTCTTTGTGGGAAGATTTTTGATGACTAATCAAATCTCTTTATTTGTCACTGATTTGCTGAGATTTTCTATTTCTTCTTGAGTCAGTATAGGTAATTTTTATGTTTCTAGGAATTTGTCCATTTCATCTAAGTTGTCTAGTTTGTTGGCATATAGTTCGTAATAGTCTCTTATGATTTTCTAAAATTTCGTCATGATCTGTAGTAACAATCTCCTCCTCATTTCTGATTTTTTTAAATTTGCAACCTCTCTATTTTTTTCTTTGTTAGTCTAGGTAGGGGTCCATTAATTTGATAGATTTTCTCAGAAAAAACTTTTGGTTTTGTTGATTCTTTCTATTGTTTTATTGTCTCCAGTATGTTTATTTCTGCTTTAACCTTTGTTATTTTTCTTATTTTCTTTGAGGTTAGTTTGCTGTTCTTTCTCTAAATTCTCCAGGTGAGCAGTTAAATCATCAAGTTGTGCTCATTCTTGTTTTTTAGTATAGGCATTTAGGGCAACAGATTTCCTCTCAGCACTGCCTTTGCTGCATCCCATAAGTTCTGTTATCTCGTATTCTCATTATCATTCATCTCCGGATATTTACTGATCTCTCTAGTAATTTCTCCCTTGACCCATTGATTAT